>NC_031967.2:82575751-83175751 GCF_001858045.2 Oreochromis niloticus | reverse complement strand
CTGATGTTTGATTTCTTCATCTTAAGGGATTTAATTTTAATACATGCCATTCTTTTTCCTAGATTGAGTCACTGTAAACTCTCAGAGAGAAGTTGTGAAGCTCTCTCAATGGTTCTCAGCTCCCAATCCTCTTGTCTGAGAGAGCTGAACCTAAGTAATAATAATCTGCAGGATTCGGGAGTGAAGCTACTTTGCAGTGGACTAAAGACTCAACATTATACAGTGGAAAATCTGAGGTCAGATCAAAAGAGCTTTTGTTTGTTTTTCAAAAAACACTTTAAACTTCAAGTAATAAAAGTCAGCTTCATCCATTTATTGTTGTTTTATTATTTGCTAATTGTATCTAAAAAAAAAACCCCACACCTCTGGTCTATTTATAATAAGACATTAAGAGTTCTAGACAGTTCTAAAATAAGATTAGGACCGTCAAATCTACAAACTACCACTATCAATACACTGTAAAGCTAGTGTTTTCTTTGTGTGTGTCCTTCAGACTGAGTGTCTGCAACCTGACGGAGAGAAGCTGTGAAGTTCTGTCCTCAGTTCTCTGCTCCCAGTACTTTAGTCTGAGAGAGCTGGATCTTAGTAACAATGAGCTACGGGATTCAGGAGTGAAGTTTCTGTGCATTGGAGTGATGAGTTCATATTGCACACTGGAAATTCTAAGGTCAGGATTCCGATTGATACTGTTGGTAATTAAAATGTTATTTATATAAACTGCTAAACTATATAACAATTGCAGGTGCCATTTAGTTGCTTCTTCGGTGGATTATTAAACTCTAAAATTTAAAAACTGTGACACTTAGTGTGACAATAGAAACATGTTTTATGCACTGGTCTTTTCAAAGATTTAGGTCTGTTTTGCATCCCTATTTTCATAATGGAAAATGTGAACATTGGCATCCTTGAAAGAGTGAGTTTAGTCCTTTAGATGAACAGCTTAATCTTGTTCTGCCAAGGTGGCTCTTCCATTTCGCTCAACAAGGTCCACGTCAGGTTTTGAGGAACCAGGGCACCCTGATGAGAAGTGGGCTATTGAAACACGAAGGCATCGGTGGGTAGGGCTGTTCGATATAACGATATATATCTATACCATCATATATATATATATGATGGTATATAAACATCTATAGTTTCATTTTACATTATCGTTTGTTTCGTGGTGTCACAAAATAAACGTTTACGGCAATATTTTTTCATTGTTTTGATGGTCACTGTAGTGGCTATATTAATTTCTTAAAGTGCTCTCTTTCTCTTATATTTAATATAACCACACTACTGACGGACAAGCGCCTGTTTTATGCGTTGTCGTTAGCAACAACAATGGTAAAAACATAGGCAAGTCTGATTGTTTATTTTCCACAAACCTTTCACAATAAAGCTCAAGGTCCTGTTGAGACTTTTCAAAATAAACTGAATCATGTGAAAAAGTATGCAGAGTATTTATGGCTGAGAAGTAAAAAAGAGCCACCAGGTGCTAAAAATAAACCGTCAGAAACATTAGAACAGGCTTTTCCCTGCTGCCGTATATATATAAAATTATGCACAAAAGGAATTACTAATGTAAAAAAGTGGTTTTATTTATATATGTTTATATATAAATATATGTGGTGGCCCCTAGAGACAAGCACGTACAAACTCCAAAACACATTTCTAGCGTTAACTGAACTTCCAAAACAGAGCTACCTAGATCACTTAAATTACACAATTGAAAGCATGTGTGTATTGTTTGTGTATTTTTACACAAGCACTAATACATATTCAAATAATTTAAAAAAAAAAAGTTCATTTACCTTTTACTACCACACTCCAAATCCGGTTGTTGGTACTTGTTCACTTCAATGTTCCCTCTAAGCTGCGCGCGTGCGCAATTGCGCACTGCCGGCATGGTCGCACAGAAACTCTGCCTTGCGCACACAAAAAAAAATCTAACCTTAACTGAAATTAAAGTAAATATGTTAACAATTCTGTTTTGCAGTGTTAGTCAGTGAGTGACAGGCTACTCCCGTATGGGATTAGAGCGATGCCACCTTATCCCATAGTCCAGCCAATAATGCGATTCACATTCGTATATACTCCGCTAATCAACATTGTTGACAGGCTATGACAGCGTCCTTATGTGTTTTAGCTAGCAAAGCTGCGTGGCTGACGTGGAGTGAAGCCACGTTAATGGCAACGTGTACAACCATTGGAGATGTGAGCAGCACAGATGGAACAATTGACGGAAAAAGTGTGGACTTTATACCAGTTTTTAAATTGTGTTGATAGGCCACGTAAAACCAGAGGTATGTTAAAAATATCTGCAATGTTTGGTTTTCTTTCTGAATACTATCGTTGTTTATATTTACGCTACGTTCCTTTGTTTCTAGGGGCCACCGTAAATATACTTTTATTTATTCACTCCACATAAAATTTAATAAATAAATCATATAATACAAAAATCAACTAGTCACAGTTCAACTTTTAACTATTTAAATTTTCAGCTTTTTCCTTTTAAACAAATTTAAAATGAAACAACACAAAACACTGCAAACCACAACACAATTAAATATAAATTAAAATATGAAAACAAAAAGAAGATGCACATTCTCTGTCATATGGGCCTGATTGAATACACTTTCTGAATACTTTATCATCTGCAACTGAAAATAGTTGTGGATAATTACTATACCTTTATAATGTGACGTTTTTGTCCCTGGCTCTCTTTCTCCATCTCTCCCTCCTGCTCTGTTCCTGTGCTACTGCGAGTGTAACTACCGGACCTCCCGCCTCTTCCCAGCTTAAAGCACAAGGCTCATGTGCCGAGTAAAGAGGAAAAAAAGTGCAAGAGAGAGGGTGAGAGAGAGAAAAAAAAACAGGGCTTGCGATAAGGAGCCGGCTTTCGTGATTCACCGTCATATTTACATTATTTGTACAGTACGAATGATTTGCTTTGGTACCTGGTCTTAAGCTCTCTTCTGTCTGCCTAGCTCCGTTTCTCCAACAGCACACTCACAGGCAGCAGCTCCCCCCGCCCCCTCACTCAGTCGCTGTGCCTGAGCTCGGATCATACCAATATTAGGGGGGATTTACGCACAGTCATAAATTCCCACAGTGTGCACTATGTGCTTCGAATATTGTGTGTAGTTTTTTGTTTTATACAGTTGTCAGCCAGGCATCTAACTATGAAAAAATTACACTCCAAAAGACCCCGGGCTTCTGAAAAAACAACCCGGGCTTAAGCCCGGTAAGCCACCCCCCCGCTCTGCCACTGCCTACAGCCACAATTACTGAGACTAACTAGCTGATCTACACTACAGCAGGAGTGATCAGTGAGATGCTTGGCTACAAGTTGACCAGCCATAAGAAGCAATACCCCCTATGGAGAAGGAGTCTGGAGGCTAGTATCAAGGTAGCATGGAGAGAGGTTAGCCAACTGTCGGAGCTGCAAAAAGGTGCAACAAAGAAGGTGTCCAAGAACTATAGCAAGCTGTCCATACCTGAGGCCTTAGAAACTGCCAAGCAGCTACTCACAGCCTTGGCCAGCCGATTGAAGAGGTACACTTGGGAGAGAGAAGGTAGAAGGATAAACCAGTTGTTCTCCCGAGAACCAGGTGTACTCTCAGTGGCAAGGGAACAATATGAAAACCACACCCCCAAGGCTGGAAACAGAGCAATACTGGAAGACAATATCGGAGAAGGATGCAACCCATAACGGCAATGCTCAGTGGCTAGTGGACCTAAGGGCAGACTACAACGACCTCCCTGAACAGGGTCCAGTAACCATCACAGTGGCAGACATCCAACAACGTGTCTCCAGTTTTAAGAGTTCGACAGCATCAGGCCTGACATGGTTCACACCTCCTGGCTGAAGAAGGTGACTGCACTCCATGAGCATCTGGCAGCACAAATGAACCAGCTGCTAGTCGATGAGAGACATCCAGAATGGATGCCAGAGATGGCGCCGGTGAGGTCGGCTGCCGTCACGACTGCTCCGACCACCTTTTCTTTGTTTTTGTTTTTTAAGTTAGTTTTCAACGTTCTTAAATCGTCAAATTCATCACCATTGGGAATGCCTAGACCTATACAAGAACAACAGAACCCTAGCAGCCTTCATCAGGAACTCAATGGGGATGTGCCGTACAACACTAGAGGCCAACTCCAAGCCCATGGCACCAGTTGCCATCAAGTGCGGGATCCACCAAGGAGATGCTCTATACCCACTGCTGTTCTGCATAAGCCTGAAGCCCCTCAGTGAGGTCATTGGCAAGACTGGCTACGTATACCGACTACTACCTGCCACCTCCTGTACATAGATGACATCAAGCTGCATACCATTGTATCACAGAAATGACATTGTAATGTCATTCGGACCGGAGAAGTGTAGTCACATGGTAACAAAGAGAGGGAAAGTAGTGGGAACTAAGGGAATCAAACTATCACTAGGCGACATTGCAGACATAGAAAACAGTTACAAGGCAAATGGGAACCATGAAGAGGCTGCTAGAAAAACAGTAACCAACAAGCACCTGCAGAGGGTCAGGCAAGTCCTGAGGAGTCAGCTGAATGGTAAGAACAAGATCCAGACTATCAACACCTACTTCTTGCTCGTTATCAGATACCCTGCTGGGATAATAAGATGGCCAAAGGAGGAGATAAAAGCCACTGACATCAAGACTAGAAAGCTCCTGGCCATGCATGGAGGGTTTCACCCCAAATCCAGCACCCTTAGGCTGTACATTAATCAGAAGGAACAAGGCCAGGGACTGGTGAGTGTCAGCACCATGGTCCAGGATGAGGCAAAAAACACAGATGAGTACATCGGGAGCATGGCCTCAACTGACAACGTGCTCAGTGAATACCTCAGGCAACAGAAACCAAAAAAGGTGAGGAAGAGGATGAAAATACTGTAAGGACAAGGCACTGCACGGTATGTACAATTGGCAGATCAAGGAGATGGCTGACATCCAGAAATCCTACCAGTGGCTGGACAAAGCTGGACTAAAGACAGCACAGAGGCACCAGTTATCACCACACAGGAACAAGAGCCATAGAAGCTGGGGTATACCACACCAGGCAACACTAGGGATGGGTATTGATAAGATTTTCACGATTCCGATTCCATTTTCGATTCTGTTTAACAATTCGATTCTTTATCGATTCTCTTATCGATTCTTTTTTCTTTTTTTTTTTAAAAAGGAGAACACTAAGGTCGATTAGCTTAGAACTTTGTTTTTTATCTTCTCTTTGAACAAGATAGAAATTTAGGAGTAACATGGCCTTACAAACCCAACAATGAGATCTTAAGAGATCCACAGCCTACGGCTCTTCAATGGGGTGTCAGAGGGTCCCCGGGAAAAAAAAATTGTAAATGTAAAATAATAAAATGAATATTCTCCTGTAGCAATAACAAAGTATAACATAAATTATTCTGTAGCAATTACACAAGAATATCCAGTAATGTCCCTGCCTACAATTAAACACATTCACTTACCGAATATCGGGGGCATCTGCTGTGGCAAATGGGTGCAAACCCTTTACCACAAACTTAGTCACTGCTCAGTGACATTCATCCTGGCCTGCAAGGAGACTCTACCAGTAGACTTATTTACCTGCCGCATTAACGGGAGAGGACGTGCAAACGTTACCGCTGCTGCTGGGTTGAGATTTCGGAGTCCGGAGCGGAATTAAAAACACGACATTCATTTAAGGTTATCGCGTGTTTTGTGAGCAAATGCAATGCATATTCGTAATGTTTCCTCCCTTAAATGAAATATCTACTTTGCAAGTATTGCAAGTTGCACTGCTGTCATCCGTTCTGGTAAAGTATAACCAAACTTTTGAGCTTTTGAGCCACTTAGGCGCCGTGTTTCCTGCCAGGTAAGCAACGCTCCGCAACGTGGTGATGTCATTCGGGGCGACTGGAATCGATAAGGGAATCGTTTGTAAAAACGACAAACAATTCCAGGGAATTGAAACAGTGGGAACCGGTTCTCAACAAGAACTGGGTTTCCATACCCATCCCTAGGCAACACCCTAGGTGTCACTGTTCTGGGAATTTGTGACCCAGCAGTTTTGAGTCTTTTGTATTTTATATTATGGCTTCTGTTAGGAAATAAATATATATTCTTAGTGCTTATTTTCTCATTATATTGTTTTATGTAGGCCAGTATACTAAAACAGGCCATCTTTCAGTCATAAAGTATGTGAAAGGTCATAGATTGCTGAGTGAGATAGGAAACTATGCAGAACGCTTTGTGCGGAGCTGCAAAGGAACAGGATGCAGACAGAAAAGAGGAAATATGCAGAGTGTAGCGCAGAAATTGTTTTGATCAAAACTGTGTGTGACGTATAACTGACTATGTTATACAGATCCAGCTTAATGCTTCAGATCTGCAAGTGGCTTAGCCTCGTGCACATCCCTTTCCAGAAAGTAATGATTGAATTAAATAATTATAAATACTTTGTACACTCTCAGTCCGCATTTTCTCTGTCAAGTAAAAGAATAAAAAGAAGAGGATTCAATACTTCTGTTTTGAGTTATTTGTTGTGCTGTTTTGATCATTATAGATAGAATTATTACGCTAGGTTTGATTATGGCTATTATCTACATTATAGAAAGTAACAAAAATAAAGAAAACACATTAAATGAAGTGTGTCCAAACCTGGGTTAGGGTTTTTTTCTTCCTTCTCCTTTGTGTATGCTTTGTTCTTGTATGTCTTGTATGTATGGCTTTGCATCCATCTCGTCACAAAGCTGCTTGAATAGACCTGAGTTTAGGGCATTCGCTTTGATGTAGTTAATGACTTTAATGACACTGTTTATTGTGTTTTTAGGTTCAAGTAACATTTTTTGGATAATCACAATTTCCCTGTAAATGACAGTGCAGAGACTTGCAGTCAAGTGTAAACTCCACTCAGCTCTCTGTGCATATGCAGACCAAGAGAAACCAATCCAGTTTTTTCTGATATGTAACCATTCAGAATTTTGAATAGTTCTACACCACTGGTTTTGCTTGGTAGTGACAGTGCAAAAAAAATGTTGTCATGCACACATATATCTTGCACATACAAGTAGTATTAGCCGTCAATTTCAGTAGACTCATTAACCTAAATTATGTACCTCTTCAACAACTGTGTCTTAGTGTCCCCTGCTATATCTTCAATTTGCCTGGTGATGGTACGAGCCAGGTGGAACCTACATCTTTTTTTTCCCATTTTTTTTAACAGTAGTCTCTCCTAGAAAGTTGAATCGTGACCTCTATTGTAGTGTGCTCCCTTACACTCTTAAGAAACGTGAGATGACTGATGGGAATCATCACTTATATGCTGTTTAATTCAATTGAAAGGATGCAAATAGAGTGAATTGTTGTTGTTTTTTTGTATGTAGTCTGTCAGGCTGTCTAATCACAGAGGAAGGCTGTACTTGTTTGGCATCAGCTCTGAGTGCCAACCCTTCCCATCTGAGAGAGCTGGACCTGAGCTACAATCAACCAGGGGACTCAGGAATGGAGCTGCTGTCAGCTGGACTGAAGGATTTAGGCTGGAGACTGGACACTCTCAGGTATGGATCTGTGCTCTTTTTCAGTCCAGTTTTGTCAAACCACTGATAGGATTTCTGGATGTGCGGGGATCTGCCAGTGGTACATATTGTGCAGGGGCCTCTCCTTACATGATGGTTCCTCCTCTTGCTCCTCTTTCTTGGGTTTCTGCTGCATGACATATTCACTGGGCATTGGGTTGTCATGGCCATCATTCTCTTGTATGTATTTAGCATCTCTTGACTCAGTGGTTTTAGCTAATTATAGACTAAACTCCAACCTTCCTTTCATATCAAAAATTCTTGAAAGAGTAGTTGTCAAACAAGTCCTCTGGAGAGGGAGGTTTTATCTGAAGTGTTTTAGTCAGTTTTCATAGAAACAGCTTTAGTGAAGGTTAGAAATGATCTTTCTGAACTTAAAACTTAAATTAAAAGCCAAAGTGAAAATGTGAGCGTTAAGATGTGATTTAAAAGACTGAATAGACTTTGAAGTCAAATATCCTCTGGCAGATTATTCCAGAGTCTGAGTGATGCTACTGTGAATGCCAGATCTCCTCTATGCTTCAATTGAGACCTTGGTTGTACTAAGAACATCTGGTTAGACAATATCAGTGCTTTTTGGGGGTCATTCATGTTGAGGAGTTGGCTTAAATAACTAAGTGCCATATTATTTGTAACTTTAAAAGTAAGTAAAATAATATTAAAATTAATATGATATTTGACATGGAGCCAGAACTGAAGTGATGTGTGCATTCTAACACCCGATAAAGACGTACAGCAGCTTTTTGGACTAACTGCAAGCAATGGAGAGAAATAGAGAGAATTTCAATAATCCAGTCTAGAAGTGATGAAGGCGTGAATTTGTGTTTCTTGATCTCTTCGAGAAAAATAAGGCTTTGATTGGCAATTTCACATAACAGATAAAACCTGGTTTTCACTACTGTGGATGCTTCCTTCTCTAATTTAAAATAGCTATCTAAAACACTCTGAGATTCCTTATAGTGTGAGGAAGAAGAGAAGTAAGCAGACCGAGGGTATCACTTAACTTATCCAAAGGGACTTGACATCCAATAACCTTAACTTCAGGCCCCCAGGAGGCATCCTTCTCTAGATCATCTCAACTGGCTCCTTTCGATGCAGAGGAGCAGCGGCTCTACTCTTAGCCTTTCTCGAATGGCTTAGCTTCTCACCCACTTGGCTAAGCCTAGAAGCCTAGAATTTCTTTCCATAAAAATTATGAACAGAATTGATGACAAAGGGAAGCTCTGGCGAAGTCCATCACCCACTAGGAACAAGTCCAACTTATTTCCGGCTATGCAGACCAAGCTCTTACAATGGTGTATAAGGATTCTGGCCCGTAGTGATGGGCCAGACACCCCATATTCCCGGAGCACCTCCCACAGGACCCACCAAGGGACATGGTCGAATACCTTCTCCAAGTTCTCTAAACACATGTAGACCTGTTGGGCAAACTCCTATGCACCCTAAAGTATTCTTGAGATGATGAAGAGCTGATCCAGTGTTCCATGACAGGACGAAAACTGCATTGTTCCTCCTGTATCCGAGGTTCAACTAACGGACGGACTCTCCTCACCAGCACCCTGGCATTGACCTTCCCAAAGAGTTTCATAACCAGCTTGTTTGGTTAGTTGTGACTTACAGCTAATGTAAACCAATGTAAGTCAAACTAGTAAATGAATCTATAACTCAGAGGAAAATTATGACAAAAAAATGAAAAATGGGTTTAAGGGGATCACTTTTGGGATGCCAAACAGCCTACCCTCCACACATTCTGCCATTAATGTCCCAAACCCAGAATGGACATAATTTTTGCCAAAAATTTTGTTTTTCTCTTTAGGGCCTTTATGAGCCTATACTGGTGGTTTTTAAAGTCATTTTTGGCTTTTATGTATAGTTTCTGGCATGCTTAGAACTCAAATTTCACTGTGGAAATTGTTTATGTGATGCATAAGCTGTTTTTTGTTGTTTTTGGTTTTGTTGTTGTTGGTTTTTGGGTTTTTTTTTTACAATTTTGCATTGTAATTTCTACGTAGAAATAGGTGTAAAAAAAACAGAATCAAAAACGATAATTTTTTATTGTAGTTTATTGCCCTGTTTTTCGATTTTTATAGTTAGTATGGACTTAATGCATTCATATTTACCAAAATTTGGAATATAATGGTTGTATTAATTTATAGCAACTTGAAATGCTACAAAAATTGTCACTACAGCATGTAAAAATATAAGGATAAGCTCTGATGGACAGCAAATGCAGGCCAGTTTCCTCCCCAGCTAAACAGAAGAGGAATATTAAGATAATCAAGGTCACAGTTTGAATCCTTCATATTTCATTCAATACAGCTGTGTACAGACAGATACAGCATCAGTGCAACTTATCAGCAGTTTGAGCCACATATGGATTGAAGTGTAACTGTGAAAATGTTGGACTGTTCCTTTCAGGGTGGAGCCTGCTGGGGGCCAATGGTTGAGACCAGGTCTGAGGAAGTGTAAGTGTGTTTTTAATGTGATTCATGAAAACAAAGCAGCACACATTCAACCATCTTCATCATTTTGATGTCAGGAGTCATTATCAAAGTGCCAATCAGTGAACAGATGATGGATCAATAACTGCAGCTGGGTTGTGTTTGTTCTCTCCACCAGATTCCTGTCAACTCACAATCGACACAAACACAGTACACACAAACCTCAAACTATCTGATAACAACAGGATGGTGACACATGTGGAGGAGGTTCAGTCATATCCCGATCATCCAGACAGATTTGATGGCTGTTACCAGCTGCTGTGTAGAACTGGTCTGACTGGTCGCTGTTACTGGGAGGTCGAGTGGAGAGGAAGAGTGTTTATATCAGTGAGTTACAGAAGAATCGGATGGAAAGGAGACAGTGAAGACTGTGCGTTTGGATGGAATGATCAGTCCTGGAGTCTTTCATGCTATGATGGTCGTCCTGGTTCCGTCTATCATAACCAGACATCAGAATCTGTCTGCTCCTCCTCTTCCTCTGTCTCTAACAGAGCAGCAGTGTATGTGGACTGTCCTGCTGGCACTCTGTCCTTCTACAGAGTCTCCTCTGACACTCTGATCCACCTCCACACCTTCAACACCACATTCACTGAACCTGTTTATCCTGGGTTTGGACTGTGGTTTGGTTCGTCAGTGTCCCTGTGCTGAGTGGAGTGTAAAGAGTGTCCCCCTGTTAGAGAAACACTCTGACTGTCTAACAGATAGTTCAGTCTGTACATATCTGTCTCTCTCCCTCAGAAACACGTTTTCAGATTCATGCATTCAATCAGTTGATGTTTTAAACTGTTTATAACCTGCATAGTTCACATTTCTGTGTAGCTGTATATCTCATATTTCTGTAAAGTTATTTATTTCATATTCTTTATCGTTTTTCATATTTATATCCTGTTCATAGCCTGTACATAGCTTGTACTCACTACAGCCTGTACATACTTATAGTTATAGCATATTCATAACATACTTCATACCGTGTACATTATAACATACCATAATAGACCCATTTCTGTAATATACTTACATATCTATATTATTGCTAATATGTATTGTAATGTATCTATATCATGGCTAAAGCACTTCTGGATGGATGCAAACTGCATTTTGTTGCCCTGTACCTGTGACTTGTGCAATGATAATAACGTTGAATTCTATTCTATTCTATTCTATTCTAAACTGTTCTAAATTATCCATCTTGAAATGTTTTGTCTCTCAGTTAATAGCCAATTAATTTAAAAATCAGAGGTAGCTTAAAATAGTTGAAGTTTTTTTCTAGTTTGATGTCTTTAGTGTGACGATGTTATTCTGATGTGAATAACTTTTTTATGCTCTTTTATGAATAAATATTTTATGTGTATATTCATGTCTTGTTAGTTTCTTACTTCATGGCTTCAGGCTGTCCAGGCATCCACTGCACATCTTCCTGTTGCAGGTGTTTGGAGCCTGAGAGGAAGGGCATGGTTTGGTTTTTGGCTTTCTCATTCCTGCAAATGAAAATGGAACATGTAGGGATTATTTCAGGTCTGTTTTGGTGAGAAGATTACAAAAATAATTTCTGACCATAGAAATAAATAATATTACGAGGCAGTTTTACACCATATTTAGAAAAAAAAGTCAGTTACAAGATTAAAGTCATTAATATTGATTAATTACGAGAATAGGGTGAAAAATACTGAATTAATTATAGAAAAGATGCATTGCTAAAATAGAGCAGTAATAACATTAGCTGGGTTGCCAAGCAAGTGTCTTACACATGAGAATACATCACAAAAGAAAAAAAGATATATAAACTTTTGTAGAAGTAGTTGTCTTGGTACACATATTGCTCTGTGAAAACATTTCAAGTTTGATATGAGCTGATTAATATTTGGGTGAACATGCAAATTACCAACAGTTTATCACAACTTACTTAGCTAGGATCTGACTCGTGTTGAAAAATCACATCAGGGCAGGAAACATACATTTACTACAAATCCCAAGATGCATTGCAGTAAAACCCATCCAATCGGCTTGCTTAAGACCTGTTGACGTGTCACTAAAGGCGCTCTGTAGATAAATATTGTAATATGTAAAAAATAATAATAATATTAATAATAATAAAACAAATAAAATTTGCTAGTTTGTAATTGCATCATTAAACACCAGGCCAGTTTACTTTCGTATTAGGATGATAATATTCAGTGATTATTATTTTAGAATAAATATAGGAATAACGGGTAGCGCCAAGCGGCTCATTTTCCTCATTTCCATAGCAACGGCAGTTGAGAATTATGGGTAGCGTGCAGTTATGTAATTAGTGCGCCGTTAGCGTAAATTGGTCTGATTGGTTGGAGCCGAGCGCATCCAAAACTAACAGGAGTGGTGAATAAAACTATAAATGTGTTTTACGTGTGAAATAAAAATAATAAACCTAAGAAAGGATTATGTACGTTAAATCTGCGCACTTTCAGATCGTGAATCACTTTGGAAAACACTGTGTGATGGCCACAACATGAAGCGATTTTATTGTTGAATTATCAGTGATACTTTCATGTGTTTTTGTTGAGAAATGTTACCGATGTCATTAAAAGAAAGCATTAAATTACGGAGAAAAACACGTCGGGGGAGAGGGTCCCTGGTTCTCCAGTTAGATTGTACTTCAAGGCGTCATGTTTCGCCTCGACGGGGTTATTATTGGAGTAAATGGATGGCTGGAGCCTGTGCTCGAAGCGTGTCTTATCTCTGCAGCCTGCTGGAGCAGGGGGGGCTAGGAGGAGGAGTTGGCCGTCCGATTGGGGTCTGGAATGTGGGGCCTCCCTGCTGCTGCCGAGCAGTCTGCTTCTCTCCACCCCAGGGAAAAGGGTAACACTACCTGGGTCTGGGTGCAGTTTCCCCCTCCAGGGGCAAGGGTACCTAGACCAGGGGCTTAGAGTACGCTTGAGGAGTGTGATTGTGTGTACAGTGTCTCTTTATGTCTGTCTCCACGTTGGGTGAGTGTTGAGTAATTGCATATGAGAGCATGAGGGTGGGAATGGATGCTTGTATCAGTGTGCCTGTACAGGTCCTTCTCAAAAAATTAGCATATTGTGATAAAGTTCATTATTTCCTGTAATGTACTGATAAACATTAGACTTTCATATATTTTAGATTCATTACACACAACTGAAGTAGTTCAAGCCTTTCATTGTTTTAATATTGATGATTTTGGCATACATAACTCATGAAAACCCAAAATTCCTGTCTAAAAAGGCCAGTCTAGCCCAGGATGTGAGTGGGCGTTAAGGCGTCTGGGGAGGGAACTCAAAACTGGATTATAGATGGCAGACAGTTGGTGTCGTAAACCACCGCCTCTGTTCAAAGATGGTCGCTCACAGTGGACGTAAATGGCTTCTTTCACTCCTCTTTCAAACCATCTGTCCTCTCTGTCCAATATGTGAACATTGGCAACCTCGAAAGAGTGACCTTTGTCCTTTAGATGCAGATGGACTGCTGAGTCTTGTCCTGTGGAGGTGGCTCTTCTATGTTGTGCCATGCGCTTGTGAAGTGGCTGTTTGGTCTCTCCAATGTAGAGGTCTGGGCATTCCTCACTGCACTGTACAGCATACACCACGTTGTTAAGTCTGTGTTTTGGAGTTTTGTCTTTCGGGTGAACCAGTTTCTGTCTGAGTGTGTTGCTGGGATGTCGTGCTTGGAGAAAACTCTCCTGAGTTTCTCTGATACACCGGCTACATAAGGGATGACAACGTTGTTGCGTCTGTCTTTCTTATCCTCCCTCGCTGGTGTCTGATCTTCTTTTCTGTGCCTCTTTGCTGACTTTATGAACGCCCAGTTAGGATAACCGCATGTTTTGAGTGCTTCCTTTACATGTGTGTGTTCCTTCTTTTTTCCCTCAGGCTTAGAGAACTAAACCAGCAGAAGAAGCTTCTCAGATGAGAGGTGAAACGTCTTCAAGCAACTTAAAGAAGTCCAGACGCTTTTCTTTGCAAATTCCTTTGACAGCAGAATATTACATATACA
Organism: Oreochromis niloticus; assembly: GCF_001858045.2. Taxonomy (NCBI): domain Eukaryota; kingdom Metazoa; phylum Chordata; class Actinopteri; order Cichliformes; family Cichlidae; genus Oreochromis; species Oreochromis niloticus. The sequence goes on along the minus strand of NC_031967.2, from coordinate 83,161,699 downwards.
TACATATAAATACAGAGACATATATAAATAAAATATACGAAGGGGATAAATAGAATAAATAGGAATAAAAAATAAAAATAAAATACAAGTGAAAATACAAGTGAATTGCACCTTTCAAGTATTGAAGTCTATTGCACCGTTGACTATTAACAAAAGTATTGCACAAAAGGTATTGCACAGTGAAGTGAAAAGGCACTACAGCTTAGTTGTTCCCCCCTCCTTTCCCCTCCCTCTCCCCTTCAGAGAGGAGTTAAACAGTCTGATGGCTTGTGGGACAAAGGAGTTTTTAAGTCTGCTGGTTCTTGTCTTTGGGAGAAGCAACTTGTCACTGAACAGACTCCTCTGGTTGTTTATGGCCGTGTGCAGAGGATGCCCAGCATTGTCCATAATATCCAGCAGTTTCTTTAGTGTCCTTTTCTCTGTCACTGTCACCAGAGTGTCCAGCTTCATGCCGACCACAGAGCCAGGCTTCCTGATCAGGTTTTCCAGCCTGGATGAGTCCTTCTTTGCTGTGCTGCTCTCCCAGCACACTACAGCATAGAAAAGTACTCCAGCAACCACTGACTGGTAAAACATCCTCAGGAGCTTCCTGCAGATGTTAAAAGACCTCAGCCTCCTGAGGAAGTACAGTCGGCTTTGGGCTTCTTTATACAATTTCTCTGTGTTGCATGATCAGTACAGTTTGTTGTCCACCCACAGCCCGAGGTACATCTCCAAAATCATCAAAGCACTTTTGCAAAGAGGCTCTATCTTGACAAACCGACCAGATATATGAAGATTAAACCACTACATTCTCGGCTAAAAAGTATTAAAATGGTATTTCTTGACACACAAACAGGGTTTTTCAAAGTTCAGTTCTGTTAGTTTCAACATGCAGGTTGTTGTGTGCTAAAAACAATGGCCACCAGGCCAAAGAAATGGTTTTGACTCGATCAGCGTTAACCCCGCCCCCTGGGTTTGATGGGTGAGGTTGACAGTTAAAATTATTTCATGGTGAGACCTGAAGGAGTCAACTGTGCCAAAATGAATTAATTAAATACACAATTAAATGATTATTTAAATGTAGCAATAATTAATTAAAATGTGAAACAATTACATAATTAATTAGATGTGTCAAAAATTAATTCATTAAATGTGTCAAAAATACTTATTTAATTAATTATTTCACATTTTAATTAAGCAGAAGTTATTTTGAGAGGAGAGGATAACGGCTGCTGAAGAAAAAATGTCGTTGTTGAAAAGAGAGGTAAAATGACTTCAGTGGTGTGGAAACATGATGGGTTCACGGAGTCAGACATGGATCAAGTAGACATAATGTATAAACTTTGCTACGGTCTTACGGTCTATGGTGGTAGCTGCACCACAGAGCAAAACTGCAAAGTTATTCAATCGGGCGACCATGGCTCAGGGGGTTGGAAGCGTATCTGCAACCGGAAGGTCGCCGGGCTCTCTGTCCTGGTTGTTGTGTCCTTGGGCAAGACACTTTACTGGCCTCGCTTCTGTCAGCGTGAATGTGAATGAATAGTGGCATTGTAAAGCGCTTTGGGTGCCTTGAAAAGCGCTATATGAAATCCAATCCATTATAATCATCTGAAGACTGCTCATAAAGTGACATACGGTCAAACAATGAAGGAGCAGCAACTTTAGTTGCCATACCTCAATGTCAGTTTGATGCAATTGTGCATTGTGTGGCTATACACCTTGCCTTGATATTTGGTTATCTGTATGCATAAATATTATGGAGTATTTTGAAGTTCAACAATAAATAATAACAAAAAATAAAGATACTTTTTTTTGTTTTATTGAAACCACTTTACAGAAAGTACAATTATTTACAGTGAACTGTACATGCAACACAGCAGTTTTATGAATATTCAACAAGAGCAAGTTTCATTTGGCCCTGGTTTGACAACCACACTGGGGCACATATTCAGCAAAACACAGCACAACATTCTTATCAAGCATTCTTATCAAGCAGTGTTGTGTCTTCACCCTCACATGATATGAGTAATCGGATTGTAGCGTGTAGCATTTTGAACTTGTTACGCAAAGTACCTATTACTCGCTCAACATGAATTCTCAGGTTTGGGGATGGCAGAGAACTCGATATCTGCTCGTCTGACTGCTGCAATCCAAGCCTGACGTCTTCGTTTAGTAATATCGGATACATGAGATCCCTCCCGTTGCCTCTAGGAGGGGAAACGATGAAAAGAGAGCCCATTTTCCTGCTTCTTGCCTTCCCTATCGTGTGATCTACCGTTGCAACCGACAACACAGTACATACGAACCAGCTGACGCTTCCGTGTGCTTTGTCTGGCCTACTGTCATGGCGGGAGGGGGCGTGGCCCCTCTCCCGTGACATCATGCTCGAAAGCCCTATTAATCCATACACCTCTGCAAAAGAACAGAGACTCTCAAAGCACCGGATAAACATTCAGAGTAATTCTGGGATTAATAGTTAAAGGACACAGAGACAACTTTTCTTTTGTTTGTTTGGTTGTTTTAAGGGTTTTTCAGCCTTTTGCTGAATTGTTTTCAGTCTTTTACATTTTTTGTTTTTTGTAATTTATTTTTGGTCAACTCTACATTTTAACGCTGTAATGGTGTTAACAGAAATGTAAATAATTTTGATGGGTTAAAACAAAATAAGAAATGGTTGAAATCTAAAGGTGAACTAGACCAAAATTAAATTAAATCTTGGGCCTAAAGAACTAAACTTGATTTAAAATAACACAGTGTTAACTCAAATAGATTAAAGGATAAACTCAAACTTAGAACTTGAAATAAATAAGACAATAACTTAGACTGAACATAATATCCTTTTAAAGCCAAATAAAAGGTTTTGAGATAAACAGGATAAATTAACAGAAATTACTGAACTAAAAAGGGAAAGAAATATCTTGTTTCCCTTAAATGCTGTGTTGAATGTTTTATGTAATGTGAGTCAACTGTCTATTCTCTGTCTTTACAAAATAATAAGCCGGCAATTTAAACTTATTACCTGGTCTCTGGTCTTTATTACACGCTACACTTGTTACTACTCTAGTAATCGCACCTAACTGGTCCTAGTGTCCTGTAACGACTCCAGAAGGGTTACATACACACAGGTGCTCACAGACACAAACTACACCCTTTTTGGCTGCTACCTCAAAGCATCATCGTACGTGCTGCACAATAATATTCAATATTTAGTATTTGCTGTTATATTCACATAGATCATCATGATGATGTTATTTATTATATTGCTCTCTTTTTTTGGCTTGTTTTCTATTTTTTTTTCTCAACAGGTGATCCAGGTGATTGATATGTATTTTTTGTATGTTTGGTTTCTGATTTTTGCCCTTTGTCACCGTTCCTCTTCCCGCTGCTTTTCTTTGCCTACCTCTCTTTCTTTCTCCCTTTTCTTTCCCCCAGTCATGTCTGTCCCGTGTGTAGCAAGTGAAAATAAAGTAAAATAAATAATAAAAACAAAGGTGAATCAAATGGACCAATACAGCCATGGTCAATTTGGTAAAGTAAATCTGTTGGGCATCTTTCTTGGCCTTTAGACAATAATTCTGATGGCAAAAGAACCAAATGGGACAGGCGGGAAAAAAAAAAAGTAGGTGATACATCCTGTAATATGCAATATGAATGGTTGAAATGCACCAAAAGTCAGCCACACTCTGAGCTCCAGTCAGCTTAAGTCTAAACTGGAATTGGGAGCTCAGTGTGTTTTCAAGGGAGTTGAGTTTTTTGGAGTTGCTGTTTTCAGCTTTTTCATGGACACATGCTCTGTGTGGGATTCACGGAAAATCGTCACGGTGGCCACAGTGCTGGGATTGTATATAGTTGTTCTTCATTGCCTCACTGGTAATGAATTTACTGTTCATCATAAGAGTCCTGTATTTGGGTCCGCTTTTTCCTGCAACTCCACGGTCTGCCACCACAGACTGTGACTGCTCTTTCGTTTAAAATAAAAGCCAAATTGGTTTGCAAAATCTAATGTCGTGTAAGATGCATATAATGTGTACAAGTCTGTATAATTTCTTGACAAAAAATAAAGAATGGATAAATGGGAGTTTTTCCTTCCCACTGTTGCTTGGTCATATGATTGTTGGGTTTTCTGTAACATTGTAGGGTCTACCTTACAATATAAAGCACCTTGAGGTAACTGTTGTTGTGATTTGGTGCTGTGTAATATGTAACTAAGTAATATGTGCTATGACAGGAACTTTAGACTGGCAGCGTGTTCAGGATGTGCTCCAACTTTTGCCCTCCTGAATCTGAATTGGGTAAAGCTGGGCGGATTCTGGGCAGATTTTTTCAGTCACGTTATTCAGCTTCTGCTCAAACTGCACGATTGACTCGCAGGGGTTAGAAGTTCATAGGTCACGATGCAGGTCTCACACTATACGGCCCGATGCTCTGATGCGACCTGAGTGCTCACACTGTGCGTTCATAAAATGAAGGTTATAACAGAAAATCTGTCCCTCGCTCTCCCTCTCTGTGTTTCACTCACACAGACACACACACACCATCAACTTTGCTAAATGGCTGAGGAAAAACATTGATCAGGCAGCTGTGATTGAGCAGCAATGTAGATCCAACTATTTTCACGGTTGTTGTGGTCGTGATAATTTTGTGAGGCCACATCGAAAAGGCTCGGGTGAGCTTTCCAAAGTTCTACAAGTTGTGCCTCCATCGCTTGTATCCAGATCACACGCTGCACTGCCGTGCTGCACCGTCTTTTTCGCTGACATTTGTGTTTGCACGTGCGCAGTGTGAGAAGCTGCAGTGACACCCTCACGACAGTCGCGAGGATTTTAAACAGGTTTGAAATCCTCACGACCAAGAGATTGATGATCGGGAGCTGGTCGTGAGGTGTTAATCGCTTCTCTTTACCCCATGTATACTACACGATGCACGACACACGGTGAAGGCCAAAATCGGGCCGATCACCAAAACGGTCGCACGACTCAAGAATCGGCTCAAAATGGGCCAAAAACCGCACAGTGTGAGCATAAGCAGAGAAAAATGCATGTATAAATACTCTTTATTTGATAAACTCTTGTGTACATTAGTCTATATAAAATGTTCATTGAACAAATGTGTAAATTGTGCTTTACCGTCTTTCACATCAAATGCAGATGATATTGATTATTCCTTGCACGGTACTTTGTTCATGTTACTGAAACAATAAAAATAAACATCATCAAACAAATAAACATCATCAAACAAATAAACATAATCAACAGTAAAGTGACCCATTTTAGCTTTTACAAGTTACTTGTCTAATCATACTGAGAACAGCCAAATATGAGGACACAATGTTGACCTCACTGAGAATAATACAGCCGAACAAAGTACAAACAAAGTATCAGCTGACAGCATCTTCAACCCTTCATCCACTGTCTATTCATGATGTCCTTCACTGAAATCAGATTAATAACCAAACAAACACATCAAACTGATTGATCATTGGAGCTGATCCTGATGTTGTGTTTGTTTCTTGGCCTGATTATTCCCTGCAGAGGAAACAGAAGAGAGTCACACAAACAAGCAAATAAACCAACATGAATAATCATGAACTAACTCACTAACTAACCTGTGACTGTGAGCCACACCCTCTTGTATCTCCAGGCGTCCTTGTTGTTGACCTCACAGCCGTATCTCCCACTGTCACCCTCCGTGGGGTGTTGCAGGGTCAGACTGAGGTCTCCGGTGGTCAGCAGGTCTTTCTTCATCTTAGTGCGACCTTTGTAATGGTTGTCCTGTTTGTCAGGATGGTCACAGCCGTTCTCATACACGTGGACCTTCATGTATTCGGGTTCATGACGTTTCCACATCACTTCAGTGTCTCTAGGCAGGTTTGCTGTGGTTTGAAAGGGCAGCAGGACAGACTCCGCCCCCTCCTTCACTTCTACCTGACAGTCTGAGAGGACAACATGTACTTTTTTGATTTTGTTTGAATTATATTTTAATCCACCAGTTTTTCGGTTTCACTGGTTGGGCCCACGTCCTCGTTATAGGGTTAACAGTATTTTAGTAGGTAAAGGTGAATGCTTGGACATGAATTGAGCTGCGGTTTGGGGAAGGCCTCGAAGGGGACTGACAGCGGCTCCAGGGCTGGGCACATCCACATGTACTAAATAGGCCTGTATTTGTACAGCGCTTTACTAGTCCCTAAGGACCCCAAAGCGCTTTACATATCCAGGCATCCACCCATTCAGACACACATTCACACACTGGTGATGGTGATGGCAGCTACGTTGTAGCCACAGCCACCCTGGGGCAACCGGAAGGAGAGTGTTTAGAGGTGTGGTCCTGCTCCAGAAATTCAGATACATAATCTCCAATAGATCACTTGCAGATGCTTTCAATCATAAATATGTTTTTGTTTTTTGTTTTTGCATATTTGTCACCCATAAATTTCCCATCATAAAACAATTTAAAATTTTAGACAGAATAACCGTAGTTTCTAACTTGTTTCTAACAAGTTTCTCTTTAGTTCTCTTTAGTTTTCTCTTTAGTTTCTAACTTTTCAAACTTATATTCAAGCATGGCCGTCTCATTAACTGCTGATATTGAACAGTTTCTCTTCCATCGATTTCCCAAAAGTAACTTCATTAGTTCCTCCAAACCATCAAACTTCCACACACAATCTGTGAATAAGAATCATCTGCAGCACTGACCTCTGACTTTCAGCTCCACTTTTTTCTCCATAAGGACTTTTTCCTTCCTGTCGTAGATGGTGAAGGTGTCTGTGTCAGTTTCTGTGGGGTATGTCAGGGTCAGACTGAGGTCTTCAATCATTTCTGTTCGGTTCCTGTAATGTCTGTGCGGTTTTTCAGGCTGCTTAGAGTCTTTCTGATACACATGGACGTTCCTGCCATCTCTGTCTGTCCTTCCACACAATCTTATTTACCTTAGACAGGTGAACTGTGGCTTTGCAGGGCAGATTGGCAAACTCCACACCTGAACCCACCTCCACCTCATGAACTGAAAGAACAACCAAGCACAACATGAGCTGCACAGCATCAGCAGCACGGATCCTTTAACAGGTTCCTTTCTGAACCTTCTCTCTGTTATGAGCAATGTGCAATGTCACCCGATGCTTTTAAGTTTTGTTTTGAAGCAGGGATACAAATAACAAAGAGATCACAAAAGGGAACTAACATCAATCAAGAAACAGAACCAGAAACAGGGGTAACAAAACTGAGAAGTGCTGCGAAATATTACACTCAAAGAATGAAACACTGTAGAACTAAGTAATACACTCCTACATACCCTCTTTATTTTTCAGCCTTTTATAGCCACAAAACATGTCGATACCACACCAAATAGCCAGGACAACCACAGGAACCAAGACAGCTGAGAGAACTTTGGGCCAGACTGGAGGAGGTGGAGGAGGAGGTTCTGTAATTAACACAAGCACAAATAACCTGAACATCATCCAGCAGATTTTGATGAATTTAGAGTTCACGTCTCCTCTAACCTCTGTCTACATCACTGACCTGTGACCTTCAGTTGTAAGTAAGTCCAGCTCACATCTCGTCCAGTGATGCGGAGGATGCAGGTGTAGGTTCCACTGTCAGAGACTGTCGGGTTTCTCAGAGTGAGGCTGAGGTTTCCAGTTTGCAGAGCATCAGCACGCATTGATGTTCGGTTGGTGTAACGCTGGTTTTGGTCATCCAAATCATCACCACTCTTCACACGAACATGGACTGTTGGGATGTTGAGGTCCTTGCGATCCCACACTGCTGCTGTGAACTCACTGGGAGCAGCTAGTAGCTGACAGGGCAGCAGCACAGACGCAGCCCCCTTGTACACCTCCACTGCTGTGGCATGCTGGGAAAATGAGGACCCAAATGTAAAAGAGGTGAAAGTTCAAACTCTTACTACAGATGCAAAGATGGGTTCAGTTTACAAGTGATCAATTCAGCATCAGGGATTTTCACACCTATTTGATGGTCTGAGCTGGTGGACCATGAGGAGTGGAGAGTGAAAACAAAAGCAGACACTTGCAAAAAAAAGTCATTTTTAAAATGAGCTGTCTATTAATGGCTTGGTGACGCTAAAAAACAAAAGGCAAACGAGAACTGAGACTTAAAAAAACTAAACTGAGCAAACTGAAGCTAAAACTAAAGGAGATTCATTTGAATGAGAGAAAACAGTGATATTAGTCAATGTTTATAATAGTTATAATTTAACTGTTCTGAAAAAGATGACACACATTTTTTTCTTTAAACATAATTGTACTGCAGAACAGTGCTAGTTACTAGAATTCATTTGTTTACTTTAATTCTTGCTCATTTAAAACTACCCTGACCACCCTGAGTCTGGTCCATGTCTACATTCCTATTGACTATTGGAAGGGTTAGTCAATAACCCATGACCTTAACCTGGCTACTACTACTACTAGTAATAGTAGTAGTAGCCAGGTTATAATTTAATAATAGAGTTTTCTGTCAGGACTGAATAAGGATTTTTGGGGGATGGTATGTGTAGGGTTAGAGCAGCTTTATAGTGTGGCTACAGAAACACAATTACATAAAAATGTACATGTAATTAAAGACATAAAGCACCATTTCAGGCAAAAGTATTTGTGCCTAAAATGGTTTGTGACATTAATTTAAAATTAATTTAAGTCCTGATTGATTTGGTCCTCCCTTCGTGAAAGCTGCAGAGAGAGGGTCTTCATTCAGGAGAATACACAGAGCAGTCATCAGTGCCGTCGTTACAATATGACCTCAAGTTACAGACGTGTGTGTGTCTGTGTGTCTGTGTGTGTGTTTGCATGCAGAAGATCAGAGCATCTTTCTTATTGAGTAAGAGGAGCAGCAGAATCTTCATCCTGCAGTCAAAATCCAGTTAGATCTGATCCTCAGTCAGACTGCAGACACATAAAGCAGCACACTGCAAACACCAGTTTACTTTCAGATTCACTGTTCAGTCATGGGGGGGTTCCCAGGCAGAGAGTATATAGTGTTACAGTGTTATAGTCTGTTAAGGTTCAGAATATAGGGAAGTAAATACAGGCGGAATGCAAGTAACCACACTGGTCCAAAAGGTAAAGACGATGATTTTAATGAAAAGACACGCGTGGGAGAATGAGCTGACTCTGTAAGCAGAGAGCCCCACAATCTCATCCTCCTAACATCAAACTAGTTTTATATGCATCAGAGTATATTTAGTGACCCCCCCTCGTTGCGTCATCACAAAACCACAAATGTTCTATTTAACAACTTGGGACACAATTAAAAGAACATCGCGTCTTCGCCTCCATGCAGATGTTTTCCCCCACACCGCTGTCACTTATCGCTGGAACCAGCAGATCGGTTTCCTGAAACAGCTCGGTTGCGTACGCCGGCACTCTTACAGTTATAGCAGAATTAAATCTGAACTCTTTACCACAAAATGGGCCTACTACTATGTGTATGTATGTGATTATGTCACCACCGCAGGTGCACTTTGTCTCACCTCTCACCTTCTCCCCAGACAAAGGCCAGCACATACACAACTGAAACTGATGTGTAATATATTGAATAAATGTCTTACTTAAATGGTACTACTTAAAACTTAATCAAAGAATGTAAACAAATAAAAGATCATAAAAATAACCTGATATACATGTCTTGTAAGCGTGTGTTGCGAACTTTCCACAGCTCCAGTCAAACTCACAGTAGATTGGCTGATCATAACGCCAACCAAAAGTTTTTGACCCTCACTTGACCAAGGAGCGACAGCTCTTTAATAAGCACAAAATGCAATTATGTATAAATGATTATAATCATTTTCATAACAGAAGTTCCAACAGTTTCAAAAGTTGCCAATATGTTCGCTCCTCCTAATATAGTCTGAAAGCAACCCCAAGCAAAACAATTTAAACTTTCCCCTATAAATGATCCCTCTAACTAAGTGTGTGTGTGTGTGTGTGTGTGTGTGTGTGTGTGTGTGTGTGTGTGTGTGTGTGTGTGTGTGTGTGTGTGTGTGTATGTGCTAACCACAATCGCACCCCATTTCACCTGCCGACTAGCTCCTCAGAATAACTTTCACTCAGGTTTTGGTTTCACTTCCTGCAAAGCATGTAACTTCAAAAACATGTAACTTCCTGTCTTATTTTGGCACAGAGTTACTCTTTCACACTGCAGTCTGCATATAAACATTTAAGATTATAAATCCAACTCAACAGTTTAAAGTGGTTATAACTGCACCTGTAATAAAGCTTAATTGGGTGCCAATATGTTTAAACATCTAAATGCAATATCACTATTAATAAATGCGTCAATGTAAATGCTTGTTATATGATTATGATGCAATAGCAATAACAAAATAATAAAAATAGAATTAAAAAAATGAAATAATAAAAATGGCAGAAAAATAACACCTCAATTCCTCACACACCCTCTCTTGGTGACCCTTGAAGAGGGTCACCACACTTCATCTGTGTCATTCCTCTGACCCTCTCTAGCCGTCCTCTGGCTCAGCAAATCAGACAACCACCTCATGACATCTAGGTGATCCAGTAATAAAATGCCAGCTCCCCCCTAAGAACACTCCATGGGTAAGGTTAGGTTCTTCCTCGGTCCCTCTCTCGTGGTCCATCAAGCCTCCTGCAAAGGAAACAAAACACCTTTTCCTCCTACGGCGCTAACTTACTCTGTTCCTCAATTGTTCTCTTTATTCAAAAACATGAACCTAATTATGTTTTGAACTCCTAACTTTTGTTCATATACAGTCTTAAACTTCACTCATCTCCATCTACGACATTTTAACAGTCTTAAAGCGCTGGTTTCACACATGTTTCCTGTTGTTCACTCTATTCAACGTCCTGTACTGCCTCAGCTGCACATAGCTCTGACCTAAAGTCACCTCTAACAAGAAAATCATCATAAACACTTATTCTGTTAAAAGATCAAAGGAAAACAACCATTTTAATCAACTAAGTTTAAGCATATAATCAATCACTCCTGAATAAATTTCATCATAACTAAAAGCTGCCTAGAAACAACTTCCGTGTTGACACTAACTTCATTTTAAACTCACATTTCCTGTGTTATAACCTATTTTGGTACAGCCTTTTATTTCATTTTGCTGCTCTTAATGTAATGGTACATTCTAATTATATTTTATCAGACTTAACCAAAATATATAAGCTTTCCCCCCTTTGCTCCTGGTTTAAAGCAAAAAAGAAATCTTGGTCACTTCGACAAGCGTTCGTTATTCTGTAGCTGCATTTTATATCATAAAACTCATGTGGAGCTGCATGTGTTATCTCAATATTTTACATGTCACACAATTTAGTTACAAGCAAAACTCCTATTCAGTTAGAAGCTAAATGGATTTCAGGCCCTTGGCCAATACTGTCATGTGTGTTTATGCCTCTTAAGAAACGCTCTCCTCTTCCCTAACAATAAGTTTATATAATGTCTGTATGTGTAGGCCTACATTATAACCACTTATCCTAAAATAAAAAGAAACCAAACATTTTCTACTCCTAAAATCTTCACTATTTTTCCCCAAAGCATATCCTTCCCACAATTTCCCTTTACGTTTTGTATACAGCATCTTGTGAACACCAGCATTTTATCTTCTAAACAGAATTCAGTTCATTTTAATCCTTTCTTTAAAAAATAACATTTTCTGCCTCAGCGCTACCATATCTAAGTTATCAAAAAAACCCAAAATAAATGTCATTAAATGATCCTAAAACTTATTTCAATCCCCCCTTTTTTATTTGGACTTCACATGTGTGTCCAAATAAACCTCTAAATGCGTCACCTGGGCTTAAGAAATCAAAGGGAAAAAAAGGTTAGTCATATCATCTCTCCAAACACTTCAGCAATCCTCCTCTCAGGTATTTTGCTCCGGCCCTGCAAACCTGTGTTTAAGGAATAAAATCAATTTAATCATCATGTCAAATCTTCTCAAAATCGTTGCTCCATGCAAAGTCTGGATCCTTGGAACTTCCTGGAAACAAAACCTATACTAATATGAACTCCACATATAAAAACACCCCCCTTTTTTTTTTTATTCCCCCTGGTTTTCCCTCACTGACCACAGCAGGGGAATCTATGTCTTTATTCAGCCATTAATCCAGCTCACCTGATTCATCACTGAGCCCAACCGTCACTGGCATCTGATAGTGTGGCACTGCATATTCCTCTCTTAGTATCACTGTTTTCAATCTGTTAATTACAGTTCTTCAACATGAACTAGACTGTGTCTATAACAAGTCAGTACAGCTGTAAACGTGGCCAATTATCAATCAATTAACCTCCAATACTAAAATGATAGCTTTTGATTTATGCATGTTTAAATCAACCACTTACCCAGAGGATCCTCAATCCCAGAAAATTTCTTCTCCTCCTTTAATAATGTCTATCATCCTTCCATGCCCTGGTGACTGGGCTATCCAGAGCTGTATCATTTTGAAATATACATAACCATACCTTGGTCACTCCAACCTCTCTCCACCCTTAGCATGTTCAACGCCATCCTAGTCTGGACTGTGAAAGGTGACTTTAACGCCGACTGTTTCGACAATCCTGTTTACTGCATTCCCTGGTCAGATTAGCCAATGTCTGCACACTAGTATAAACATACTCAATATGGTCCACATTTTACTGCGTGTTATTTTACCATATTATAGGTTCTACCGCTCCATAGTTCTGTGGTTCGCTAAATTATGTTTATCTAGATCTCCACTCTGTCTCTACATTTTGGAAAATTTTATGCTTGTTGTCAAGATTTGAAGAATCTTGAGTTATTAAGTTCTCCCAATTCTTTCAGTCTTTGGGCTGAAGCAAGGACAACACTTTTGAGCATAAACCATCGTAAAAGCCTAAACATGCACATTCTCTCTCTCACACGGCGCCTAAGTAGCGGCCCAGGCTCCCGTTTTATCTCCTCCTGATGACATGAGCCAAAAAACCTCTCCGGTATGTTCTGCTCTCTTCTAGTACAACAGTATTTCCTCTTAAATCTAAGGCGCTCGGTCCCCCTTTAACGAGTGGACCACATGTATAATAACTTCTATGTTTGCGCAGTTCAGATGCAAGACAAACTAGATTTACAACAACAACAGAGTTTTGGAGAAGTTTTATTTGGTGTCAAATTATAAGAATTTAAATGAAAGCTATAGTGTTATCACCCCCATCGGGGCTTACCTTTTCCACTACTGATAATATTTCTCCCTCCAATATTCGCAATTACCCTCCTTTTGGTGGCGAAAAACCATTGGTGTGATCAAGTGGGCGCTATAGAAAACAAAAGCTCAGGACAGAACAGTCATCAGTCATGTACTTCATACAGAATTTGCATATATCATGTTTTCATATTGATCCTCTGAGTCTAGTGGTACCATTTAATTTGAATTTGTAAAATACACAAAACACAATAGGTTTTCTTTCTTCACTTTGCTCTTGTCCTTTTCCAGTACCACATCCTATCACATGCCCTTGTCGGCTATATTCTACTTTTTAAATTCCTGACCGTTTCAAGAAAGAACCCAATTCACATGGACCAGTGTGTGTTATTACATATCTCCATTTAAATGTTAAGTCTTCAATTTCCCTGTTATTCATAGATATTGTTAAGTTTTTTGCTTTTTCACTATAAATGTTAATTGACTTTTTACAGTGGCCTGCTATGGTTAATAATAACATGTTCAGTCATTAGTAAAATCAAACCTTTCCTCCACTGAAGCATTTAACATTCCCAACAACATAATGTGATACATTAATCGAAACACAGCTAATACCACACAATTTTCTTAATGCAAACATCAGTAACTCAAAATTAGCAACCAAAGGGTTAAGTCTGCAGCTCCACACTCTCATGTTAAGCTACATTCTCACCCTCCAGTCTCTATTATCTTCCTACAAAAACAAGGCAAGACAAAACATCCACTCTTCTCTTACCACCTGGGTGAATTGTCTGTCGACATTGATTAATCCTCACGTCAGTATCGTTTTCCTCAGTATCAAGTCAGTTAAAATCTTTAATTGTCAGTCCATCACAGTCCAGTTACATGCATACATTCACACACATTCACACAAGATATTTTGCCGTTAGAGGAGCCCCCTGCGCAAATAATCAGGTACTCCACAATAGCAAATTGAGCTCATTCATTTGTTTTATTTTGTTTTCTCTTTTTAGAAAAATAGTTCTTTATGGTTTTGACTGGATTGAATCGCTACAATCCTTTTGGACAGAGACTCACAACCAATCAGGTCCCCATAAGTAGCCCTCTCCTCAGCCAATTATAATCTGGACAAGCCACCTCATGTTTGTATCCTGAATTTGGTCAGCGCTGGTTGAACTCTTGCAGGCCTGCTTAGAACAAGAATGACAAAAAGAGAGCTGATTATTAGCTCATCAAAACACAAAACAAAATCACCTGACCGGTTTTTTCTAAGTGCACTGTTACAAAACTAATGGGCCCCCTTACACATGTCCATGTTCAATAAAACTCCCTCTATTAAAATAAGAAAACAACCCAAACCTAACTGACAAAATCAACCCATCACTACAACAACAACCTCAAAAACCTTAAACACAGAAAAGTTTTGCCACCAGAGTCCGGACACTCCCAGATCAACTGATATAATTCACCTCCTCATTGCACCGAAAGTCTTGTTAAAACCACACAATTTGCACATAATAATGGTATCCTTAAAGCACTTTAACATACCTAGATTCAGCATAATATATAAACCCATTACAACAACGTAACATCACTAAATTATAAATTTCCTGTCCAAATCTGCACCTCTGAACAATCCTGACCACCGTAATCAATTATCCTGTTACTTTACCATTATATTTGTCGCCCAATAATCCTCCTCAGTCACTGCTCTGTCTCCTCAACTGAAAGTCTCAGTCACACACGTACACAGGAAGTGTCTTCGTCACCACTCACTCCAGCTAATTTGCATACTGAGTCATATCTCAACAAGTCAACTTGACAAGAGAAATACATGTTTAAAGCTCAACACATTATTGAATTATTTTCATTTTCTTTCTATACTAATCACTTGCTTTGATCAATCAGTACAAGAGCACTCCTAAGTCCCTCTTTTAAACTACTTTAATCACTTTTATTTTATTTTTTCCATAACTCACTCCCTTGTCATATAACTTCTTTTGAGTTATTCCTCAACTCTATTTTATCCAAGTGTATTTTCTTCAACATTCACACCATTTTAACACTCGTGAAATTAGCAAGCTGATTTAATTACATATGTTTGTGTTCTTAGCCAGGTTTAATCAGTGTCTATGCATTAATCCTCATTAGGTTGTCTTGTCTTTGTAAGGTTAATGCAAGTTTAATTACATTTTCTGTTTGTGTGTATGTGATTTTTCATGTTTTGTTTTTGCAGTGTTTCAGACTCCTTCACAATTTTCCACTTAAACAGTCAGTTTTCTCCTTCCCCTGAATTACTAGCCCAAATTTTAATTTCCCACCTTAAATAACAGCATTCCTTGTCTTCAGCCACGAGTCAGAGCTTGCTTGTGACGTTCAGGAACACATTGCTGTAAACAATTCAACCAGAAACTTACTGAACATTTCCAGTAATGTTAACCTATAACTTTCTTCTGACCGCTGCTGTGGAAAGTTGATCCAGGTCTGCTTTGCTCCTAAAAGTAACAAAACTAAGACATATTGAATTATTTTCACGAATGCTTAAACGACTCACTTCTCTCTCTTTCCTGTCACAAATACCACTTATGTCATGTTTATGTCATCAATATTAATATAACCGTGTTCTTCCTTATATTTCATTTTAATTGAATGTAAGCTGCTTTCTTTGTTGCATATCATGTGATCATGTTAATGAAGTGTAAGCTGCATCTTCATTGCATTAATTCATTGTGTTCTTCATTGCATTTTTATGTATTCATGTTTAATTTATGCATCTTTTCACTGATTTCTGGATTCAAACTATCTCACTTCTGAGCCTTTCCAAAAATAATTTCACATATAACAATTTCTACATGTGTGTTTTCTATTCATTAAAATAGTTGTCAGTTATTTTCTTTCATTATTCTTACCTTTTCTAATGTTTACCTCTTTGTTATGATGTGGTGGACATCCCTAAACCATCATGAGTTCAGGCTTCAATTTCAATCCAATTATCTCCTCTATTCTCGCAGTCAAACTCGTCCCGGCTTCACCTGACACCGGTCCTTTCTCCCTTTTTCACAGTGTCCTGTGTGGCCTTCAAAGCTCCAACAAACACAGTCTGTTTCTTCTGTGTTTTGATCTTTCAATATTCTTCTTTTACGTTAGGTTCCAGCCTGGCAAAATATCACATTCAGTGCCTTCAGTCTTCTTTTCATTCGCTCTGTTTTCTTCTCCATTCATCTTTGCAGTCTTCTCTTCCAAGATTGCTCCAAGCATGGCAAATATGAAACTCAGTGTCCAGTGCTTTTCCACACTTCTTTATCCCACTGTTCAACTGCCCAGCCTGTTATTCTCAGCACATGTTGTCATCAGGTGGTTTTCTTACATGCTGCTGCTTGGGTCGTCAATCTTCGTCAGTGTTAATGGTTCGGTTCCACTGGCTTTTGCCTCCTGTTGATTCTTCAAGTCCCGATGTTCTGTCGGTCTTCATCATGAAATTAACTGTCCTTTAAGCTTCTTCTCAGGGTCCGAACAGAGTGACAGGTGAAGCCATCAACTTTTAGCCAAAAACTGGCTTGTTTTCCCAATTGTGTTGATGTATGCTTTTGCCGCTGTACTCAGGGTTCCAGGTTGAGAGAAGTCCACCTGTATTAACACACTAAAGCATACAATTAATATCCTTTTCACTTCTTCTTTTTTTTTTTAAAGCCTCCATTTGCTACATATGCCTAGAGTTTAACTCGTCTCTCTCTCTTCTCTGTTTACACACTTGTCACAGTGAGTTCCCCTTCTATGGACATATAGTGCCTGCCGCACTATTTCCTAGCACCCCTGCAGCCCTTCATATGTGTCTGTGTCTAAAAGTGGCATGAGCCGAATGCCCCTGGGTCTCTGAAAAGCTTCATGGAAACGGGGCAGTGTGGTTAGCGTGCTCAGGTTGGGTGTCGAGCATGAGGAGAGCCCCTGAAGCGAACTCTAAGCAGCCTCTGAGCCTGTGGCAACCTGACGGGGCAGCTGAACTAGAGATAGGGTAGAAAAGTCCTTGGGTAGAAAAGTCACACCCTCTCTTTCACTGTCCCCCTTTATGCTCCCAAACGCCAAGTCCTGGTCGACAGGCTCCAGCGAGTCGCCTGACCCAGTTTTAACCCTCAGCAGTTCCCAGGGGTGACTCGTTCTCATGTGACGCTGCAGATGGTCCTTTCTTCCATAACGCCAGACACAGTACTGACAGCGGAAGTCTTTACGTCCAGTGTGCACTATCATGTGCCGTTGTACGTCTTTCTGGGTGTAAAACTGCCACTCACAATGTTCGCAACGATATTTTTTCTCCTTGGTCCCAACATTGAAATTGCCAGCATGTATTCTGAGATGTTCCAGAAGAGCCTCAGTGCTGGGGAATGGCTTCCGACACACGTGGCAGGTGAAGTCTCCACTGTTGGCAGCATGTAGGGCAAGGTGGTATTTGAATCCCAGCGTCATGCTGCAGCTCCTGCCACACTCCTGACAAGTGAATACCCCCTTGTGTGGATCATGAGTCTCCAGGTGTCTCTTTAAGCGATCCCTGCGGTGAAACCTTTTCTCACAGTATGAACACCTGTAGTTCTTTTCTAACGAATGAGTTGCCATAGGGTGTAGCAGCTTGCCTATGGAGACGAAAACCTCGACACAGTAATGATGGGGACAGCAGTAGGGTGTTTCTCCTGGCTAGCTCTCTCCAGTAGAACTCTCTAATTCTACTAAGTCTTAATCTAAAAACAGTACACCCTTATTTCATACACACTTTTGAATATTCTAACCTCTTTTAAACCTCATGAATCGTCTCACACACACTGCCTTTTCTCTCAAACTTCCATTTTTCCACTCACTCAGACAAATCACGCAGAGTCACTCCAATCAAATACTGACAGCATTCACACGGTTAAAATCACACAAATTATGCTTTCCTATGAGTATTTTAGACATGCCTTGCATATTCAGAAGAAAAAAAAACAACTGAAACCTCTCATCATCCTCACAGCTTCTCACAACACACACATAACTGAAGAAAAAAAAAACACACCAGCCTTTATTGCTCAAGAGAGGTTACTGCACAAAAATATATAGTGGTCTTAGGTACTGTACAATGCACTCAATATATATATATATCAAACTCAGTCAATTACTACACATTCACCGTAATGAATTCACACTCTAGTTATACAATTCTAATGAGCAAAACCAGCATCTCAGTCACAGGCATTTGAGAACATCTACAAACAATAGTTATCAAACTAGATAACACACGAAACCGAAAGCAACAATCCTCTCATGCGCTCCGCAGTAGCTGCCTCATTTGCATTTTCACACACAATCTAAAGATAAAATCAACAGGGAGTGCACTGCTGATGCAGAGACTCCCTTCACACAAACATTTCTTATTTTATATTACAAAGACTTTTAATTACAACTGCACAGATTTTTAGGCCTTTATAAACTTCCTACCGAATTTCGACAAATTTAATAATAACCGCCCAGCGGAAAACTCCCTGAGTTTTTTGCGATCAATTTACCGTTTATCGGTCCCGGACCGCGGCCTCATTTCTAATGCCCTAACACAATTTATAAGCGTGAACCAACCCAAACTCTGCCTGAAGCTCTATTTTTGAGCATTTCACATCCCAGGCTTCCCCGAAGTTTTAAGTTAAAGTTACACGCCCGAAACCCGGTTTCTACTGGCCAAAAAAGTGCAGATACCGTTCCAAACGGTAAAGTGGTCCAACCACTAGCTTATCTCAGGATGCCCTGTACCCCACGGTCAAGCCAAACCGAGCTATCCCTATTCGCCGATGGGTCAACAATGCGCGTCCACATCGAGGAGGGATCGCAACATCCGGGCTATGCGCTTCTTAGCAGCCCAGCTGCCGTTCTTAAAAATTTATAATACTTTGAAACAACCGTTAACCCCCCAGAAAAGGGTATAACTGAAGCACGTCCAACGTCTAACCAATTGGGACTCTAACCCACAAAATGACCAAATTCCCTACCACACTAAATTAGCAGTCCAACTGCTTTAATTCTCTCAGCAGTCCAACTGCTTTAAAACCTCAGTACTGTACTTTATCACTTTCATTATCATTATCATTACTTCAGTTTTAACTTTTCACCAAAATCAAAACAGACATCTACCAGTAATTTCAGTGAGTAGACTTTTAATTTTGTAATGTCCAATCTGGCACACTTTGAAATTCAACAGGTGGTGCCTACCTTTTGTTGTATGCTGGCTTGTCACTCACTTTGACTCCTCGGACCTTTCTCCGTCCTGTCTCACCCCCCCCCCGGACGAGCCCCCAAAATGTTAAGGTTCAGTAATGCAAGTAACCACACTGGTCCAAAAGGTAAAGACGATGATTTTAATGAAAAGACACGCGTGGGAGAATGAGCTGACTCTGTAAGCAGAGAGCCCCACAATCTCATCCTCCTAACATCAAACTACAGTTTTATATGCATCAGAGTATATTTTGTGACGCCCCCTCGTTGCGTCATCACAAAACCACAAATGTTCTATTTAACAACTTGAGACACAATTAAAAGAACATCGCGTCTTCGCCTCCATGCAGATGTTTTCCCCCACACCGCTGTCACTTATCGCTGGAACCAGCAGATCGGTTTCCTGAAACAGCTCGGTCGCGTCCGCCGGCACTCTTAGAGTTATAGCAGAATTAAATCTGAACTCTTTACCACAAAATGAGCCTACTACTATGTGTATGTATGTGGTTATGTCATCACCGCAGGTGCACTTCGTCTCACCTCTCACCTTCTCACTCTGGTGTGAGTGGCTTTGATTTGTGTGAGGCATTTCTTTTTGGTTTTCAGAGATGGGTTATTTAGCATTTTAGGTTTACGAGGTTTCATGGTGGAACTTATCAAGGTCTAGATTTACTGTGTATGGAGAAATTAATCGGTGTTTAGTACTTGTTGTTTGTGGTGTTTAAAGAAGTTGAATTAGTACTTGAAGTATTTTTTAACAGTAGTACTTCTACTTCAGTACACACTGTGTACTTTTACCACCTGTGTCTGAGACCTCCTTCAGGGTCCACCTGAAGCTCTCAGTCTGCTGTGGAAAAAGGAAATCCAGGTGAGTTTCTCCTGATCACCTGAGGCCGTCATTACTGTGTGAACACACACACCACTCCTCACTCCTCCCACCCGCTGCACACAGTCACTGAGTACAGACCGGCTGATTCCTGTAAAGGGAGAGGCAGCAAAACCAGACAAACAGGTGCAGGGAGAGGCGGAGCAACACCTGAAAAACAAGAAGTTCAACGTCATTTTGCAGAAGTGAAAGTGTGAGAGAGCAGCAGCAGAGCTGCAGTCGAGTCCTGTTTGTCTCTAAAAGAAGATTCACTGGAGTCCATCAGGTTTCTCTCAGCAACAGTGGTGAGTGCAGCTGATCACACTTCCTGTTTCTACACAAATCTTCACTCTGTTCACTTCATGCTGACTCATCACAGTCACACTGGATCCATAGAAATCTGCTCATGTAACCACAGATCCACTGTAGGAACATCGAGCTGCTGCTTCAGTCTCACTGTGGCTCTGCTCAGGACTGTGGACTCAGTCTGTGCTCTGGACTTCAGACTGACTCCACACTTCCTGGTTATTCATCACTTCCTGTTCCTATTAGACTGATTCTGGATCTGATTGATCATAAGGATTACAGACGTGAAAACACCTGTTTATTCTTTATTGATATAAAGCCTTTGATACTGTAAACCAGCAGATTTTGGTCAGTACTTCAAAAAGTCATTCAGACATTTTACAAAGAGAGATTATCTGACTTAGTGTATCCTGTAAGAGTCACAATGTTCCTGAATCATTCAGAAAACAGTCGATGCTGCACTTTATAACTTTGTGTGGAAACATAAATCTCATTATTTAAACAGATGTGTTTGAATCATCCTGATAATCGAGGCTTTAAATATGTCAGAGTTCACACATCAGCTGTGATATTCAAGCTGAACTGGATCAAACATGTCATCAGACACAAACATAGATGATGGTGTTTAATCCCAAAGCTTATTTAAACAAACTGGAGGACAGAATTCCTCCTTAAATGTGATTTTGATCAACAAAATCCACTGATCTCATTTTCACACACAGGCTTTATCATGGTG
The DNA here is from genome assembly GCF_001858045.2 of Oreochromis niloticus. Taxonomy (NCBI): domain Eukaryota; kingdom Metazoa; phylum Chordata; class Actinopteri; order Cichliformes; family Cichlidae; genus Oreochromis; species Oreochromis niloticus. The sequence continues at coordinate 83,140,435 of NC_031967.2, read as the reverse complement.
GCTTCTTCTCTACTAACATAAATCTTTGATTTGGACAAACAAATATATGAAACACAAAACTAAATCAGTGTTTTCTGAGGATCCAGAATAATTGAATGATGTATCCCAGCGAGTGACTGGAAAAGTTCATCTTCTTCCATATCCTGAGTTTGTGAGGAGCTGTGATGTTCCAGTATCTGTGAGAGAAAACAGTTTTTAATGACGCACAAATGGACCAAATATACAGACACCACTGAATAAACATGTTCTCATAAATGCCATTAATATACTGGATCAAACAGTTAATAACACATTTCTGAGGTTTATGATTCATTGTCCTCCTCACTGTCACTTCTATTGGAACAGTCACTGTTTAATATTAATGGCTCGTTGATCTGGACTTACAATAAGAAGTATTTAGTCACCAACAAGGTCGAGTTTGCTTCACAGTAATTGATGGAAAATATCCAACAAACTGATTTATTCAAGCATACAAATGATCTGGATGAATCTTGGAGCTTCTGTAAAACAGTCAGAGAAACAATTTCACATCTTTTTAACGACTGTATTTATCTTCATGCCCAAAGTTGATCCTGTTCATCTGGACGCTGCACTGTACAGCAGACACTACGATGTTAAGTTTGTGTTTGGGATGAACCAGTTTGTGTCTGAGTGTGTTGCTGGGTCTCCACCAGTTACTCTGAGAACTGAAGAAGCTTCTCTGATGAAACGTCTTCAAGAAACTCAAAGAAGTCCAGACACTTTTCTTTCCAAGCTCCTCAGACTACTGACGCTTGTTTGTCTCTTTTTAAAAATGAAATTTAAAGTGAATTTTGAATCAAATGTTTCTTTTCTTTCTCCCTCAGAGTGCAGACATGTCTGCTGCCAGCAATCTGCGATCTGAAGATCAGTTTCTGTGCTGCATCTGTCTGGATGTGTTCACTGATCCAGTCTCTACACCATGTGGACACAACTTCTGCAAAACCTGCATCAGTCAGCACTGGGACATGAATCAGAGCTGTCAGTGTCCCATGTGTAAAGAGACTTTCTCCACTAGACCTCAGCTGAGGGTCAACACGTTGTTCTCTGAGATAGTTGCTCAGTTCAGACGTGAAGCTCAGCAGAAAGCCAGCAGCAGCAGCTCAGAGCGACAAGCTGCCAAACCAGGAGAAGTTCCCTGTGACGTCTGCACTGGAACCAGACTGAAGGCCCTGAAGTCCTGCCTGGTGTGTCAGACCTCCTACTGTCAGACTCATCTGGAGCCTCATCTGACAGTGAAACGTCTGAAAAGACATCAGCTGACTGATGCTGTGGAGAACCTGGAAGGCAGGATGTGCATGAAGCACGATAAACTTCTGGAGCTGTTCTGTAAGACCGACCAGACATGTGTCTGCGTGCTCTGCTCTGTTTTAGACCACAAGAACCACGAGTTTGTTCCTCTGAGAGAAGAATATGAAGGAAAGAAGGCAGAGCTGGAGAAGACAGAGGCTGAGATTCAGCAGATGATCCAGAAGAGACGACTGAAGATTCAGGAGATCACAGAGTCGGTGAAGATGAGTAAAGATGCTGCAGACAGACAGAAAGCAGAAGGTGTTCAGGTCTTCACTGCTCTGATGGAGTCTGTTGAGAGACGCCTGAAGGAGCTCATGAAGGAGATCGAAGACAAACAGGAAACTACAGAGAAACAGGCTGAAGGTCTCATCAAAGATCTGGAACAGGAAATCTCTGAGCTGATGGTGAGAAGCTCTGAGGTGGAGCAGCTCTCACGCTCTGAAGACCACCTCCACCTCCTCCAAAGCTTCTTCTCCCTGAAAGCTGCTCCACCCACCAAGGACTGGACAGAGGTCAGAGTTCATCCACCATCATATGAGGGGACTGTGGGGAGAGCTGTGGCTCAGCTGGAGGAGACACTCAGGAAACTCATGAAGAAGAAGCTGTTTGAGGCTGAGCTGCAGAGGGTGCAGCAGTATGAGGTGGATGTGACTCTGGATCCTGATACAGCTCATCCTGAACTCATCCTGTCTGATGATGGAAAACAAGTGTATCATAGTGATGTGAGGAAGAAACTTCCAAACAACCCAGAGAGATTTTCTCAGTGTGCTAATGTTTTAGGAGAGCAGAGTTTCTCTTCAGGCAGATTTTACTTTGAGGTTCAGGTTAAAGGAAAGACTGACTGGACTTTAGGAGTGGCCACAGAGTCGATCAACAGGAAGGGACAAATCACACTGAGTCCTCGAAATGGTTTCTGGACTGTGTGGCTGAGAAATGGAAATGAGTACAGAGCTCTTATTGGTTCACCACTCCTCCTCTGTCTTAATCCTGGTCCTGAGAAGGTGGGGGTGTTTGTGGATTATGAGGAGGGTCTGGTCTCCTTTTATGATGTAGGTGCTGCAGCTCTGATCTACTCCTTTACTGGCTGCTCCTTCACTCACAAACTCCACCCATACTTCAGTCCCTGTATCAATGATGGAGGTAAAAACTCTGCACCTCTGATCATCTGTCCTGTCAATCAAACTGAGTCGATCAACGACTGATTTTATTTGATGAATGATTGATTTTTCTTGAAGGGACCAAATGAACATATTGAGTGTAAATCCTCTACAGTCTCCATGTTTCTATAGAATCTGATCATCAGGACTCTGATTCACACTTTGATTCTCATGGAGTTTGATTTGAACAGAAGAAAAGTTGAATCAGGAAATGTTCCCACTGATGGAGACTCGAGCTGAAGAGCAAATATCAGAGAATAAATGTCCAAAAGCTTCATTTACAATAAAGTTTGTTCAATGCTTTGAGTGAATCCAGACTCATGTGTGGCTGTTATACGGAGCATCAGAGTCCAGCTGAGTTATGTTGGATACAAACTGCTTATTTTGGCTCTGTGAGGATTTTTGTTCACTGAAAACTGATGAGACGGATAATATTCAAAGAACTCTGTAGAGATTAATGCATCCATGTTCTCCACCTGCAGGTGTGGAGGAGAAAGGTGGAGCACAGACTGCTGCATCCTTCCAGTCACATCATTTTGATGATTATATTTCCATGTTGTGATGATTTGGGTTAAAGAGAAACAGAGTTGAACGGCTGCAGTCACAGCATGAATAAGATGCTGAAGCTGAGCTGTCAGTGAACATGTTTCACTGTGATTTGATTTGAAGAATATAAAGTGTGTGTGGCTGCTGACAGCTGCAGTCTCTGTTAGTCTGCATGTTCAACACACACACAACTTTCCCCCTGAGGCAACGATGCAGCAACAACACAAAGAACAGCTGCAGACACACACACACACACACACACGCACACACACACACAACTTTCAGTCTGAACTCTCAAACACACAAACAAACTCTATCAATGTCGTACTGTTAAAGAACACTTTACTGTTTAAGGCAGAATTCCTCCTTCTTCAGTAACAATGGTTTGAGGTCTGTACCAGTGTCTACAGTGGTTTTGGCTTCGTAACAATTTATACAATTTACTAAAAACATGTGTTTTTTTTATGCCGTACAAACTATTTTAAAAAAGCTTTGATCACAACATCTTTGCGATTTTCCCCCAAATCGGTTATTCCAATTATTTTATCTGGTTTAACTAACAAAGGCTTAAAATTTTACTCTTAACTTGATTTAAACTCCTTTAATTTCTCATTAACTCAGACTTTTAATTTATTTCCTTGTTTGATGTATTATTTCTTTATCCTGGTTTAATTTTTGCTGATCCTGTTTAACCTGACCTTTGACCTATTAATTTTAACTTAACTGTACTCTTGTTTTGACCTTTTGACCTAATTATTATTATTACGCCGTTTTTTCCCCTCCAAAATGACCTCCAACCAGAAAGCCTCATTTCTGCTGTTTAACAGTGAAGAAATGTAAAATGATGCCAAATTAAATTGCAAAATTTCCCAATTAAAATCAAATTGAATCAAATCAAATCATAGATCGAATCGATTCAGGACCTTGTGAATCACATCAAATCGATTCTAGAAATCAGTCACGATACCCAGACCTAAAGCTCACTTCTAGCCTGTAATACAGTATTTGAAATTACATGGTGGTGGATAAAAAACTGTCATTTTGTCAGAGAGATTTTACTCTATGTCAGGGGTGTCAAACTCATTTTAGTTCAGGGGCCACATGGAGAAAAGTCTATTCTCAAGTGGGCCAGACTGGTAAAATCATTGTATATATAACTTAAAAACAACAACTTCAGACTGTTTTCTTTGTTTTAATATGATCAACATAAAAATAAAGCTATATTGTATGTTCAAAATAGTAGAGGCACAACATAGCTCATCATCATCATAAATCATAAATCATAAAACATCTCAAGTTATTTGAAAATTCTGAGGACAAAGAACACACAAGCACACAGTGCCTCAGTGATTCACAGAAGTATATCACAGATCACAGAACTACATCAGGGTGTCTCATGCAGCACTTTCAGTGGGGTTGCATAGTTTATTTGACTCCTGGCATCTTTTAGCTTTCACCAGCTCATCAATATCAGGCTTCACATCCTGAGCGGCAGCTAACTTCAGGATGTGATTCAAGTGCCTGTGCTGAGCCTTGAGCGCAGTTTTGTTTTATTTATGCTCATTACAGAGAAAACTTGCTCACAAAGATACGTGGTTCCGAACATGCACAACAGTTTTGCAGCGAGGGCTGTCAAGTTGGGGTAACCTGGCAAGAGATTCTGATAAAATGTGTTCAAGCTGCGGCAAATTTGCCCTTCAAATCCGAGTCACACTGCAAGTCTATTATTTCAAGTTGGATCCTGACGGGCAGGTCAAAGGGATTCACGGTGAACGGCGAGCAAAAAACTTTGAAGTCTTTCTCCAGGTCACCAAAAATCTGAAATTCTTGCTAAACTCTAGAAACAGTCCCGTTATTTTATCTTTAAACTGCTTCATATCTGCCACACTTTGGATCGTGCACACATTTTTCAGACAGGGGAAGTGAGCTGCATCACCACCAGCGAGCTGCGTCTCCCACAATAACAGCTTCAACTTGAAAGAACGTATGCTGTCATAATACTGCGTGACAACTTTGTTGCTTCCTTGCAGCTGTTTGTTCAGGTTATTCAGGTGCTCTGTAACATCCACCATAAATGCAAGGTCCTGCATCCATTCTGCCGAATGAAATTCTAACACTGGCTCGCCCTTTTCTTCCATAAACTGTTCAATTTCTTCTCGTAAATCAAAGAAACACCTCTGCACAGCACCTCGGCTCAGCCATCTTACCTCAGTGTGGTATGGCAGGCCATAGATGTGGTCTTTCTCTCTGAGAAGACTGTCAAACTGACGGTGATTGAGGCTTCTGGATCGGATGAAATTAACAGTTTGGATGACCACCTTCATGACGTTATCCATTTTCAGTGACTTGCAACACAAAGCCTCCTCGTGCAAAATACAGTGAAAAGTCCAAAAATCACGTCCTGCATTTGCAGATTGCACTTTATCTCTGAACTTTTTTACAACGCCTCCTTTCTTCCCGATCATTGAGGGCGCACCATCTGTAGCCAGGCAGACAGCGTGGGACCAGTCCACTCTGATCCTGTCGGCAACTGTGTTTCTTGTCATGTTGAGTACAACAACAAGGCGCATAGACCGGAAGGAAGTCGTCGTGACGTCAACGTCCCGCCTTAAGATTTAAAAATATCATTTTTAGTTGTAACCCTCAAACTCAATGGTAATGAAACGATACTTATTTTTCACTTTTTCAAACGACAACATCAGCACTTTTCGTACCTCCGGAAGCGTGAGCGGAGCGTTCACTGTGCGCAATTTGCAGATAATTGGTGTCTCTACATGACCGATTGACAGAAGCTCCATTTTCTGCTCAATGCGCGTCTATTTCCAAAGCAATTTCTTAGCTTTCCATCAATGACTACTTCCGGGTCAGAGGTCATTCAACCGCAGCTGCATTTAAAAAATGATTTTGAAGGGAAAAATAAAATCTAATTTGCTTTTGGTCCATGCTTTTATATTTAATTTGTTTGTATTGCAATGTGGCCGTCGGAGAGAAAATACTTTTGAAAGCACAGCACCTCGTGTGTTTGTGTTTGTGTATTTTTTTTCTTTTTTTTAAGCATAAAGACCTTTATATATATTTTTTTTTAAATATGAAGGTCATCGATAGTGACACACAACACCACTCTTTTTTCCCACTTTTTAAAGCAGAAAGACATGCTCAAAATCAGAATTTTTGGCTTTACTTTGTTCAATGCTCAAAAATGAAAAAGGGCGCCACCTGGTGGATAAATAAAAAAATTAAAATTTTAAGGCCCAGACTCCAAAATGTTACCCTGGCTTTGAGGATGCGGCTACAAATAGTTCTAATGATGGTGCATTGAAAAATAGCGTTTATAATGGGTTTCAATGGGGCACAAATCGACCACTAGGACCAACAGAGTAAGTTTATTTGTAGCTTAGCAACTGAAGCCAATTTAAGGAAGTCAGACTGAAATTTTAAAATAAAATGTAACAAAACTTTTTGGGGGGAAAATTTGGCTATATTCCATTCAACACAGTGCAAATGGCTTGGATTTAAAAAACACACAAAAGTCGATTTAGATTGTTTACTAAAATGGAGAGGTTTTTTATTGTCAGTTAAATTCTTTTGTTTTTTAATTGTTTGTGGTTTTGCAGGCCTAAACTTTCTTTCAGTGTGAACCTGCTGATTTGGGTCTGAAGAACAAACTGATCAGAGATCGAATGGTCATATGACCAATGACCCTATGACCTGCACTGCAGCAAACTGCACTGATTGGTCACTGTTCCCATAGATCAACCATCAGCAGCGCCTTCCAGTGGTGGAAACGGAGATAATAAATGTGCTAAAATGAGGTGCTCAGCAATGAGGCAGATGTGAAAAAACTCACAGCACAGACAGACACTCTATCTTAACCTCCTAAAACCCGAATTCTTCCACTGCATGCATTTTTAATTTCTCTTTGATATTTGGACATATTGGGGCCCAAAGTAAAAACAAAGAATTTCCAGATTTTCTTTTTGCCTTCTTTTTGTTTCTAACAAAAATGAGAGCCACATATGAGCATATTCGTTTAAAATTTTGATAAAACAGTAGCAGTATAATGTCCTTGTAAGTTGATATCAGGCCCTTGTACAGCAAAATTCAGTATTTTGGTCTAAATAACCCAAAATGTGATGTCCACATATGTGGACGCCAGGTCCTAGGAGGTTAAAATCCTTTCTGCAGGTTCCGCGATGCATTCACCTCCACAACACCACAGGTTTGATCCCTGATGTCCCACATTATACAGAGCATACATCAGCACAGGGAGTTAATGAAATTACTCCAACAGCAGCTCAGAGTGCAACTATCCACTGTGAAGGTCCCATTAATGCTGAGCCATATCTGCAGGTTTAGGAGAACATTTACTGCAGTCCAGATGTTTCAGTAAAGCTCTTTCCTATTTCAGGAGATGATGAACAAACCAAACTGAAGGAGAAGAGCCAAGCTGCTAAACTGGTCTGAATATAGTCCAAAACATCAGCCACTGAAAAATCTGGAGCTTTATTAACCTCAAACTACCACAAAGGAGCAGCTAAGATCCAACATCAACTAGAATGGAAACATGTGGCTTTAAACTGCTCCTCAGATAAAACATTTACAGATTATAGGAATGAAACCTCAACAAATAATTTCAGTTATTTTTTGTACCTATTTGTCTCCAGAAGGCAAGGCAAGGCAAGGCAAGTTTATTTATATAGCACAATTCAACAACATGTGATTCAAAGTGCTTTACAGAGACATTAAAAACAAAAACAAATAAAAAGCATGATCTAAAATTGATTAAGACAAACAACCAAACAAACAAACAAAACAGTATTTAAAATCAAAAATCAAAACAGTAGATAAAATCAGAACAGTAGATAAAATCAGAACAGTAGATAAAGTCAGTAGTTAAAATGTAAGTTTTGAAATTTAAGCTTAAAAGTGTGGATTTGGTGATTTATTCAAAAGCGGCTGAGAATAGGTGGGTCTTCAATCTGGATTTAAATAAACTGAGTGTTTCAGCTGATCTGAGGCTTTCTGGGAGTTTGTTCCAGAGATATGGAGCATAAAAGCTGAATGCAGCTTCTCCGTGTCTGGTTCTGACTCTGGGAACTGATAAGAAACCGGATCCAGATGACCTGAGGGATCTGGAAGGTTCATACTGGGTCAGGAGAACAAGAACCAGAACAATTATCACAGGAAGCAGGCCTCCTATTGGTGGTGTGAGAAAGTGGTAGTGGGGAGGAGGATCACAGGGAGCAGGGGTGAAAAGGAGAAGTGGAGTCTATGGTTCTGTGTGGAGGAGGATAGACCGAGCAGGCCAGACCTCAGAAAATTCAAACACTTTCAACACATGTGTCTAAATGCATGATGTGCCCTTTAACAAATGACTGAATATTATATCCAACCTCTGGAAACATCTGCACAGAGACAGAGATAAAGCGGGAACCTCTCACCATTTGTACCTGAAACAACAATGGAGACTTCATCACTTGGCCTGTGGGTACCTATAGGCTGCCTCAGAAGTCCCACCGAGCCCGATAGGACCCCTTCTTCAGCTTGGTGGCTCCCCTCACCTCTGGTTTCCATCATTTGGTTCGGGGGTTACCAGCATGACAGGCACCAACCACCTTGCAGCCGCAGCTCAATGCAGCAGCTTCTGCAATGGTGTGTCCAAGTCTGTCCAGCGTCCTCCCCTGCCACCTGATCCAACTCATCACAGGGTGGGGATCAGTTGACAGCTAAGCCCCTCTGATAAGAGTATAAAATCTGTCATCAACCTGGTGCAACGTGTTGAAACTCAAATGTTCAAACAAGGCATTTGTTATGCTCAAATTGTGGTTTGCACAGAAGTCCAACAACAAAACACAATAAACTCTTTCCTCACTCTGAAGGCGCAGGGAACAAACCCTCTTGCCCACTGCGAGAAACGCCTGTGAACCCCAAGCTGAAGCAAAAAGCTGAGGGGATATTAGGATAGCCACTCCAGCCCGCCTTCATCTCATACAGGTTTTCTAAATCACTCTTTGTCTGGTCCCTCACCCAGGACTATTTGCCATGGAAAACCCTACCAGGGGGCACAAGCCCCAAACAACATATACCCTGGGATCCCTGGGACACACACACCTCTCCATCATGGTAAAGTAGCAATTTGTGGAGGATAATTAGTTCATCTGATAGATGAGCTCATTTCTAGTAACAACACCACAGCAGAGGACAGGTGCAAACTGGACATGAAAGTCGGAACTGCTGAGAGCGAGATCGATCAACCGTAGACCAGACAACAAATGACGGAGGCCCAGAAAAGTGCAATCAAACGATGAGTTTATTGACAACGGAGAACAACCGTCAGCATATGGCTTATTTGCTCTGACAAAAATACACTGAGTTCTGGTTTTATAGCATAGAGGATCACACCCCCACATACACGTCAATACAGGTCAAAAATACATTATGTCCAGTCATTGTTTACAGACAAGGGTACATCTTGTACATCTCTAATAACTATGAACAGACATATAACTTCTCTTTTTGATAACACCTTCCTTTTAAGGTAATAACTTCAAGCTTCAGGGCCTCTAAGGGCTAATAATGGACCCTCGTCCTCAATCACTAAGTAGACTGAATTGGCGCAGGTCTCAAATAAGAAGCAGAAGACACTTGGGCCTTCGCTCAGGCCTGCTACTAGATTTATGTGTATTGTAAGCATGCATGCAATTAACCTGCTATGTTCTCATCTTCCCTCAACATGTATCACCTGGACACTCTCACCAGTGAAGCTTAAAACCCTCTTGGATAGAACATCAACTCTAAACAAGCACAGTTATGCATTGTGTATAGAATGAACTCAACCTGTGAATAGAATCAATGTGATGACAAACATATTCAATGCAATATGAACCCTGTAAACAATATTACTGATAAAATAATACTGTAGAACATGTTATTAATGCATTTATCATAAGGCAGATTATATGGCAGCAATAAAAGAATCTCTAAATCCCAACATTCCCTCTTTTGACATTCCAACAAGGAATGTCACCACACTTCATGTTGTATCACTCCCTGCCCCACTCTATGGGTTCTAAGTTCATCTGGTAGATGCCCTCAACCCAGCCAGGGTTAGGAACCCTCGCCATTACTCTTACCAACAATCCTCTGACACAAGGAATGATACAACAACTAGCGATGACCAGTATTCCCAAAAGTACAGTCAAAGAAAACATCACTGACATAGCCACACCTTTCCATTGTCCAAACACAGATGTCATCCAGGACGCCAGCAGATTTTCGATACCTGAGTGTTCATGCATAGTTTTAGACAAAGTTTTCAAGCCCTCCAGAGCTCGGGTTACTGAGCCATCTGGGGCAGTATTATTAGGGATAAAAGTGCAGCACATGTCTCCGAATATCGCGCACACGCCTCCCTTCTCATGTTAAGGGCCATTTGATTTCCCATCAGCAAATTCGGACCCAATTGTTCTGCGAACCCCACCATGGCATCCCTGGTTAGGTTAGAGAGTCTCAGCAGATTGCAATGAACATAGTTAATGCGATCAACATTCTTATTAGGTGTCACCCAAAGAAATATACTTTCAAATTCTACCACTATCAGATTTACCAGCTTGTACTCATCTGGAACTCTCCTGAGCACTCCAATAGAGTCTAGGTTGGAGAGTTTAACCTAGGGTCATATGCATGTGTACCCTGGGTCCCTCTTTTGGCCAAAATATGTCTCTTACCTCTGGCGGCTAAGGTACGTGTGTTGTGTTGTGGAATAGCCTTTACCTGGTTCCCAATAAGCATGAGCGGAGCTCCCAATCGCACCATCACACATGTCCCTACGCTTCCCATAGGAACCCGAGTATTTTCCCCACAGTAATAATAGAGCCCACTTTTTGCCCATGTTCCAATTATCATGCTAGGGTCGCTTACATTGTTGGTGGTTCGTCCCGTGAGTGTGACAGCACACCAAGTTGGGTCGATCTCTCCCACCTTGTACTTTTCATTATCTGTAGAGAACTTAAAACATGTATAGTTATCTCGTTTTGGCATAAATGGTCCCACTGTTGTCTGCTTTGAAATGGCAGGGAAAAGTCTGGACAACAAAGTACAGTTGCCAGTAGTCACTGCACTTCTAGTTAACTGTAACATACAATCATAGCCCCACTCATCCTCTAATGCAATGGTGCGGGCTCTATAAACAAATGTGGCCTAGCTGACGCACAGGCAACACAGTCAGATACATGTTGTTCTCTAGCATTTTGAGCCACCCAATCAAGCCAGAGGTTACTGTCCTTGAAACCGGTGGCACGCTTTATCAAATCCTTAGGCTTCAGTCTAAAGTAATCTGTTGTCAGAAGTACTCTCCCTTTTGGTTCCTGTTCCTTTTGAGCTACTGTTCCTGAAGTTACCATCTGATCAGTCAGAGTGGTGATTAAGCTTTCTGCGAGCGGCTTAGACTTTGCATCAACTAAATTTACCCTAAGCATATCATGGGGTCATTGCAGACCCGTACATCATACGCTCTCCAGCTACTACTAGCTCCTGTACACTTAATGACGTCACACAAATCAAACATGAATGAGCTGGTAGACCCTTTAACATAATTCAACTCTATGCCATTATTCATGCTGAGACACTCATCACCTTTACCTGACACCTCGCGCTTTTGTCTTTTTTACCGATCCCGTTTTGGCAAGTACAATCTCAGGAAGTGCTGGGCTGGACTGGCCTCCGTGTTCAGACAAGTGGTCCGGAGTGCCCTGCAAAATATAGACAATAAACAACACAGCCATCATTAATATCATTGCATACAATAAACATGTAGTTGTAAGGAACATTCTAATCAGTTTTCTCATTACGTGTCTCTGATTCGTGTGTTTGCATCATGTTATATAAACTTTGTATCCTGGAATGAAACTCCCCTGCTTTTGTGGAGTCCTCAACTTGTCACCGCTCCTTTCTGCTGGCGTGGCGACCTTCTGCGCTGCTCCTCTTCTCTCTTCGGCCTCCCAGGTAGACTACTGGTTGGCCCGTTGCACAGGTGAGAGGATTTATTTTGCCTCTGCTCGTTACCACCTGTGTTGGGTGTAGAGGAGTTTTCCTCTACCAAACTCTCATGTGCTGGTGCACACTGTGACCAATGATACCAGGTATCGCCTTTCCCTTTTAGTTGACCTGCTGTAGTTGTTCTGGCAACGACCTCGTAAGGACCCTCCAGTGTGGCTCCTTCCACTTCTGGAGTTCCTCGTGGGCTCAAATTCAGTTCCTTGTTTGCAGACTATAGCATAGCCTGCTTTCGATCCTTCTTCATCACGATGACAGTAGCCATCTATGAACCAATCCTCAGCTCCAGGGATAGGTTCTGCTTTTAAATCTTCCCTGACTTTCCCTTCAACTTCTGCTTTCTTAGTACAATCATGAGGTTCTCCTGATCCCATTAAATCTGCCATATTGATTCCTTCATGTGTAAATGTCAGATTTGGAGCATCTAAAACTTTACTCAGTCTCTGTTGTGCTAATGATGTCATAGTTGAACGCCTGCGAGTTCACATATGCCACCACACTATGTGTAATCAGAACTTTTAGTGGGTGTTCTCTCACTACATGTGCTGTTTTCTATATTGTTTTGGCAACCCCTGCTGCATGCTGTGCGCATGTAGGGTGCCTTGCTTCTGTTGGACTCCACCTTATGCTGACATACATAAGTACCTGTCTTTCTTTATTCAATCATCTTCCGGGGTGAGAGACCTCTGCACAGCTCAGACGCCAGTTGCAAGAGCTCTCTAACATTAGAATCATCAGCTGTGACTTATATGGTATTATTTCGGTACTTTACACGTCACACAGTCTTGAACATTGTTTGTATGGGGAGTTCCTCTTTTTTGTGTCTATATCTATTAATATGCCTTGTGCACTAAAACTTCCTGTTTTTCAGTCTGGCTGAGCTCTTGTTTGTAAGTCAAAGGTAGCCTTGCTCTACAAGCCTTCATTATTAAAGTACACATTAAAAATATTTCTTTTATTCCTAACACCAGTCCCCCTTTTTCATTTCTCACTCGAGAAATGAACTAATTCCTAATTTATCACATTAAGTTTACTTCAATACAATCCAATTGAATTTTATTTATATAGCGCCAAATCACAACAAAAGTTGCCTCAAGGCGCTTCATAGATACAGAGAAAAACCCAACAATCTTGTGACCCCCTATTGAGCAAGCACTTTGGCAACAGTGGGAAGGAAAAACTCCCTTTTAACAGGAAGAAACCTCCGACAGAACCACGTTCAGGTACGGGCAGCCATCTGCTGCGACCGCTTGGCGTGAGCTAACAGAGGCTTTGAAGAGAGAGACCTAATATTTAATAATCCACATTTCACTGTTTTATTCTTCGGTTAAATGTGGATTCTGTATTGTTCTTGCTTTGTTACTATTGATGTTTAAGTTGTTTTATTGCTAGATTTGGTTTGTTGCTGTCTGTTTGGGAGCTGTCTCTATGGATAAGGGTGTTTGGCGGGGTAGCATCAGGAGAGAAGCTCCAGAGAGGCATGTTCCCTGTTAAAGCTAAAATATAACAAAAGAACTTATGCTAAACAAACAAAACCTTTCAATTCCCCAACCCTATCTGTCTCCTCAACGGGTTGTATGTTTTCAATGTTTAAAATAAATCAAACAAATAACTTAAGCTGTGTGACGGCACCTTGCGTTTACGCCAGGCTGTGAGCTGCCCTAAATCTACTTGCTACACCCCCTTTTCACCTAGTTTAATTTTTTAATCCTAATTTAAACTATTCCTGACTTCCCTCAGTGCACACTGTAAAGTGTAAAAGATACAATTAGCTTTCTCCTGGTAAAAGGTCCTACATTATTTTCTCTACCTTTGGAAACATCCTCTATCGAGTTAACCCATTTCATTTTTCAAACTTAGGCCTGATTTCTTCGCCCCCTTTAACGGGTAGCGCATATCCGGTCTGAACACTGTGTTTGGGCAATTTACGAATTGTTGCAGGATTTCTATGTTATGTAAAGTTCCTCTCATCCCTTTTATGCTTCCATTATAACCTATGTCTAACAAGCTTTTGATCTTCTTTGTAATATAAACAACTAGGTGTATTTGTGCTCTGTTCTTCTCCTTTCTCTGGTTGGTTCCGTTCGATCTCAGGCTTCCAGGATTCTCGCCCCCCCTGTGGTCGCTGTGGTCCTGAAATCTTCTCCTGTAAAGGATAGAACACAAAAAGCCTCTCTCTGCTACACCTCACTAATCTACTGTGTTCATCTAAGGTTCCTTTAATCATTCAAAGTTGTTTCACCATATCATGTTCTGGGCTCTGTCCTTTATATTAACTTTACTTAATCTCCATGCCCTTCATGTGTGTGAGCAACACTTTTAGTTTTATTAAACACGCCCAGGGTAAGATATAAACCATCACCATCTAAGCATAGAAACAGATCAAAAAGAACCACAAAACAATTTCTATATCTAAATTATCAAAAACCCCAAACGTCATAAAACGATCCTAAAACCCATTTCAAATTAAACCTTAAATCCTGTAACTCCCCCCTTTTGTGACACATCTTATGTGTTACAAACTCAAAATCCTTCACTCGAGCTTAGGAGATTAAAAGAAAAAGGTTAGTCATATCATATTAGATATTCATGCTCCGGCCCTTCAAACCTGTGTTTAAGGAATGAAATCAAATTAATCATTATGTCAAATCTTTTCTTGGCTCCATCCACAGCCTGCATCCTTGGAACTTCCTAGAAACAAAAACCTGTGTTAACCAGAACTTCACATTTCATACTCAGTTTTTCCCCACTTATGATCCAACCTGTGTTATAAAAAGAAAACTTAAAACAGAACAGTTATCAGTCATGTGTCTAACCTTAGTCCAGTCTTTATCTCAGTGTCCAGTCGGTCCAACCTATGGTCTGCCTCGTCCGTCCAGTCACCATCCATTTACACACATTCACTCACATGCATTAACATCAGGTCTTGCTGACAGTGTGGACTCCCTCGCAAATAATCAGAGTCTTCACTCTCAGCAACATCAATTCATTCATTTGTTTTATTTTGTTTTTAGGAAAATAGTTCTTTCTGCTTTTGGACTGGATTGGCTCGCGGCAATCCTTTTAGACAGAGACTTAGCCTTCTCCTCTGCCCATTGTAATCTGGAGAAGGTCACCGAGAATTTTCAGCGCTGTTATCCACTCTTTTGCAGGCCTGCTTAGAACAAAAATGAGAAGAAGAGAGCTGATTATTGGCTCATCCAAACACAAAACAAAATCACCTGACAGGTTTTTCTAAGTGCACTGTTACAAAAATGATGGACCCCCTTAGACATGTGCATGTTTGATAAAACTCCCTCCATTAAAATAAGAAAACGAAACAAATCTAACCGATAGAAGTAACCCATCACTACAACAACAACCTCAACAATCTTAAACACAGAACATTTTGCCACAACTTCTTCAGGGTCCTGACACTCTCAGGTCAACTTAACATAATTTCACCTGCTCAAAACACAGAAAATCTCGTTAAACACTACACAACTTGCACACCATCAACACTAAATTCTAAATTTTCTCTTCTAAAACTTACTACGCACTAAGCGAGTTGGACAACATGATAAACAGACTCCTATGCTAAACCTGCTATCTGATCTTCATGAGCTCTTTTGTATTCAAAGGTTAACGCATTTTGTATTTGTGTGTGTGATTATGTATATGTTTCTTTTCGTGGTTTTTTCAGACTCCCTCACAAGGTTCCACTTAAACAGTCAGTTTTTCTCTTTCCTAAATTTGATCTCCCTCCTTAAATAACAACATTCCTTGTCCTCAGCCAGAAGTTAGAGCTTGATTTTCAGGTTCAGGGAACAATTCACCCTGAAAGACAGTGAGTGTCTCCCCTCTTTGGCTCATCACTCGTCATTGTTAATGACATTTCCCCCTCTGCCCCAGCGGCTTTACCCTTGAAGTCCCGTCTCCACCAGTGAGTCCAAGCTCACTTAGGGACCTAGGTTCAAGCAATCGTGACTGCGCCTTGCCTTAGGTTGTCCCAGGGTTTCGAGGTGGGATCTTACCCGTCATGGGCTGTCCAGCCTTCCATGCTTCGCCTGATACGGGGGCCAAGTGGGCACGGGTGCTATGAGGGGAGGGGACACACTGACTCTGGAAATCAAAGGAGTGTAAGCTGCTTTCTTCATTTCATCAGTATATTAAGCTATCTCACTTCTGATTATTCCCAACATTTCACCTGTAACAATTTGTGTACGTGTGTTTTCTATTCATTAATGTAATTGTTAGTTCATGTATTTATTTTCTCAGTCTTTCTTTTTCTAAAACATGTAATTAATATATTTTATTACTTTTTCTTAAGACATTCAGTCTCTAATTGCTCTGTTTTCATGCTGCAACGTCTCTCCCCAGCTATAATCAGACTTCCTGTTTGACGCACACACACTCTCTCAGGCCTCCTCTATTCACGCACTCTCCTATGAGTTATTATTACTTATTTATTATTTTGTACAAATCACACAGAATCATTCAAATCAAGTACTCACAACATTCACACACTTAGAAGCACTCAAAATACGCTTTCCTAAGAGTATTTTATCAAACATGCTTGCTTAGCATCAGAAAGAGCAAGTAGACAACACTCAGTGCGTCTGTCCTCTTAAAAAGAAGAGAAATAAACACATATGGGACAATTCTCCCCCTCTTAGACGAAATGTGACCTTTAATGTCCGTTTCCAAGTCATGTTCTTCTCTATACACGACTCTTGGCCTCCAGGGCATAAAACTTTAAACCTAAGTTTTTACTTTCACCAGAACTAGTACTTTACCAGAACCCTCATACGTGCAATAAGACTGCTATATGTGCAATTCTTTCTTTGACAAAGTTGTATTTTGTATTTTCTTACTCAGCTGTATATAGTATTGGTATTCTATTTTATTCTATTCTACTTTATTTTATTGCATTCCAGTGTTTTCTAATTTCTACTGCATAACTTTGCACTTTTGCTTTAACAAACCAAATTTCCCACCGGTAGGACTAATAAAAGTCATCTTTATCTTTGACTAACCCTAACCTAAATCCTGTCTCATCCACTGCTGAAATTCTAGTTCAATGAACACGTGTTGCAGTTTAAAATTAAGAGAGGAAGTAACTCACACCCAAGTACTGTGTGTGTGTGTGTTAATGTCTGTGTCCCTTTAAATGAAAAAAGGTGAACACGTGGTGAGTTTTCCTCAATTTACACAAATTTGACATTAAATATCCTTTTCTAATTCCTGTTCTTCTTTAAACACCATGAATGACCTCCAGGTCATAACCTTTGGACTTATAACTCTGATATAAGTCCACACAGCGCACCAAGCACAGAGAAAATTCAACCTCAGTGCTTCAAAATTCTCCTCAAAATTCAGAAACTGTTTCTGTCATTTATCTCCCCAAGAACTTCATCATATGGACCTCGCTGGGTCCAGTAATCTTCAGCACATGTATCTCACTGCAGCCAGTGAAGATTTAAAAACAGTTTATTATCTCAGTTTACCCAGTATTAACTTATCAGGTGGACCGCAGCCGATCCATACATCTCAACACAATCGTGTGTCCACATTTACACAACTTATTCTTTACTTGTATCACAACACATCTAGTAATATCATCAGAATTACTTCAACATGGTAAACATTGATTTTCCTTTAAAATCAACTTACCATTAAAACTCAAGATCACAGCTGACTCGATTCTCTGAAATCCTGAGTCAGTTAAAACACCTTGCTCAACTCACGGTGTTCTTTTCTCGGACCCCTTCGTCCGAGCTCACTCTTTTTTACCCCGGCATCTCCCCCAGATTGTTACGAGATCTTCATAAACCCAAAAGTAAGCATATTATTTCCCTAATCAAAAGTGAAGCCGTTCCTCACACAGTAATTCTTCATCCAACAGCCTTTGTGTTTTGAAACCAAAAAGAGGAAGGAACAGGGCCCAATTTTAAACTGTGCATGTTATCACTGAACAACACACACACACACACACACACACACACACACACACACACACACACACACACACACACACACACCCAGGGCAATTCTTCCTGGATCATTTATCAACGTTTGAACAAACACAGTCCGCATTGATTATTTTCTGGACCTCAGCAGATCCACCAAAATTCATATAAATATATCAGCCATTAACCGATTTATTTCTTTTCCTCAGACCACACCGGATCTGTTACTTCAGCACAATAAACACTGATTTTCCTTCAAAATCAGTTTACCAAGAGCCACAAAACCATTTCTGACTCGATTTTCTGAACTTCTGTGTCACTTAAACATCCTGACAACACCAGGTGTTTCTGTCGGACTTCCTCGTCCGAACTTAATCCTTTTACTTACAAATAAGCATCTCCCAAAATGATCCTCTTGATCATTAGCTATTCACCGAGCCCACAACTCTCGGCAACACCACCTGACGTATGCCCACGCCGGAGCTCCTCTTTGAAGTCTCAGTACAGGATTCTCCAATCCCGTAAGTTTGACACTTATTAAACCATAAACTGACCAATAACTCTTATATTCTTCTTTATTCTTACACATGCATTGGTCTCTTTTTTCTCTTTTACCATGAAATACCATATAACCTTTTAACTCAGTACTGTCTGTTTCTCAAAGTTTCATTATCCTTGCTTCAAAGCTTCTCATTACTTCCAAGTTACTCATTCATTACTTCAACGTTTTACTTTATTCTCGAGAATTCAGTTTTACCCCTACTGCGCCAATTTAGTAGTTAAGATCATCTACTCAGCGAACAGATAATTTAGAATTCAGCCAATTTGCACAAATTTGCTTATTGAACAGGTTTGTGCGTACCTCTTAATCTTTTAGACTGGTCCTCTGTTCACCTCATATCAGATCCAACCTTCGGCCACATTAGTTCTCTCTGATTTAATCTAGAAACTTCACGGTCTGCCGTACACAGAATCTCTTTTCCCTTTTCTTTAACAAGAGATACTCAAAAATTCTGCAAATTCTCTCCACTCAGGAGGAGGCTCACAGCTTTATTCTTACTCTGTTTCTGGTTGGATTAAAATAACTCTTATATTAGAATCACCCTGTCCAGTGATACTGTATTTCAAAATCACCAAAGGCACGCTCACAAAACAGGAAAATGCTTCAGCAGCCTTAATGGGATCCCCGTGGGCCTCTCACTGTCTATTTCCAAGCACCTATAATGAAACACCGGCACAATGAGCATGCCCTTTATCCACCCCTCATTTAATCAATGTATCTATTCTTTGTTAAAATTAAAAGGGGAAGTCACCCAAATTTTAACTGCGCACTTTTCCCCAGCAAAAAAGAATGGAAAAAGAGACTTTTACAGCCTCTCTCTCACACACAGCCTGCAGCCGGCTGGCACTTAAATCATTTCAGACAGTTTCTTACGTCACGGTTTCCAGCTGTATGAGTGGGTCCCTACAACCCGGATATACACACCGCTGCTCGTCTTTAAGAGACGTCAACAGGTCTGCAAATTCTCCAGGAATATCAACAAAAACACAGCTTTTCTTGGCCCACGGTGGTCCACAAATTTTTCACTGACCACGGCAGGTCCGCAAATGCATAGGTAATACTTTTTAATCGTCTCTCATAGCTCACAGTATTTATTCTCAGAGTTACTTCAACACAACAGACCTTAGTTTCACTTTACTGCTCGGCTGGCTTTACTGCAAAACCTCAAGCTCACGGCTGGCCTGAGTTTCTCTTAAATCATATATCAACTTCCTCGGACTCTTGCGTCCGGTATTTTACTCTTTTTCTCACAATTAAGTGTCTCCTAACAATGATCCTCTGCGATCACCAGGGCTATATCTGAGGCCACAACTCTCAGCGGGGCCCCTCCCCTAGTATAATCCTAGGAAACGTCTTTCCCAGGGAGGGAGTTCTTCAACTCCTTGACTTTAGACACTTATTATCTCTTTATTCCTTAATAATCACAGCTCAATCTCTCTTCTCTCTATTTCCTTAAAACAACATCTCTAGTTACTTTTAGCTCAGTACTGCTTTTTCCAAGGCGACCATGAATGCAACACTACTCTTAAGTTTCACTTTCGCTGCAAACAAAACTCAAAACAGAGATCAACGGATGACCACTTGACTACATATTCTAGAATTATAATCCACTACAGCACAATTTCAGTTTAAGAGG
Source organism: Oreochromis niloticus (assembly GCF_001858045.2). Classification (NCBI taxonomy): domain Eukaryota; kingdom Metazoa; phylum Chordata; class Actinopteri; order Cichliformes; family Cichlidae; genus Oreochromis; species Oreochromis niloticus. The sequence continues at coordinate 83,120,221 of NC_031967.2, read as the reverse complement.
TTTGTGCCTTACCTTTTTGCGGGCCCAATAGTCAAGCCATCACCGTGACGTCTGCCGTTCGATCACCTGATCTGGCCTCGACCTCCGCCGACAACAAACACCTGTACCTCTTACTGCTGATCTTTAGTTGCCCGCATCCTCCACCAAATGAAGCGAGATCGATCAACTGTAGACCAGACAACAAATGACGGAGGCCCAGAAAAGTGCAATCAAACGATGAGTTTATTGACAACGGAGAACAACCGTCAGCATATGGCTTATTTGCTCTGACAAAAATACACTGAGTTCTGGTTTTATAGCATAGAGGATCACACCCCCACATACACGTCAATACAGGTCAAAAATACATTATGTCCAGTCATTGTTTACAGACAAGGGTACATCTTGTACATCTCTAATAACTATGAACAGACATATAACTTCTCTTTTTGATAACACCTTCCTTTTAAGGTAATAACTTCAAGCTTCAGGGCCTCTAAGGGCTAATAATGGACCCTCGTCCTCAATCACTAAGTAGACTGAATTGGCGCAGGTCTCAAATAAGAAGCAGAAGACACTTGGGCCTTCGCTCAGGCCTGCTACTAGATTTATGTGTATTGTAAGCATGCATGCAATTAACCTGCTATGTTCTCATCTTCCCTCAACATGTATCACCTGGACACTCTCACCAGTGAAGCTTAAAACCCTCTTGGATAGAACATCAACTCTAAACAAGCACAGTTATGCAATGTGTATAGAATGAACTCAACCTGTGAATAGAATCAATGTGATGACAAACATATTCAATGCAATATGAACCCTGTAAACAATATTACTGATAAAATAATACTGTAGAACATGTTATTAATGCATTTATCATAAGGCAGATTATATGGCAGCAATAAAAGAATCTCTAAATCCCAACACTTCCCAAAGGAAAAAGTACTATAGCTTACTAGGGTATATAGACTTAAGAGTTACTATATACAGTAATGGACTTCTATACATTTTACATCAGATTAAAACTTTGGGTGTAAGATTCAGATAATTATTTATTAAAAGCTACGTATTTTAAATGAGAATAAGAAAGAAAAGTATGTCTTTGTGCCCCCTTTTCCCCGTTCATGCCCTATCGGCCCCCCTGGCTAAACTTTGCTAGATCCGCCCCTGCACAGTTACCAGCCGTCAGCTACGTAGAAAAGGATCCTGGTGTAGAAAGTAATATTAAATAAATTCTAACAACAGCTTATCAAGGTTAAACGTGCTGCTGTTGTTCAGCCGCTGGTTTCCTCTTTCTGGTGCAAAGTGGGCCAAAAACAAAGAAGAGAGACGGACTCGCGACAGAAAAGCCGATCAGCTGATCGTTAAGCAGTTTCACGATTGAAGTAGCGGCAGCAGAGGGAGAGAGAGAGGCAGTCGCTCCATGTATCAGTTGTTAAGCTTAACGTGGGAACGCTTTACAAACATTCAGAGATGAACTTACACACTTGCTTTACTTCTCTCTGGGATAACTTCCTCGGAGATGAAATGCTGGTTTGGTAGCGAGGCTACAAATACACACAGCCGCTCTATCAGGTGATGCATACTGCTGCAACGTGCTACGGTTATGAGGCGAGTTACGCCGTGTTGCAAGTTTTGTGAGGTGTATTTTTTGATATTTAATGGATCAGATTACATTTTTTATTTTTCGCCGATATCCAATCCAGTAATTTAGGTCAGTATCGGACCGATACCGATACGTCATATCGGATCAGTCCATCTCTAATTTTTAGCTTTCATTTTTTTGTATTTGTGACAGTTATACGATCTATTGCTTCTTAATATTTATCAAGTGCTCTTATTTGATTTCTTATTTACAATATCCCATCTGGCATTGCACTGCTGAATAGTGCTGGGGCTGAGGAGAAACAGAAGAGAGTAGAGGGACTGAAGACAGTAGACATGGTGTAGATGGGAGCAAATAAGGTCTGTGATTAAGGAAAACTTGGTCAAATGTTTGTGTAAATTCTGTCCAGTGATTAATTGCATAAGTAAATGGTAAATGGCCTGGATTTATTATAGCGCTTTAATAGTCCCTAAGGACCCCAAAGCGCTTTACATATCCAGTCATCCACCCACTCACACACACATTCAAACACTGGTGATGGCAAGCTACATAGCCACGGCCACCCTGGGGCGCACTGACAGAGGCGAGGCTGCCGGACACTGGCGCCACCGGGCCCTCTGACCACCACCAGTAGGAAACGGGTGAAGTTTCTTGCCCAAGGACACAACGACCGAGACTGTCCAAGCCAGGGCTCGAACCGGCAACCTTCCAATTACAAGGCGAACTCCCAACTCTTGAGCCACGTAAGTATGTGGAGGCAGGACCTCACAGCAGAAGCATACTCTATAATGTGTTGTACATTATTATTTGTGTATTAATGTATTTTTTATCTACTGTATTTACCAAACTCAAGAAGTCACAAGCAAAGAAAGACCACACCATGGCACATGTTTAAACAAGGAAAGTTTAATCATAAAGAATATTTATTAAACATAACTCCTCTCTGCTGACATCTGGCCGCCAGATGTCAGCAGAGAGGACTGTGTTGAAAAGCTTCGAGTAATGAACCGTTCTTTACCAAAAGCTTTAATGATTCAGAAAGCTTCGTTTGGCCATCACTACATTGAGACATTTGAATAAAAACAAAGTACCCCAGAAGAGGAATCCTTTCTGTTATACTGTGTTTCCCAGATTTACTGAATAGTACATGGGAACTTCAGTTGTGCTTGCACCCCATGCAGTTATCATTAACTATTATACAAGTATTTGATCGGCTTTAATTTATTCTCAGTTGACAGTAGTTTGTTTAATTATCAAGAAGCAGATAAAAATTGTAAATGATCATTTATCTCCTTAAGTTGAAATATCTGTGTGAGAGCTGGTTCTAAACAAACTCACATCTGAACTGTTTTATCTTCACTTCCAGTAACATCATTAATAATCACATCAGTGATTTTAGATCAGGCAATTTTCTTGTTAACGCAAATATTTAGTCAGCCAATCACATTTTAACAACTCAGTTTATGTAGGTTGACAGCCTGCTGAGCGTCAAATGGAGAATGGAAATTACTGAACATTTATCCCCATCTGTAATTATCTCAAAACTTTGACATAGTAACTCAAAGTTTACAGTTAATTTAGTATAGTTTGAGTTGTTTCAGTTGTGGAAAACAATGTTTAGCCTTGCTGAATCATGGCAACATTTCAAATCATTGCATTTATTGTTGTTTTTAATCCAGCGTCCCAACTTTTTTGAAATTTGATTTATGGCATCATATCATAAGATGACCTCTGCAACAAGATTCCCTAAAAGGAGAGAGAAACTTTCCTATACCTTCAGCAGCATCCTTAAAACTTTCCTCCTCACAGAGAAGTGAATTGAATTGATTAAATTGATATACCTTTATTAGTCCCACAAGGGGAAATTTCATAAGGCTGCCGACCTATTGCACGCAATGGCGGCGCCATCTTACCCTCCGACAATACATACATTACACAAAAAATATCACATGGGGAAGACGGGTCAGCGAGGTATAACAATGGAAAATGCACAACATCCGGACAGACACGGAGAAAAAAAATAACTCCCCCCAGACTGAGCTCAAACAGGGAGATCAGTTTGAGAACAGAAAAAAAAACACCTCTGCACATAGCACATGAAAAAACTCTTAATACAACAAAGAACACATGACAAGCAACAGGGATGGTAAAGGGTGAGAGACAGCCAGTGTAGACAGTACATCCGGGCCTGCAGCCTATGCACTGGTCTCCATGATCCACCGTCAACATCGGATCGAAATAAGCGTCGAAGGTGTTTGGAGGGGGGAAGGGGGATGAGTGTATGTCTGCATGTGTATATATGTCTGTGTGTGTGTCCAGAGTTCAGCTGAGACAGTGTCCTTCGCCCTGCCAGGCTAAGTAAACAGTCTTCCAGCCAACCCAGGTGACCTTGCATAGAATGGGAAGAACAGTCTAAACACTAGGGATGGGTATCGTTTAGGTTTTATCCGATACCGGTGCCAAACCGGTACTTTTGAAACGGTGCCGGTGCTTAAACGGTGCTCAAACCGGTGCTTAAAGAATGGAGAACACAAAATTGGTCCAAAAACCTCTCATGTTCAGCTGGTTTTTTTGTAAAAAGATAACAATGTTAGCCTTTTCTGCAGCTATAGGGCATATATGGTATCACTCTTGGCTGGAAGCAGTGCTTAAACCAGGGGTGTCAAACTCAAATACACAGTGGGCCAAAATTCAAAACTGGAACAAAGTCGCGGGCTAACGTTAATATTTATTGAAATATATTTATTCCTCCAGATATAAGAATGAATCTTTTCTTATGGACTCAAACACATTTTGCTGAAAAACTGAATATGGAACAAGCAAAGCTTAATACTAAACAATATATATATTAGCTGTATAATACCAGTAGGCCAGCTCTAATAGTAATTTGGTATGGCTTCGCGGACCAAATGTAATTAGGCTGCGGGCCAAATTTGGCCCGCGGGCCAGAGTTTGACACCTATGGCTTAAACAATGGAAAAAACACAAACTTTGTCCAAAAACCTCTCATGTTTAACTGTTTTCCACTTTTTCTTTGGTCATTTTAGTCTTTTTGGCCAGGGTGAAGGGAGTATCTGCCATCAAACAAGAAGACAGCCGCATGTAACTACAACGGTGTTTGCTAGTTCACCTTACATGCATTAATGTAATAATGGGGTTAGCGTACTCAACGTTACACACGAACAACATGAAGCTACTCACGCAGAGGAGAACGGCTGCTGCTGCCATCATCATCCGTCATCATTTCTGCTACACTGACAGGGCTAGGGGCCAGGACTCTACTCTTCGGGTTTTTGGGGGATGTTTCTAACTCTGGGTCCGATAACAGGCACCACACCCGCAGTAGATGTGCACGGTGTGAGGTCTCGCAGCAAGCTATCAAACACAGCACATTTCTCGGCTTTAAAAAAAAACGCTATGCGTCGCCAGGTGTTTCATCAGATTTGAGGTGTTACCTCCTTTGACAGTATCAGCTTAAAGCACTTGTTGCAGGCTGCTGAGTTTGCATCTTTTGCTGTGAAGTACAGCCAGACTTTTGACCGTTTCGCCTTGGGCATTTTTAATCTGTAGCTCTGCTCTAAAAGAACGTACGTACCTGGCCCCGCCTACTATCCTCGGAAACGTAAAATGATTGGCTAGAATTGGCTCAGGAAAAAAAAAGCACCGAAGTAAAGCACCGAAATGTGCGCTGCTTTTCGGTCTGGTTACTACCGTTTATGTCAGAACCCGGTACCCATCCCTACTAAACACAGTCGTTATCAGGGAGTTTTTGTTCAGCTCCAGCCTTGCGACCGCAGCTGGCGCCGAGGGGGTCTCCGCATGAAGTGATGGTGCTTTTTACTTTAGTGCAAACAACTGATATGAATTTCCAAGCAGTTCTACAGTCCAACACTGGTCTCTCAATCTCCCGTTGGAGAGCCATGAGCTTCGCCATACTTGCACTCTGTGATGTTGTCATTCCTGTGCTGAAAGAGCCGATTCTGAGAACTCACGACAGTGTGGCTCCCCGAGATGTCCTCAGAGATCTTATTCTGAGTATTCACGGCAGCCGTAAGCCTTTCTAAGATCTTATCCGTGCTGCACTCAATGAGCCAATTTTGAGAAACTCACACCTCGTCCCATCATTTCAATCCCAGCAGGCAGCCTTGTGGGGGTTTGAACCGCCGGTTCCACTTCCTTAGTTATTCGGTAAGTCAGGGCCAAGCCAGCTCCGATCAGCCAGAACCCTGTTATCATGGTTCCGAATAGGTAGATATCTTCAGCACTCAGGCTCACCTGAGCCCAGACTTCTCGTTGAGAAAAGGAAGTCAATTGCATTCAGAGACCAGTTGATCAAATCCATAATTCTCTTTTTGTCATGATCCTGGGCCAATGTTGGCCCAGTATTCTTTGTTTTCGTGTGTTTTGCATTTTGTTCTTTATTTATGCCGTGGTTCCTAGGTTGTTCTGTTAAGTTGTTCCTTATTTTGACTTCCCCCTGTAACCTTTACCCCCTGTGTGCCCCTCTGTGTGTCTGTGAGCCCTTGTCTCCCCTCCTTGTGTTTCATTCCATGTCTCCCCAGCCCGTTATGCCTGTGCTCTCCCCGTGCTCTCCTGTCTCTCTCTCTCCTCCTGTCTGCACCTCTGTACTTCCTGTTTTACTTTGACAGTCTCCCGTCAGTGTCGTGTTTCTCCTGCCGTGTCTCGTTACGATTATCTGTGTCAGCTGTGTTCCCCGTGTGCTCCCACTTCCCTCGTTAACCCTCTGTGTATTTATGTGCATGTCTCCCTCAGTTCAGTGTCGCGTCGTCAATGTCTCCTCCCCGAACCTGTGTGCCTTCCTGTGTTCCCTCGGTCCTCAGTTAGCATTCCCAGTTTAGTTCTGTTTCTTTGTGAAACCTGCAATAAAGCAGTGATTTTGAGTTCAGCTTTTTGTCTCCGTGAGTTTTGCATTTGGGTCCTCATCTGCCTTCACACAGCCAGTTCATGACACTTTTAGGTTTTAAAAACAGACTGTGAGAGAGTGTTCAGAGAAAAAGTAATACAAAAAACAAGAGACTAGACAAGAGCACAAGAGGCTAAGCAGGGAAGCTAAGAGAGAGGAGGAGGAGGAGAAAAGTGCGACCGCCTTCATCAAGAGCAAGAACACAGAATGATGATCTTATTTTCCTTCCTTATGACCTTGTCTGCCATCAACTTACAATGGCCCCACTGTGTGTATGTGTATGATATACCATAAGGCCCATTTGAGGTGTTACTCTAATTGCATATAACTAAGTGCGAAAGTGATATTGCAATTACTAAAGTGATCAATGCATAAGAAAAGAAATCTGCCACGACACCCTCCTGAATCTGAATTGGGTAAGAAGAGGAAAATGGATCTATAAATGCAGTTTATTACATGATTCTTGGGTATATTAGTTCAATGAATATTTTATATAGATATCAAACTAAACTAGAAAGCGAAAATTTCTGAAGAAATTTTAAGTGTGCCTATGCCGCTGCTAATCAGTGTAGTTTTCCATTCATACGGCTACAGAGAGGAAAACTCAGAAGAGCAGCCATTCTCCACCATGAACTATGGTAAAAACAAACACCGCTCACGCTTCACAGATGACAGCTTACAGTTTTGTGTAAAGATGAAGTTACTTCATACAGCGCCGATTTGCAGACGCTGTGCACACAGGTTCATGAGCAGAAGTCCCATTGTACCACGGCAGACCTGACAATGTTTGCATGAACACGCTTTGAAGCATTACGTTATGGACCACTTTTCACACATGGTTGGTGTACCCACACAGCCGGCTGTAGCTTTTCAACTCACAGCCCGACACACACCCAAAAAACAGCCGAGAGAGCACAGACTACGCCCGAGAGGCGTGACTGCAGATGCCGCTCAGGTGGGTCCACCTCCCCTGCAGCGGCACTGCAGATCACGCCCCGCCACACACATCAAACACGTAAAATAAATATTTATGCACTTTCGCATTCACTTTTTGTTTTTTGTTATTTTTACAGTGTTCTGAATGATGAACAATGGTCTACAGCCAATCTTGTGTATTATTATACAAACTTTGGTTGTAAGATTCAGATAACTATTTAATAAAAGCTAAATATTTTATATGAATTGATATTTTACCAGTTGCAGGATTAGATGCTCAGCGACATAACTTCAGTTATAACTGTGTGTTTTCAGTGTTATGGAGGTGCTTTGTCTCATTGTGTACTAAATACTCCTTATACAAGTTATACAGATACATTCATATATTTCCCCCAATTTAATCAAATGTTTTACAGGTTTTCTGTTTCTATTTGAGGCTTTTATTTTGAAACATTAGCAGCAGGAGGTGTGCTTTTTTCTGTAAAGACAAAACACATCTAAAGGTGTGTGTTGGTAACTCAGTCAGTGTTTGTGCACTTTTCTCTCAGTGGCCTCAGCAATGCTCACTCTGTTTGTACATCACTAATTTTCAAATGATAACACATTTCCTTTAAAATCTGAATTTAAATGGAGATAAAATGACATAATGAGGGAATTTTTACCATCAAAAAGACTGTCAGGAGAAAGTGTGATGCCACCTCTGGGTTGAAGTGAGAGCAGCAGTGAAAAAGTGAATGTGAAAAATATGAAGTACAAGCAGCTCAAACATTACAGACAGAGGATCACACAGAGATGATCATCTGGGACACCAAGTTCAGAAAAGAGGAACTTTGAGATGGAAGGAAACATGAGAAATGATCGGGGTGCTCCTCACTGACATTTCCACGGTGTGTTGAGCTTATGAAGTTGATATGTAACCATGGCTACATCTTTTACAATAACACAACAGGAAATAATACAATACACAATAGAAGTGTTTGTGGGAATGCTCCTTTAACCAAACCTTTCCCGCTTCTTCCAGTAAGAGCGAGTTAGCTTTGTCAAAAAACAGATTGCGACACCAGGGAGAAGAATCAGGGATGTCAGTGTGTTGGGAAATATGAAGGTCTTTTTACTTAAAGAAAAACTGGTGACTGTTGAAGTTTTCAGAAAACAAACTGAGTTTTAGTGAGTTTGACGTTTTATTGGAGTTTGGAAAAAGTGAGTTTATGAAGAGCAAACGAGTTAATTGAAGCTTTGCTTTTTGATGGACAAAAGTAGAAAACACAAACACAGCCTTAGAAGTGTGTTTTCAGTTCATGTAAATAACCAAACACAGATTTGTTTTGCTCTATGATTTGAACTTGCATTTGTGTTACATTGAAGCTAGCGGCGAGTGGAAAAAGTTAAGATGGTACAGCCTTGTCCATACACCTTGCTGACCACTCCACTCAGACTATGCACCTTTTTAGTTGTCTACTTACTTATTGCTATGTTTTACATCCCAGAATCTTCTGGTTTTATAGTTAACGAAAACAGATTGCATCTAAACATCAGTAACAAGGTTGCACACTTTTAAACCTGACCAGTCCTGGTAGTAACAGTAACAAACTAAACTCGAAACAATACATTATGTTACAGACTTTAGACCTTGAAGAGATAGCACTAATATGATCACTCAGTTATAAACATCAAGGACAACAGAGGTGATTAGAAATAAATATCAAGAAAATATACAAGAATATTACAGAGTAGAAAAGAGTGTGTGTAAAGAGGGTGTAACTATTGCAGTGTTTAGATGGAGCAGTTGTACAGAGAGATGGCCACAGGCAGGAATGATTTCCTGTGTCATTCAGTGGTGCTTTTAAATAATCTCAGTCTCTCACTGAACGACCTCCTGTGACTAGCCAGTACGTATCTTCCCACCCACTCGGTGGGAAGTATTAACCATTATTGTCCTTATCTTGGACAACATCTACCTCTCAGACACCACCCTGATGGCGTCCAGCTCCATCCCCGCCTTGTGGATCAGTTTATTTAGTCTTTTGGCATCTGTGACCCTCAACCTGCTGCCCCAGCATGCAACAGCATATAGGATCGCACTGACCACAACAGAGATATAACAAGAGAACATTAATTAGTAGGGATAGTGAAAGCTTCGGTTTACGTTGTTAGCCACTTGGCTATGATAGTAAACAGACACTGATGTAGGTTACTGAATTTTTGGACTGTGTTCAGCACAATGTGAGGAAGTGTTCAAGTTCATAACATATGGAGGGATGAAGTAACCATGAGGGAGGTAATCGCTCCTCTGCCCAATCGGAAGCTATGCTACAGGACATGCTCAACGGCGTAGATTGGGACATGTTCAGATCATGATTTCTACGCCCATTTCAAGGTTTTTATTTATTGCTCATGCAAGGAAAGACAGAAACTGCTCTGAGGTATTGGTAGTGGGCAAATGTTCAATGAGCTCATAGCTATTAGTTGGCTTTATTATCCCTGAAGACCAGTCTGGTCTGAGACCCTCAGACTCATTTTGTCTTAAATAAGATGATTGTGAAACTGAACGTTTTAGATCAAAGATCCGTTTTATTCATACAGCACCAAATCACAACAACAGCCAGCTCCAGTCAGCTGCTTCATATTTATACCTTATATTGTAAGGTAAAGACTAGAGGAATCATCCAGCACATAATAGGAGCTTAGACCCCAGCAGCCTAACTGCAGCATAACTCAGGGCACAAATTGCACCTGTCCCCTGTGGGTGGTGGGCCTGCGGAAGGATGAGCACATATCCCTTTTATGGGCTTGGATAAAGGCCCGCCCACCAGACACTTGACCACAGGCACCCTCTCTGGGCCTGACTCCAGGATGGGGCCTACCCCGGGGAGGGTAAACTTTTCCATTGGTTTTTCACTCATAGTGGTCTTCTGACCTCTGACCTGAAAGTAACTTAGTATTACTAAATAATAAATTTCATCATGACTATACAAATCAATCATTATATGTATTATTCTATATAAGTTACAGTGGCTTGCAAAAGTATTCGGCCCCCTTGAACTTTTCCACATTTTGTCACATTGCAGCCACAAACATAAATCAATTTTATTGGAATTCCACGTGAAAGACCAATACAAAGTGGTGTACACGTGAGAAGTGGAACGGAAATCATACATGATTCCAAACATTTTTTACAAATAAATAACTGAAAAGTGGGGTGTGCATAATTATTCAGCCCCCTGAGTCAATACTTTGTAGAACCACCTTTTGCTGCAATTACAGCTGCCAGTCTTTTAGGGTATGTCTCTACCAGCTTTGCACATCTAGAGACTGAAATTCTTGCCCATTCTTCTTTGCAAAACAGCTCCACAACTGCTCTGTGACGGCCTCAGACGTTGTCTCAGAGAATATTGGGAGCAACAACACCATGAAGTCCAAAGAACACACCAGACAGGTCAGGGATAAAGTTATTGAGAAATTTAAAGCAGGCTTAGGCTACAAAAAGATTTCCCAAGCCTTGAACATCCCACGGAGCACTGTTCAAGCCATCATTCAGAAATGGAAGGAGTATGGCACAACTGTAAACCTACCAAGACAAGGCCGTCCACCTAAACTCACAGGCCGAACAAGGAGAGCACTGATCAGAAATGCAGCCAAGAGGCCCATGGTGACTCTGGACGAGCTGCAGAGATCTACAGCTCAGGTGGGGGAATCTGTCCATAGGACAACTATTAGTCGTGCACTGCACAAAGTTGGCCTTTATGGAAGAGTGGCAAGAAGAAAGCCATTGTTAACAGAAAACCATAAGAAGTCCCGTTTGCAGTTTGCCACAAGCCACGTGGGGGACACAGCAAACATGTGGAAGAAGGTGCTCTGGTCAGATGAGACCAAAATGGAACTTTTTGGCCAAAATGCAAAACTCTATGTGTGACGGAAAACTAACACTGCACATCACTCTGAACACACCATCCCCACTGTCAAATATGGTGGTGGCAGCATCATGCTCTGGGGGTGCTTCTCTTCAGCAGGGACAGGGAAGCTGGTCAGAGTTGATGGGAAGATGGATGGAGCCAAATACAGGGCAATCTTGGAAGAAAACCTCTTGGAGTCTGCAAAAGACTTGAGACTGGGGCGGAGGTTCACCTTCCAGCAGGACAATGACCCTAAACATAAAGCCAGGGCAACAATGGAATGGTTTAAAACAAAACATATCCATGTGTTAGAATGGCCCAGTCAAAGTCCAGATCGAAATCCAATCGAGAATCTGTGGCAAGATCTGAAAACTGCTGTTCACAAACGCTGTCCATCTAATCTGACTGAGCTGGAGCTGTTTTGCAAAGAAGAATGGGCAAAGATTTCAGTCTGTAGATGTGCAAAGCTGGTAGAGACATACCCTAAAAGACTGGCAGCTGGAATTGCAGCAAAAGGTGGTTCTACAAAGTATTGACTCAGGGGGCTGAATAATTACGCATGCCCCACTTTTCAGTTATTTATTTGTAAAAAATGTTTTGAATCATGTATGATTTTTGTTCCACTTCTCACATGTACACCACTTTGTATTGGTCTTTCACCTGGAATTCCAATAAAATTGATTCATGTTTGTGGCTGTAATGTGACAAAATGTGGAAAAGTTCAAGGGGGCCGAATACTTTTGCAAGCCACTGTATATTCTTGAGCTTTAGAGAAACACAACATACTAATATTCACTGTGAAGCTTCGAGTGGAAAAAGACAGAAAAACAATATGTGAATAATGGGAGTGTTACGTCCCCTGGCTAGTCTAGGGGGGTTTGAAAGGACGAACATAAAGGTAGATAGTGAAGGAGGAGCCAAAATGGTAATTTTAAAAGGTTTATTTCGTGCCAGAGTTGAAGTTCTGGTACAGACTAAGAGTTAACTTCAGGGAGAGCAAAGGCCAACATAACAAACAAAACATCCCTGATATGAAAATAAAAGAAACTTCCTTAATTCCAAAGAAAAGAAAATATACAACCTATAACCATAACCTACCTAACAACACATAAACAGTGAAAACAGGGTGTCAAAACAAAAGGCAGTCTGAACACGAAAACAAAAATGCACATACAAGTCACAAAGGCATGCACGGCTGCACAGGTATGGCAACCAAAATGGCCAGAAGGCCCAGAAACACAGCTCCACAGGCCTTAAGTAGTGCTCTGCTGATTAACAATTAGCTGGACTGTGAGCAGCATCCAATCAGGACAGAGGAGGTGGAGCCTGGACAAAACAAAGAGTTAGTAGGGAGAAGAAACATCCTCCTGGGGGATGTAACAGGGAGCTTCCATCTTTAAAGCACTGAAGAGGAAAAAGTTTACAAGTAATCATTTAAAACAGTTTAAAACATCAACTGATTGAATCCATGAATCTGAAAACGTGTTTCTGAGTGAAAGAGACAGACATGTACAGACTGAACTATCTGTTCAACAGTCAGAGTGTTTCTCTAACAGGAGACACTCTTTACACTCCACTCAGCACAGGGACACTGAGGAATCAGGATAGACAGCAAATCCAGGATAAAGAGTTTCAGTGAATGTGGTGTTGAAGGTGTGGAGGTGGATCAGAGTGTCAGAGGAGACTCTGTAGAAGGACAGAGTGCCAGCAGGACAGTCCACATACACTGCTGCTCTGTTACAGACGGAGGTGGTGGCCATGAGTGTATGTCTGTTATTGTGCCAGACATGACGAGGTCCATCATAACAGCAAAATAGACTCCAGGACTGATCATTCTGTCCAAACATACACTCATCACTGTTTCCTTTCCTTCTGATTCTTCTGTAACTCACTGATATCTCAGCCTTTCCTCTCCACTCGACCTCCCAGTAACAGCAACCAGTCAGACCATTTCTACACAGCAGCTGAGGTTGAGCATCAAATCTGTCTGGACGATCAGGATATGACTGAACCTCCTCCACATGTGTCACCATCCTGTTGTTGTCAGACAGTTGGAGGTTTGTGTGTATTGTGTTTGTGTCAATTGTGAGTTGACAGGAATCTGATGGAGAGAACAAACACAATCCAGCTGCAGTTATTGATCCATCATCTGTTCATTGATTGACACTTTGATGATGACAGTTTGAAGATGGTTGAATGTGTGCTGCTTTGTTTTCATGAATCACATTAAAAACACACTTACTCAGACCTGGTGTCAGCCACTGGACTTCAGCAAGCTCCATCCTGAAAGGAAATGTAAGGTAACAGTAACAGTTTATTTATATAGCACATCGCACAGACAGATGTCACAAAGTTCCTCACAAGAGGGGTAACAAAAAACACAATACAATCATAAATGCATCATAAAAGCCCTCATCTAATTGAAAGCTTTATGAAATAAATGTCATGGTCTGGGTGAGTGCGGGGTTTTTCCACTCCACTGGGCTCCACCTTCAGGCAGAGACTCCAATCAGCCTCCACACCTGGTTCCAATCAAGTCATCAGCATATAAGACCAGCATTCACATCAGACCTCTGCCAGATCTTCTGCTAACTGACATTAGTGCTAGGCCGCCAAGCCCTTGTGACAGCCCTTAACTACTGCTTTTCTCCTCACTGTGTTTTCTTTGTGATAGGACCCACATGGCAGTCACACTTCCCAAGCTAAGCTACACACATCTCTGCCTGGATGCTGGTTCTGTCATCTGGTTGCTTCTTTTCCATCATTGGACTACACCTGCCTGCCTCCCTGCCAAGTCCCTCGCTCCAAGTATATTCTGGACCCTCTCTGGACACTCCTTACCCGCAACCCCTTGGACACCCGCTCCTCGCATGACACCTTAACCTGCAACACGTAAGCCCTAACCACCATAGTCTAATCCTTCAGCTGTGATCCACTAGACTGCCACTGACTACTTGTCTCCTCTCATTATAGTGACTGCGTACCTCCATCCAAGCCGCTGCCCCTTTTTCCATTTCCAGGATCCGTCCATGAAATCTAGCACCTAGTCATAGCACTCAGTTTCATGTTCATAGTTCGACCTCATAGTTCCCAGTTCATAGCATTCTCCGGTCATAGCATTCATAGTTCCCTGCTTTGTAAATTAACTAGGCACTGTAAATAAAGCACTGAGTTCAGGCCCGTTTTGCCTCCCTTTGTGTCTGCATTTAAGTCCACACCCACAGCCCTGGCCGTCTTGGCCGTGACAATAAAAATGCCTTGATCTTCTTTTTGAAGATCACCACAGAATCCAAATGCCATAGAAATAGGAGAACTGCAAGTTTGTTACTGTCTGCTTTAGGCACGCACATTACTAGGTACCACATCTGGGGACACAATAGAACTGATTTTGTCAAACACAATCTTAGGATTTCTCTTGTTTTTTGACATCTGTTACGTTCCCCTAAAAGGGTCCAGGCGAGGAAGTACCAAAAAGTGTCCGGGTCAGGAAAAAGGAGCCAGAAGCAAACTCGTTAAATTAAAGAGTTTTATTAAAGTTTCTATCAAATACTAACTGAAAGAGATGGACAGTAATGTTTTAACGTTCTTCATTATTAAACATTCGCACAGAAATAAGTGACATAATATTCAGTACTTACTTTTGAAAGTTTACTCTTCGGCCGCTCTGCTTCTGCCATCTGCCGTATTTTGCGGCAAAATAATCCACCCCACCGCCGCACTATGAATTGTGGGATATATGGGATGACGAAGCGTGGACCGGACCACGCTTGATAGTTGGGGAAATCAACGGCGCATTTGGAGGAGCAGCAGAATCTTCATCCTGCAGTCAAAATCCCGTTAAATCTAATCCTCAGTCAGACTGAAGACACATAAAGCAGCACACTGCAAACACTCCCAGAGACTGAAGCACAAACACCAGTTTACTTTCACATTCACTGTTCAGTCATGCGGGGGGGGGGGATCCCAGGCAGAGAATACAGGGAGTGCAGAATTATTAGGCAAATGAGTATTTTGTCCACATCAGCCTCTTCATGCATGTTGTCTTACTCCAAGCTGTATAGGCTCGAAAGCCTACTACCAATTAAGCATATTAGGTGATGTGCATCTCTGTAATGAGAAGGGGTGTGGTCTAATGACATCAACACCCTATATCAGGTGTGCATAATTATTAGGCAACTTCCTTTCCTTTGGCAAAATGGGTCAAAAGAAGGACTTGACAGGCTCAGAAAAGTCAAAAATAGTGAGATATCTTGCAGAGGGATGCAGCAGTCTTAAAATTGCAAAGCTTCTGAAGCGTGATCATCGAACAATCAAGCGTTTCATTCAAAATAGTCAACAGGGTCGCAAGAAGCGTGTGGAAAAACCAAGGCGCAAAATAACTGCCCATGAACTGAGAAAAGTCAAGCGTGCAGCTGCCAAGATGCCACTTGCCACCAGTTTGGCCATATTTCAGAGCTGCAACATCACTGGAGTGCCCAAAAGCACAAGGTGTGCAATACTCAGAGACATGGCCAAGGTAAGAAAGGCTGAAAGACGACCACCACTGAACAAGACACACAAGCTGAAACGTCAAGACTGGGCCAAGAAATATCTCAAGACTGATTTTTCTAAGGTTTTATGGACTGATGAAATGAGAGTGAGTCTTGATGGGCCAGATGGATGGGCCCGTGGCTGGATTGGTAAAGGGCAGAGAGCTCCAGTCCGACTCAGACGCCAGCAAGGTGGAGGTGGAGTACTGGTTTGGGCTGGTATCATCAAAGATGAGCTTGTGGGGCCTTTTCGGGTTGAGGATGGAGTCAAGCTCAACTCCCAGTCCTACTGCCAGTTTCTGGAAGACACCTTCTTCAAGCAGTGGTACAGGAAGAAGTCTGCATCCTTCAAGAAAAACATGATTTTCATGCAGGACAATGCTCCACCACACACGTCCAAGTACTCCACAGCGTGGCTGGCAAGAAAGGGTATAAAAGAAGAAAAACTAATGACATGGCCTCCTTGTTCACCTGATCTGAACCCCATTGAGAACCTGTGGTCCATCATCAAATGTGAGATTTACAAGGAGGGAAAACAGTACACCTCTCTGAACAGTGTCTGGGAGGCTGTGGTTGCTGCTGCACGCAATGTTGATGGTGAACAGATCAAAACACTGACAGAATCCATGGATGGCAGGCTTTTGAGTGTCCTTGCAAAGAAAGGTGGCTATATTGGTCGCTGATTTGTTTTTGTTTTGTTTTTGAATGTCAGAAATGTATATTTGTGAATGTGGAGATGTTATATTGGTTTCACTGGTAAAAATAAATAATTGAAATGGGTATATATTTGTTTTTTGTTAAGTTGCCTAATAATTATGCACAGTAATAGTCACCTGCACACACAGATATCCCCCTAAAATAGCTAAAACTAAAAACAAACTAAAAACTACTTCCAAAAACATTCAGCTTTGATATTAATGAGTTTTTTGGGTTCACTGAGAACATGGTTGTTGTTCAATAATAAAATTATTCCTCAAAAATACAACTTGCCTAATAATTCTGCACTCCCTGTATATAGTGTTAAAGTGTTATACTTCTATTTTTATCTGGGAGGACATAGAACTAACTAGGAATGCACCAACACAGCAAAAACAAACATGTACTAAACTCTCATGTGTTGTATTTTTGGTCTCATCCTCGATAGCACTCTGTCCTTCACAGCACATGTAAATAATATCAGTCGGTCTTCCTACTTTCATCTCTGTAATATTAACCATCTTCATCCCTCACTCACACCACACAGTACTGCCATACTTGTCAATGCTCTTGTCACAACTCGTCTGGATTACTGTAATTCTCTTCTCTATGGTCTACCTCATAAATCCCTCCATAAACTGCAGTTGGTTCAAAATACAGCTGCTCGTATTATTTCCAGAACTAGATCCACTGAACATATAACACCTGTTCTTAAACAGCTCCATTGGCTCCCAATTCACCTCTGTGTCAATTTCAAGATCCTGCTTCTCACTTACAAAGCGCTTCATAACCTCGCTCCTCCATATCTATCCGATCTTCTCCATACATACTCACCCCCTCATACAGTCCGCTCTTCTTCAGCTTCCCTTCTGTCTGTTCCACCTGCTCGCCTGGCTACCACGGGACTCAGAGCCTTTAGTTTGATCTCACCATGTTTGCTATATATACATTTTTTAAAATGTTTTTTTATGGTATTGTTTATGTGTTACTGTAAGGTGACCTTGAGGGTCTGAAAGGCGCCTATAAAGAAAATGTATTAGTATTATTATTATTATTATTATTATTTAAAGAGAGAGTGAGCTACAGAGAGCTCAGACTCTCATAATAATATGTAACCAGTGTCACCCATCTCTCTGTGACTGGAAGAGGAGTAGTGACTGATTATTTAGCATTTTAGGCGGCTATGAGTTTTTATGGTGGAACTTATAAAGGCCTAAAAAAGCAGGAACTCCAGCAACACTTAGGAAAGAAGAACAACTTTAATAATTGACCAATAGGCAATAGGTTGGTTTATAGCTAAACCAACCTATCAAACAACACACACAAAAATCCAACATTACAGACATATTCATTCACATTTCTTTGAACAACTAAATTATTCATTCAACAGCACACAAACACGAACATAGTTAAGAATGGTGGACACACTCAGCCTCATTGGTCCAGCTGTGAGTCCGTTACCGTGAACTATGGAGCGGCAGATTTGTGCTGTTTGTGCTGGAACTAAGCTGCACACAGCTGATGTTAGCCAGGAAACATTACACAATGACTTCAATGGAGAGACCGGAAATAAAAACACACACAGTTTGTTGTGTGAAGAAATCAAACATGAGCTGAACAAACAGTAAAGTTCCTAAAGACAAACTGTTAAAGGAGGAAACAAAGCAAACTTACTGTTTCTTCACACACCAACAACAAGCTCCACTCCACACCTGTGGGTTTCACAATGTGATCCTGTGTTTTCTTGTGCTATTTTGAGCTCTGAATGCGTGTTTCTTTCTCCACCCATCAGAATGCATAGATAAAATTCCACACAAGCACAGACATCTTAAATAAACACAGTAGAGAGCGAAAGGAAAAGTGCATCACAGTGAGAAATTAAACTTTACAATCATAAAACCCCCAAAAAGAATAATCAGAATGAAATTACTTTATTAATCCCTAGGGAAATTATTCGGAAATCATAAGGAGAATTTGTGGGAAAATGATGTTTATTAAAAATCCATTTGATCCGTCCCTTTTCTTTCCCTTGTCCAGAGTTGGGTCGAAAACCTAAGCAGCCAAAGTAGAGAAGCCCAGACGTCCCTCTCACGGGCCAGCTCCTCCAGCATGACCACGTAAGATGTGTCAATGGGATTAAGGAGGTCCGTGAAGGATTCCTTCCAATGAAGTCATCAGCCCTCCAAATAAACTATACACAGTGCAGGTAGAACATTGCTTTCCCTCCTGAGTCGTGTGATGGCTGCCAGAAACTCTTCGAGGCAGTCCGAAAGTCTTTTTCCATGAGTTCTTCAAAATTCTCCAACTCTCATGGTTTTGCTTCAGCCACATCCCGCTTAGCCTGTCAGTGTCTATTGTAGTGTAATACCTTCATAGTGTAATCTTCACCTGCTTCATCTGAAGCACACCCTCTGTTGATTCACTCACTAACCTTTTTGCAGCTCTTTAAGTCAGGATCACTAAATTGGAGACTCGACTTCGCACCCTTGAAGAACCCATAGCTAGCAAAGACCCTATAGACCAAGTGACATGTTTAGCCTCACATTCTCCTTAAATTGCTTTCTATCTGAATGGTGTCCAAAAACCAATGAGGCTCATAAGTTACAATCCCTCTCACCTGTACATGTACTGCGCCATGCGTGAGCTGGAGTGGGGCACAGATTAAGTATTCAAAAGTCATTCGTCATTTCAAATGACCAGCAGATAAAGTCTCAGGTTGGTAATAAATGTGCAAATGAATGTCCAAACCTTTATATTTTAGGGTTATTTATGTCTTACACAGCATCCCAAGTCTTTAGCTATATTGTTAACTTAAGCTAAAGCGAACAGTTAGTCCAGTTCATTAGCAACATAACTGGATCCCCTCTGTTTGAAGTGATATAATATGATAGACAACTATCACTGAAACAGCAAACTTTGTGAAAACATGCTTCTTCAGCCAGCCAGCCATCTGGATGATTACAAGGAATAAACAAAAAACTTAAGAAGACATGCGTCACTTCATCTTTTATCTTTGTTATTATTGTGTGGATGCCCTCAAGGGCTTCCACACTATTGAGTTCCTGTTTCTCTTTATTCTTTATCTTTATTATTCTTCATCTGCAAGTTGCTTCCGTACGTTTTTCGGCGCTTAACTACTGCCTCAGTTTTCAGCCGATTTTCTCCATTCAAATCTTAAAAAATTCTGCTCTTTCTGCTCTTTCCAGCTATGACTTTTGGTGCTCATAACTTTACTTTTTGAGATATTGAATTTTTTTTGCAATATTTTTTGCCCATTTCTGCCATATCATCAGTGGCCTCACTGATTTTCCTTGCCGGGTTGACCTGTGTTTTAGCTCAGTGAGATGAGCATCCGTTCTCAGACTGGGAGGCCCGGGTTCAAATCCCGCTTATGGCAACATTTCTTTCAGTTAACAGTTAAACTTTTTTAACTCAATTTCAGCTTTTTCACCCCTTTTCAGCAAAATTTTCAGTTTTTTCACCACTTTTCAGCACAAATCTCAGCTTTTTCAGCTATTTTCAGCAAAAACATCTTTTCAGCAGAATTCTGAAAAGAGTTCTGCAGAACTCTTTTCAGCAGAAATTCTGCTGATTGAACTCTTTTCAGCAGCTTTTTCACCTCTTAATAGCACAAATCTCAGCTGTTTTCAGGAAAAACTCTTTTGAGCAGAAACTCTGCTGATTCATCTCTTTTCAGCGCAACTTTCTGCTTCTTTACCTCTTTTCAGCAGAAATTCTGCTGATTCACCTCTTTTCTGCAAAATTTTCAGCCTTTTCACCTCTTATCAGCACAATTCTCAGCAGCTTCTGCTCATTTCAGCAGAATTGTCCGTCTCTCCACCTCTTCATTGTAAGAATGACTTTGGCTCAGGGAAATGAATAGCCGCCTTTGAGCAGAAATTCTGCTGATTCATCTCTTTTCAGCGCAACTTATTGCTTCTTTACCTCTTTTCTGCAGAAATTCTGCTGATTCACCTCTTTTCTGCAAAATTTTCAGCCTTTTCACTTCTTCTCAGCACAATTCTCAGCAGCTTCTGCTCATTTAGCAAAATTGTCAGTTTCTCCATCTCTTGCTTTTGAGAGAAAGAGTTTGGTTCAGTGAGATGAGCAGCTGCCTTGAGACGAGAATGGCCAGGTTCAAATCCCGGTCATGGCAAAACCTGTTTTCAGTTTTCTCTTTTGTTCTGCCTCTTTTCTGCAGAAATTCTGCTGATTCACCTCTTTTCTGCAAAATTTTCAGCCTTTTCACCTCTTCTCAGCACAATTCTCAGCAGCTTCTGCTCATTTTAGCAGAATTGTCGGTCTCTCCTCCTCTTCTTGAGAGAATGTGTTTAGCTCAGTGGGATGAGTAGCTGCCTTGAGACCAGGAGGGCCAGGTTTGAATCCTGCTCAGGGTGACATGTTTTTTTTCACCACCGTACAACTTTTTGCAACTTTTCATCTTTTTCAGCTTTTCAGCAGACAGCTTCAGCATTAAGGCATCCACACAGCATTTTCACAGGAAATGCAAATTTTTCTAGTTGTTATTCTTATTTTAGATTTTTCATTAGGTTTATTTTTAGTAGTCCTTGCCAACTTCTTTCCCTCTCCCATGTTACCGTGTCAGCTTGTCAGCATCTATTTGTGATTGGGAGTGGAACAGACAGGAAATCCAAAGTACCATTAAGACCAGGAGAGGTTCTTATATTTCAGAAGAAGGGATTATTAAAAGGAATTCAAAAGAAACAAATTCAATGCCAGATGTTATCTCAGAACGCTGAGACCACTTCTCTGTTTGGGAAATATTCCAATCATTCTTCTGAACCTGACCCAACCAAACCCACTTAATGTAAAGTGAATAAAAATTGTTCAGTTTCATCTGTTGTCTTAATGGCTCACTCATCAGATGTCAGCACAGGAATGTTAAACTGAACACTTCCTCATGTCAGTGTGAGTCACTATGTGTGTGTCTGTGTGTGAACATTAACCATGTTATTAGAAACTGTATTCTATTCAGGTCAGTACCCAGAGCACAGACTAAATTCACAAAGTGTCTGATATATAAGTTAGTAAGTGAATATTTGTGCTTCTGATTGTATCCTGTCTGTGAACAAATTAATTTCTGAGAATAAATCTGTTCATTCCACTCCTGTTCCTTACTCACTAATATTTCCTTTTTAAATTTCTTGTTAGTTTAATCATTTATATTTAGATTGCTTTGCTTTTAAAAAATAAAAAATAAAAATTATACTCTAGACATTGACGATACAAAAAGAAATAACTCTGGTTAAACTTGGTGATGGACATTGGAGAAGATACTTGGAACCTTGTTAAGATCCAACCATGAAAAATGTGATTTTTGTATTCATTTATTTCATTATATTTTCATTATTTTTGTATGCAAATGTATTCTGTTTTATGTCCCAAACAATCTGGTGAGAACAAAACAAAACCTACATTTGCACATCTATCTTGTGATTGTGATGCATGAATTAATGTGCACTGGAAAGTGTGTCTTCTGTCTCTTCTATGTATATCTGGGGCGATCGTGGCTCAAGAGTTGGCAGTTCGTCTTGAAATCAGAAGGTTGCTGGTTTGAGGCCTGGCTCCGACAGTCTCGGTTGTTGTGTCCTTGGGCAAGACACTTCACCCTCCTACTGGAGGTGGTCTGGCAGCCTCGCCTCTGTCAGTGTGCCCCAGGGCAGCTGTGGCTACAGTGTAGCTTGGCATCACCAGTGTGTGAATGTGTGTGTGAATGTAGTGTAAAGCACTTTGGGGTCCTTAGGGACTGAGTAAAGCGCTATACAAATACAGGCCATTTATCTCCCATTAACCAGGTTCGAGTTAAAAACGCACTGGTCTGTGGTCTTTTCTTTTAGGGCCTCTAGTTATAAACAGCTCCTATAAACCTAGACTCTGCTTGTTCCAGCACACAGGTTCCTCTGGTTAAAGCCCAGTTTAAGAATCCATGAGGAATGATGAGGCTTCAGTTTGTGAGACTTTGGTGACTTGTTGTTCAGCACATTGGAGGTTTTTTCACATGATGGCGTGTAGAGCTGAGAGTCCAGACAGGAGTGAGGCTGAGATCAGGCACTGACATGAACACATTTAGTAACATCATCAAACAGCAATGTTCCCTCTAATTTTTCATGTGTCTGAGTGAACACACAAACTCTCTGAGCGTCCCTTGGACCACTGTGAGCGACATCAGACGTGTGCACTGTGGTCACGCCAGCATCTAATCCATCCAAGTTACATGGTTTATTAAAATAATCAAATTACAGCATTTACATTTATGTTAGACTACTTTTAATTAACTGCTTTAGCCCACTGACAATGAAAATTAAAAAAAAAAAAAATCTTGTTTCTGACCTGTGTAATATGTTAAAACTATTGGAAGTAAAAATAACATGAACTCCAATTTTGAAAACACAACTTTCTTTTTTCTTTTTGTAAAGCTCTGACTTGTAGTATGAGTCTGTGGTCTGGGAGAGAGTCTGTAACTCTCTGTCAGCAAAATACAGTTAATTATATAGTTACTGTCACGGCTGCCGAGGCAAGCCGTGAGGAAAGGAGGACCCAAAATGCTTAAACCGGGCACAAGGGGAGGACACAGGATACCAAAATCAGAATAAACTAGAACAGAGGAAAATAATCATATTAAACACAAAAAACGCAAAAGCCCAGCACCAACTGTCATGACCATGACAGTTACTCTTACTTTGACAAAGTTTTTTGCAGCTGTTTACCTAAAAATGCAGCCAAGGCATTTTTTCAATGAACATTTCAAACTATTTACAGAACAATCAGCTGTTCTGCATCAAATCTGATGCCACAAAAATTATTTGTGCCACTCCAAAAAATAACTTCTGTCCACTATGAGATAAAGGAGAACAACAGCCTGATACCTGCAGGCCTGACAGTAGGAGATGTATCACTGCTGTAACACCTGTAACACTCAGCAGTCGCCTCATTGTTCTGACACACACAACAAAACTATTGACTACACTACACACTAACTACAGACTAACTACACAAGATTTGCGCTAAATGTCGCAAATCTCTCACATCTCAAAACACCGCTGTCACTCCTAAAACTTCCCCCCTTCCTAAACAACCCCTTCTGTTTAACATTTACATGCTCCCACTGGCACAGATTATAAAGAACAACAAAATAAACTATCACAGCTATGCAGATGACACACAAATATATATCACAATGTCACCAGGAGGCCGAGGCCCTGTACAGGCTCTTGCTAAATGCATTGAGGAAATTAATAACTGGTTGTGCCACAATTTTCTCCAGCTAAACAAAACAAAACTGAAGTAATAGTCTTTGGTGCCAATGAAAAACGATTACAGGTCACCAGAGGACTTCAATCTATACACCTAAAAACCACAAACCAGGCGAGAAATTTGGGTGTAGTGATGGATGCAGACTTAAACTTAGAAAAACACATTAAGACAATAATAAAATCAGCTTACTATCACCACAAGAAAATATCAAGGATAAAAGATCTTGTCACGGTCCTGGATCTTATCGACCCAGCATTTTAAGTTCCTTATGTTTTGGTTTATTTTGAATGATGGACTCTTCTTTATGTTTCTCTGGTGCTTTGTTGATTTTTATTATGGATCTGTGTTTCAGTTGTTCTGGTATGTTTCTGCATTATGACTAAGGTTCGGGCTGTATTTTGTTATTATTGCTGGTTTAGTTCAGCGTCTAGTCTGTCTCACTCTGTCGAGTCTGTGTCCTAGTAAAGTGTGTCTTGTTTCCTATTTTATTTTGAAGGTTCTTGTTCCTGTCTTTGTCAGTGTTTCTAGCTTTGTTCCCCCCTGTCTCGTTAGGTCTTATTCCTCCCAGCTGTGTTCCCCTTCTGTCTCTAATTCCTTGATGACTCCCTCAGTGTATTTAAGCCCAGCATGTCTTTGTGTCAGTTAGTGATGGGCAGATGAGGCTTCATGAAGCACTGAAGTGTTTCATCCAATTGGTTCACCCCAGCGCAAAGCGTCTTGAAGCTTTGTTTGCACTAGTAGGACATCTACTGGAAGTAAAAAATATTAGTTGGCATGAATTTGAAAAGTGTGGCAGTTTGCACACAGCCTGTAAATGTAAACAACAAAAGGAGTGTGTAAAACATGTATATTGTAGTGATGGCAGTATACTGTGTATATTTATACTGACAGTATGGAAAATGATTATTTGGAAATGCTTAAAATGGAAATGATCATTTACTGTGAGGTGTGGTTGGGGTATGGACAGTGTTTGTGCTTTTGTAACATTGAGGTAAGGACAGTGATTAGTGTTTAGGGGACACATCAGATAAGATAAAACTTTATTAATCCCTCGGGTGGGTTCCTCTGGGAAATTCCAAAAGCACAGCACCGACAGAAATTACAGAGTGTGAGCAGAAAATTATGTGTCTGTGAAGGTTCTCAGTCATCCAGGTCATCGTAGTCAAAGGAGTTTGCAAAGAAAAGCGTCTGGACTTCTTTAAGTTGCTTGAAGACGTTTCACCTCTCATCCGAGAAGCTTCTTCAGTTCTAAGGTCAAATGGCCGAGAGTCCCAGATTTAAACCCAGTGGGAGTATCCCCCCAAGGAGGGACAAAGGACCCCCTGGTGATCCTCTAATCACATGAGCCAAGGTGTGAAAGCGGGTGTGGGACCTAATCAGCCAGGGTTTCGGGTGAGCTCATTGTTAAACCTGGCCCCACCTTGTCATGTGATTTCCTGAGGTCAGATGGCCCAGGATGTGAGTGGGCGTTAAGGCATCTGGGGAGGGATCTCAAAACTGGATTATAGATGGCAGACAGTTGGTGTCGTAAACCACCGCCTCTGTTCAAAGATGGTCGCTCACAGTGGACATAGATGGCCTCTTTCACTCCTCTTTCAAACCATCTGTCCTCTCTGTCCAAAATGTGAACAATGGCATCCTCGAAAGAGTGACCTTTATCCTTAAGATGCAGATGGACTGCTGAGTCTTGTCCTGTGGAGGTGGCTCTTCTATGTTGTGCCATGCGCTTGTGAAGTGGCTGTTTGGTCTCTCCAATGTAGAGGTCTGGGCATTCCTCGCTGCACTGTACAGCATACACCACGTTGTTAAGTCTGTGTTTTGGAGTTTTGTCTTTCGGGTGAACCAGTTTGTGTCTGAGTGTGTTGCTGGGTCTGAAGTACACTGGGACGTCGTGCTTGGAGAAAACTCTCCTGAGTTTCTCTGATACACCGGCTACATAGGGGATGACAACGTTGTTGCGTCTGTCTTTCTTATCCTCCCTCGCTGGTGTCTGATCTTCTTTTCTGTGCCTCTTTGCTGACTTTATGAACGCCCAATTAGGATAACCGCATGTTTTCAGTGCTTCCTTTACATGTGTGTGTTCCTTCTTTTTTTCCCTCAGGCTTAGAGAACTGAACCAGCAGAAGAAGCTTCTCGGATGAGAGGTGAAACGTCTTCAAGCAACTTAAAGAAGTCCAGACGCTTTTCTTTGCAAACTCCTTTGACAGCAGAATATTACATATACATACATATAAATACAGAGACATATATAAATAAAATATACGAAGGGGATAAATAGAATAAATAGGAATAAAAAATAAAAATAAAATACAAGTGAATTGCACCTTTCAAGTATTGAAGTCTATTGCACCGTTGACTATTAACAAAAGTATTGCACAGTGAAGTGAAAAGGCACTACAGCTCAGTTGTTCCCCCCTCCTTTGTCCTCCCTCTCCCCTCCAGAGAGAAGTTAAACAGTCTGAGCGTGTGGGACAAAGGAGTTTTTAAGTCTGTTGGTTCTTGTCTTTGGGAGCAGCAACTTGTCACTGAACAGACTCCTCTGGTTGTTTATGGCCGTGTGCAGAGGATGCCCAGCATTGTCCATAATATCCAGCAGTTTCTTTAGTGTCCTTTTCTCTGTCACTGTCACCAGAGTGTCCAGCTTCATGCCAACCACAGAGCCAGCCTTCCTGATCAGTTTTTCCAGCCTGGATGAGTCCTTCTTTGCTGTGCTGCTCTCCCAGCACAAGCTATACACCTTGCCTTGATATTTGGTTATCTGTTTGCATAAATATTATGGAGTATTTTGAAGTTCAACAATAAATAATAAAAAAAAATAAACATACTTTTTTCTGTTTTATTGAAACCACTTTACAGAAAGTACAATTATTTACAGTGAACTGTTCATCATAGGAGTCCTGTATTTCATTCCACTTTTTCCTGCAACTCCACGGTCTGCCACCACAGACTGTGACTGTTCTTTGGTTTAAAATAAAAGCCAAATTGGTTTGCAAAATCTAATGTCGTGTAAGATGCATATAATGTGTACAAGTCTGTATAATTTCTTGACAAAAAATAAAGAATGGATAAATGGGAGTTTTTCCTTCCCACTGTTGCTTGGTCATATGATTGTTGGGTTTTCTGTAACATTGTAGGGTCTACCTTACAATATAAAGCACCTTGAGGTAACTGTTGTTGTGATTTGGTGCTGTGTAATATGTAACTAAGTAATATGTGCTATGACAGGAACTTTAGACTAGCAGCGTGTTCAGGATGTGCTCCAACTTTTGCCCTCCTGAATCTGAATTCAGTGAGCTGGGCTCACATTGTGCGATTTTTTTCAGTCACGTTATTCAGCTTCTGCTCAAACTGCACGATTGACTCGCAGGGGTTAGAAGTTCATAGGTCACGATGCAGGTCTCACACTTTAAGGCCCGATGCTCTGATGGGACCTGAGTGCTCACGCTGTGCGTCCATAAAATGAAGGTTATAACAGAAAATCTGTCCCTCGCTCTCCCTCTCTGTGTTTCACTCACACAGACACACACACCACCATCAACTTTGCTAAATTGCTAATGAAAAACATTGATCAGGCAGCTGTGATTAAGGAGCAGTGTAAATCCAACTATTTTCACGGTTGTTGTGGTCGTGATCATTTTGTGAGGCCACATCGAAAAGGCTCGGGTGAGCTTTCCAAAGTCCTACAAGTTGTGCCTCCATCGCTTGTATCCAGATCACACGCTGCACCGCCGTGCTGCGCTGACATTTGTGTTTGCGCGTGCGCAGAGTGAGAAGCTGCGGTGACACCCTCACGACGGTCGCGAGGATTTTAAACAGGTTTGAAATCCTCACGACCAAGCGATTGATGATCGGGAGCTGGTCGTGAGGTGTTAATCGCTTCTCTTTACCCCATGTATACTACACGATGCACAACTCAAGAATCGGCTCAAAATGGGCCAAAAACCGCACAGTGTGAGCATAAGCAGAGAAAAATGCATGTATAAATACTCTTTATTTGATAAACTCTTGTGTACATTAGTCTATATAAAATGTTCATTGAACAAATGTGTAAATTGTGCTTCACCGTCTTTCACATCAAATGCAGATGATATTGATTATTCCTTGCACGGTACTTTGTTCATGTTACTGAAACAATAAACAATAAACATCATCAAACAAATAAACATAATCAACAGTAAAGTGACCCATTTTAGCCTTCACAAGTCTAATCATACTGAGAACAGACAAATATGAGGACACAATGTTGACCTCACTGAGAATAATACAGCCGAACAAAGGGCAAACAAAGTATCAGCTGACAGCATCTTCAACCCTTCATCCACTGTCTATTCATGATGTCCTTCACTGAAATCAGATTAATAACCAAACAAACACATCAAACTGATTGATCATTGGAGCTGATCCTGATGTTGTGTTTGTTTCTTGGCCTGATTATTCCCTGCAGAGGAAACAGAAGAGAGTCACACAAACAAGCAAATAAACCAACATGAATAATCATGAACTCACTAACTAACCTGTGACTGTGAGCCACACCCTCTTGTATCTCCAGGCGTCCTTGTTGTTGACCTCACAGCCGTATCTCCCACTGTCACCCTCCGTGGGGTGTTGCAGGGTCAGACTGAGGTCTCCGGTGGTCAGCAGGTCTTTCTTCATCTTAGTGCGACCTTTGTAATGGTTGTCCTGTTTGTCAGGATGGTCACAGCCATTCTCATACACGTGGACCTTCATGTATTCGGGTTCATGACGTTTCCACACCACTTCAGTGTCTCTAGGCAGGTTTGCTGTGGTTTGAAAGGGCAGCAGGACAGACTCCGCCCCCTCCTTCACTTCTACCTGACAGTCTGAGAGGACAACATGTACTTTTTTGATTTTATTTGAATTATATTTTAATCCACCAGTTTTTCGGTTTCACTGGTTGGGCCCACGTCCTCGTTTTAGGATTGATAGTGTTTTAATAGGTAAAGGTTAATGCTTGAACATGAATTGAGCTGCGGTTTGGGGAAGGCCTCGAAGGGGACTGACGGCGGCTCCAGGGCCGGGCAGATCCACATGTACTAAATATTTAAATGGTAAATGGCCTGTATTTGTATAGCGCTTTACTAGTCCCTAAGGACCCCAAAGCGCTTTACACATCCAGTCATTCACCCATTCACACACACATTCACACACAGGTGATGGCAGCTACATTGTAGCCACAGCCACCCTGGGGCGCACTGACAGAGGCGAGGCTGCCGGACACTGGCGCCACCGGGCCCTCTGACCACCACCAAAAATAAATAAATAGGAGTGAAGAAGTTAAAGAATTGAGAAGGAAGGAAGGTGGGGCATGTAAACGAGAATGAACAGTTGCAGAACTGGGGGGAACCTATATAGATGGCAACCGGAAGGAGAGGGTTTAGAGGTGTGGTCCTGCTCCAGAAATTCAGATACATAATCTCCAATAGATCACTTGCAGTTGCTTTCAATCATAAATATGTTTTTGGTTTTTGTTTTTGCATATTTGTCACCCATAAATTTCCCATCATGAAACAATTTAAAATTTTAGACAGAATAACCGTAGTTTCTAACTTGTTTCTAACAAGTTTCTCTTTAGTTCTCTTTAGTTTATAACTGTTCAAACTTATATTCAAGCATGGCCGTCTCATTAACTGCTGATATTTAACAGTTTCTCTTCCATCGATTTCCCAAAAGTAACATCATTAGTTCCTCCAAACAATCAAACTTTCACACACAATCTGTGAATAAGGATCATCTGCAGCACTGACCTCTGACTTTCAGCTCCACTTTTTTCTCCATAAGGACTTTTTCCTTCCTGTCGTAGACGGTGTAGGTGTAGGTGTCTGTGTCAGTTTCTGTGGGGTATGTCAGGGTCAGACTGAGGTCTCCAGTCTTCAGCAGGTCTTCAATCATTTCTGTTCGGTTCCTGTAACGTCTGTGCGGTTTTTCAGGCTGCTTAGAGTCTTTCTGATACACATGGACGTTCCTGCCATCTCTGTCCTTCCACACAATCTTATTTATCTTAGACAGGTGAACTGTGGCTTTGCAGGGCAGATTGGCAAACTCCACACCTGAACCCACCTCCACCTCATGAACTGAAAGAACAACCAAGCACAACATGAGCTGTACAGCATCAGCAGCACGGATCTTTTAACAGGTTCCTTTCTGAACCGAGCTGTTATGAGCAATGTGCAGTGTCACCTGATGCTTTTAAGTTTTGTTTTGAAGCAGGGATACAAATAACAAAGAGATCACAAAAGGGAACTAACATCAATCAAGAAATAGAACCAGAAACAGGTGTAACAAAACTGAGAAGTGCTGCGAAATATTACACTCAAAGAATGAGCTCATGGTCTGAGCTGGTGGACCGTGAGGAGTGGAGAGTGAAACCAAAAGCAGACACTTGCAAAAGAAAGTCATTTAAAAAAAAAAAAAAAAAAAGGCAAGCTGTCTATTAATGGCTTGGTGACGCTAAAAAACAAAAGGTAAACGAGAACCGAGACTTAAAAAAACTAAACTGAGCAAACTAAAGCTAAAACTAACATACAGAACAGGGAAGATGGATTCATGAGCCAGTGGCTGGAAGCCAACCCACTAACTTCAGGAGTGAAACTAAAAACCAGTCGAATAGCGCCCGACATTATTTTGACATAAACTCATTGCTGCCCGAGGCTGCAGCAATGAGTTTATGTCAAAAACAAATCCTGGATATACTGTCCACTTTAATTCTCTTTCTCTTAAGCAGCAAGTGATTAAAGAATGAATAAAAGATTAGTCATTAGAGAAGAAAGCAAAACTCAAAACAGACTTGTGTATCTTGAAGTGTGTTCTTACAAGTCTGTGTGCATACTTCAGTGATGACAACAATCGCATCAATACGGTGGCCCTGAAGTGCAAACCACAAAAACAAATCACAAAATGCACAACAAATTGAAAAGCGCAACAACAAATTGAAAAGCGCAAAAACAAATTGAAAAGCGCAACAACAAATTCACTAAACGCAAAAACAAATTGAAAAGCGCAAAAACAAATTCACTAAACGCAAAAACAAATTGAAAAGCGCAAAAACAAATTCACTAAACGCAAAAACAAATTGAAAAACGCAAAACAAATTGAAAAGCGCAAAACAAATTGAAAAGCGCAAAAACAAATTGAAAAGCGCAAAAACAAATTCACTAAACGCAAAAACAAATTGAAAAGCGCAAAAACAAATTAAAAAGCGCAACAACAAATTCACTAAACGCAAAAACAAATTGAAAAGCGCAAAAACAAATTGAAAAGCGCAACAACAAATTGAAAAGCGCAACAACAAATTGAAAAGCGCAACAACAAATTGAAAAGCGCAAAAACAAAAGAAGAATCACAAAAACAAATTGAGAAGCACAATTACATTAAGAAAACCGGAAAGGGTAGGTACCAGTCGGCAACAGGAGACATCACTGATTGGATGTCCGCGCTGTTCGTCTTTGGAACCGGAAGTTACTCTGCCTGTAGCGCATTTCTTTTGAAAAACGGCGGAATGTTTTGTCCTAGCTATGGGAAAAGTCTGGTTGAGGAGTCACCAAACTTTTGCAGCGGCTGTGGCGAGAGGCTTTATCACGCATCTTGCATCGGAGACACTTCACTCCCATTGAGTAAGTTAATAAGCATAATAAAATGTTTGTTATTTATTGATTTATTAGCCTAGCGTTAGCTGTTTCCAGACCATAGCAGACCAGAGGGCTGTTCCACTAAGCGAGCTCAGAAAATCGAGGCTCATTTGAAAATGCACGCAGCTATCAAAATGACTGCTCAAGACCTTTCTAGTAGTGAAGGTTTGAGGGCAGTTCTAGTGTTAACAAACCTCGCAGCTAGGGTGCCACGGACCAGACTTGTCCACAAGCATATTGCATAATGAATGAGCAGAAAGACTGCAGGTTAGCCTCGTTCCTGGAACCGAATTTGGGGCAATCGAGCCTGGATTTTCAGAGTGAGCCTGGCTTTTGGGATTAGCTTGCTTCGTGGAACAGTCCTCTGAGCATTTCCACAACTGAAACGATAATAAATTAGTTCATTTATTATGTTTGGTTAACTTTAGGAACTAACACTATTATGTGTCTATACATTAAAACTTACTGGTGTAGAATTGTATTGTTCAATAGTATCAGTTACATTGTCATTCCTTGGTAGAAATTTTCTAGTGAGATTATTCAGTGTTGTCCTTATTTGCGTGTTGTGTGGACAATGGAATGTCACATGAATGAATGTCTTTAATGTGTGACATTGTAGTACATTTTTCCTTTGTTTCCCTTTAGCATCACAGACTACCTCAAACTGCCCGACTCCAACCTTCAGCACCTTCTTAGAATACAGAAAAAAGAAAAATGAAGAGAGGCAAAAGTTTTCTGAAGGGAGGAAGGGCTTAAAGAAAAAGGAAAAAAGAAAGGTTCAGGTAGTTTGGCTAGCTCTGTCTGAAAACAAGTTGAGGTTAATTTTCTAATGACATTCTTTTGTTATTCCTTAGGGGAGTTGTGTAAAAAATGTTCAGTGTAGTAAAGCTATCCAGAATAAGAACAATTGTTTACGAGTAATTGTACATTTAGGTTGTCAGGAAGATCCCTCTTTTGCAGTTAATAAATAATCAAGTTTGAATAGATCTGCTTAGAGTCATATTAGTATCTACTTGGCCCATTGTTCATGTCTTTTAACTTACAGATAAATGTCGGCTTGATGACCATTAAAAAGGGTGGTTTGAAGCCATACCGTGGAAAAACTATTTTCCTAACAACAGACCCTGACGCTACTGCCACAAGTCTGCTCAATCAAGCTGTTAAAAAAATGAAGGACTTTAACAAAGATCTAAAAGATGGACCTTTCCTTCTTCTGTATCCGGATGGCACTGAGGTCATTACTGTCCCTGGAACACAAAGACCATTTACACTTGAGGCTTATAAGGCTGAAGTTGGCAAGCCTTATCAAAGAATCACTGTTTTCATCTGCTTGAAGAGTGACTTTGAAGATGGTAAGCTGCTAATGTTTGTTTGGATTTTGACACACATTCCCTTAGTTTCAACAAATGCTAATTTTGAAATTGTGAAATGATAACATTACGCATAAAGCACCCAAGTCAATAGCATACCTACATTAAAATGGTGAATGGCCTGTATTTGATATAGCACCTTCTAGGGTTCTACAACCCCCCCAAGACACTTCACAACAAAACCAGTCATTCACCCACACACATTCACACACTGCTGGTGATTAGCTACAATGTGGACACAACTGTCCTGGGACTCACTGATTGAAGCAAGGCTGCTGTACACAGATGCCACCTATCCCTCCCACTACCACCACCTGGCATGGAGGGTGAAGTGTCTTGCCCAAGGACACAACGACTGTGACAGACTGAGCAGGGCTCAAACCTTCAACCTTTTGATTACAGGGCGGGCTTTTAACTCCTCTGCCACCATTGCTCCCTAAATTAGCTTGTATATGTTATGTTTCTTCCTGGAAACATGAAATTCAGCCATTTTTGGATCTACTGAGTCATGAGTTTTAAATGCTAACTTTATGCCTTTCGTATTAATCTATTATTGATGATCAAATAAAGTTTCATACATTAGTATGAATTTAGTTAGCTTAGCTTAATTTGTTTTCATGTTTTGTAGTTGGAGAAAACTCAGACTTGTCTGACTCTGACCCAGAGATTGTTATTAAAAGGCCCTCTGAGTTTGATCTTGCTGATACACTGGTAAGTACAATTTAAAATTTTTTATAGAGTTTTCTTGTTGTTTAGCCACCACCATTTGCCTCAGTTCAGTAAAACAGTTAATAGTTATATGTGAAATACATTTTGTGTGTGTGTGTGTGCGTGCTCGCGTGCGTGTGTTTGTTTGTTTGTTTCAGCCATGGGAACTTCAACATGACAGCAGTCCTTTACAGAAAGCAGCAGAATATGAGTAAGTGATATTTGAAGAACATGTAATCTTTTACTGTTTTTTGCCTACACTTTGTATTAATGAGATATACACTTTTGTCATTCATTCTGTATATGGTTTTTGGAACATGGACTACATAATACTTGTATTGCTTGTTTGTTAATCAAGATGCTTAAATATTCTCAAAGTGTCAATTAATATTTTCACAGTACACAACAAAAATGCTTTTCTTTGTTCTCTAAGGAAGGGTGCTGGGGATCTTGTGCTTGCTAATGAAGTACAACAGGTAAAAAACTATTTTATTAGTAAAACAGTGCAGCAGACAATCTCCACCGCCTTTACTTTGCAATTAGATAACGATTCACTGTTTGCTGAGCCCCCAGAAGAACCTGTGTTAGTAATTTAAACATTTGAATCCAATTAACCGCCATCTTGTTCTGTACAAGACATCATGCAATCATGAGAGAAGTATATATACCTTTAAAAAAAAAAGTTTCCCTTTTTTTTAGAGACACCAATTTGCAGGCACATGGAATTATTGCAAATTTGGCACTGGAACTTGACCACAAGAAGGTCAGCAGGTTCAATATATCAAGGTCAGCTGTATGGGATGGAGCTGTTAGAGGATTTCGACGCAGCACATACTCTGACAACTACGACATGTTCATCAAGTTTAATGATGATGCTGGCAGCTTTGAAGAAGGTTTGGATACAGGTGGCCCGAGGCGTGAATTCCTCACACTTCTTATGGGCAGTCTGCGAAATCGCCCCATCTTTGATGGACCTCCAGAGAGCCGTTATCTTGTATATAATTCAAGAGGTGGATGTTTTCTCCGTAATTATTACAATGGAAATTTTAATAAAAATTGGCGTATTTTTTTTCATTAGCATATTTAATAGCAATTAACCATGATAATTATGTGCCCTGTATAACAGCTGCCAGGCAAGATGAGTACTTTTTAGCAGGAAAGATGATCGCTGTATCCATTGTGCATGGGGGACCAGCACCACATTTCCTCTCCAAGAACCTGGTCAACCACATCACAGGGAATCAGAGTTTCAGCGCCACTGTAGAAGATGTGCAAAATGAGGAGATCACAAAAATTCTACATCAGGTAGAAAATTACCTAGGCTCAGGGAATGGGTTTACTTAGAAGACACTTGGGGCCAGTTTAAAAGATTTAATCAGGATAAAAGTTATCCGGGTTGGATCATATCTTGAAAGTAGGTTCAAGGTAGATTCTGTAATCTGAAAGGACAGATTTCCAACTCCCAACAACACAAGTGAAATAACAAATTGATTATTTTTTTAATCCAATGTTTGAATGAATCGTAAAAGTAGTGAAAATTATATTTTTGTTTTTCTTACAGTAAACCTTTTTTTTTTTTATAGGTCCTGAAAGCTGAATCAGAGGAGTCTTTGCATAATCTTATTTTGCAAAACAGCACAATCTTCCAAACTGCTGGATGCCTCAGAAACGTCAAGCCTTTTGAGAAACAAGCATTTGTGGAGGAGTACCTCAGATGGTACATCCTTGAAAGAAACCAAAGTGTCATTCAACGGTAAACTCATTACTCCTTTTAAATTCAGGATGGCCAGTTGCTCATCACAGCAGCCACTGACATTTTCAGACCTTCAGATGTATATGAAAAAACTGATTCAGTAGCATCCGTGTGATCTGATAAACAACAAGTTAATTCCTGAGCCACTGTCGCACGCTATTAACCTTTTGACACTAGAACTCTAATTTAGTATACATTTATTGTTCACAATGACCCATAATAATCATAGTCATGCAACATGATTAATTTTTCAGTTATTTATAAAAAGAGGTGATCCCTTGTTTGACACACTTGTTTATTCCAGTGTGAAAGCACTATTTTTTTAAATGCTAAAATACCAATGAGCTCTTCTTTTTTTGCTGTCACAGTTAATTTCTGAGCGCTATGAATTGTTTTTGTGTATGAGTGATTCTATGCATTTGAAATCTGTCCAAATTTATAATGAAAGATCTAGTAGGTAAAGACATTTAAACACAATTTAGAAGACTGCAATAGTTATAGCTATAAACCAATTATTAGTTATTTGTCTATCCTTTGCAGATTTAAAGATGGACTGGAAAGTCTGAATTTTTAAGTGCACTGCAACAAAATTCCAGTGTGCTGGCCCCATTCCTATGCTTCTCTGCCAAGGCCCTGACTGCTTCAGAACTGGAGAGCATGTTCAGACCAGATCTCAGCCCAGCAGGAAGCAACAAGCGGCATAAGGAGGTCCTAACACTTGGCTTTTGGGCAGATTATCTCCTTGATTGTGAAGGTTTGAATGACCATTTTTATTTGTTTATAGTTTTATGAAAGGAGAGGTGAGGAAATAAATTTTCTGTAATGTACTAGTGTTTACTTTCTTCTTTCAGAGAAGGCAACAGCAGTGTGTCTGGAAGATTTGATGATGTTTGCCACAGGGCTGACGGCAGTTCCACTGGCAGGAATGACACCACCACCATGCATCCAGTTTTTAAGTGTTTTGCCTTTTCCAGTTGCAAACACCTGTGCAAATACTCTGAAGCTACCCATCTGTGACTCATACAGCATCTTTAAGGCCAACATGGACTTTGGAATTCAAAATGCTCCAGGATTTGGATGTTCTTAAATCAGCAAGGTCATCAAGTTAGTTACTGAGTTACCCTGTTAGGTTCAGCTGCCGTTGGCATACTACTTAACACATTCATGTGACAAGCAACTTCCATATTGTTAAACATTTAGTTGTTTTTTCTGAATATTGTGTATGTTGGAAAAGTGACAGAAATGCTGGACACTATTTGTAAATGGTTTTATTAAAGAACATTTTAAATGTTTCCTTGTGGTTAAATGTTAATATTTAAATCCATGCCAGTTGCTATATATTATGAACAATATTATATTCAATTTAGCAAGAGGGAAAGGAAACACTACTAACATTTAAAAATGAAGGAAAAACAGAAGGGCTGGAGCACTCAAGTAAGTCCAAAGGTTTTATTAGGTGCAAAAAAAAGGAAAGAAACTAACGTTTCGACACCGTGTGTGTCTTCGTCAGAGTAACTCTGACAAATGTCATTACAAACTGAAGTTCAGTTGGTATCTAAAACCCAGCTATGTCCTTCAGGGCCAAATACAGTTCTGTGGCCGATTCCCAGTCTTGTGGCTGCTGCAGTGTGTTTTGTTGTACAGCCTGTTGTAAATATTCCCCAATGTTTGGATCACCACACAATCCAACCAGTAGCCCCTCCTCGGGAAACGCATCCAGTTCCCTCTCCTCAACAGCAAATCCACAGTCTCTTGAACCATATCTGCAAAATGAAAATAGAACAGTGAAGGATTTTTTGCTGACAATATGGAACTATATAAATCAACGCATGCGGTGACATGTTATAAACTGCTCTATCATACTTATGTGTAAAATTATGAATATATATTAACCAACTTAAGCAATAACAACACCTTGCATTTAGTTTGATGCAAAAGGTTAATTTTGTTAAGAACTCAAATACCTGTGAGGCAAGAGATAGAGTTTGTTTGGAATCCCCCCTGGACACGATGCAAGTCTGCTTGGCCGGATCCTGTGTTTGTTCCAGAGGTCTTTGCATTCATCCAGGTCTTTCTGTAGAACCCCTGTGAAGCAGAATCTCAGCAAGCATTGGAGTTCGTGGCTTCCATTGAAGTTTCCAGAGTCTCTTAGGTCTCCAAAAAAGTCCATCCAAAACTGAGACCTGGGTATATAATTAATATTTAAGAATCAATTTAGCTTTGTTCTTGGTCATTTTATAGGGTTTGTTACATTTTGGTCCCATTTAAAACATGCCACAAATGGATGTCAAACAAAGTAATGTATTAGTTTTCCATAAATATTGTAGCGACCCTGCAGTAATGTTCTTGTTAAAAATGCTGTATTCTTTTCACTCTGTTCTGTGTGTTGATTGTGAGGAGTGGAGAGTTTGGCCTGAGTTTTTCATTTTGTATTGGCGTCGTTAAATCTAGGCAAGCATGCTCATTTCGGCACAACAGCTGACAATGACCATTTTGAGTTCCTGCAATAAAGTGACGGCTGTTAACGTCTATCTCATCCAACTTTTCAACACGTCCAGCAGGACGCTACTCTATTTTCTTAAATGCATGTAAAAAAACAACAATCTGATCAGCTTTCACTGTAGCTTACACCTACCAGACACAAATGTACCCACCTTCCTCTTCTGAAATAAGACCACCATGACTCGATGCGCTGATTCCCAGTAGATGATCCGTAACTGTGGCTTGACGATCCAGCATAATAGTCCGTGTGCGCGTGACGGAGGGTACACTGTATTGCTGCCATAGTCCCATTCTCAGCCCCGAAGTCTGTTCGTAATCTCATTGGTATCGCACCAAGACTCTTTACACAGTTTATATAATTGTGAGCTATAACAGCCGGGTTGTTGTTTGTTGCTCCACACACAAGCCACATCAGTCTTCTTGAAAAGCCATCTATACATCCTGACAGGGTTTCAGTTTATCATAGCCATCTACATGCCATATGTAATTGGGCCCCATGGAGTGATACGTGCGTCTTGTGAACCTCCTTCGAGTTCTCAAAGCGATTCCTTGAGGATTTAGTTGTCTCAACAGCCTCATAACTACATCACGCTTGACACGCAGCTTGTGTTTTTGTTTGAGAACTTGCCACATGGTCCGATATCCAAACAATTGTCCTGGTCCTCGAAGCTCGGACAAAATGGCACGCCTCACCTCAGGAAGTGGAGAATAGTTGCCTCGTCTGTACAGTCCAGATTCTTTTAAATGTGTTTTCAGTGTACGCATACTAATTGAAATGTCATGATTACACTTGAGCATATCCAGTATCACCTCGTATGTATGTCCTGAATCAAAAATATTCTCGAATAGTGACAGCTATGTTTGGGTCACCGCTAATGTTCATGTTTGAAAATAATGCGCTACAGGCAGAGTAACTTCCGGTTCCAAAGATGAACAGCGCGGACGTCCAATCAGTGATGTCTCCTGTTGCCGACTGGTACCTACCCTTTCCGGTTTTCTTAATGTAATTGTGCTTCTCAATTTGTTTTTGTGATTCTTCTTTTGTTGTTGCGCTTTTCAATTTGTTGTTGCGTTTAGTGAATTTGTTTTTGCGCTTTTCAATTTGTTTTTGCGCTTTTCAATTTGTTTTTGCGCTTTTCAATTTGTTTTTGCGTTTAGTGAATTTGTTTTTGCGCTTTTCAATTTGTTTTTGCGTTTAGTGAATTTGTTTTTGCGCTTTTCAATTTGTTTTTGCGCTTTTCAATTTGTTGTTGCGCTTTTCAATTTGTTGTTGCGCTTTTCAATTTGTTGTGCGTTTTGTGATTTGTTTTTGCGCTTTTCAATTTGTTTTTGCGTTTAGTGAATTTGTTTTTGCGCTTTTCAATTTGTTTTTGCGTTTAGTGAATTTGTTTTTGCGCTTTTCAATTTGTTTTGCGCTTTTCAATTTGTTGTTGCGCTTTTCAATTTGTTGTTGCGCTTTTCAATTTGTTGTGCGTTTTGTGATTTGTTTTTGCGCTTTTCAATTTGTTTTTGCGCTTTTCAATTTGTTGTTGCGTTTAGTGAATTTGTTTTTGCGCTTTTCAATTTGTTTTTGCGTTTAGTGAATTTGTTTTTGCGCTTTTCAATTTGTTTTTGCGCTTTTCAATTTGTTGTTGCGCTTTTCAATTTGTTGTGCGTTTTGTGATTTGTTTTTGCGCTTTTCAATTTGTTTTTGCGTTTAGTGAATTTGTTTTTGCGCTTTTCAATTTGTTTTTGCGTTTAGTGAATTTGTTTTTGCGCTTTTCAATTTGTTTTTGCGCTTTTCAATTTGTTGTTGCGCTTTTCAATTTGTTGTGCGTTTTGTGATTTGTTTTTGTGGTTTGCACTTCAGGGCCACCGTACATCAAAGAGTTTTTGGTTATCAAGATTTTCCTGTTTTCTTTATTTAAAAGTACTGCATTTGTTTTCCATCATTAGAACGTCATTAATAGTGATAACGAGTGTGGAACTGATAGGTGACCTAAGTGCTGATGAACCTGCACACCAACAAACTGTCTCAAAGATCCAAAGACTGAAAATGAAGATGCTTCTCACAGGTACTACACCGAACAATCAGCATAATGGCTTTCGGTCTGTTGACACAGGCATTTTCACAATTATTAGTTCATGTGGTTTTGTATCTGAGGTGAAAGGAGATTCATTTGAATGAGAGAAAACAGTGATATTAGTCAATGTTTATAATTGTTATAATTTAACTGTTCTGAAAAAGATGACACACATTTTTTTCTTTAAACATAATTGTACTGCCGAACAGTGCGACTTACTACAATTCATTTGTTTACTTTATTTCTTGCTCATTTAAAACTACCCTGAGTCTGGTCCATTTCTACATTACTATTGACTATTGGAAGGGTTAGTCAATAACCCATGACCTTAACCTGGCTACTACTACTACTAGTAGTAGCCAGGTTATAATTT
Source organism: Oreochromis niloticus (assembly GCF_001858045.2). NCBI lineage: Eukaryota > Metazoa > Chordata > Actinopteri > Cichliformes > Cichlidae > Oreochromis > Oreochromis niloticus. The sequence goes on along the minus strand of NC_031967.2, from coordinate 83,079,968 downwards.
AATAATAGAGTTTTCTGTCAAGACTGAATATGGATTTTTGGGGGATGTTATGTGTAGGGTTAGAGCAGCTTTATAGTGTGGCTACAGAAACAGCTGTGAAATGTATGCGCTTATAGGCATTTTATTATGATTTAGTGGTTTGGACTTGGAATTAATCTCTTCCTGTGTTATATCTCTTGGCTGGCCTGGGAATGCCTTGGTGCCCCCCCGGACAAGCTGGAGGAGGTGGCCGGGGAGGGGGAGGTCTGGACTTCCCTGTTTAGGCTGCTCCCCTTACGACCCAGTCCCGGATAAGCAGAAGAAGATGGATGTTTTATAGATCGATATAATAAATAAACACCTTAAGAAAATCTAGCTAAATAATTTAATTCATTCACAGTGACAGAGTGATCACAAAATGTGGCTTTAAATTTTTTCATTGTACTTACTTAACACAACTACATAAAAATTTACATGTAATTAAAGACATAAAGCACCATTTTAGGCATAAGTATTTGTGTGTGTGTGTGTGGTGCTCCAAACAACTATCGAATATGAGAAATTAATTTGAAATTAATTTAAGTCCTGATTGATTTGGTCCTCCCTTCGTGAACGCTCCAGAGAGAGGGTCTTCATTCAGGAGAATACACACAGCAGTCATCAGTGCCATCGTTACAATATGACCAAGTTACAGACGTGTGTGTGTGTGTGTGTGTGCATGCAGAAGATCAGAGCGTCTTTCTTACTGAGTAAGAGGAGCAGCAGAATCTTCATCCTGCAGTCAAAATCCAGTTAGATCTGATCCTCAGTCAGACTGCAGACACATAAAGCAGCACACTGCAAACACTTCCAGAGACTGAAGCACAAACACCAGTTTACTTTCAGGTTCACTGTTCAGTCATGGGGGGGTGACCGGGGGTTCCCAGGCAGAGAGTTTATAGTGTTACAGTGTTATAGTCCTATTTTTATCTGGGAGAAAATAGAACTAACTAGGAATGCACCAACACAGCAACAACAAACACATGTACCAAACTATTCTGTCTTGTTTTTAAAGAGAGAGTGAGCTACAGAGAGATCAGACTTTCATAATAATATGTAACCAGTGTCACCTGGCAGTCAGCGCCCTTCTCTCTGGGACTGGAAGAGGAGTGACAAAGAAGTGGTGGGTGGGTAAGGAGTAGTCAGCTCTGAGAATTCCAGGGGAAGATGATCTCACTCTGGTGTGAGTGGGTTTGATTTGTGAGGCATTTCTTTTTGGTTTTCAGAGACGGGTTATTTAGCATTTTAGGTTTACGACGTTTCATGGTGGAACTTATCAAGGTCTAGATTTACTGTGTATGGAGAAATTAATCGGTGTTTAGTACGTGTTGTTTGTGGTGTTGGTGTTTAAAGAAGTTGAATTAGTACTTGGAGTATTTTAACAGTAGTACTTCTACTTCAGTACACACTGTGTACTTTTACCACCTGTGTCTGAGACCTCCTTCAGGGTCCACCTGAAGCTCTCAGTCTGCTGTGGAAAAAGGAAATCCAGGTGAGTTTCTCCTGATCACCTGAGGCCGTCATTACTGTGTGAACCCACACACCACTCCTCACTCCTCCCACCCGCTGCACACAGTCACTGAGTACACTGCAAAAATGGGTAGTCTACATTTAGGAAACAAATACTACATTTGATACAAAAAGCACTGAAAACAAGTGAAATTATCTGTCCATGCAGCAAGTAAATTTTACTTAATAAGAAATCTTGAAATAAGAATTTTTTTAATCCAGAAATAAAAGAACACATTTCAGAATTGAAGAGGGTTAAAATAAGCTTTAAAAAACTCAATTTTAGATAAAATTACTTGATATCAAGTCCCAAAAGTAAGTTAAATATGCTAAATTACAGTCTTTTTTATGTTTTGAATTCTTACTTGCAGCAAATGAATGCACTGCAACGAGAAAAATAGTTGTAATACTATGAAAATCTACTCAGTATTAGTGAAGTATGATTAATTTGTTTCTTGATTCAGGTTGGCTTATCTTAAAATAGAGCCTAATCCATATTCAATCCAAGCACAAAAACCTTAAAACAGACCTTTTTCCTTGAATACTCCTTGGCTTCTACTGAAATCACAGCCAGGACAAGAGTGATATATGTCAACATTTATTCCTCTCATGAGAACAAAACCCTTTTTTAAAACAATATAGGGCTGCTGCACAATCTCTAAAGTCTAAATCAACCCTTTAAAAGGCCTAAACAGAGAAAAAAAATTACATTTTTGGCCTTAAACTTTTGTGAGAGTCACATAATCTCACAATGTTGTAAATAACGGCATTACTGATTTAAAACTTTACATGCCTCAGGTAAAGTGTCATTAAGAAAAAAAAAAACAACTTTCATTTGTAAGGCATTATAAGTAAAGCAGTTTCTCAGGACATTGCTAGGCAAATTAGGAACAAAGTTGTACAAACGTACTACAAAACTAAACAAACAGCAAATGACCTGATAAAATTCTGCTTGGTATTCACCTATTTTTCAAAGAATGACTTCCACTCAGCTATTGCTTTCTTGTATGCACAAGGGGCATCTTGATCATGGATGGCATCAGTGATTACCTCAGTCTGTACGACAGAGAGGACCGTTGCAACACATTTCGGGTATGTTAAGTGCAAGGTGTAGTAATATGCCATCAACACCAACATTCCTTCCCAGAAATCCTCCAAGGGGAGAGTGGTCACTGGTATGTTTCCTACAGCAACAATGCTGGTTGTCCCATCAAAAAGCAGCACTGGGGAGGAGAGAGGCCGCTTCTCCAGGTATAGCATAGCATCTTCACCTGGCTAGAAAAGCACAAAAAAAGGACAAATTCTTCAAGATTTTAAATGAAAGGGTTGCTGTGCATCCAAACAGCTTAAGACACAAAAAGCAAAATCAAGAATGTTTAGAATGATTTACTGTTGGAATAGAAGAAATAAATGAAATTTTGGAAATGAGCATGAATTTTCTCTAGTTTACAGCCTTTTTATCATGTATATTTGTGCTTTTTTTCTCAATGGTTTTTTTAAACATTTTTTAAAAACTTTGTTACATATTCTAGTTTTTGAAGGCCTTATATAAATAATTTTACCAATTTTACTTGTATCCCAACTGCAATGTGCTTTTGCTCTGCGCTGCCTCTCTGGAGTAGGTTTTAAATGACAATTTAGAAATCCTGAAGAAGGAGTAATTTAATCCCTGCTGAATTGAACTTTGACCCTCTCTTATTAAGCATGAAAAGCAAAATAATATAATGATAATGATAATAATAATAATACAATTAAATGGAGTGCAAGTTACAGTGGCTGGTATTGCTAACAGCTGTTCTCACCTTGAGGATATGAAGGAGAGCCTCACTGGCACTTCCCAGCCGCTTTGGTGGTGTAGTTGGTGAAGGAAAAAGAGATGGAAGTGTATTGAAGAGAGTGACAGTAAACTCCACTGTGGACAGAGAAAAGTATCTTAATAAAGTACTCTGAACATATCTGATGTATGGATTTAATGTATGAAAAGGCCACTTACCTCCACGTACATCCAAGGGGAGAGGAGGTTTCTTCCAAATGCCATAGAACTGCACTTTCGAACAAAACTCTGCCCATCGACCCTTCATTTGATCTATGTATATGCAGTTGAAGCCACCAACGATGCGACACAGTTCATCCATCGCCTATGACAAAGTTGTGCTCAGTTAGTCAAGAACCCTATCCAGAGAAAAGCAAGGAATTTAATTGAAGGTAGCTAGGCTTACATTTCGAATATCTTTGAAGCACGGGTATGCTTCAAATATTTTTCTGGGCCTGTCTTCTTCCCTTGTAACATCTGCATCAATAAAAACTCGTCTGGCCTCAAACTCCAGGTCCAAAATTTGAGCAATGTCACTTTGGTTGGGTTTTGCATTTGGTTTCTTATACATGTTGCTCAAGGTTTTGTAATGTCTTGCCTGCATCTTCAGGCTGTCATGGTCTGCTAGGGAGAGCAAAGAGCATTTGTAAGACAAGGTGTAACTACTAGACTTCAGAAAATCCAGATTTTTCTAATCAGTAATTTCTAACAAGGTTGTAGGATTATTTTTAAGTTACTGTTTTCAGTTTAATATTTATGAGAATTAATGTTTAGGTTAAATATGTTTAAGTAATGAACTGACCCTATATGTCCTGATCATTTCCCTTTAGGTTCTTGTCCTATAATGATCATGGATTCATGTTAATTGTTACTTCAAACAGAATCAAATATTAAAAGGAAAGTTAAAGATGCCCATGAATAAAATCATTGTGAAAACAAGGTACAGTTTGTTTACTGTGTATACCGTTCACATCAGTGTGGACAGTGATTATGAGCTGATGGATAAAAATCTTTTTGGTAATTTGATCTATGACAGAAACACTGTGATAAAGCATGATAGATGTGACCAGCATGAGGATTTACATGTGTAAATAATCAGTACTGAATAACACCCACTACAACACAAGGTATTAAAATATAAACTATTGTCTGGTGATAGTGTGCAACACTGTGTGTGTGCTATGGCTAACTGGCAAGATGGTATGAGGGATATATCATATGTTGACACGCCAACAAGTTAATGCCACACCAATGTGATTTGTGGAATACACATTTAGAAAGGGGTTCATTGTTGTAGCCATATGGTGGGAGGAGTTGTAAGAGGAGACACAGTCAGCAGATAGAGAGGTAGCTAAGGGTGACGGTGGACTTACCAACATCATCATCTGGAGTTGGTGGACCTATAGCAGCCCTGGGTGCAGAGCACGAGGCTGACTTAGATAATAGTGGTGAAGCCAGGGTATTATTGTTTGACTGTGTTGGTACAGTAGAGTGTAGATGGAATTTTGATGCTTTCTCTCAGATAAAAAGTAGAGGATGAACAGAATTTAATAACAGGAAATGGCAAGAAAGTTAAGGCAAATATTCAAAACTGTCTAAATCTTGCAATACACTCTGAATAGAAAACTGAGGGCAAAAGTTTGAAGTTTTATATGTCCAAAAGTCATTACTACAGCAGACCAAAGTACACACCTGCATTTGAGTTGTCCTTGCTGAGGTCAAGTATGGTATAGTCACTTGAACCACTTGCTTCGCCACTTAAGTCACCTTCAGTTCCATTGTCTAAGTTGTCTGAGCTGAAAATAACCTTCCTGGGCCTGCCTCGCTGCAGCATGGAACCCTGTTTCCTCCTTGGGGTCTTCATATTTTGGAGTCGTTTGTACAGTTTGGTGTAGATGGTCACCTGTGGTAATATAAAATATATATTTGTACATTCTTTTTTATTTCGCTCAATTTTAGATATTGTAGTGGCAAAAGAATGACTTACATATGGCATGTGTGTGTCAGCATCACGTAAGATAGGGTAATAGTCGACAATCTTCTGTGACATTGCTCTCATTTCAAGTTTGGAGGGGTATCCTACTTCTTTCCCCATGGGACTAGCACGGAGGATTGCAACCATGCTGGTGACTGTGTTCCTTATAAGTCTGCAACAGAGCTCCTTCGACATCTTACAGTCCTTTTCCTTTCCACTGTGAAGCAATGCAAAGTACTGACTGCGCACCATGTCCAGTTCTGAATCTGTATACACCACATACTCTGGTGGGTCTGGCATTTTCATTGTTTTGTGAGCAGTGTAGGAAATGGGAGTGGAAGTTTGTGGCTGACATTCAGACACAACAAAGCCTAAGGGTTTACTCCCACTTCGATGGCAAGTGTTGGCATCTTGTTCAGCAGTCTTAAGCAATAACAGTTGCGGGATATAAAAAATAAAATACACAATTAGGCAAATTATTGCTAGACAATAATATATTCTAGCATTAATTATAATATTCTTAGTTGTATAATGTCTGTTTACCTGTTGGATTATGAAATTCCAAAGCTTCTTTCTCCGGAAGAAATTTTCATGGCCTGGAAAGAGATCCTTCAGGTCATCCCGGGTAAAGCTTCTCAAAGCTTCATAGTCAATATTCGCAGCTGTAAATGAGAAACACAGCTTTAATTTGGACATTTATGTCTCTTTGCCTGGGTGTGGCTTATTACATATTGAGGTCATTTTTTGCCAATAAATATATTTTAGCTAATGATCACATGATAAAATGTAGAACTTACAATAGTCTATGTCTTAACTGTAAGCTTTATATAAAATTTTTTAAATGCAACAAAACTATTTTTTGGCGGTTTTCAAGAATGATGTTCCAAGTATATTTTGTCAAAAACAATTCAAGGCTATGATTTGGATAAATTTCAATCCAACTGAAACTAGAGTGCAATTTCAGCTCCAAGTTTCAGAAACTATGCTAACCGATGCTAATTGGTTAGCATAATCAGCAAGGACAGCTAATGACTCAAGATAACTTAAAAATGAGACTTACCCTGCAACACAGACAGTATGGCATCGTCAAACGCATCCATGCCGTGACAGCAGTTCTCTAGCTCGGTTCAAAAGCCTCCGCTCACAGCACCTGGCAATTGACTATGTGCACGTTAGCATATGCTACTTCCGGTGCAAAAACTCCTGTGGGGAGCTTTGTTTCCGGTGTCCTATTCACGCCCTGTTTAATGTCCAAAAGAAGTTAACCAAATGAATGAATTAAGCGTCGATTTACATTTCTATAGATGTCTTGGTCATTTACCCAATATAACTGTAAATGATGTTCATGGACTTGTCGATATTTTGCCCCCATGCCTCAGAGCAAAAGAGAAAAGGGATTCAAATGTTATATTTCTCAGCTGTCCCTCGTTTATTGCGGGTGTTATGTTAAAAAAATAACCAGCGATAGGTGAAATCAAGTAGCCAATTTTATTTTTTGATGCGTGGACATCGTGGACATCCAGTACTGCACTTTTTAATTTAGAAGGTAAGTCACAACATACCCTTCATACATACTAATGTATAGAAACCCTCACCAGCAATCGTTCATTTTTTGTGTGGCTTTTTTCATGGTTTGTTAACATGCTGTGTAGGTGTGGACATAACGGGAAACATCTGTGACTGTTGTTCACCTGTAGTTTGAATGCTGAACATTTGCCTGTTTAAAGAATAAGACCAGTCACTATACAGAGATGTGCTTCTGAATGTGGACGATGTGTCTTATGCTGCAGTGATGCAGTTCTGCTTGTGTTGAGTGATGCAAACAACCGATCGATCTAAACTCTTTAAACGTCAATCACGTGGTTACCGGCTACCGGCGAAAATAATCTGGACGGTAAGCCAATTTCTGTCTTAGAGCATTTGCGCCGCTGTGTGTTTTTGTGGTCTTCTTTTGCGGCTAATTCAGTGAATTTTGGTCTGATCGTGGTGAAACTTTGTGTGTGGAGTCAGTGATAGCTCTGGGAGCTAACCAGCCTATCTTTAACCGGTTACATGAAGTCTGAAGAATTTCTGGTTCGGTTTTGTTTGTTTAGCGGACTTCTGCGCATTTACGTAACTGCTCGTTTAATCGCGGCTTATTTTCGGTGTGTTTGGTGGTTGTAGAAATGGTTTATATGACATTTTAGCTGAGATTATGAGGTTTCTGTGGATACCACACATGTCTGGACTTATATTTCTCAACCCGCGTTATAACCGATTAAACGTGATCTCCTCCTTTTTGCCCCCGGTACCGGAGACGTGGGGCTTAAGTGGTTAAACGTCAAAATCTATCATTAGATTTTTTTGTGACACAACAGTGGTGAGTGTTCCCACCTTCTGCTCTTTGGAACTTAACGCAATCTTTCCGTTTTCAAGTTTTGGACATGATTTTGGAGTATATCTTCGCAGTAGCGATTTACCGCAAAGTAAAGCTACTGGAAATGTGCAACCCCACATCCGGCCTCAAACCAGGAAGTTAGCATTTTCTCGTGCACTATCCCACAACTGAAGTAAGCAGTGTTGCCAACTCCTCAGTAAGGAAAATCGCTATTGGTTGTCCTAAAAGTCGCTAGAAGTCGCTAAATGACGTCATCACCTAATTTGCATAATTGGTCATGCTAATATAATTGTAACCTATGTTGTTGGAGAGAGAAATAACATCGTGGAAGAGACATAAAGTGAGTAAAAAACGTCCTAAATGCATTTAGAGTTTATTTAGAACTACAAATTAAATTTCTTTTAGCAATTAATGTTTTTTTTAATGTCACAATTCCAACCCTGCTCCTTCACCTGGGCTTGGACCGGCAAAAGTGACCCGAAATAGGCACTCTGGTGGAGTTATTTTGTGTGTGTGTGTTTATAACTAGTTTTAAACCTTGTGATCTACAAAACAGCATAAGAGTAAAAGAGTAAAAGAAGAACTGACTGTGTTACAGCACCCGCTGCTTGTTGAGAGTAAAAGCGATACGCGCTTTCACGTCTTTTTTTAGCGACTTTTTTAAGAAAAAAAGTCGCTAGGGGGTCTGAAAACTCGCTAAATATAGCGACAAAGTCGCTAAGTTGGCAACACTGGCAAGTAAGATCATTTAGCTCAGACGTTCCCAAAGTGTGGGGCCCGCCCCAGAGCTATTGCAGGGGGGCGCGGAATGAAAAGAGGAAAAGAAAAAAAAAAAAAAAACAATGCTTGGACACTGCTAGCACGGGGCGCCCACACAAACGCAAAGCAGGAGATGAAGCATTGCTGAATATGTTTCCAAACCAACTTCATTCTAAGCCAAAGACTAGAAAATATGGTGAAGCATATCTTCCCTTTGGTTTCACCTGCACAAGTGCTGAGGTAGGTCTCCCTGCAGAATTAGTTTTCCCTGCATCGGGAGCAGCGCTGGGCTGTTCAAATCACGGACAAACGGTATCCCACAGTTGTTTATGTTTTTGAACCCATTTTGCAGAGGGATTTTTTGAAAAATGTATTGATAGCAATGTTGAACATTATTACACAGGAAAAAAAACAACTACATGTAAAATAATTACACCGTGATGCCTCTGCCTTTCTAAATGCAGGGACAGTAACTGCCTGTATATGTAAGCGTGTAAAACCTGCAGAGTCAGATTAACAGTATTTTGTCTCTATCTGCCATTCTGCAATTCATCTCATGTAAACAATAACGTGGCGCACAGCGTGACGTGAAAAAAGGCACATACCTTTGACGTTGCGTGACAAACTCTGTATTCCTCGTCCACACGTAAACGCAAAAAAAAGGAGTTTAAAAAAATCTCCGTTCTTGGTGATTCGATACGCCGTTTACATGTGCCCGAAACAGCTGCGCGTTCAAAAATACCCGTGTAGGTGCGGACGGAGCGTAAAAGAGTTGGTAGTTTATTTTCTTACTACCTGTAATTTATTGCAGATTATTTGTATTTGCTTAATTGTTTAATAAACGTTTGAGGTGTAAAATAAACCGCAATGGAGCAAAATATGGGTATGTGTAGTTGAAGGATGTGTTTGTGCGTGTGTGTGTGCGCGCGTGGGGGGGCGCGAACATTTTTCTTGTAAAACAAAGGGGGGCCCAGCAAAAAAAGTTTGGGAACCACTGATTTAGCTAATGATCATGTTAGCTAGCTTGCTAACTAGCGGCCCTCACAAAACACGACTTTATCTTAATAGCACAGTTATACTATAGTGTCGTTCATAAATGTAATAATTGAACTTAATGTTACCAACCTTAAACTATTGTTAGTTTTTTAAAAATAAATATTTTTTTTTTATCTTGGTAATGGTCCAGTTGGTTTACAAAGCAGGGAAAACGATTTTGTCCCGAAAAAGTAAGGTCATGACAGGAACTGAGCATGCGCATGCAGAAAATTATTTATATATTTTTTTCAAAGTACACAAAATTCACAAATGAAGTCTAAAATGCTTATTGCCTAAAAATAAATATAACTGATATAATTTAAAACTGAAAAATTGGATAATTAAGGAAAAATATATTTTTAAAAATTGCCTACACTTCCCATTGTCCCACACTCTCATCTGTGGCCTTCAGCAAAGAGCGGTAAAGTATGCCGCATGGCTACAGCGCATAAACAGTTCACCATAGCGCTCTGGAGATGTATGATCTGTTTTATCTTTGTTTCTTAAACTCTGAATGTGCTCCTTGCCACGTAAATGCAGCTTGTGGTCGAAGGCAGGATTTGGATTGTGGAAAAGATGGCTGTGAACAGGATTTCAGAGTTTTTAACTCGTTCTTTCGCCACATTAAACGGACGCACCCTATGTATTTGACGAATGGAAACCCACCAAGAGGATGGAGGATCCCCCCCAACATCCCACTCTGTAGGATCGGAAAATTGTTGTGGTTCTGTGTTTGCCAACCGTGGTACTACAACAACAACCAGCACTGTGGAAATATCAACTCGTGGATCTTTGCCTGAAGCGCAGGAGCCTCAGGTTGACAGCCCGGTCATGGTAAGTGTTAACCTAACTAAATAAAATGTAGTGTGACTTCTGATGACACATTTAGCTATGTTTAACTCCTTATGCTGCTTGTGCAGACTCCCTGACTCTTGGTGGCGCTGTCACTTGGTGTTCGCTCGCTTTGTGGTAGAGTATCACTTCCTGTTCCTGCTCAAACACAGTGGTGTTTCTGAGTAGCTTTTCTGCTTAGCAATTTAATTTAAATCTTTTGATACATCCCTTCTTCATAGTATAATCTTAACGTGCTTCATCTGAATCACCCTTTCTGTGTACTCACTACCTAATTTGTAGCCAAAGTATTCACTCACTGTCTCTTTACTGTTTCGCTAGCTTAGCTTAGCTCGTAGCCGACTCGTTAGCACCATGGCTACTTCACCTGTCCCTCCTGCACTTTCCTGCTCATTGTGTCAGATGTTTAGTTACTCCTCGGCCTCCTTTAGCAGTAATGATACCTGTAACAAATGTAGCATATTTGCAGCTCTGGAGGCCAGGATTACTGAATTGGAGACTCGGCTTCGCACCCTTCATTCACCCGTAGCTAGCCAGGCCCCTGTAGCTGGTGCAGCCGAAGATAGCGTAGGCCCCGCTAGCTGTTTCCCGGCAGACCCAAGCAGCTGGGGAAAGAGGGCGGCTGGGTGACGGTGAGGAGGAAGCATAGTCTTAAACTGAAGCCCCAGGTACACCACCAACCTGTTCATGTGTCTAACCGTTTTTCCCCACTCGGCGACACACCCGCCGGGGGTCAAACTCTGGTAATTGGTGATTCTGTTCTCAGACATGTGAAGCTAGAGACACCGGCAACCATAGTCAATTGTCTTCCAGGGGCCAGAGCAGGCGACATTGAAGGAAATTTAAAACTGCTGGCTAAGGGTAAACGTAAATACAGTAAGATCATAATTCACGTCGGCAGTAATGACACCCGGTTACGCCAATCGGAGGTCACTAAAATCAATATTGAATCGGTGTGTAACTTTGCCAAAACAATGTCGGACTCTGTAGTTTTCTCTGGTCCCCTCCCCAATCAGACCAGGAGTGACATGTTTAGCCGCATGTTCTCCTTAAATTGCTGGCTGTCTGAGTGGTGTCCCAGAAACGATGTGGGCTTCATAGATAATTGGCAAACCTTCTGGAGGAAACCTGGTCTTGTTAGGAGAGACGGCATCCATCCCACTTTGGATGGAGCAGCTCTCATTTCTAGAAATATGGACCAATTTATTAAACCCCCCAAAATATGACTATCCAGAGTTGGGACCAGGAAGCAGAGTTGCAGTCTTACACGCCTCTCTGCAGCTTCTCTCCTCCTGCTACCCCCCCAAAAACCCATCTCCATTGAGACTGTGTCAGCTCCCAAAAAGACAAAAAACAAACTAAAAACCAGCAATAAACAACTTAAACATAAAAAATCACAAAGAAAGAACAATACAGTATCCACATCTGAACCAAAGAGTAAAACAGTGAAATGTGGATTATTAAATATTAGGTCTCTCTCCTCCAAGTCTCTGTTAGTACATGACTTAATAATTGATCAACAAATCGATTTACTCTGCCTTACAGAAACCTGGTTGCAGCAGGATGAGTATGTTAGTTTAAATGAATCAACACCCCGAGTCATTCTAACTACCAGAAATCCCGAAGCACAGGCCGAGGGGGCGGTGTGGCAGCAATTTTTCACACCAGTCTATTAATTAACGAAAGACCAAGACAGACTTTTAATTCATTTGAAAGCCTGATGCTTAGCCTCGTCCACCCCAGCTGTAAAACTCAGAAACCAGTCTTACTTGTTATCATCTATCGTCCACCTGGGCCTTACACAGAGTTTCTGTCTGATTTCTCAGACTTTTTATCTGATTTAGTGCTCAGCTCAGATAAAATAATTATTGTGGGTGATTTTAACATCCATGTAGATGCTAAAAATGACAGCCTCAACATCGCATTTAATCTGTTATTAGACTCAATTGGCTTCTCTCAAAATGTAAAAGAACCCACCCACCACTTTAATCACACTCTAGATCTTGTTTTAACATATGGCATAGAAACTGGACATTTAACAGTGTTTCCTGAAAACCCTCTGCTGTCTGATCATTTCCTGATAACATTTACATTTACAATAATTGATTACACAGCAGTGGAGAGTAGACTTTATCAAAGTAGATGTCTTTCTGAAAGTGCTGTAACTAAGTTTAAGAATATAATCCACCCACTGTTATCATCTTCAATGCCCTGTACCAACATAGAGCAGAGCAGCTATCTGAACGCTACTCCAACAGAGGTCGATTATCTTGTTAATAATTTTACCTCCTCTCTACGTACGACTCTGGATACTGTAGCTCCTGTGAAAACTAAAGCCTCAAATCCGAAGTACCTGACTCCGTGGTATAATTCTCAAACACGTAGCCTAAAGCAGATAACTCGTAAGCTGGAGAGGAAATGGCGTGTCACAAATTTAGAGGATCATCATTTAGCCTGGAGAAATAGTTTGCTGCTTTATAAGAAAGCCCTCCGCAAAGCCAGAACATCTTACTATTCGTCACTGATTGAAGAAAATAAGAACAACCCCAGGTTTCTCTTCAGCACTGTAGCCAGGCTGACAAAAAGTCAGAGCTCTACTGAGCCAACAATCCCTTTAACGTTAACTAGTAATGACTTCATGAACTTCTTCACAAATAAAATTTTTATCATTAGAGAAAAAATTACCAATAATCATCCCACAGATGTAATATTATCTACAGCTACTTTTAGTACCATCGGTGTTAAGTTAGACTCTTTTTCTCCAATTGATCTTTCTGAGTTAACTTCAATAATTAATTCCTCCAAACCATCAACGTGTCTGTTAGACCCCATTCCTACTAAACTGCTCAAAGAAGTCCTGCCATTAATTAATTCTTCGATCTTAAATATGATCAACCTATCTCTAATAATAGGCTATGTACCACAGGCCTTCAAGGTGGCTGTAGTTAAACCTTTACTTAAAAAGCCATCTCTAGACCCAGCTGTCTTAGCTAATTATAGGCCAATCTCCAACCTTCCTTTCATATCAAAAATCCTTGAAAGAGTAGTTGTCAAACAGCTAACAGATCATCTGCAGAGGAATGGCTTATTTGAAGAGTTTCAGTCAGGTTTCAGAGCTCATCACAGCACAGAAACAGCTTTAGTGAAGGTTACAAATGATCTTCTTATGGCCTCTGACAGTGGACTCATCTCTGTGCTTGTCCTGCTAGACCTCAGTGCTGCGTTTGATACTGTTGACCATAATATCCTATTAGAGCGATTAGAACATGCTGTAGGTATTACAGGTACTGCACTGCAGTGGTTTGTATCATATCTATCTAATAGACTCCAATTTGTTCAAGTAAATGGAGAGTCCTCTTCACACACTAAGGTTAAATATGGTGTTCCACAGGGTTCAGTGCTAGGACCAATTCTATTTACATTATACATGCTTCCCTTAGGCAGCATCATTAGAAGACATAGCATAAATTTTCACTGCTATGCAGATGACACGCAGCTCTATCTATCCATGAAGCCAGGTAACACACACCAATTAGTGAAACTGCAGGAATGTCTTAAAGACATAAAGACCTGGATGGCCGCTAACTTTCTGCTTCTTAATTCAGATAAAACTGAGGTTATTGTACTCGGCCCTGAAAATCTTAGAACTATGGTATCTAAGCAGATTCTTACTCTGGATGGCATTACCTCGGCCTCCAGTAACACTGTGAGGAACCTTGGAGTCATTTTTGACCAGGACATGTCCTTCAATGCACATATTAAACAAATATGTAAGACTGCTTTCTTCCATTTGCGCAACATCTCTAAAATTAGAAATATCCTGTCTCAGAGTGATGCTGAAAAACTAGTTCATGCATTTATTACTTCCAGGCTGGACTACTGTAATTCTTTATTATCAGGATGTCCTAAAAACTCCCAGAAAAGCCTTCAGCTGATCCAAAATGCTGCAGCAAGAGTACTGACAGGGACTAGAAAGAGAGAGCATATTTCTCCTGTTTTGGCTTCCCTTCATTGGCTTCCTGTTAAATCCAGAATTGAATTCAAAATCCTGCTCCTCACATACAAAGTCTTAAATAATCAGGCCCCATCTTATCTTAATGACCTTGTAGTACCATATCACCCCATTAGAGCACTTCGCTCTCACACTGCAGGCCTACTTGTTGTTCCTAGAGTATTTAAAAGTAGAATGGGAGGCAGAGCCTTCAGTTTTCAGGCCCCTCTTCTGTGGAACCAGCTTCCAGTTTGGATTCGGGAGACAGACACTATCTCTACTTTCAAGATTAGGCTTAAAACTTTCCTTTTTGCTAAAGCATATAGTTAGGGCTGGACCAGGTGACCCTGAATCCTCCCTTAGTTATGCTGCAATAGACGTAGGCTGCCGGGGATTCCCATGATGCATTGAGTTTTTCCCTTCCACTCACCTTTCTCACTCACTATGTGTTAATAGACCTCTCTGCATCGAATCATATCTGTTATTAATCTCTGTCTCTCTTCCACAGCATGTCTTTATCCTGTTTTCCTTCTCTCACCCCTACCAGTCGCAGCAGATGGCCCTGCCCCTCCCTGAGCCTGGTTCTGCCGGAGGTTTCTTCCTGTTAAAAGGGAGTTTTTCCTTCCCACTGTCGCCAAAGTGCTTGCTCATAGGGGGTCATATGATTGTTGGGCTTTTCTCTGTATTTATTATTGTGCTATCTACTGTACAATATAAAGCGCCTTGAGGCGACTTTTGTTGTGATTTGGCGCTATATAAATAAAATTGAATTGAATTGAATTGAATTTAACTCCTCGTATAAGGTCCTATATTACTTTTACTCCTTTTCTCCATTTTTAATCAAGCGTTTTTCACTATGGTTGGATTGTAAATCACCAGAATGAGTGTAAAGGCTACGCTGCAGCCGGAGCAGGCATGCACTCTGCGGCTGTCATGTCTCATGGTGTAGTTTGCATCAAAGACACTTTGCTCGTTTAAATCGTTCATGTGGCAGCAATTTGGGTATCTCGTAGGAGTTACAAATGGTCAGTACAGTTACAGATAAGACAGAGTATTTGGAAGCCCTGTAAAAAAAAAAAAAAAGTTTAAAAAAAAAATTTATTGGCCAGAAATACTGCCAAAATGTACAGGAATGATTTTTTGGAAAATTAAATAAAATAATAAATGCATACAATAAAAATATGACATATACTTATATAAACATCAATTCTACCTGAAAATGTAAATTACATTATTTTAAAATACATAAATAATTTAATAAATACAACAAACATGTAAACAAACTAATATCTAAGTGCGAACAAAAATTCATTAATTAAAAGATAAAATCTCGTTGTCATGAACCCAATCCCTTGTCTTGTCTCATCAGAAAATGGGCAACCTCTTTTTTTATTGTCTTTAGCTACTTTTCCATTTCTTCCATTTCACAACTTTAACAGTAATCACTGTCATTCACTTCATTCACTTTGTTTTTTTGGGGTTTTTTTGTTTTTTGTTTTGATGGTCTAATCATTAGGTTACCTAATTATACCTGTTGTGTAAGATTTTAGAATTGGCCAAGTGTTTGGAGTAACTTCGTTATTCTGCTCTAAAGGAAGAAGCTGCTACATCCTTTACCAGACCTGTTGCGGCTTTCGCTATCAGTGTTCAAAAACAGTGCCACTAATCACAGGTATGTCATATTCTTAATGGATCAATACAGTACATAATGCAATCAATATCTTACTTGTTTATAATGACATTCAAACTTTTTATATAAATGCAGAATAAGTTACTTTGTTTGTCAAATATTTTCACAGAGAACGGTCAAACATATCATCTCAGGAGTGCAACAATATCAGGCAGTTCTTCTGGATATGCTCAAGGAAAAATTGAGGACAGTGTTTGAAGATCATGCCGAGAGAACCACTCAGCTTCAAGATGAGGCGTTGGCTACATTTGATAAGTTCATGGATCCTTTCTCCAGCATTGCTATGGACAGAGTTGAGCCATAGGGGAACTGTTCAGCTCAGTCAACGCATAGGAAGTAGTAGTATCCCAGAAGATTTGTTAGGTAAAGCAAGGTCTTTGAAGGGTCATGTCCATAAGCAACAAAAGTTTTTACTACGTACCATTAATTGAAAGTGTAAAGCAGTTATTGACTGATGAGAGAATCTGTTGAACACTGTACCACAAAGAAGCAGAGAGGCATTCTTCTACAAACGGATCCCTCTTTACATCTCACCCCATATTTACAGGCCAAATGCATTGCAATTAATACTTTACACAATTATAATGTGTAACCCCTTAGGGTCCCATGCTTCTGCAAACACATTGGTTATGTTTTATTGTACTTTAGAAAATATTGATTCAAAATTTAGGTCAAAGTTAGCTGCAATATGACTTTATTGCTATCGCTAAAGAAAATTACATTGCTCAGTGGGGCGTTGATGTTGTCCTGAAAAGAATTCTTCAAGATCTATCAGTGCTTTACAATGGTGTAAGGATTGAAATGTCAAATGGTGAAATTGAATAGTTTGGTGTTTTTTATAGCCAGTTGCGAAAACATGCTATCCCAGCATGAGAGTTATTCTTTCCATTTTAGGATTTCTGTACTAATATAGACACAATTTTGTTTTCTAATTTCTGCTACTGTTTTCTAATTTCTGCTACATAACTTTGCACTTTTGCTGTAACAAAACAAATTTCCCACCTGTGGGACTAATAAAGGTCATCTTATTTTATCTTATCTTATTATATGGTTATTCTTGATTTAAGTTTATAATCTGGCACGGTGGTTAGCACTGTTGCCGCACAGCAAGAAGGTCCTGAGTTCAATTCCACCATCAGGCCGGGGTCTTTCTGTGTGGAGTTTGCATGTTCTCCCCGTGTTTGCGTGGGTTCCCTCCGGGTACTCCGGCTTCCTCCCACCGTCCAAAGACATGCAGCTTGTGGGGATAGGTTAATTGGATAATCCAAATTGTCACTAGGTGTGAATGTGAGTGCGAATGGTTGTCTGTCCCTGTGTGTTGGCCCTGCGACAGACTGGCGACCTGTCCAGGGTGTACCCCGCCTCTCGCCCTATGACAGCTGGGATAGGCTCCAGCGCCCCCTGCGACCCTGGAAAGGATAAGCGGAAGCGAATGGATGGATGGATGGATGGATCTAAAATCAAGGCTTAGAAACAAGTATATCATTTTTAAAACAAGGCAAATTATCTGGCCTGTCAAAAAATAAGATTTTAAATCATGATAAGCACCAGATAATTTGCAGTGTACAGACCAGCTGATTCCTGTAAAGGGAGAGGCAGCAAAACCAGACAAACAGGTGCAGGGAGAGGCGGAGCAGCACCTGAAAAACATGAAGTTTAACGTCATTTTTCCAGAAGTAGGTGTGAAAGAGCAGCAGCAGAGCTGCAGTCGAGTCCTGTTTGTCTCTAAAAGAAGATTCACTGGAGTCCATCAGGTTTCTCTCAGCAACAGTGGTGAGTGCAGCTGATCACACTTCCTGTTTCTACACTAATCTTCACTCTGTTCACTTCATGCTGACTCATCACAGTCACACTGGATCCATAGAAATCTGCTCATGTAACCACAGATCCACTGTAGGAACATCGAGCTGCTGCTTCAGTCTCACTGTGGCTCTGCTCAGGACTGTGGACTCAGTCTGTGCTCTGGACTTCAGACTGACTCCACACTTCCTGGTTATTCATCACTTCCTATTCCTATTAGATTGATTCTGGATCTGGTTGATCATAAGGATTACAGACGTGAAAACACCTGTTTATTCTTTATTGATTTAAAGCCTTTGATACTGTAAACCAGCAGATTTTGGTCAGTACTTCAAAAAGTCATTCACACATTTTACAAAGAGAGATTATCTGACTTAGTGTATCCTGTAAGAGTCACAGATGCTCCTCAATCATTCAGAAAACAGTCGATGCTGCACTTTATAACTTTGTGTGGAAACATAAATCTCATTATTTAAACAGATGTGTTTGAATCATCCTGATAATCGAGGCTTTAAATATGTCAGAGTTCACACATCAGCTGTGATATTCAAGCTGAACTGGATCAAACATCAGACACAAACATAGATGATGGTGTTTAATCCCAAAGCTTATTTAAACAAACTGGAGGACAGAATTCCTCCTTAAATGTGATTTTGATCAACAAAATTCACTGATCTCATTTTCACACACAGGCTTTATCATGGTGGCTTCTTCTCTACTAACATAAGTCTTTGATCTGGACAAACAAATATATGAAATACAAAAATAAATCAATGTTTTCTGAGGATCCAGAATAATTGAATGATGTATCCCAGCGAGTGACTGGAAAAGTTCATCTTCTTCCATATCCTGAGTTTGTGAGGAGCTGTGATGTTCCAGTATCTGTGAGAGAAAACAGTTTTTAATGACACACAAATGGACCAAATATACAGACACCACTGAATAAACATGTTCTCATAAATGCCATTAATATACTGGATCAAACAGTTAATAACACATTTCTGAGGTTTATGATTCATTGTCCTCCTCACTGTCACTTCTATTGGAACAGTCACTGTTTAATATTAATGGGTCGTTGATCTGGACTTACAATAAGAAGGATTTAGTCACCAACAAGGTCGAAGTTTACTTCACAGTAATTGATGGAAAATATCCAACAAACTGATTTATTCAAGTATAAAATGATCTGGATGAATCTTGGAGCTTCTGTAAAACAGCCAGAGAAACAATTTCACATCTTTTTAACGACTGTATTTATCTTCATCCCCAAAGTTGATCCTGTTCATGTGGACGCTGCACTGTACAGCAGACACTACGATGTTAAGTTTGTGTTTGGGATGAACCAGTTTGTGTCTGAGTGTGTTGCTGGGTCTCCACCAGTTACTCTGAGAACTGAAGAAGCTTCTCTGATGAAACGTCTTCAAGAAACTCAAAGGAGTCCAGACGCTTTTCTTTCCAAGCTCCTCAGACTACAGGGAGTGCAGAATTATTAGACAAATGAGTATTTTGTCCACATCATCCTCTTCATGCATGTTGTCTTACTCCAAGCTGTATAGGCTCGAAAGCCTACTACCAATTAAGCATATTAGGTGATGTGCATCTCTGTAATGAGAAGGGGTGTGGTCTAATGACATCAACACCCTATATCAGGTGTGCATAATTATTAGGCAACTTCCTTTCCTTTGGCAAAATGGGTCAAAAGAAGGACTTGACAGGCTCAGAAAAGTCAAAAATAGTGACATATCTTGCAGAGGGATGCAGCAGTCTTAAAATTGCAAAGCTTCTGAAGCGTGATCATCGAACAATCAAGCGTTTCATTCAAAATAGTCAACAGGGTTGCAAGAAGCGTGTGGAAAAACCAAGGCGCAAAATAACTGCCCATGAACTGAGAAAAGTCAAGCGTGCAGCTGCCAAGATGCCACTTGCCACCAGTTTGGCCATATTTCAGAGCTGCAACATCACTGGAGTGCCCAAAAGCACAAGGTGTGCAATACTCAGAGACATGGCCAAGGTAAGAAAGGCTGAAAGACAACCACCACTGAACAAGACACACAAGCTGAAACGTCAAGACTGGGCCAAGAAATATCTCAAGACTGATTTTTCTAAGGTTTTATGGACTGATGAAATGAGAGTGAGTCTTGATGGGCCAGATGGATGGGCCCGTGGCTGGATTGGTAAAGGGCAGAGAGCTCCAGTCCGACTCAGACGCCAGCAAGGTGGAGGTGGAGTACTGGTTTGGGCTGGTATCATCAAAGATGAGCTTGTGGGGCCTTTTCGGGTTGAGGATGGAGTCAAGCTCAACTCCCAGTCCTACTGCCAGTTTCTGGAAGACACCTTCTTCAAGCAGTGGTACAGGAAGAAGTCTGCATCCTTCAAGAAAAACATGATTTTCATGCAGGACAATGCTCCATCACACGCGTCCAAGTACTCCACAGCGTGGCTGGCAAGAAAGGGTATAAAAGAAGAAAAACTAATGACATGGCCTCCTTGTTCACCTGATCTGAACCCCATTGAGAACCTGTGGTCCATCATCAAATGTGAGATTTACAAGGAGGGAAAACAGTACACCTCTCTGAACAGTGTCTGGGAGGCTGTGGTTGCTGCTGCACGCAATGTTGATGGTGAACAGATCAAAACACTGACAGAATCCATGGATGGCAGGCTTTTGAGTGTCCTTGCAAAGAAAGGTGGCTATATTGGTCGCTGATTTGTTTTTGTTTTGTTTTTGAATGTCAGAAATGTATATTTGTGAATGTGGAGATGTTATATTGGTTTCACTGGTAAAAATAAATAATTGAAATGGGTATATATTTGTTTTTTGTTAAGTTGCCTAATAATTATGCACAGTAATAGTCACCTGCACACACAGATATCCCCCTAAAATAGCTAAAACTAAAAACAAACTAAAAACTACTTCCAAAAACATTCAGCTTTGATATTAATGAGTTTTTTGGGTTCATTGTGAACATGGTTGTTGTTCAATAATAAAATTATTCCTCAAAAATACAACTTGCCTAATAATTCTGCACTCCCTGTACTGACGCTTGTTTCTCTCTTTTTAAAAATGAAATTTAAAGTGAATTTTGAATCAAATGTTTCTTTTCTTTCTCCCTCAGAGTGCAGACAGGTCTGCTGCCAACAATCTGCGATCTGAAGATCAGTTTCTGTGCTCCATCTGTCTGGATGTGTTCACTGATCCAGTCACTACATCATGTGGACACAACTTCTGCAAAACCTGCATCAGTCAGCACTGGGACATGAATCAGAGCTGTCAGTGTCCCATGTGTAAAGAGACTTTCTACACTAGACCTCAGCTGAGGGTCAACACCTTCATCTCTGAGATGGTTGCTCAGTTCAGACGTGAAGCTCAGCAGAAAGCCAGCAGCAGCAGCTCAGAGCAAC
Organism: Oreochromis niloticus; assembly: GCF_001858045.2. NCBI lineage: Eukaryota > Metazoa > Chordata > Actinopteri > Cichliformes > Cichlidae > Oreochromis > Oreochromis niloticus. Next base: position 83,058,747 of record NC_031967.2, on the reverse strand, counting down.
AAGCTGCCAAACCAGGAGAAGTTCCTTGTGACGTCTGCACTGGAACCAGACTGAAGGCCCTGAAGTCCTGCCTGGTGTGTCAGACCTCTTACTGTCAGACTCACCTGGAGCCTCATCTGACAGTGAAACATCTGAAAAGACATCAGCTGATTGATGCTGTGGAGAACCTGGAAGGCAGGATGTGTACGAAGCACGATAAACCTCTGGAGCTGTTCTGTAAGACCGACCAGACATGTGTCTGCATGCTCTGCTCTGTTTTAGACCACAAGAACCACGAGTTTGTTCCTCTGAGAGAAGAATATGAAGGAAAGAAGGCAGAGCTGGAGAAGACAGAGGCTGAGATTCAGCAGATGATCCAGAAGAGACGACTGAAGATTCAGGAGATCACAGAGTCAGTGAAGATGAGTAAAGATGCTGCAGACAGACAGAAAGCAGAAGGTGTTCAGGTCTTCACTGCTCTGATGGAGTCTGTTGAGAGACGCCTGAAGGAGCTCATGAAGGAGATCGAAGACAAACAGGAAACTACAGAGAAACAGGCTGAAGGTCTCATCAAAGATCTGGAACAGGAAATCTCTGAGCTGATGGAGAGAAGCTCTGAGGTGGAGCAGCTCTCACGCTCTGAAGACCACCTCCACCTCCTCCTAAGCTTCTCCTCCCTGAAAGCTGCTCCACCCACCAAGGACTGGACAGAGGTCAGAGTTCATCCACCATCATATGAGGGGACTGTGGGGAGAGCTGTGGCTCAGCTGGAGGAGACAATCAGGAAACCCATGAAGAAGAAGCTGTTTGAGGCTGAGCTGCAGAGGGTGCAGCAGTATGAGGTGGATGTGACTCTGGATCCTGATACAGCTCATCCTGCTCTCATCCTGTCTGATGATGGAAAACAAGTTTATCATAGTGATGTGAGGAAGAATCTTCCAGACAACCCAGAGAGATTTTCTCAGTGTGTTTGTGTTTTAGGAGAGCAGAGTTTCTCTTCAGGAAGATTTTACTTTGAGGTTCAGGTTAAAGGGAAGACTGACTGGGATTTAGGAGTGGCCACAGAGTCGATCAACAGGAAGGAAGAAATCACACTGAGTCCTCAGGATGGTTTCTGGACTGTGTGGCTGAGAAATGGAAATGAGTACGAAGCTCTTGCTTCCCCTTCAGTCCGTCTCTATCTTCATCCTGGTCCTGAGAAGGTGGGGGTGTTTGTGGATTATGAGGAGGGTCTGGTCTCCTTTTATGATGTAGGTGCTGCAGCTCTGATCTACTCCTTTACTGGCTGCTCCTTCACTCACAAACTCCACCCATTCTTCAGTCCCTGTAAAAATGATGGAGGTAAAAACTCTGCACCTCTGATCATCTGTCCTGTCAATCAAACTGAGTCGATCAACGACTGATTTTATTTGATGAATGATTGATTTTTCTTGAAGGGACCAAATGAACATACTGAGTGTAAATCCTCTACAGTCTCCATGTTTCTATAGAATCTGATCATCAGGACGATTCACACTTTGATTCTCATGGAGTTTGATTTGAACAGAAGAAAAGTTGAATCAGGAAATGTTCCCACTGATGGAGACTCGAGCTGAAGAGCAAATATCAGAGAATAAATGTCCAAAAGCTTCATTTACAATAAAGTTTGTTCAATGCTTTGAGTGAATCCAGACTCATGTGTGGCTGTTATACGGAGCATCAGAGTCCAGCTGAGTTATGTTGGATACAAACTGCTTATTTTGGCTCTGTGAGGATTTTTGTTCACTGAAAACTGATAAGACGGATAATATTCAAAGAACTCTGTAGAGATTCATGCATCCATGTTCTCCACCTGCAGGTGTGGAGGACAAAGGTGGAGCACAGACTGCTGCATCCTTCCAGTCACATCATTTTGATGATTATATTTCCATGTTGTGATGATTTGGGTTAAAGAGAAACAGAGTTGAACGGCTGCAGTCACAGCATGAATAAGATGCTGAAGCTGAGCTGTCAGTGAACATGTTTCACTGTGATTTGATTTGAAGAATATAAAGTGTGTGTGGCTGCTGACAGCTGCAGTCTCTGTTAGTCTGCATGTTCAACACACACACAACTTTCCCCCTGAGGCAACGATCCAGCAACAACACAAAGATCAGCTGCCGACACACACACGATTGTGCAATCCCTTTCAGTGTGAACGCTCAAACAAACAAACAAACTCTATCAATGTCGTACTGTTAAAGAACACTTTACTGTTTAAGGTGGAATTCCTCCTCCTTCAGTAACAATGATTTGAGGTCTCTACCAGTGACTACAGTGGATTTAGCTCAACATACAATTTACTGAAACATTCCTGTGTTTTTTTTAATGCCATACAAACTATTTTAAAAGAGCTTTGATCACAACATCTTTGCTTTTTTCCCCCCAATCGGTTATTCCAATTATTTTATCTGGTTTAACTAACAAAGGCTTAAAATTTTACTCTTAACTTGATTTAAACTCCTTTAATTTCTCATTAACTCAGACTTTTAATTTATTTCGTTTTTTAATGTATTATTTCTTTATCCTGGTTTAATTTTTGCTGATCCTGTTTAACCTGACCTTTGACCGATTAATTTTAACTTAACTGTACTCTTGTTTTGACCTTTGACCTAATTATTATTATTATTACGCCGTTTTTTCCCCTCCAAAATGACCTCCAACAAGAAAGCCTCATTTCTGCTGTTTAACAGTGAAGAAATGTAAAATGATGTCAAATTAAATTGCAAAATTTCCCCAATTAAAATAAAATTGAATCAAATCAAATCATAGATCCAATCGATTCAGGACCTTGTGAATCAGATCACATCGATTCTAGAAATCAGTGACGATACCCAGACCTAAAGCTCACTACTAGCCTGTAATACAGTATTTGAAATTACATGGTGGTGGATAAAAAACTGTCATTTTGTCAGAGAGATTTTACTCTATGGGGTGTCAAACTCATTTTAGTTCAGGGGCCACATGGAGAAAAGTCTATTCTCAAGCGGGCCGGACTGGTAAAATCATTGTATATATAACTTAAAAACAACAACTTCAGATTTTTTTCTTTGTTTTAATACAATCAACATAAAAATAAAGCTAGAGCCTGTGGACAGTATGTTCAAAATAGTACAGGCACAACATAGCTATTAATCATAAAACACCTCAAGTTATTTGAAAATTCTGAGGACAAAGAACACACAAGCACACAGTGCCTCAGTGATTCACAGATCACAGAACTACATCAGGGTGTCTCATGCAGCACTTTCAGTGGGGTTGCATAGTTTATTTGACTCCTGGCATCTTTTAGCTTTCACCAGCTCATCAATATCAGGCTTCACATCCTGAGCGGCAGCTAACTTCAGGATGTGATTCAAGTGCCTGTGTGTGAGCCTTGAGCGCAGTTTTGTTTTATTTATGCTCATTACAGAGAAAACTTGCTCCCAAAGATACGTGGTTCCGAACATGCACAACAGTTTTGCAGCGAGGGCTGTCAAGTTGGGGTAACCTGGCAAGAGATTCTGATAGAATGTGTTCAAGCTGCGGTAAATTTGCCCTTCAAATCCGAGTCACACTGCAAGTCTATTATTTCAAGTTGGATCCTGACGGGCAGATCAGAGGGATTCACAGTGAACGGCGAGCAAATGAAGTCTTTCTCCAGGTCACCAAAAATCTGAAATTGTTGCTAAACTCTAGTAACAGTCCCGTTATTTTATCTTTAAACTGCTTCATATCTGCCACACTTTGGATCGTGCACACATTTTTCAGACAGGGGAAGTGAGCTGCATCACCACCAGCGAGCTGCGTCTCCCACAATAACAGCTTCAACTTGAAAGAACGTATACTGTCATAATACTGCGTGACAACTTTGTTGCGTCCTTGCAGCTGTTTGTTCAAGTTATTCAGGTGCTCTGTAACATCCACCATAAATGCAAGGTCCTGCATCCATTCTGCCGAATGAAATTCTAACACTGGTTTGCCCTTTTCTTCCATAAACTGTTCAATTTCTTCTCGTAAATCAAAGAAACGCCTCAGCTCAGCACCTCGGCTCAGCCATCTTACCTCAGTGTGGTATGGCAGGCCATAGATGTGGACTTTCTCTCTGAAAAGACTGCAAACCATTTGCAGATTGCACTTTATCTCTGAACTTTTTTACAACGCCTCCTTTCTTCCCGATCATTGAGGACGCACCATCTGTAGCCAGGCTGACAGCGCGGGACCAGTCCACTCTGATCCTGTCGGCAACTGTGTTTCTTGTCATGTTGAGTACAACAACAAGGCACATAGATGGGAAGGAAGTCGCCGTGACGTCAACGTCCCGCCTTAAGATTTAAAAATATCATTTTTTGTTGTAACCTCCAAACTCAATGGTAATGAAACGATACTTATTTTTCACTTTTTCAAACGACAACATCAGCACTTTTCGTACCTCCGGAAGCGTGAGCGGAGCGTTCACTGTGCGCAATTTGACGCACGCCGAGTCAGACGCTGTACGCTGCTTCAGGAGCAAAGCTATTGTCCGTCAATTTGTCGAAATCATCCTGTGGCTCTTCCCATCGATCTCCCCTTCGCTCACAGTTAGCAGATAATTGGTGTCTCTACATGATCGATTGACAGTGTGAGATGACAGAAGCTCCATTTTCTGCTCAATGCGCGTCTATTTCCAAAGCAGTTTCTTAGCTTTCCATCAATGACTACTTCCAGGTCAGAGGTCATTCAACCGCAGCTGCATTTAAAAAATGATTTTGAAGGGAAAAAGCTTTTGAATACATTTGAAGAAAAAAGTGTGTTTGTGTATTTTTTTTTAATTTTTTAGGCATAAAGACCTTTATATTTTTAAAAAAAATATAAAGGTCATCAATAGTGACACACAACACCACTCTTTTTTTCCACTTTTTAAAGCAGAAAGATACACTCAAAACCTGAATTTTTGGCTTTACTTTGTTCAAAGCTCAAAAATGAAAAAAAGGCGCCACCTTGTGGACAAATAAAAAATTTACATTTTTAAGGCCGGGACTCCAAAATGTTACCCTGGCTTTGAGGATGCGGCTACAAATAGTTCTAATGATGGTGCATTGAAAAATAGCGTTTATAATGTGTTTCAATGGGGCACAAATCAACCACTAGGACCAATAGTGTAAGTTTATTTGTAGCTTAGCCACTGAAGCTAATTTAAGGAAGTCAGACTGAAATTTTAAAATAAAATGTAACAAAACTTTTTTGGGGGAAAATTTGGCTATATTCCATTCAACACAGTGCAAATGGCTTGGATTTAAAAAAACACAAAAGTCGATTTAGATTGTTTACTATAATGGAGAGGTTTTTTATTGTCAGTTGATTTTTTTTGTTTGTTTTTTTAATTGTTTGTGGTTTTGCAGGCCTAAACTTTCTTTCAGTGTGAACCTGCTGATTTGGGTCTGAAGAACTAACTGATCAGAGATCAAATGGTCATATGACCCTATGACCTGCACTGCAGCAAACTGCACTGATTGGTCACTGTTCCCATAGATCAACCATCAGCAGCGCCTTCTAGTGGTGGAAACGGAGATAATAAATGTGCTAAAATGAGGTGCTCAGCAATGAGGCAGATGTGAAAAAACTCACAGCACAGACAGACACTCTATCTTAACCTCCTAAAACCCGAATTCTTCCACTGCATGCATTTTTAATTTCTCTTTGATATTTGGACATATTGGGGCCCAATGTAAAAACAAAGAATTTCCAGATTTTCTTTTTGCCTTCTTTTTGTTTCTAACAAAAATGAGAGCCACATATGAGCATATTCGTTTAAAATTTTGATAGAACCGTAGCAGTATAATGTCCTTGTAAGTTGATATCAGGCCTTTGTAGAGCAAAATTCAGTATTTTGGTCTAAATAACCCAAAATGTGATGTCCACATATGTGGACGCCAGGTCCTAGGAGGTTAAAATACTCTCTGCAGGTTCCGCGATGCATTCACCTCCACATCACCATAGGTCTGATCCCTGATGTCCCACATTATACAGAGCATACATCAGCACAGGGAGTTAATTGAATTACTCCAACAGCAGCACAGAGTGCAACTATCCACTGTGAAGGTCCCATTAATGCTGAGCCATATCTGCAGGTTTAGGAGAACATTTACTGCAGTCCAGATGTTTCAGTAAAGCTCTTTCCTATTTCAGCAGATGATGAACAAACCAAACTGAAGGAGAAGAGCCAAGCTGCTAAACTGGTCTGAATATAGTTCAAAACATCAGCCACTGAAAAATCTGGAGCTTTATGAACCCCAAACTACCACAAAGGAGCAGCTAAGATCCAACATCAACTAGAATGGAAACATGTGGCTTTAAACTGCTCCTCAGATAAAACATTTACAGATTATAGGAATGAAACCTCAACAAATAATTTCAGATATTTTTTGTACCTATTTGTCTCCAGAACAAGAAACTGTGTTAAAACTCATATGTTCGAACATGGCATTTGTTATGGCCAAATTGTGGTTTGCACAGAAGTCCAACAACAAAACACAGGACTCTTTCCTCACTCTGAAGGTGCAGGGAACAAACCCGTCCACTGGGAGAAACACCTGTGAACTCCAAGCTGAAGCAAAAAGCTGAGAGGATATTAGGATAGCCACTCCAGCCCGCCGTCATCTCATACAGGTTTTCTAAATCACTCTTTGTCTGGTCCCTCACCCAGGACTATTTTGCCATGGAAAACCCTACCAGGGGGCAGAATCCCCAAACAACATATACCCTGGGATCCCTGGGACACACACACCCCTCCATCATGGTAAAGTAGCAATTTGTGGAGGGTAATTAGTTCATCTGATAGATGAGCTCATTTCTAGTAACAACACCACAGCAGAGGACAGGTGCAAACTGGACATGAAAGTCAGAACTGCTGAGAAATGTCATTGGTGGATTACTGCCACATCTTTCAGACATCTAAATGAGGCATGAAGTAGTCACCATCACAATGGACTGTAATCACCTCTCGCACAGCTTATTTACACTCATGCAGTCTGGGAGGAGGTACAATAGCATCAGTTACAGGACCACTCCACAGCTAAATAGGTTTTTTCCACCACAGCAGTCAGACTGCTACACCAGCGCTTGTAAGAGGTGTAATTGTATTTTTAGCTTGCAATATTTTTGTATTTGTGAAAGTTATACTATCTATTGCTTCTTAATATTTGTCAGGTGCTCTTATTTGGTTTCTTATTTACAATATCCCATCTGGCATTGCACTGCTGAATAGTGCTGGGGCTGAGGAGAAACAGAAGAGAGTAGAGGGACTGAAGACAGTAGACATGGTGTAGATGGGAGCAAATAAGGTGTGTGATTAAGGGAAACTTGGTCAAACGTTTGTGTAAATTATGTCCAGTGGTTAATTGTATTTACCAACATCAAAAAGTCACAAGCAAAGAAAGACCACACCATGGCACATGTTTAAAAACGGAAAGTTTATTGATAAAAAATATTTATTAAACATAACTCCTCTCTGCTGACATCTGGCTACCAGATGTCAGCAGAGAGGACTGTGTTGAAAAGCTTCGAGTAATGATCCGTTCTTTAACACAAACTTTAATGTTTCAGAAAGCTTCGTTTGGCCACCACTACATTGGGACATTTGAATTGAGTCAGTGGGCAGTCCTTTGAATGAACCATCAGTCATAAAATAAATTCCTATAAAACCAATGTACCCCAGAAGAGGAGTCCTTTCCATTATACTGTGTTTCCCAAATGTACTTAATAGTACATGGGAACTTCTTGTGTGCTTGCAGTTATTGTTAACTATTATACAAATATTTGATCGGCTTGAATTTATTCTCATTTGACAGTAGTATGTTTAATTATCAAGAAACAGATAAAAACTGTACATGATCATTTTATCTTCACTTCCAGTAACATCATTAGATCAGGCAATTTTCTTGGTAACGCAAATATTTAGAGAGCCTATCACATTTTAACAACTCAGTTTATGTAGGTTGACAGCCTGCTGAGCATTAAATGGAGAATCGGAATGTGGAAATTATTGAACATTTTGTAATTATCTCAAAACTTTGACATAGTAACTCAAAGTTTACAGTTAATTTAGTAGAGTTTGAGTTATTTCAGTTGTGGAAAACAATGTTTAGCTTTGCTGAATCATTGCAAAATTTCAAATCATTGCATTAATTGTTGTTTTAATCCAGCATCCCATATTTTTTGAAATTTGATTTATGGCATCATATCATAAGATGACCTCTGCAACAAGATTCCCTGAAAGGAGAGAGATACTTTCCTATACCTTCAGCCCCATCCTTAAAACTTTCCTCCTCACAGAGAGAATGATGATCTTGTTTTCCTTCCTTATGACCTTGTCTGCCATCAACTTACAATGGTCCCACTGTGTGTATGTGTATGATATACCATAAGGCCCATTTGAGGTGTTACTCTAATTGCATATAACAGAGGTGTGGACTCGAGTCACATGACTTGGACTCGAGTCGGACTCGAGTCATTAATTTTATGACTTTAGACTTGACTTGAAAAAAGGTTGTAAGACTTGTGACTTGACTTGGACTTTTACACCAGTGACTTGGGACTTGAATTGGACTTGAACCTGTTTACTTGAAAAGACTTGATATTTTACCCAAATCTAAAATTTAACATACATATTATATAAAAAGTGCGGACCATTAATTCACTTTATTCATTCATTCATTCTTACCACACTCCGTATGTATGTGAGCGTGGGCTGTAGCACAGCCAATCAAATTAACCAGATTTGAAAAAAACAAGAACAAAAACGCTGGAGCCAAAAATGCTTCCAAGAGTAATTTCTTTCGGGTACATAAACTACGAAGTAGTCAACAAAAAACGAAATGCAATATGCAAAACATGCAAGAAGAGAATCACAGACGGAGATGGAACAACTTCCAACTTTGTCCGACATTTGAAGTTGCATAAAGAACGGTAGGTGGTGCTTTTTTTTTTTTTGCTACGATGAGACAGCTGACTTAGCTAACTTCATCTTATTAGCAAATGTTCTTCGGGCTACGTTGATGATACTATTTGGCTTTAACAGGTATGATATGTTTGTCATGCTATTTTAAATCCGGTCCTGCAAGCGCATCCAAGAATAACATGCAGCTTGTTAGCTCAGAATTGTCGGTGAATGGTGAGCAGGGTCCGTTTCAGAAAGTGGGTTCTGTAGCTGTACTCAGTCTCTCTCCGTCTCCTCCCCATCATTAACCCCGTAGATTTAACCCAGTTTAGACTGACAAATATTTATTTTACCATCACATCACAATTCAAAATCACTGTGTTTAATTTGCAATTAGTGTATGGTCGTGTTTAACTTTTGCATGTCTGAGCCAGGGAAAAAATTTTTTGGTTAGAAAATCTGGCCCACCTTAGTGTGTAATTGAGTAGTCCTGCTATACATGGCCTTTTTCTTCTGTCATTTATGTCAATACATCAAATAAAATACTTTGATCTTATATTATTAGCTGTTTATTTGCAAAGGTTATTCTCAACAGGGATGCTAGACAAAAACGGCGTTTTCTACAGACAGCCTAGAAAGAGAGAGAGAGTGTTTTCATATGTGAGACATTAGTGACGTTTAGCGTGTTTGGAGGCTGTAGTTAGTTTGTTGTGTAGTTATTGTTTTGTATTGTGTGTCAGTTAGACTGCTGAATTTCATATTTGATCTAAAAAAGCTGTCAAAGGCAGATTCCAGTGTAAACGCTGTCTCCACATAGAAAACTGGACTGTTGCACCTCCAGTTGTCAGAGCTGCAGGGTTTAGGCCTGTGCTGTTCTCCTCTGTCTTATACTGAACACAAACTACATTTTTTGGACTGGCACAAATAATTTGTGTGCCTTCTTATTTGATGCAGCACACCTGATTGTTCTGTAAATAGATTTAAATGGTTATATAAAAAACGCCTGAGGCCTTGGCTGCATTTTTAGGTAAATAGTACCATATAACTTTGTTGTTTGCAAAACTTGTGCATAATTTTTAGAAATGTACAATTTCTATTTGCATTTAAAGTTATGAAAATGATTCGTTAAACATGTAAAAAAAATAACTTTTTTCTACTCGGATTCTGAATTTTTTGTCTGAATTTAGATCAACTTTGCTAATATAGTATACCAAAATGAAAAAAATAACTCAAATTTCAGATATTTGAGGTTGTGCTGAAAATAATGATACCAAACAAGGCAAGAAAAACATATTTTAAAAGTGAAATATAGAAGTAAAATCAAAAGTAGTCAAGAACGGCCAATTATACCCGGGACCCCAGAGGGTTAAAAAAAAGACTTGAAAGGACTTGAAATTCAAAGTTTCGGACTTGGGACTTGACTTGAAAGTTGTCTGTCTTGACTTGCGACTTGACTCTGACTTGCTTGACTTTACTTGAGACTTGACTTGTGACTTGAGGATAAAGACTTGGGACTTACTTGAGCCTTGCAAAACAATGACTTGGTCCCACCTCTGGCATATAACTAAGTGCGAAAGTGATATTGCAATTACTAAAGTGATCAATACATAAGAAAAGAAATCTGCCACGACACCCTCCTGAATCTGAATTGGGTAAGAAGAAGAAAATGGATCTATAAATGCAGTTTATTACATGAATTCTTGGGTATATTAGTTCAGTGCATATTTTATATAGACTAATGTATAAATCGTACAGATCAGATCAATAATCAAACAAACATATCAAACTAAATGATCAGTGGAGCTGATCCTGATGTCTTCTGTGTGTTTCTTGGCCTGATTATTCTCTGGAAATGAAACAGAACAGAGTCACACAAACAAAGAAATAAAATGTCAAGATCTGCAGGACGCAGATGTCTTAAACAAAGAGGACCCAAAGCAGGCAGGTGGAACAGGGAAAGCAAAACTGGACACAATGCACAAGAGACAAGGACTATCAAAATAAAACAGGAAACATGGCAAACGTGGAGACCGAGACCCAGACTCAATACACATAAACTTGACGCAGGAAGAGAACAAACACATGGCATTACAGGGCGGAGAGATACAGAGATTGTTACATGAAGTGACATGATGGACTGAGAGACTGAGGTGATGCTGAAGTCAGAATTAGACAAAGAAGGGAGATACTTGAGGAAATTATACCCTCTACAGGCATCTGACAGACACAAAAGACACGTGATTCTGACAGAAAATTCATAAGCACAAGGTAACTAATTTGTATCAATAGAGAGTAGAAACATCAATCACTTAGTAACATCACAACATAAGTAGACAAGACTCAAAAGCTCAAAAACAAAACACTGGGTCAAAGACCGATAACCATGACATTAACAACATGAACTAATTCACTAACTAACCTGTGACTGTGAGCCACAACCTCTTATATCTCCAGGCCTCCTTGCTGTTGACCTGACAGCCGTATTTCCCACTGTCTCCCACTTTGGGGTCTTTCAGGGTCAGACTGAGGTCTCCAGATGTCAGCAGGTCTTTCTTCATCTCTGTTCGACCTTTGTAATGGTTGTCCTGTTTGTCAGGATGGTCAGAACCGTTCTCATACACGTGGACCTTCATGTATTCGGGTTCATGGCGTTTCCACAACACTTCAGTGTCTCCAGGCAGGTTTTCTGTGGTTTGAAAGGGCTCTTCACTGGTTTCCTGTTCATCAACGAATTAATTTCAAAGTCCTAACACTGGTTTACAAATGCCTTAATGGTCTTGCTCCCCCATACCTTTCTGAGTTACTTCAGCCTTATATTCCCTCACGGACCCTCAGATCAGCTGACCAGCTGCTGTTGATTGTCCCAAAATCAAGGCTCAAATGCAGAGGAGAGCGAGCCTTTTCAGTTATGGCTCCAAAACTTTGGAATACGCTGCCTTTAAATATTAGACAGGCATCTTCTTTTCCTGTTTTTAAAACGCTTTTGAAAACACACCTTTTTTCGATAGCGTTTCAGACTGGCGTGAGTTGATATTTGTATATATGTTGTGTTGACATTGATAGTTTGTGTTATTATGTTTTATGTGTCAGTGGTTTTATCTTGTCTTACACTGTGTTTCTGTACAGCACTTTGGGCAAACCTTTTGTTTTTAAATGTGCTATATAAATAAATTGGATTTGGATTTTGGATTTGAAACAGACTCCGCCCCCTCCACCACCTCCAGCTTACAATCTGAGAGGACAACAAACACAACATGAGCTGTACAGAGACAAACATGCATGTAAACAAATTACTTGTTACTGTGATTTTATTTAAATGTAAAAGTTATTTTCAATCCACCAGTTTTTATAATAGATCACTTACAGATGCTTTTTATCATGCAGTGCCATGAAGTATTTTTTTTGCAAATTTTAAATTGTAGACAAGATACAAAATGAGTTTTAACTTTATTATTTTAGTTGTCAAGGGGAAAAAAGCTATTCAAGCTACCCAACACAATCTTCTTTTTTTCACTTCACACACTTCCTGATCACAATTACTGAACTGGAACAATAAACAATGTGAGACTGTGGCTCAGCAGGCCTCTGTAGTGTGTGTGGGCCAAAATAGCTTAGCCCCTATTAGCGGCAGCCTCTCCACTATTGATTTTCCCCACCAAACACAAAAACTGGTTATTGGTCACTTCATCCTTAGAAATGTGAAACTGAAGATGCCCACTAACATGAAACACACTATATATGTATAGTATGTAAGTGTATTCTAGGAGCCACATGTCAAACTCAACTTTGCTGGCTAATCATAAGCATAGGCTTGGCGAGGTTGTACTCACTCACAATTGCTGCAATCAGAGGTCACAACAATGTCAGACTCTGTAGTTTCCTCTGGTCCCTCCCCAATCTGACTAGTAATTACATGCATAGCTCAATGTTATGCTTTAACCACTAAATTTATAAGTGGCTTTAAGAAATTAGGCGGGTCTTTTAGATTCTTGGGAAAACTGGTCTGATGAGGAGAGACAGGGGCTGTGTCCGAATTCAGGGGAAGGATGCTCATAAGGACACTACTTACCTACGTCACAAGGTAGTGTCCTTAGACGGACGGGTAGTCAGGAAGTGAGCGGCTTGGACAGCCCCTTTTTTTCTCCATAGAAACTTTATTGAACAAACAATGAGTGTCCAACATAACAGATGGGCTGTGGACAGCCTCCTAGCCTTCAACTCCGCCCTTACTTGCGTGTTTTTCCGGACGCTAGCGCCACAGCGCGAAAACTTTAAAATGGACCCAGAAATGTCGCTCCGTTGTTTGGACAATTTTATTTATCGAGGAGCTAGTAAAACCTTATTGTCGTCGCCCGCACGTTTTGTACCTTAGGCTCATCAGAGACAATCATATCCAGGTAAAATAATTTCCTTTAATCTACACGCATTTAGGAATTACTTGGCTAATTACACGGATAATTGAAATATCGCCGGCGTTGTGCCAAAAAAGTGTTCGCCTGCCAAAACTGATTTCCAATGTTTCCGAGTGTAATATGTGTAATATCTTTATGTATATTGGTAAATAGACTTCGGTGAACATGGTTTACTAAGGGGTTTTATATATACAATAATTACCTGTTGTTCAAGTATCTTTATAACTGGTTATAATGTAGGTACAATTGATATATTTGTTGCGCTGTCTGCTGTCCTCTTGGCCAGATTACTCCTAAAAAATAAATTTCTAATGTCAATAAGATTTTTTTTTAACTGGATAAATAAAGGATATATAAAAGTCACTGCCAAAAACTGATTGCAGCTTCTACCTTGTTACAGGAATGTTGCTGGTGGCAGGTGACTTGATATCACTTATGAGGGACACATTTGACATGTTTCACGTATTATAGACCAACAAGTTATTCATAGCAGGTTAAATACGAGCAATCAGTTTAGGGCAAAAACCGGAAATCAGTTTTTGGCAGACGATCATTTTTTGCCACAACATCGGTCATTCTCACACATGTACTGTACCATATAAAATATATAAACCAAATATCTTTGAAACGTATAGAATCTAATCTTTTGTTTTTTTACATAGCACTTTATCAAACTGTTGTCTGCTACAGAGTTACAAGTATTATACTAATAATATAGCATCCACCATCTCCTGCTTGCATATCTCTGTAAACATCTTAGTGGTGTGGCAGCCATGAGCCAGCCCTGCAAACCCTGTGGATGGACGATGCAGTGGACAGTGGGAGGAAGCATCCTGAAGCTCTCTTTGCAGACCACCCTGTGTGATTCTCCACTCACCCACCAGAAAAGACAAACCACAGGTCTCAGTTGCAGCAGCTCATCCACGTCTGATCTTGCTCGGGCAGATTCAGCAACACTGCCAGAGACTTCCTGTAATCTATTACAGTTGTTAAAGAAACGTCCAGGAACAGGTCAGTCAGGTTAATCCTGTGTGAACAACTGAAAATATTGTTTTTTCATCTTTACATACTGTGTATTTGAAATATTCTTGTTTAATTGTTATTGTTATTTACTTTATTGCTATCAAATAAATATCCAAGTAATATTGTTCAAAGTTAGCGTTATGTTCATACGTGTTACAAATGCCTATAAATCAAATTGAGTTCAGTGACAATTACTGTTTGTTTGAATCAATTTATTAATAACATAAAACCTTTAAACTAATGCAACACATATAACAATGTAACAAATATATTCAAATAAATAAATTTCTCAATACATAACTCATTTGGGAACTAATCTTTCTAGAAGTGAAAACAGTCTGTCCGTCCTCTCCCTGCTCTCCTCTCCTCAGCCTCTCTTTGCTGCCTCATGTCCTCTCTGATGAGGTCTAGCAGCTCATCATCTCTTTTCCTCTTTCTCCCTGTCGTAGGTGGCTGAGCCGCTTCGTCATCGCTGTCGTTTTGGTCACCCACTGCTGCGCTTGGCCCTGGAGTGTCCTCAGGGAGAGAGGAGATTAGGACAGGAGGCGTAATGGAAGGCATCTGTCCTATCACCTCATCCATGAGGGCAAACCAGGGCCAAGTAGCAGCAGTGGGCTTCCCACTGACCCCCTCTCCTGAGCCTGGATACTTGCAATCCTAAAGGCAGAGGAAATCAAAAATGACAGCAGGCAAATAAAAACACCACAACAACTCTTAGTGATTGCACATTTATTAACTTGTGTTCTTGAGAATTATCTTCTTGATAACACACATACGTACTTTGTATTCTTTAAAGTTATCTCATGTCTTCTGGCCTGCAAGGGGGTGACTTTCCCCTGCAGGCCCATCCTCTCCAGAATTGTCCTGATCACACACAACAAATAAGAGAAGAAAGGACACCATGGCAACTATGTTAATCCCTAAGCCCAAAGGTTTTCACAGCAGAACACCAGAGGAACACCGTCTGGACATCACAGGTTCTGTACAGCAGCGGTCCGTGAGTCGTTTGGTACCGGGCCACAGAGTTACGGCTCCGGTGTGAAATTTATGGTTTTCAGGGGTTTTATCGTTAACTCGGTTTCCCTGAGTCTTTCCCTTGTTGTAGTTGTGTGTCTTATTTTGAAAGAAATATTTACACGTTACCATAGCGACCAGAGAGCATTAAGCGGCAGAGAGGAGGATGTTACTGTCAATATTGGCGCATTTTTAGGAGGACGCTTCTAATAAAGTTACACAGTTACACAGTACATTCACGTTTATTATTATATTTACAAAATACCACAGTTTTTGTCTTGGTCGAATCATTTTATGTGGTTGTATTTATCCGCGATACCTTAAAGGCCGCTCCGTGTCTGACATAAACCGGTCTGTGGCGCAAAAAGGTTGGGGACCGCTGCTGTACAGCATGAGGGTTAATAGGACCGTACTCATATGAATATGATGCGTAAATTGATTTATTCTTGTACATCCACGCCGTAGCGGCCCAATTCTTCACCCCAGTGAAGAGGTGATCGTTTTCTCCTCGTTTTAATAAATTAAGCCATTTGGTCTTTGTTCCCCACAACATATCACCATTTCGAAAAAATCAAAATTAGCTGTATGTAAGCGGCAACCCTCAAATTCGCGGAAAAGTAGGACACATTTGTCGCCACATTTTGAGTGCTCTTTGAATTCGGACAGTCCTCGTCGCGTCGCTGTGACGTCATTGCCTCCAAATATGGCATTTTAAGCATCCTTCCCCTGAATTCGGACACAGCCAACATCTATCCAACTCTGAATGTCATGAAGAGAAATCTGGCCAATTTGAAACACTGAGGCCAGAGATTTTACACCTCTCTGCAGATTCACAAGCAGTGAATCTGCAGAGAGGTGTAAAGTTTTTCATCGCACTGAAGAAATGGGGAACAACCACGGGTTTCTTTTCCAGACTAGCCAGGCTGACAAAGAGTGAGAGCTCTGAAGCCTTGTACTGAATTCCCTTACACTCATCTTACTTCATCAACTTCTTCACAAAATCTTAGTTACTTTCCCACAAACGTATCTTTGATCATGGCCGTCTCATTAACTGCTGATATTTACTGAGACAGTTTCTCTTCCATTGAAGATGGATGTCAAAGTGAACCTGTGAATAAGGATCATCTGCAGCACTGACCTTTGACTTTCAGCTCCACTTTTTTCTCCATCAGGACTTCTCCCTCGCTGCTGTAGACGGTGCAGGTGTAGGTGTCTCTGGCTGTGTGTGGGGGGTATTTCAGTGTCAGACTGAGGTCTCCAGTCTTCAGCAGTTCTTTATTCATTTCTGTGCGGTGTCTGTAATGTCGATCCTGTTTTTCTGGATGGTCAGAGCCGTTCTCATACACATGGACGTTCCTGTTATTTCTGTTCTTCCACACAACCTTATTTATTTGAGACAGGTGAACTGTGGCTTTGCAGGGCAGCTTGGCAGACGTCACGCCTGTATCCACCTCCACCTCTTGAACTAAAAGTCAACAAAGGACAACATGAGCTGCACAGCATCAGTAGCACACTTCCTTTGACAGGATGAAGTGAAATATTTACAGTAAAACACGTTGGACTGGTTCCAGTCTGAAATGTGCTCCTTTGCTCCATGAACAGAGACTGTGCTGTGTTTGGTGTCCAATCAGCAGCAGAGCTGAACTGAATGTGTCTGTCAGATACAACCAGAGTCAAAGCTGTGAAGAGTCTAAAAGCTCGAGGGAGAGAGAGGGACTCACAGTCTCCGTGGACTCAGTCTGAGTGTTTCTGTAACACACTGGTCATCACACACCTGACTGCACTTACAGTGAACCATAGACAGGGTAAAAGATGGACCTAGCTGTTATGAACAAAGTGAAATGTTACCCGTTTTGTTTTGAAGCTGGGAAATTTCACTATGGTGGCTGTTTGGTTGCAAAACAAATGGGTGTGATTTTAAAAGGTGAGTGTGGATGTGAAAGTGTTCACTCATTGGCCAAAGACTGCTGATTGAAAAGTAATTAATCAATGAATGAATGGACAATAGCATAATAATCCGCTCACAATGAAATATATCACAAAGATTTACAAAATAGTGAATGAAATATTTATTATATTATTTATTATTTATTATTCAATATGATGCTAAATGAGTAAGTGTAGGAAGGTTTTTACAGAGATCTGTTAGGGTCCCTGGGTCGTCGACAAAGTGTTTTGTGTTTTTGGTTCTTTGATTTTGTTATTTCATTATATTCTAGCTTTGCTTTATGGGTTTTAGGATTATTCTTAGTTTAGGTTCTCTGGGTGGGGTTTTGTTAGAGTTTTAGTGTTCTGGTTTTCTGTCTGTGATCCATAGTTGCTGTCTCCCCTGTCTGCTGTATCCCCACGTCCAGTCAGTGTCTGCCCTGGTCCCACGTCTCTGTTCCCTCTGTTGTAGTGCCTGCATGTGAGTCTGTGTCTTTTGTTCAGTCTGTGTTATGTGTTTCCTGTTTTACTTTGAAGGTCTCTGTCTTATCTCAGTGTGTTCAGTTTATGCTTCCTTGTCTCGTCAGTTCTGATTTCCCCCAGCTGTGCTCTCCTTCTGTGTCTCATTCCCCTCGTTACTTCCCGGTGTATTTAAACCCTGTGTTTCTCTGAGTCAGTGCCGTGTTGTCCCTCATGCTGTGTGGGTCTCACTGTCAGTTTAGTTTATGAGTTTCCAGTTTAGTTTGCTTTTGTATGACTTTCTCCTGCCAGCAAATAAAGCTGAGTTCATTGTGTTTAAACCTCATACCTGAGTGCCTGCATATTGGGTGCAACTCCTGCCTGCCACACAGCGACCATGACAAGATCAAGTCAGAAACCTGTTCTCTCATAGACGTCTACAGGACCATGAGCCTTTTTGCCTCACCAGCTATCACCAGCAATGGGCTTCAGAGAAAATGCAGCTCTAAGGAACTTCTGCATTAGTTTTGTTTTTCTGAACTAGAACCTGTGTCCATCTTTTATACCCTATATGGCTTAAACTTTCATAAGTTAGAGTTACTGATGCTACTGAACCTACCTACTCAGTCACTTTAATATTATATATTATCAGTGTTGGGGAGTAACGGAATACATGTACCGCCGTTAAGTATTTAGAATACAAAATATGAGTAACTGTATTCCGTTACAGTTACCGTTTAAAAAGGTGGTATTCAGAATACAGTTACTTTGTTGAAATAAATGGATTACATGGCGGTACTTCCCTGTTTCATATTGTGGTGGGTCAGGACTGTTTGGGTTTGTTTGACAGCTACGTAATGTTGTTCCAGGCGGCAGCGTTACGGTTGCCATGGTTACAGGGTGACGCGCTCTCTCTCTGCGTGTTTCCTGGGTGAGAGAGCGCTTTTTTGTTGTTGTTGTTGTGCTAAGCTAATAGACAGAATGCTACAGGCATGGCCCTAAAGAATGTAGCATCATGGGCAGTGTAGTCCGTGCTGCAGGGAGAATGGACTACCATACCCATTATGTGTCTGTGAGCGAGGGAGGGAGAAAAAGGAAAAGTCCGAGCTGTCACGGAGCAAAAACGGGAGCTGGAAGCATGTAAATATAATAATAACCACTGCAGCCAAGAAGAGTGCCTGACGAGCCCAGCTGTAAGTAAGCTATTAAGACTCAACTGTACACTGTGTTCGTGTTTTCCTCCGGAAAAAATAAGTTCCGTTGGAGCAGCCTTTCAACGCCTCTCTCTGTCTCTGGCAAGCAAAGTTGACCCAGACAACAAAGTAAAGCTAGTTTTCAGCTACCAGCCCGACACGGAACCCACCGTATTAGCCAGAGGTCCCTTTACTACGGTTCGGAGCCGCGGACCTTCAGTAACAGTAATAAATCACAGCAATAGTACATTCACGTAGTTGTAAACAGCAAGATAATATATTAAGTAATCCAAAGTATTCAGAATACGTTACTCTCATTGAGTAACGTAATGGAATACGTTACAGAATACATTTTGGGGCATGTATTCGGTATTCTGTAATGGAATACATTTTAAAATAACCTTCCCAACACTGTATATTATTTGGTGACAGTAGGAAGGAAGAACTCCCTTTTAACAAGAAGAAACCTCCAGGAGAAACAAGATCAGGGAGTGGCAGCCATCTGCCATGGCTGGTTGGGGTGAGGGGAGGAAGACACAACAAAAGACATTATTTGGTCCTTATGATTAATTTAACAAAAAAAAATTAGCTCCTGCTGATCAAATGTAGTCGATTAATTGAACAACATCAGAGTGAGGACCTCAATATACATAGAGGTTTTGGCAGGGAGAAGGTCTGGAGCATTGACAAAATGTTAGTGATCTTCAAGAAGCAACTGTTAATGCCCATCAGTCAATGAAGGGTAATATATCATTTCCAGACAATGGGATAATCAGTTCTGCAGTGAGAAACATTATTCTTAGTGGAAAAACAATTTTTATAAAGTTTATTATATAAAGCTGGATATGAACCACGACGCCTTTGGTTCATCCTCCTGGAATACACATGCTTTGTATAGATGAGAACAAAGTGGACATGCTTGTCCATAATGAAGAGCACCAGGTTTGTAGAAAACCAAACGTAAACACGGTGGTGAAGAGATAATGAGTTAGGCACCATCCGGTCCCCTCTATACCAAAGTATTACAGAGTCAAATGTGAGGCCATCTGTCCTACAGCTGACCCTAACCCTGAGCCATGCTGCAGGGACCGAGAGACAGAAGAGACTTGAAGAACAAACTACAGAGACGCAACCTTGACACACACACAGACAGAAAAGGAAACAAACACAGAAACAAGACTGAATACACAAAACGGGACATGGAACACAGAGGAGGCATGATTCCAGGAATCTGAAGATTAGATTAGTTTGCAGAGCATCAGCACTCATTGATGTTCGGTTGGTGTAACGCTGGTTTTGATCATCCAAATCATCACCACTCTTCACACGAACATGGACTGTTGGCATGTTGAGGTCCTTGCGGTCCCACACTGCTGCTGTGAACTCACTGGGAGCAGCTAGTAGCTGACAGGGCAGCAGCACAGACTCAGCCCCCTCATACACCTCCACTGCTGTGGCATGCTGGGAAAGACCCAAATGTAAAAGAGGTGAAAGTTCAAACTCTTACTACAGATGCAAAGATGGGTTCAGTTTACAGTTCAGCATCAGAGATTTTCACACTTATGTCATGGTCTGAGCTGGTGGACCATGAGGAGTGGAGAGTGAAACCAAAAGCAGACACTTGCAAAAGAAAGTCTTTTTTTTTTTTTTTTTTTTAAAGGCAAGCTGTCTATTAATGGCTTGGTGACACTAAAAAACAAAAGGTAAACGAGAACCGAGACTTAAAAAAACTAAACTGAGCAAACTAAAGCTGAAACTAACATACAGAACAGGGATTCATGAGCCAGTGGCTGGAAGCCAACCCACTAACTTCAGGAGTGAAACTAAAAACCAGTCTAATAGCGCCCAACATTATTTTGACATAAACTCATTGCTGCCCGAGGCTGCGGCAATGAGTTTATGTCAAAAACAAATCCTGGATATACTGTCCACTTTAATTCTCTTTCTCTTAAACAGCAAGTGATTAAAGAATTAATAAAAGATTAGTCATTAGAGAAGAAAGCAAAACTCAAAACAGACTTGTGTATCTTGAAGTGTGTTCTTACAAGTCTGTGTGCATACTTCAGTGATGACAACAATCGCATCAAAGAGTTTTTGGTTATCAAGATTTTCCTGTTTTCTTTATTTAAAAGTACTGCATTTGTTTTCCATCATTAGAATGTCATTAATAGTGATAACGAGTGTGGAACTGATAGGTGACCTAAGTGCTGATGAACCTGCACACCAACAAACTGTCTCAAAGATCCAAAGACTTAAAATGAAGATGCTTCTCACAGGTACTACACTGAACAATCAGCATACTGGCTTTCAGTCTGTTGACACAGGCATTTTGACAACTATTAGTTCATGTGGTTTTGTATCTGAGGTGAAAGGAGATTCATTTGAATGAGAGAAAACATTGATATTAGTCAATGTTTATAATTGTTATAATTTAACTGTTCTGAAAGAGATGACACACATTTTTTCTTTAAACACAATTGTACTGCAGAACAGTGCGACTTACTAGAATTAATTTGTTTACTTTATTTCTTGCTCATTTAAAACTACCCTGACCACCCTGAGTCTGGTCCATTTCTACATTCCTATTGACTGTCAAAGGAGTTTGCAAAGAAAAGCGTCTGGACTTCTTTAAGTTGCTTGAAGACGTTTCACCTCTCATCCGAGAAGCTTCTTCAGTTCTAAGGTCAAATGGCCGAGAGTCCCAGATTTAAACCCAGTGGGAGTATCCCCCCAAGGAGGGACAAAGGACCCCCTGGTGATCCTCTAATCACATGCGCCAAGG
This sequence comes from Oreochromis niloticus, assembly GCF_001858045.2. Taxonomy (NCBI): domain Eukaryota; kingdom Metazoa; phylum Chordata; class Actinopteri; order Cichliformes; family Cichlidae; genus Oreochromis; species Oreochromis niloticus. The sequence continues at coordinate 83,037,045 of NC_031967.2, read as the reverse complement.
TGTGAAAGCGGGTGTGGACCTAATCAGCCAGGGTTTCGGGTGAGCTCATTGTGAAACCTGGCCCCACCTTGTCATGTGAATTCCTGAGGTCAGATGGCCCAGGATGTGAGTGGGCGTTAAGGCGTCTGGGGAGGGAACTCAAAACTGGATTATAGATGGCAGACAGTTGGTGTCGTAAACCACCGCCTCTGTTCAAAGATGGTCGCTCACAGTGGACATAGATGGCCTCTTTCACTCCTCTTTCAAACCATCTGTCCTCTCTGTCCAATATGTGAACGTTGGCATCCTCGAAAGAGTGACCTTTATCCTTAAGATGCAGATGAACTGCTGAGTCTTGTCCTGTGGAGGTGGCTCTTCTATGTTGTGCCATGCGCTTGTGAAGTGGCTGTTTGGTCTCGCCAATGTAGAGGTCTGGGCATTCCTCGCTGCACTGTACAGCATACACCACGTTGTTCAGTCTGTGTTTAGGAGTTTTGTCTTTCGGGTGAACCAGTTTCTGTCTGAGTGTGTTGCTGGGTCTGAAGTACACTGGGATGTCGTGCTTGGAGAAAACTCTCCTGAGTTTCTCTGATACACCGGCTACATAGGGGATGACAACGTTGTTGCGTCTGTCTTTCTTATCCTCCCTCGCTGGTGTCTGATCTTCTTTTCTGTGCCTGTTTGCTGACTTTATAAACACCCAATTAGGATAACCGCATGTTTTAAGTGCTTCCTTTACATGTGTGTGTTCCTTCTTTTTCCCTTCAGGCTTAGAGGGAACATGTTCTGCCCGGTGGTGTAGGGTCCTAATTACTCCAAGTTTGTGTTCCAGAGGGTGATGGGAGTCAAAGAGGAGGTACTGGTCCGTGTGTGTGGGCTTCCGGTAAACTTCAATGTTGAGGTTGCCATTCTCTTCAATGTGCACAGCGCAGTCCAGGAAAGGCAAACAGTTATCCTTTGTGTCTTCCCTGGTGAACTTGATGTTTTTATCCACGGCGTTAATGTGCGCAGTGAAGGATTCCACTTCTTGTGTCTTGATTTTGACCCAGGTGTCGTCTACATATCTGTACCAGTGGCTGGGTGCTCTCCCTTTAAAAGAGCCAAGAGCCTTTCTTTCCACTTCCTCCATGTAAAGGTTGGCTACAATAGGTGACACAGGGGAGCCCATGGCACAGCCGTGTTTTTGTCTGTAGAAGCCTTCGTTGTATTTGTATTTGGCCGTTTCTGTGGCTGTGATGAGGTCCACTATGGGCAACTGTTGCGGAGAAATGGCGAAATTGAGTCCTTTGGCTAAAACCCTCTTTTCAGGTTCAGTGAGATTCCGGTCTGAAAAGTTCTTTACCCATTTCTCCCGACTGTCTTCAGGTGTGTTTTCTTCTCTGAGTTGTGTGGTTTCAGACTGAGGAGTGTGGGTTTTTGAAAGCAAGGTGTGAAATTTCCTGCGTTGTCTTTCTTTTCCTTGAGAGTGTTGGGCCCGCTGAGCCTTGTCCACAAACTTGTGAACCTCTTCTAAGATTGGAGAGGGTAGAAGGGTTTCCAATTCCTGCAGAGTCTGACTGATCTTGATCTGGAGGGCATCTATAGTGAAATGGACCTGTCTTATCCTTTCACTTAAAAGGTGATTCTGTGCTCTCTGTAGAATCAAGTCTGCTCTGTGTCCCCTGACAGTGGATCCGAGGCGCAAGCTCTTAGGAACAACTCTGCTCTGGGTTTTAGCCAAAGGACTCAATTTCGCCATTTCTCCGCAACAGTTGCCCATAGTGGACCTCATCACAGCCACAGAAACCGCCATACGGATTAATAAATTATCACAGACAGTAGCAGAGCAAATCAGGATGAAAGTCTCAGCCACCCTCTCCAGTGTGAAAGTCCCTCCGTCTAACCTTACACTACAAGAAAAGAAGGCCGTCGCTTCCCTGAGCAAAGACCACAACATCACTATATTACCAGCAGATAAGGGAAGGTGCACCGTGGTCCTAAACACAACAGATTACCACACAAAGATCACTACTCTCCTCAGTGACAACAACACCTACGAAGCTTTAAAACGAGACCCCACAAGCAGCTACAAAAAGAAAGTTATAGCTTGCCTTCAAGACCTTGAAAAGGACAAAATCATTGACCGCCTCACATATCACCGTCTTTATCCAGGGGATGCCATACCCTGCATTTATGGACTTCCTAAAATCCACAAGGAAGGGGTCCCACTCAGACCCATAGTCAGTAGCATAAACTCAGCCACTTATAACATTGCGAAACACCTTGCTACCATCCTTGCACCTCTTGTGGGGAACACCCCACACCACATCAAGAACTCCACTGACTTCACCGACAAGGTCCAGAAACTTACCCTGGATTCAGATGAAACCATGGTGTCCTTTAATGTAGTCTCTCTCTTCACTTGCATACCCACCACGGAAGCAGTGGAGACTGTCAGAAAACGACTACAAGAAGACAGCTCCTTGGAAGACAGGACCAACTTCACACCCGATCAGATCTGCACACTGTTAGACCTCTGCCTCACCACAACATACTTCAAATACAACGAAGGCTTCTACAGACAAAAACATGGCTGTGCCATGGGCTCCCCTGTGTCACCTATTGTAGCCAACCTTTACATGGAGGAAGTGGAAAGAAAGGCTCTTGGCTCTTTTAAAGGGAGAGTACCCAGCCACTGGTACAGATATGTAGACGACACCTGGGTCAAAATCAAGACACAAGAAGTGGAATCCTTCACTGCGCACATTAACGCCGTGGATAAAAACATCAAGTTCACCAGGGAAGACACAAAGGACAACTGTTTGCCTTTCCTGGACTGCGCTGTGCACATTGAAGAGAATGGCATCCTCAACATTGAAGTTTACCGGAAGCCCACACACACGGACCAGTACCTCCTCTTTGACTCCCATCACCCTCTGGAACACAAACTTGGAGTAATTAGGACCCTACACCACCGGGCAGAACATGTTCCCTCTAAGCCTGAGGGAAAAAAGAAGGAACACACACATGTAAAGGAAGCACTCAAAACATGTGGTTATCCTAACTGGGCGTTCATAAAGTGTCGGGGGAAATCTCCCAAATAGAAGGCTGCCAAAGTAAAACAGAGACACAGTGAGACAATATAATCAATCACATGTACATGGGTGAACGTCTCAGAAGAGAGTCACACAGTGTACTTCTTTATTCGTGCATTTATAGTCACTGGTGACAACAGTGAATACGTCTATTCATAGGCAGAGGAATGTTAGTGCGTAGGGAGTGAAGATAAGAGTGGTTGAGGTGTATGTGTGTGTGTTGTGAGATTCAGAAGGACGCAGCCCTTCTTCTTGTTAGAGAGCGCAGATAAAAGTATCCAGCTCTCCTCTTCCTGCTTGTTCAGCTATTATCGCTGTGAGAAAGAATTTATAAAACAGTCTTGTAGTGGACAACAGTCTAAGTCATCAAAAGGTCAACATACAGTATTCTATCATATGCAAACTTATATCATTAAAAGCTTATACTGACTACTAAGTACAATTTTCCATTGACATTCCCTCCTGTTGTCAGTATAACTTTCAAGTGAGATATCAGTATGTAACATCTTGTTGTACAGTTTCTACACCATCATTAATCACACAAAGTCTTCATGCTCCAACAGGTCGGGGTCATCATCATCATCATTTGTCACGGCTATGTATGCAGCAACAGTGGAAACAATTATACAGTTAATCATGAGTTTTAGACATGGCAGGATACATGTTACAAAAACACAAAATAAAAGTGAAAATACAAAAAGGGATAAATAGAATAAATAAGAATAAGAATACAAAGGAATTGCAAGTATTTCAAGTATTTCAAGTATTTCAAGTATTGAAGTCTACTGCACCGTTGGTTTTTAACAAAAAGTATTGCACAGTGAAAAGGGAGTAGTAGTCTTTTTAGCAGTCACTTGTATTATTTACATAATCCTGATTTTGGGCCTGCTGGATCTGTCTCAAGGCGTTCAGGGCATCAGTCATGTTTGATGAGTGTACATTGTCTGATGTGTGTATGTGTCATTTCTCACTCAATCAACAAGTGCACGTCTGTTCAGGTGTGTGTTTCTCTTCATTTTGAGTCAGTGTGTGTAGATGTGTATGTTTGTGTATGTTGGCGTGTTTATCACTTTCCTGTTCTGGTGTTTTGGGTAAACCACGGCCTGAAGCGTGCCCTGGGGTCCTGTGGCTGCACTGCAGAGACATCTCTTCGTCGTCGAGTCCTCGTGGCGTTTCCCGTAGTTATTCTGAAGGTGTGGTCAGAGATGAAGATTGGGGCGCAGATGCCAGTCCATCCTGGGGGCAGTATGAAATAGGCACGTTGTCCACACAGCCAGGCCATTCCTTGCACCCAGTAGGTGCCATTAGAGGGGTTGGCTGTGTTCACAGGGGCACCTTCTCTGTTTCCAGAGGTCCGATTACAATTAGTTGTGTTTCCCAGCGGTCTGTTACCGTTGTCTTGTCGGTACCACATGGAGTGGTTCTTCCCTGGGGTTTGGTCCAAGAACACTGGGAAGTGAATGGATGTGTTCCGGTTCGTCACGTTGAAGTTGATCCAGAAAAGTTGATCACACGTTCCATTGTCAAGTCCAGCGTCTTCAATGGTGATTATCTCGTGTTGGGGTGGTCCCTGAAAGATACTAAGGAAGTTAAGCGAGTAGATGGTAGATGAGCTTGTCTCGTTGATGATGATTTTATTATGCTGATAGCCAACACCCGAAAAGCTGGCGGCACGTTTGGCTTGTGTTTTATTCTTTATTGTCCTCGAAAAGTGCGAGGAGTCCTGCTAGGAGCAGGAGGACAACTGCTAGGACGGCGAGTGTCTTCATGACAGCCAAACACACCTAGATCCTCGGGTGAGTAGACTACTGGCGAGAAGTAGAGGGCGGGATATACCCAATCAGCCCTCTCTTCACCAGGTAGATCACCAGAAGGTAGGGGTGCTGGAGTCTATGAGTCTGGGCTGTCACTCACTTTCTTGCAGTGACTTTGGTGAATCCAAGATGGTCTCTCTGCTATCTTACAGGCGGTTGGTGTGGTGATAAGCACTTGGTATGGGCCTTCCCAGCGGGGCGAGCTCCAATTCTTTCTCTGGAGAACTCGAATCAGGACCCAATCACCTGGCTTCAACCTGCAAGATACTGGAGAAGATTCAGAAGGCAGTTTATTGTTCAAAACAATATCTTTGTTTTCTAGTAGCTTCGACATCCATTCTGCTAGTGTGGTCTGCCATAAATGATTTCAAAAGGCGTAAGTTTTTGTGAACCTTGTGTTAATCTCATCCACATTTTTACTAGGCCTATGCACTCTGGCCACGGCCTTCCTGTTTCTTCCATACATTTTCAAAGTCTCTGTTTTATTGTGCCGTTAGTTCTTTCCGCTAATCCTGCACTTTGCGGGTGATAAGCACAGTGATTTTTGATGCTGAATCCTAGTGCTTCAGAGACTTTGCTGATTACCTCATTGACAAAGTGTGTCCCATTATCTGATCTTATCAGAGTGGGGATGCCATATGTTGGAATAAAATGGTTACATAAGCATTTTGCTGAAGTTTCGAAATTTAGAGTGTAAAAGTGTTTTGGAGATTATATCTCCTATCCCTCCTGTTGACGCATGGAGAGTAACTCCATGTGTCACTAAGGCTGCTGTTTTGTGTAGAGATTTTGGAAGTATTGGTTTTCCTTCACAAATCATCAAGTCATCTCTTAGTTGCGCTCCGCATTTCAGCCATTTCTTTTGCTCAGCTGTGGGAGCTGCTTTTGTTCATCCTTTGTCAGTAAAATTGTTTCCCTTTGTAATTTCATAGTCATTCTTCTGATGTGCTGCACACTTGCAAACTGCTAAATGTCGCATCACATGAGGAGTTTCCTCCCATGTAAACAGATGTGTGCCATGATAAAACCTTCTCCACACACTAGAAACAAAAAACTAATTTCAACCGTTGTTACATCTTATTCACTTATTTTATAATACAGTTATTTTTTCAAATCTAATATCAATCAACTAATTTGCATATCAGCTTATAATGCGCTAAGTTGACAGGTCAACAGAAATGCACGTTCAAAAGATTATCACAAAAGAGAATTTCCTCCATACAGTAAATTACTTGTGTTGCATCAATCAAGCAGAAAGCATCTCACAATTTATTGTATTACCAACTAAATTTATTGTCTGATTACTGCTTGGTCATACCAGACTCTCAGCTGTGTCTTTATTTTTCCTTCTCTGTTTTCACAAACGTTTCACCTATTGTCCTGCAAGCTGGAGAGTTAAATGTCAGTAGTGGGTAAATTCAGCAGTTGATAACAAAACTATTAAGTTTTTTCCTGTTTTAGCACCAATGTGAGATATAGAGGCGCACATATAGTGTGTGCTCTAGTGTAAGCTGCTCTTCATTGCATGTATGTGTGTTAGTACGCTTGCATGCAAGGCCTCTGGGCCTGTCTCACCCAAAAGGGCATTTTCTTAACAGTTGCCTTTCACTTGCGTGTGTTAAGAAAGGCAAATGTGCTTGTAGCAGTTGTGAGATTATTATGCTGTCATATATTACATTATACCTGTAATCAAAATGAGTGAATCATGATACTGCTGTAGGCCACATCATACTTCTTGTGTAATCAGTATGTAGTTTTAGTTTGCATCACACTTCTTAGTTAAAAGAATTTGAAAATCATTAGATTTATTAGATAGGTTTGTATTATCCTATACTGCTGATTCACTGCTGATTTACTGTGAGTGAGTTACACTGTTTCATGACATTTCATACTGCCGAGTTATGAAGAGAATATTGTATTCAGAGAGCAGGGCCTCTCTCTCTTTTTTTCTTCTTTGTGATAGTAAAGAGAACAGAGCACATGCCACGGGAGCGTCACCCCCACCCTTGGTGGAAGCAGAAAAACAGGGAGCCAAGGTCATAACTCAGGCTCACAAAGAGTCAGAAAGAATGTGAATACTTAGTTTTGTGGCTGTGGCGCATTTTGTATAGCTTCTTTTCTTTGTTTAGTAGCTTTCTGCCTTCACCTGAGGGTGTGCCCTAAGCATGTGACTTCCAGTCTCCATAATTGGAGTTTATTTAAAGATAAATAAGATGATTTCATATATTGCTCGCAGATCATGCACTAAATGGTATTTTGCAGTATTAGCTGTCTTCACCACTTAAACAAAACATCACTCTTTGTTTTATTATCATTATTATTATTATCATTATTATTATTATTATCCTGTCTCAAAACAGAAAATGAAATTGTAGTTGTTCTTGGCTGAGAAACACAAAACCTCTCTCTTTTTTCTTTTTTTTTCTTCTTTTTTTTTTCAAAACAAGAAACTAAGTTTTAATTTTTCATCCTTGTCACATAAAACAAAACAGACAACCCAGCTCTCAGCTGGCTCTGGACTTATCATCAAGGACGCATGGTGAGAGCTACTTCAGAAGTTACAGTGCTCATCACTCAAGCAACATTTCAAAAAAAGGAACAAAAAACAAAACTCAGCACACTACACAGAGAACAACAACAAGACACAACTGAAGGTGTTGTTCTTGTTTGTTCTCCTTGAATTTTAGAATAAAGTTATTACATCTGCATTAGTAAATCATATGCCTAATCATTATGTGTCACTGTGATCCACAAGTATGATCACAAATTTATTCATTTTTCAACCCAACAAAACAAACAAACAAAAACAAAAAACAAATTGCCTATGGCATCAAGGTTTTGCGTTCATATTAATTGAGTGTAAGCTGCTTTCTTCATTGCAAGTATTTATTACAATACGGTTTAATTCATGCATCTTATCACTGAGTTCTAAATTCAACCTATCTCCTCACACACACACGGTTTCCTGTCACTGACAGGCACACATTTCCTGTTTCTGCAGACTCTGTCTTTCATTGTATTTATAGTCTAAAAACCCTCTTTAATTCTACTAAAAACAATCTAAATCCCTTGATCTAAAAACGATACACCTTTATTTCACACACACTTTTAAATTGAGCTTTTTCAGACATCAGGAATCATCACACACACTGCCTTTTCTCTCAAACTTCCACTTGTTCACACACTCTACTATGAACCTTTGTAGTGTTATTATTATTTATGTTTTATTATTTTTGTACAAATCACACCCAATCACTCAAAACCTACTACTCACAGCATTCACACAGTTAAAATCACTCAAAATATGCTTTCATACGAGTATTTCAGACATGCTTTTCAAGATATATAGAGGTCACTCACTGTACATCCACAGTAATGAATTCAAACTCTATTTATACAATTGTAGTGAGCAAAACCAGCATCTCCATGCGCGTCACCGCTCCTCATTAGCTTGGTAGTGTCCACATATTTAATTCAGCTTCTCAATCTTGTAGCTTTAGCTGTTGTATACAGGGTTTGGCTCATTAGTTGTTAGTATAGGTTTGCTCTTCATCTTAACAAAGTCTCATCTAAGATGACAGGTTTACAAGCAGGTCAAGTGTCTCTATGCACCTGATTAGTGTAGTTATTTCCTTATTTTCTTCATCTCCTATATCATTGTACTGAGTTTGAGCAAACCTTAAGCTTGAATCAGACTACTTTTAACAATCTTCCACCTCACATCATAACTGACTGAGGTGCCTCTTCATATTAATATTATGTTATTATTAATGTTATTATCTTTTATATAACAGCAATAGTATATTACAATATTTTATTTATATTTTATTTTGCATCCATCGAGGGATGGGGGTGATCTGCAGTTTCACCCCCTCCCAAGCTGGAGACATTTTCCTTTTCACACACTTTCCTTGGCTGAACAATGACAAAACCTTAATATACCTTATACATCTCTCTATTTCATTTAATATGTGTTTGTGTGAGTTATGTATTTTCTTTCATTCTATTCATTCTGGGCATGGTCTTCATCCTAACTATGTTTCATTGTTAAACCTTCTGTTAATGATTTCACACTGGTGTGCCCTGATGCAGATTTAACTATCAAGGTAGTACTTTAAGCTTTTGGGCTTTTGGTTTAATACTGTTTTGCATGCTCCAGTATCACAAAGCATGGTCATTGGTTGACCGTTGACATGGATGGTTACTGTGGGCTTATGCTCAGATCCTAGGAGTAACTGTTCTATATTGAAGATTTCAGTTTCTCCCTCCCCTTCCCGTTCTAGTCACTTACTCTGGTCTTCACTTCTATTCCTGCAATCTCTTGCAAAATGCCCTTCTTTTCCGCAGTTATAACAACGGTTATCTCTATCATTCCTGTCCCTTCTTTCTTCCTTAAAATCTACATTTCTCCTTCTTTTATTGCCTTAAAAATATTGTAGCTCTTGAGAGCCGTTTTATTTTCTTTTTGGATCTTTTTCAGTATTTATTTCTGCCTGTAAGGTTTCTTTTAGTTTTGTTAAAGCGGAGGGGCTACACTTTCCCTCCCATGTCGGGCATTTTGTTTTCTTAGGATTTCTCCATCTACATGCACTAATTTGTCCGGCGCCTGGACATTTCTTTTCTAACCACTGCTCGTCAGCAGTGAGTTTTGTTGTTTTATTACCCATTATTAGTTTATGCTTCTTTTAGCGCTTAGTAATACACACACACACCTGCGGCGCTTTCACTGGCACGAGAACAGAGAGAGGTGGCTGACACGCCCTTCTACTTTTGAGCTATTCTCAAAAGCGGTGTCGACTTTATGTGATAAAACACGACCTTCCTCTCAGTTCACCAGTACTTCAGCGACCAACAGTAAACAAATCAGTGGAATAGTTCAGCCTCCTTATTGTGCTGTAAAAATCAACTTATTCCACCACAAAAATAGACAATAAAAGACAGACAGTTTCAACGCGCGTTCACGCTACCAGCTTCCTTAAAGCGAGCGTAGTGCTTCCAGCCACTGTGGGCGAGCTAGGCCTATTTTACCCTTTCGGGAGCTACCAATCACTTATGACGAGCTCAATCTTTATTTTAGTGCTTCCAACCCTCTGCGGGCGAGCTGACTACCAGTCCTCAAGACGAGCTTAATGCTTCCAGTCTCTCTTGGACGAGTCTATTTTCTTTTAAGTTTCGTTTTTGCGCAAACCTTTATTATCTCAAAGTAGTCTGTCTTACCTTGGCGCTGGTTTCTTCAGATGCACCTGATCAGCCCCCGATGGTGCGGACCGCTTGTAAAACGTTGACCAAGACCCGAATTCACGCTCTTGGGTTTTATCACACACCTAGTGCGTGAGCTGCCGGCAGACTTCAACGTGGGCTTCTCGCACCGACGGGACCTGGTGAGGCGCCTTCTGTGAGAGCTGCTTTAAATAGGCTGTCTCATCCGGCTCGAAGGACCAAGAAATGTCGGGGGAAATCTCCCAAATAGAAGGCTGCCAAAGTAAAACAGAGACACAGTGAGACAATATAATCAATCACATGTACATGGGTGAACGTCTCAGAAGAGAGTCACACAGTGTACTTCTTTATTCGTGCATTTATAGTCACTGGTGACAACAGTGAATACGTCTATTCATAGGCAGAGGAATGTTAGTGCGTAGGGAGTGAAGATAAGAGTGGTTGAGGTGTATGTGTGTGTGTTGTGAGATTCAGAAGGACGCAGCCCTTCTTCTTGTTAGAGAGCGCAGATAAAAGTATCCAGCTCTCCTCTTCCTGCTTGTTCAGCTATTATCGCTGTGAGAAAGAATTTATAAAACAGTCTTGTAGTGGACAACAGTCTAAGTCATCAAAAGGTCAACATACAGTATTCTATCATATGCAAACTTATATCATTAAAAGCTTATACTGACTACTAAGTACAATTTTCCATTGACATAAAGTCAGCAAAGATGCACAGAAAAGAAGATCAGACACCAGCGAGGGAGGATAAGAAAGACAGACGCAACAACGTTGTCATCCCCTATGTAGCCGGTGTATCAGAGAAACTCAGGAGAGTTTTCTCCAAGCACAACATCCCAGCAGCACACTCAGACAGAAACTGGTTCACCCGAAAGACAAAACTCCAAAACACAGACTTAACAACGTGGTGTATGCTGTACAGTGCAGCGAGGAATGCCCAGACCTCTACATTGGAGAGACCAAACAGCCACTTCACAAGCGCATGGCACAACATAGAAGAGCCACCTCCACAGGACAAGACTCAGCAGTCCATCTGCATCTTAAGGATAAAGGTCACTCTTTTGAGGATGCCAATGTTCACATTTTGGACAGAGAGGACAGATGGTTTGAAAGAGGAGTGAAAGAGGCCATCTATGTCCACTGTGAGCGACCATCTTTGAACAGAGGCGGTGGTTTACGACACCAACTGTCTGCCATCTATAATCCAGTTTTGAGTTCCCTCCCCAGACGCCTTAACGCCCACTCACATCCTGGGCCATCTGACCTCAGGAATTCACATGACAAGGTGGGGCCAGGTTTCACAATGAGCTCACCCGAAACCCTGGCTGATTAGGTCCCACACCCGCTTTCACACCTTGGCGCATGTGATTAGAGGATCACCAGGGGGTCCTTTGTCCCTCCTTGGGGGGATACTCCCACTGGGTTTAAATCTGGGACTCTCGGCCATTTGACCTTAGAACTGAAGAAGCTTCTCGGATGAGAGGTGAAACGTCTTCAAGCAACTTAAAGAAGTCCAGACGCTTTTCTTTGCAAACTCCTTTGACTACGATGACCTGGATGACTGAGAACCTTCACAGACATTCCTATTGACTATTGGAAGGGTTAGTCAATAACCCATGACCTTAACCTGGCTACTACTACTAGTAGTAGTAGTCAGGTTATAATTTAATAATAGAGTTTTCTGTCAGGACTGAATAAGGAATTGTGGGGGATGGTATGTGTAGGGTTAGAGCAGCTTTATAGTGTGGCTACAGAAACAGCTGTGAAATGTGTGCGCTTATAGGCATTTTTTTTTTTTTATGATTTAGTGGTTTGGACTTGGAATTAATCTCTTCCTGTGTTATATCTCTTGGCTGGCCTGGGAATGCCTTGGTGCCCCCGGACAAGCTGGAGGAGGTGGCCGGGGAGGGGGAGGTCTGGACTTCCCTGTTTAGGCTGCTCCCCTTACGACCCAGTCCCGGATAAGCAGAAGAAGATGGATGTTTTATAGATCGATATAATAAATAAACACCTTAAGAAAATCTAGCTAAATTATTTAAGTCATTCACAGTGACAGAGTAATCACAAAATGTGGCTTTAAATTTTTTCATTGTACTTACTTAACACAATTAGATAAAAATTTACATGTAATTAAAGACATAAAGCACCTTTTTAGGCATAAGTATTTGTGTGTGTGGTGCTCCAAACAACTATCGAATATGAGAAATTAATTTGAAATTAATTTAAGTCCTGATTGATTTGGTCCTCCCATCGTGAAAGCTGCAGAGAGAGGGTCTTCATTCAGGAGAATACACAGAGCAGTCATCAGTGCCGTTCTTACAAAATGACCTCAAGTTACAGACGTGTGTCTGTCTGTGTGTGTGCATGCAGAAGATCAGAGTGTCTTTCTTACTGAGTAAGAGGAGCAGCAGAATCTTCATCCTGCAGTCAAAATCCGGTTAGATCTGATCCTCAGTCAGACTGCAGACACATAAAGCAGCACACTGCAAACACTTCCAGAGACTGAAGCACAAACACCAGTTTACTTTCAGGTTCACTGTTCAGTCATGGGGGGGTAACCGGGGGTTCCCAGGCAGAGAGTATATAGTGTTACAGTGTTATAGTCCTATTTTTATCTGGGAGAAAATAGAACTAACTAGGAATGCACCAACACAGCAACAACAAACACATGCACCAAAATATTCTGTCTTCTTTTTAAAGAGAGAGTGAGCTACAGAGAGCTCAGACTTTCATAATAATATGTAACCAGTGTCACCTGGCAGTCAGCGCCCTTCTCTCTGGGACTGGAAGAGGAGTGACAAAGAAGTGGTGGGTGGGTAAGGAGTAGTCAGCTCTGAGAATTCCAGGGGAAGATGATCTCACTCTGGTGTGAGTGGGTTTGATTTGTGAGGCATTTCTTTTTGGTTTTCAGAGACGGGTTATTTAGCATTTTAGGTTTACGACGTTTCATGGTGGAACTTATCAAGGTCTAGATTTACTGTGTATGGAGAAATTAATCGGTGTTTAGTACTTGTTGTTTTGAATTAGTACTTGGAGTATTTTAACAGTAGTACTTCTACTTCAGTACAGACTGTGTGTACTTTTACCACCTGTGTCTGAGACCTCCTTCAGGGTCCACCTGAAGCTCTCAGTCTGCTGTGGAAAAAGGAAATCCAGGTGAGTTTCTCCTGATCACCTGAGGCCGTCATTACTGTGTGAACTGTTAAAATCTCCCAGTTCTTTTAATCTTTGGGCTGAAGGAAGGACAATACTCGGTGTATAAATGCTCAATCAACAATACTTTATTTCCATATAATTCAACACTTAAGAGCATAAGAACCATCATGATGGGGAGACCTGCCTGCAGAGGGTCACAGCAAGTCTCAAAATGGTGACGGGTTACTCAGCCTTTTATAGCCTCTAGTGGCCCCCACCTAGTCGTAAAAGCCTAAACATTCACATTCTTTCTCTCTTACGGCGCCTAAGTTATGACCGCGGCTCCCTGTCTTTCTGCTCTCTGTAAAGGTGGGGGTATGGAATGTGGTCGTCTCTTCTATTATCGGCACAAGGTCCTCTGCACCCAACATTCTCTTCATGATTCAGCAGTATGAAATGTCAAGAAACAGTGTAACACATTCAACAGTGTCGAATAATACAGGTCAATCCAATAGATCTAATGATTTTCACACTCTTTTAAGTCAGAAGTATAATGCAAACTAAAACTACATACTGATCACACACTCTATATTAAGGGGTATAATATGATCTACAGCAGTATCATAATTCAACTACTTTGATTACAGATATAAGGTAACATATGATAACAGAATAATCTCACAATTCCCCCTTTTGATCTCTTTTTTAAGAGATCACTTATAACATACACTCCAGGGTTACAAGGTTCAGTTCTTCTTGGTCCTGAGGCCCTCTGTCCCCCTTTAACGGGTCGACCATATGTGGGATGACCTCTGTGTTTACGCAGTTCAGATGCAAGAAAATTAGATTTACAACCATAACAGCAGTTACAGATGACACTCCCATCACCCCCAGTTCTCCCACAGCTTTATTTCGGTGCTACAGTTTCCCACTCCCATTTTTGGTGCCACCTTATACCTTTCAAATGTACTTAGACTAGAACCTCTGTCTAAGGAGCTTTTAACCTTTATTTTATTGCTGCAGCTACCAGTATCTTCCAGTTGGGTGATTCTCAGCTTCTTTCTTCGACCTCCGGGGTTAGACCACCCTTTAGTCGTTGCACAGATCAGGGGATTATTCTGCCCCGATTTCAAACAAAGATCTGTGTATTTTGGGGTCACCGCCGTGTCCCCCTTTTTGCCAAGAGCCTCTCGAACCTCATTGGTCTGGTGTTCCTAGATTTTGGCCAACCCCTTCATGGTTATTGCTGTGTTTATGGGATCCATCTTCTCGAGGAGCCCAAACGCCATGACACTTGACCCCAGTTGCTGTCTCGGGAGTCCCTACATCTGTCTCTGCTGTGAAGGGTCCTCATATCTCCGTGTCCTCATCTGGTGTCTGTTCCTCTCTCTGTAAGAGACAGAAAACCAAAACACCTCTCTCCCCAGCCTTGATACTCTAATGTTGTTATCCATTGTTCCTCTAGTGATTCAAAGTTGGTTTAGAATCTCATGTTCAGGTCTCTCTGACCCAGGGACTTATTCTAATCATAATCTATGTGTGTGTAAGCGTGTTGGCATTTAGCCCTCTGCACTCAAAGTCAATACCTACAATTTATCAGTCCGGACAGTCACGCCGAACGAAGCTTATGACCTTCAAAAGACTGAGTGTCAACTCATTATGAGCACATTTGCAATGTGTTTATGAAAGTGGTTATAACCACTTAGTTTAGTCAAGAAAACAAAAACAAAAACAAATTAACCATTTTTTTTTTAAAATTCTAACACATTATAAGCTTACGATACCTAAATTATTAACCACACAAATAAAGTCATAAAATGTTCATAAAACCATTGTTTGCTTTTCAGACTCAATTCTCCCCTTTTTGACACACTCCCATGTGTCAATCCATCGGAGCTAGAAAATTAAAAGAGAAGGTTAGATGTCTGTGAAGGTTCTCAGTCATCCAGGTCATCGTAGTCAAAGGAGTTTGCAAAGAAAAGCGTCTGGACTTCTTTAAGTTGCTTGAAGACGTTTCACCTCTCATCCGAGAAGCTTCCTCAGTTCTAAGGTCAAATGGCCGAGAGTCCCAGATTTAAACCCAGTGGGAGTATCCCCCCAATGAGGGACAAAGGACCCCCTGGTGATCCTCTAATCACATGCGCCAAGGTGTGAAAGCGGGTGTGGGACCTAATCAGCCAGGGTTTCGGGTGAGCCCATTGTGAAACCTGGCCCCACCCTATCATGTGAATTCCTGAGGTCAGATGGCCCAGGATGTGAGTGGGCGTTAAGGCGTCTGGGGAGGGAACTCAAAACTGGAAGAGAAGAAGAGAAGAGAAGAGAAGAGAAGAGAAGAGAAGAGAAGAGAAGAGAAGAGAAAAGAGAAGGTTAGTGACATCATATCTCAGAACTCAAAATTAGCAACCAAAGGGTTAAATCTGCAGTTCCACACTCTCATGTGAAGCTACAGTCTCCTCTTCAGTCTCTCTTATCCTCCTGCTCCTGCAAAAACAAAACAAAACAAAGCGAAACATCCACCTTTCTCTTGCCGGCTGGGTGAATTGTTTGTCAGCATTTACTAATCCTAAAGTTGGTGCAGTCATTGTCTCAGTATCAAGTCAGTCAAAACTTTTAGTCCGTCCATCACAGTCCAGTCACATGCATTCATTCACACCCATTCATACCAGATGTTGCTGATAATGGAGTCTTACGCGCGACCTATTCGAGCATCCATCACCAGCAAGATGACGTCATCATTCTAAAGGAAAACAATTCCTTGTTTTTTGGACTGGATTGACTTGCTGCAATCCTTTTAGAATCAGGACTTCTCACTTGATCAGTGTCCCCTATAAGTGAATTTCTCTCAAGCCAATTACAATCATGGAGAAGCACACTTTGCAACTGTTTACAGTAATAATATTTTGTAGCGCTTTAAATTTCAATCTTTCAGGCCTGGTTTAAAGAGCTGATTGTTAAATCATGAACTCACAAAATATCACCACCGGTGGATCACACCTCTCAGATGTTTTTCCTCAGTGCACTGTAACAAAAACGAAAACAGACGTAACCAACAAAATACTAATAAAAATAACACAAATTAGGGCCCGTTGCAGACATGTCCAAACATAAAACTATCCCTCTCTCGCTTACGAGAAAGAACACAAGCCAAAGCTCACTGATAAAATCAAGCTAGCGCTAAGCAAAACCAAAAAATCAACCAGAAATTCACAGGAACGTTTTGCTTCCTGCCGGGACAATATTGTGTAGGAATGAGAACCTCAGGTACCGTAGCACCTTTGTTCCTCCTTGAATTAAATTTCAATCACCGAAAATGCTGTACTTCGACCTAAAACTTACACTATTAATTCATCATTTTCACTCTGTGCCTCTGTTCCTCATCCAGGCTGTGTGAAGCACAGCAAAGAATCCAGTCAAGGCCTTGAGCCATAAACAGACATCACGCACAGACATTGTTTTCATAACCAAAGCGTTTTAGACCTTATTCCTTAGCTCTACATAAATGCCCTTTGGGTGACATAAAACACATTTTAAGTAATCAATGGTAATCAATGGCTCCTCATAAAAATTATATATTGGGATATTTGTGTGCAGCATTTTGCATATCAGCATAAGCATTTGTTAGCAAAGCATTCTTCATTGCATCAGCGTGTGTGTGTGTGCGCATCACTCTTTATTGCACAAGCGTGTGCATGTGTATGTGTGTGGATCACTTCTCAGTGAATTGAATCAGCATTTTGATGTGTGTGTGTGTGTGTGTGTGTGTCATTTTTCACTCAATCAACGAGTGCACATATGTTCATGTGTGTGTTTCTTTTCATCAGTGTATGTAGATGTGTGTGTTTGTGTGTGTTTGTGCTCATCACTTTCCTGTTCTGGTGTCTTGGGTAAACCACAGCCTGAAGCGTGCTCTGGGGTCCTGCCCTCCTCCTTTTCAGTCTGTTTGCGACCATTGCTGCTGCTGCTGCTCGAAGTTCTGTCCATCCTGGTTCTGACCCCAATTGGGGCAGTCCTTTCTCCAGTGTCCATGCTCACCGTAGGTGAAACCTGCATCTTCTTCTCCTGTATTTTTGTCCATTCTGAGGTGCCTCCTGACCTCACTTGCTCCTCCTGTCTCGGCCACGCCCCTTTTGCTGCCCGATCATGCGTGTTGGTCCATCACTGTCCTGCACAGTGTTAATGCAGAGTTATCAAGATCAGCATCCTTTTGCTTGACCTTACTTTTCATTCGGGCTTGGCGGGCGTCTCGTCACAGCTCTGTCAGCTGACGCAGTCTGGAAATTTTCCCCCGTGTAGTGAAACGGGCCTTAGGTTTAGTGCTCTCCGTCTCTGCTGCATGAGATCGCATTCCTGCAGCACTGTTGACATTTTCAGGTTGTTATTGTGGGTCCAGCTGTTGCAGCATTTGGTCAGGGTCACGTAGAGGGGAGAGCAGGAGTCCAGGTCAGCCTCGGCTTTCAGGGCCGGCAAAGCAGCCTGTAATTAAACATAAAGAGAAAAAAAAAACAAAACAAAACAAAACAAAACAAAAACAAACAGAAGTGTACGAACAGGAAAATGATGTTGTGTTGGCTGTGTTACAACGAGGGGAGAAACACCAGGCCAGGCCCTGTGTCAGCCTTCTCTCCCCTTTTTTTTTTTTTTTTTTTTTTCACGATATAATCAACTCATAACCCACCTAGTTGACAGGACAACCTGCACATGTTCAAATTCTTAAGATCATGTTTAAACTCACAAAAGAGAATTTTCTTTCCGTCAGTAATCACTTGTGTTGTTCAATCATCAGAAAACATCTCACAATTTGACTCTTAACCACTAAATTTGTTATTTCATCACTGGTTGGTCATACCAGTCTCTTTATTTTCTTTTTTCTTTGAAGCTAAATTGTTGTCCTGCAACCCAGAGGGTTTATTTGTTAGTAATGGATAAACTTCATCATTAACAAAAAACAAAAAACAGGTGTATGTTAATTTTTGCTGCTTTAACCTTGCTGGAAAATCTTCACATGTTCATGAGTGTAAGCTGTTTTTTCATTGCATGTGTGTGCATTTGTAGGCAGGTTAATTTTAACTTTTTCTCAAACTAGGCGTTACCTTAAAAGGAGCCTTTCTCTCACATTTCTCTGCTTGTGTGTGTTTTTGTTTCACCTTTTGTTGTGATGCTCCGGACGCCTTCCCAACCACCACAAGTCTGTTGGCCCCAATTTTGTGTTAAAACTTCTCTTAATTTCTCCTCTAATTCTCTCCTCGCTGCTGTCTGTTTCACAGCTGCTGATTCTTGCTGGGTGTGGTTCCCATTACTATAATTTTGCTTCGGCCGCTGTGCTTGTGGGGGCAGTTGGTCCAGGTCCGTAGCTTCCTGTATTAACACACTAAGAGATTTATTTAATATCATTTTCATCACTGTTAAACAGATAAACAGGCAACACGCCCACCTTGACAGCGCAAACTGCACGCCAGTCTCCCAACACATTCCTCTCTTTGCTTCTCAATAATTCTCCACTACACACCTCTTACTCTCTTTCTCCTTTTTTTTTTATTATTTTTTATTACACAACAGAGTAATACACCCAATTATGCCCGTCTATCTCTATGTGGCTCCAAATTCCCTCTTTATTTAATTTCACACTCGTCAGGGGACAGGCACACAACAATTTCAACCACTGAAACGAGGAATTCAACATTTTTCTTTGACTACTCTAGAGCTCAACCTTTGATCGCAAAATGTGTCTTGTTCTATTCCAGAATAAATGTGAACCCGTGATTACACGGCCGTTCCAGTGTTATTCTGTAGCTATGCGGGAGTCCTCAGTTCCCAAGTCGCCACCTCGGCACCCAGACGACGCTGGACCGGCCTGTGCGTCCACAGACAGGGGGGTTGCCACACCTTGAACAAAATTAATTTCCACAGGTACACTAGGTATCAACCTTTGATCCTAAAATGTGTCTTTACTCTAGTGTCCTCCTAATCACACA
Organism: Oreochromis niloticus; assembly: GCF_001858045.2. NCBI lineage: Eukaryota > Metazoa > Chordata > Actinopteri > Cichliformes > Cichlidae > Oreochromis > Oreochromis niloticus. Next base: position 83,017,851 of record NC_031967.2, on the reverse strand, counting down.
TCAACCGTCACTGTCACTGTGTTCACTCTTCACACACAGAGTGCGCCTCACACACACAACGCCCAGAGCGCGCCTCACCAGCAGTGAGACCCACAGAGAGCGCTTTTCATCAGCGGAAATTTACACAGAAACCTCTGAACTCAACTGTTAGAACTCTTCCGAAGCACAACCGCACCATACTCCATGTACCCCTTTCACTGCGCTTATGGCCGCCACCACGGGGCAAAATCGCATCATAAACAGAAGGGATGCTCGTCCCCGAAGCTCAAAACCGACACCATAAACCAGCGTCTACTTTACCTTTAATCGGGGTGAAGTAAATATTTTACTTATAATTTTATGACCGCAGCCCTCGAGGCTCAAAACCGACACCATAAACCACCGTCTAACCTCTTTTCAATGTGCTGAAACCAGCAACCCCTCACTACTGCACTTACGGCCGCATCACCAGAACACGGCCGCATCATAAACCAAAACCTACGGACGCGTTTCGCATTACGCGTTGCTGGCGCTCAACCGCACCGTAAGCCAGTATCTGCTTAACCTTAATTTCATACTAATTTCATGGCCGCATCAACGAGGACTCAACCGACACCATAACCCACTTCAAAACCTCTATTCAATGTACTGGACATATGGCCGCGTCTCCAAAGATTCTAATGTATTATTGCTACAGAAGCCAGTCTTAGACAAAGTTAAATGTGGAAGGTAAAGTGGGCTGCAACTAGCTCAACGTAGTATGTAATTAGTTTCTTGGTAGAAGCAGTTTATCTAACACACTGGAATTCGGCCTCAACTTATGTTGTTAGTATCTTGCGCCAAAAACCAGACACCGACAAATTTAATGTGAAAATACGTGTAACTCAGCGAACAGATTAATTTGGAAAGCCCAATATGCACATTTGGTATTTATAATACAACAGGCTGTGCTTACCTTTCTGTTTAGGCCGGTCCTCTGTTCGCCTCGCCCCACGATCTCACCACAGGCCAAATCTGCCCCTCCTCAGCACGCCAAAGATCCGGGTCACGGCACCAAGTTGTTAAAATCTCCCAGTTCTTTTAATCTTTGGGCTGAAGGAAGGACAATACTCGGTGTATAAATGCTCAATCAACAATACTTTATTTCCATACAATTCAACACTTAAGAGCATAAAAACCATCATGATGGGGAGACCTGCCTGCAGAGGGTCACAGCAAGTCTCAAAATGGTGACGGGTTACTCAGCCTTTTATAGCCTCTAGTGGCCCCCACCTAGTCGTAAAAGCCTAAACATTCACATTCTTTCTCTCACACGGCGCCTAAGTTATGACCTCGGCTCCCTGTCTTTCTGCTCTCTGTAAAGGTGGGGGTATGGAATGTGGTCTTTTCTCTTCTATTATAGGCACAAGGTCTTCTGCACCCAACATTCTCTTCATGATTCAGCAGTATGAAATGTCAAGAAACAGTGTAACACATTCAACAGTGTCGAGTAATACAGGTCAATCCAATAGATCTAATGATTTTCACACTCTTTTAAGTCAGAAGTATAATGCAAACTAAAAATACATACTGATCACACACTCTATATTAGGGGGTATAATATGATCTACAGCAGTATCATAATTCAACTACTTTGATTACAGATATAAGGTAACATATGATAACAGAATAATCTCACAGAACCCACACACCAGTCCTCACTCCACCCACCCGCTGCACACAGTCACTGAGTACAGACCGGCTGATAAAGGGAGAGGCAGGAAGAGGTGGAGCAAAGACGAGAAGTTCAACGTCATTTTGCAGAAGTGAAAGTGTGAGAGAGCAGCAGCAGAGCTGCAGTCGAGTCCTGTTTGTCTCTAAAAGAAGATTCACTGGAGTCCATCAGGTTTCTCTCAGCAACAGTGGTGAGTGCAGCTGATCACACTTCCTGTTTCTACACAAATCTTCACTCTGTTCACTTCATGCTGACTCATCACAGTCACACTGGATCCATAGAAATCTGCTCATGTAACCACAGATCCACTGTAGGAACATCGAGCTGCTGCTTCAGTCTCACTGTGGCTCTGCTCAGGACTGTGGACTCAGTCTGTGCTCTGGACTTCAGACTGACTCCACACTTCCTGGTTATTCATCACTTCCTGTTCCTATTAGACTGATTCTGGATCTGATTGATCATAAGGATTACAGACGTGAAAACACCTGTTTATTCTTTATTGATATGAAGCCTTTGATACTGTAAACCAGCAGATTTTGGTCAGTACTTCAAAAAGTCATTCACACATTTTACAAAGAGAGATTATCTGACTTAGTGTATCCTGTAAGAGTCACAGATGTTCCTGAATCATTCAGAAAACAGTCGATGCTGCACTTTATAACTTTGTGTGGAAACATAAATCTCATTATTTAAACAGATGTGTTTGAATCATCCTGATAATCGAGGCTTTAAACATGTCAGAGTTCACACATCAGCTGTGATATTCAAGCTGAACTGGATCAAACATGTCATCAGACACAAACATAGATGATGGTGTTTAATCCCAAAGCTTATTTAAACAAACTGGAGGACAGAATTCCTCCTTAAATGTGATTTTGATCAACAAAATTCACTGATCTCATTTTCACACAAATCTTCAACCTCCTGTAAAACAGTCAGAGAAACAATTTCACATCTTTTTAACGACTGTATTTATCTTCATCCCCAAAAGTTATTCTGTTCATCTGGACGCTGCACTGTACAGCAGACACTACGATGTTAAGTTTGTGTTTGGGATGAACCAGTTTGTGTCTGAGTGTGTTGCTGGGTCTCCACCAGTTACTCTGAGAACTGAAGAAGATTCTCTGATGAAACGTCTTCAAGAAACTTAAAGAAGTCCAGATGCTTTTCTTTCCAAGCTCCTCAGACTACTGACGCTTGTTTCTCTCTTTTTAAAAATGAAATTTAAAGTGAATTTTGAATCAAATGTTTCTTTTCTTTCTCCCTCAGAGTGCAGACATGTCTGCTGCCAGCAATCTGCGATCTGAAGATCAGTTTCTGTGCTCCATCTGTCTGGATGTGTTCACTGATCCAGTCACTACACCATGTGGACACAACTTCTGCAAAACCTGCATCAGTCAGCACTGGGACATGAATCAGAGCTGTCAGTGTCCCATGTGTAAAGAGACTTTCTACACTAGACCTCAGCTGAGGGTCAACACCTTCATCTCTGAGATGGTTGCTCAGTTCAGACGTGAAGCTCAGCAGAAAGCCAGCAGCAGCAGCTCAGAGCAACAAGCTGCCAAACCAGGAGAAGTTCCCTGTGACGTCTGCACTGGAACCAGACTGAAGGCCCTGAAGTCCTGCCTGGTGTGTCAGACCTCCTACTGTCAGACTCACCTGGAGCCTCATCTGACACTGAAAGGCCTGAAAAGACATCAGCTGATTGATGCTGTGGAGAACCTGGAAGGCAGGATGTGCACGAAGCACGATAACCTTCTTCAGCTGTTCTGTAAGACCGACCAGACATGTGTCTGCATGCTCTGCTCTGTTTTAGACCACAAGAACCACGAGTTTGTTCCTCTGAGAGAAGAATATGAAGGAAAGAAGGCAGAGCTGGAGAAGACAGAGGCTGAGATTCAGCAGATGATCCAGAAGAGACGACTGAAGATTCAGGAGATCACAGAGTCGGTGAAGATGAGTAAAGATGCTGCAGACAGACAGAAAGCAGAAGGTGTTCAGGTCTTCACTGCTCTGATGGAGTCTGTTGAGAGACGCCTGAAGGAGCTCATGAAGGAGATCGAAGACAAACAGGAAACTACAGAGAAACAGGCTGAAGGTCTCATCAAAGATCTGGAACAGGAAATCTCTGAGCTGATGGAGAGAAGCTCTGAGGTGGAGCAGCTCTCACGCTCTGAAGACCACCTCCACCTCCTCCAAAGCTTCTCCTCCCTGAAAGCTGCTCCACCCACCAAGGACTGGACAGAGGTCAGAGTTCATCCACCATCATATGAGGGGACTGTGGGGAGAGCTGTGGCTCAGCTGGAGGAGACAGTCTGGAAACTCATGAAGAAGAAGCTGTTTGAGGCTGAGCTGCAGAGGGTGCAGCAGCATGAGGTGGATGTGACTCTGGATCCTGATACAGCTCATCCTGAACTCATCCTGTCTGATGATGGAAAACAAGTGTATCATAGTGATGTGAGGAAGAATCTTCCAAACAACCCAGAGAGATTTTCTCTGTGTGTTATGGTTTTAGGAGAGCAGAGTTTCTCTTCAGGCAGATTTTACTTTGAGGTTCAGGTTAAAGGAAAGACTGACTGGGATTTAGGAGTGGCCACAGAGTCGATCAACAGGAAGGGACAAATCACACTGAGACCTCAGGATGGTTTCTGGACTGTAGTGCTGAGAAATGGAAATAAGTACATAGCTTGTGCTGACTCTCCAGTTGATCTCTGTCTTCATCCTGGTCCTGAGAAGGTGGGGGTGTTTGTGGATTATGAGGAGGGTCTGGTCTCTTTTTATGATGTAGGTGCTGCAGCTCTGATCTACTCCTTTACTGGCTGCTCCTTCACTCACAGACTCCACCCATTCTTCGAACCCAGTCCTAATTATGGTGGTAAAAACTCTGCACCTCTGATCATCTGTCCTGTCAATCAAACTGAGTCAATCAACGACTGATTTTATTTGATGAATGATTGATTTTTCTTGAAGGGACCAAATGAACATATTGAGTGTAAATCCTCTACAGTCTCCATGTTTCTATAGAATCTGATCATCAGGACTCTGATTCACACTTTGATTCTCATGGAGTTTGATTTGAACAGAAGAAAAGTTGAATCAGGAAATGTTCCCACTGATGGAGACTCGAGCTGAAGAGCAAATATCAGAGAATAAATGTCCAAAAGCTTCATTTACAATAAAGTTTGTTCAATGCTTTGAGTGAATCCAGACTCATGTGTGGCTGTTATACGGAGCATCAGAGTCCAGCTGAGTTATGTTGGATACAAACTGCTTATTTTGGCTCTGTGAGGATTTTTGTTCACTGAAAACTGATAAGACGGATAATATTCAAAGAAGTCTGTAGAGATTCATGCATCCATGTTCTCCACCTGCAGGTGTGGAGGAGAAAGGTGGAGCACAGACTGCTGCATCCTTCCAGTCACATCATTTTGATGACTATATTTCCATGTTGTGATGATTTGGGTTAAAGAGAAACAGAGTTGAACGGCTGCAGTCACAGCATGAATAAGATGCTGAAGCTGAGCTGTCAGTGAACATGTTTCACTGTGATTTGATTTGAAGAATATAAAGTGTGTGTGGCTGCTGACAGCTGCAGTCTCTGTTAGTCTGCATGTTCAACACACACACAACTTTCCCCCTGAGGCAACGATCCAGCAACAACACAAAGAACAGATCATATTTTATCACCTTACCTTATTTTGACCTATTTCTTTGTTAGCCTTGATCTTGATCTTCCTTCATCAAACTTTCAGTCTGAACTCTCAAACACACAAACCCATTAAACACAAACACACAAACAAACTCAATCAGTGTCGTACTGTTAAAGAACACTTTACTGTTTAAGGCAGAATTCCTCCATCAGTAACAATGATCTGAGGTCACTACCAGTGTCTACAGTGGTTTTAGCTCAACATAGAATTTACTGAAACGTGGTTTTTTTAATGCCATACAAACTATTTTAAAAGAGCTTTGATCACAACATCTTTGCTTTTTTCCCCAATCGGTTATTCCGATTATTTTATCTGGTTTAACTAACAAAGCCTTAAAATTTAACTCTTAACCTGATTTAAACTCCTTTAATTTCTCATTAACTCAGACTTTTAATTCATTTCCTTGTTTGATGTATTATTTCTTTATCCTTGTTTAATTTTTGCTGATCCTGTTTAACCTGACCTTTGACCTATTAATTTGAACTTAACTATACTCTTGTTTTGACCTTTGACCTAATGATTATTATTATGCCGTTTTCCCCCCTCCAAAATGACCTCCAACAAGAGACTCATTTCTGCTTTTTAACAGTGAAGAAATGTAAAATGATGCCAAATTAAATTGCAAAATTTCCCCAATTAAAATCAAGTCATGGATCGAATCGATTCAGGACCTTGTGAATCAGATCAAATCGATTCTAGAAATCAGTGATGATACCCTAAAAGCTCACTACTAGCCTGTAATACAGTATTTGAAATTACACGGTGATGGATAAAAAAACTGTCATTTTGTCAGAGAGACTTTGCTCTATGTCAGGGGTGTCAAACTCATTTTAGTTCAGGGGCCACATGGAGAAAAGTCTATTCTCAAGTGGGCCGGACTGGTAAAATCATTGTATATGTAACTTAAAAACAACAACTTCAGATTGTTTTCTTTGTTTTAATATGATCAACATAAAAATAAAGCTAGAGCCTGTGGACAGTATGTTCAAAATAGTACAGGCACAACATAGCTATTAATCATAAAACATCTCAAGTTATTTGAAAATTCTGAGGACAAAGAACACACAAGCACACAGTGCCTCAGTGATTCACAGATCACAGAACTACATCAGGGTGTCTCATGCAGCACTTTCAGTAGGGTTGCATAGTGTATTTGACTCCCGATACCTGGCATCTTTTAGCTTTCACCAGCTCATCAATATCAGGCTTCACATCCTGAGCAGCAGCTAACTTCAGGATGTGATTCAAGTGCTTGTGTGTGAGCCTTGAGCGCAGTTTTGTTTTATTTATGCTCATTACAGAGAAAACTTGCTCCCAAAGATACGTGGTTCCGAACATGCAGAACAGTTTTGCAGGGAGGGCTGTCAAGTTGGGGTAACCTGGCAAGAGATTCTGATAGAATGTGTTCAAGCTGCGGCAAATTTGCCCTTCAAATCCGAGTCACACTGCAAGTCTATTATTTCAAGTTGGATCCTGACGGGCAGATCAGAGGGGTTCACGGTGAACGGCGAGCAAAAAACTTTGAAGTCTTTCTCCCGTCACCAAAAATCTGAAATCGTTGCTCAAACTCTAGTAACAGTCCCGTTATTTTATCTTTGAACTGCTTCATATCTGCCACACTTTGGATCGTCCACACATTTTTCAGACAGGGGAAGTGAGCTGCATCACCGCCAGCGAGCTGCGTCTCCCACAATAACAGCTTCAACTTGAAAGAACGTATGCTGTCATAATACTGCGTGACAACTTTGTTGCGTCCTTGCAGCTGTTTGTTCAAGTTATTCAGCTGCTCTGTAACATCCACCATAAATGCAAGGTCCTGCATCCATTCTGCCGAATGAAATTCTAACACTGGTTTGCCCTTTTCTTCCATAAACTGTTCAATTTCTTCTCGTAAATCAAAGAAACACCTCAGCACAGCACCTCGGCTCAACCATCTTACCTCAGTGTGGTATGGCAGGCCATAGATGTGGTCTTTCTCTCTGAGAAGACTGTCAAACTGACGATGATTAAGGCTTCTGGATCGGATGAAATTAACAGTTTGGATGACCACCTTCATGACGTTATCCATTTTCAGTGACTTGCAACACAAAGCCTCCTGGTGCAAAATACAGTGAAAAGTCCAAAAATCACGTCCTCCATTTGCAGACTGCACTTTATCTCTGAACTTTTTTACAACGCCTCCTTTCTTCCCGATCATTGAGGGCGCACCATCTGTAGCCAGGCTGTCAGCGTGGGACCAGTCCACTCTGATCCTGTCGGCAACTGTGTGAGTACAACAACAAGGCGCATAGACCGGAAGGAAGTCGTCGTGACGGCAACGTCCCGCCTTAAGATTTAAAAATATCATTTTTTGTTGTAACCCTCAAACTCAATGTTTATGAAACGATACTTATTTTTCACTTTTTCAAACAACAACATCAGCACTTTCCGTACCCCCGAAAGCGTGAGCGGAGCGTTCACTGTGCGCAATTGACGCACGCCGAGTCAGACGCTGTACGCTGCTTCAGGAGCAAAGCTATTGTCCGTCAATTTGTCGAAATCATCCTGTGGCTCTTCCCATCGATCTCCCCTTCGCTCACAATTAGCAGATAATTGGTGTCTCTACATGATCGATTGACAGTGTGAGATGACAGAAGCTCCATTTTCTGCTCAATGCATGTCTATTTCCAAAGCAGTTTCTTAGCTTTCCATCAATGACTACTTCCGGGTCAGAGGTCATTCAACCGCAGCTGCATTTAAAAAATGATTCTGAAGGGAAAAATAAAATCTAATTTGCTTTTGGTCCATGCTTTTATATTTAATTTGTTTGTATTACAGTGTGGCCGTCTGAGAGAAAATACTTTTGAAAGCTTTTGAATACATTTGAAGAAAAAAAGTGTGTTTGTGTATTTTTTCTTTTTTTAGGCATAAAGACCTTTATATTTTTTTTAAAAAATAGCCGTCACCGTGACCTATCACGTAGGCCTGTCCAACAACAACAGGAAGTGACGTCATTTCCCTCGCGCATACTGTCGTCTTTTCTAGAAACATACACTTGTACAAAACACACAACACACACTTTTTACACACTCAAACACATCCACTCACATTATTATGCAGCGACAATCCAGACACACCAAATACTTCACATTGCGCGAAGCTTTGGATCTGATTACTGCCCCTTGTGAATACGGTGCTTCTGGCCATTTGTTGGATCCTGCTTCTGCCGACAGTGAGGATGAGGCCGACTTCGTTGAAGGGATTGACCCTTGCCAAGACAAGTATGTATATTGTTTGAAATAAAATAATGTTTTTTTTATGATAGAGAAACGTAGGAAAAATTACGTTTGCGGTGCAAAAGAGAAATTTCGCACCGCAACACAATTATGCCCAAATTACGCACCATTATATTACTCTCGTGCAATACAAATTGAACAGACGGTATAATTTCTTTTGTGTATAGTGTTGATAATGTTGAAGAGGAGGGAACTGAAGTCTCCTGCTCAACTGAAGCAGCCCCTACTCCGGAGGGAAGCAGAGGGAGGGGAAGGAGTCGGATGACTTGTCCTCCGGCAAAAAGAGGCAAGCGCTCCAGGTCACTCTCCGGTGATGCAGCTGCCTGGATGAGTGAAAAGGACCCTGACAGCTTGCCTCATCCTCTACCGAATTTCTGTCCAAAAAGAAAGCCAGGTGTGCAGCTGCCGTTTTCAGAATGTGTGGACCGTTCATCGCCATCTGAACTATTCAAGATATACTTTGACCGTGCTGCTATAAAAACACTGTGTGTCAACACAAACAAAAATGCAGCTAAAAATGTTGCTGCAGGCAAAAAATTCACATGGACTGATCTCACAGAGGCTGAACTGTACCATTACATTGGCATAACACTCTACATGGGGGTTCTAAAGCTGCCTAAAATGAGAGATTTTTGGCGTGTGAATTCAATTTTTCATGTGCAACATCCCTCTGAGGTCATGACCAGAGACCGGTTCCTCACCATCACTTGGAATATTCATATGAGTGACCCTGCAGAAGACACTCTCAATGACAGAAAAAAAGGAACTACAGATTATGACTGCCTGCACAGACTACGTCCCCTGTATGACAGTTTACGTGTAGCCTGCAAAGTTGCATACCACCCACAGCAAAACCTCTCTGTGGATGAGCGCATGGTTTCCACTAAAGCCAGAGTTGCCCTGAAGCAATATATAAAAAGCAAGCCAACAAAGTGGGGGATAAAACTTTTTGTGCTATCTGACAACAGAGGCTACACAGTGGATTTTAACATTTATACAGGGAGGTCAACTCTGGTAACTGGGAAGGGGCTGTCATTTGATGCTGTGATGGCACTTATAAACAAAAACTACCTGGGAACAGGATATCACATTTATTGTGATAACTTTTATACAAGCCCAGCACTTTTTCACCGCCTTCATGATCTGGGGTTTGGAGCATGTGGGACATTTCGGGCAGTGTTGCCAACTCCTCAGTAAGGAAAATCGCTATTGGCTGTCCTAAAAGTCGCTAAATGATGTCATCGCCTAATTTGCATAATTGGTCATGCTCGTAAACTACGCTGTAGGAGAGAGAAGTAGCACCATGGACGAGACATAAAGTGAGTAAAAAACATCCTAAATGCATTTAGGCATTTATATTTACAACTACAAGTTACATTTCTTTTAGCAATTATTGTTTTAATATCATAATTCCCACCCTCCTCCTTTATCCGGGCTTGGGACCGGCAAAAGTGACCCAAAAAAGGCACTCTGGCGGAGTTACTTTTGTTTTTGGGGGGGGGGGGCTTTTTTTGGGCTTTTGTTTTCTTTGGCTTTTTTTTTTTTTTTTCCTTTTTAACCACACAAGAATAAGGGTAAAAGAAGAACATTTTTAACCATAATGTTGTTAACAAACTACATTAGCAATCTAAATGGACCAAAAACAGACATTAGAAATAAACAGTGGCAATGCGAAAAAATGCTGGGGACTAGTCTGGTCCTAATTCAGGCTGATTGGGTTTGTTTGTTTGTTTTTCCAGACATCCAGGCTGTGCTGGCTCACAGAAAGAGTGGGTCATCCTCATTTTTGTCAAGATTCTCTACTGCAGGTTCATTTTCAATTTTTTTTGTGGTTAATTGCACTTTTTCAGCAATTTCTATAGTTACTGTGGATTTGTTAAACACATATTATTGAATTCTGGGATATAAGGGTTCTATTGATGTATAGTAAGTTAAAATACTCAAAAAAATGGGCCTGTTAGAACCAGCACTGAGACCTGTTACATTTATACAGTGTTAGAGCAATGGTTGCAACCTACAGCCTTTAAACTAGCGATTAAAATGCTGAAAGTAAACTCGTCAGTCCAGATGTTACCACATTACTCTATGGTACTTAGAGTTAAAACAACTGAGACAGGCTGATTAAAATAACAATAACAGTCTTAATATACAAATAACTGGCTTCTCTTAAAATTGTTATCCTGCTTTTGCAGCTTTTACCGTTATTTCACTGTCCTAGCACAAGTGCTATGTATTTAATTTCTAAAGTTGTTAATCGTAGACTGCAGCTTCTCTTTTATTTTATGAAAGGTTTAGATGGAATTTTCTTGCATGTTGTCTTTAACAGGATTCAATAAAACAGTGTCATGAAAAGCAATGGTGTTTCTAAACACTCTGAAAATTTGCTGAATGTAAAATGCAAATCATGCATGTCAGAGATGATTTAAAAATATTTATTACAAGAACAGTCAGCAGTAACAAATTTAGAAGAGAATGACAGCAAAAGAAAGAACAGGGGGAATAATTGTGAAATCACTGAAAAGTGTGATGGTCCTCTGGCATTTAAAGAAAAATTAACAAATGAGTTTAAAGCAGAAAAAAAACAGCATAAAGAATAAAATTCCTGATTCAGATTTTGCTGCCAAAATGTTAGTGGAAAGTCCAAAGCCAGCATCACCCTACTGGATTTGGTCTTTCAGACACAAGGCAATATTATTTAAAAATAAATCATTTCCCAAAGGGGTTAAATGAACTCAAATGAACTCAGTTTTTCAAAAACTGGTCAGGATTTCTATGCTTTATCTGTGGATGATGTACAATACAACCACAAACCGACAGAATAAAAGTAGTCATCACACTGTTTACAAAGCGTCGAGCCTTGTCCACCTTCTTTGGATTAACACGCCTCCACTGCCGTCGCTAGGTGATGGCAGAGAAAATGATTTTCATCTGCGGGAACTGCTGGTGGAGATCACGCAAGTCCTGCTTGATTGCTGCCACAAGCCTGACGCTTTTGACATTGCCAAGGTCATTTCCACCACAGTGGATCAACAGAACATCAGGCATCACTCTTCCTCGAAGGCATTGGAAGAGAAAATGGATCAGGTTTTTCCAAACCAGTGGTTTGGCATCCCCTGCCAAACCACTGGACCTGCACATCCAGACCTAGGTGTGTCACGATGGTCTCCCTCGCTAGTGCTTCCCCTCGGCGGATGTAGCTGTCCCCAATGATGAAGATCATAGTTTCTGTTGATTGTGAAATTAATAAACAATTTTGTATAAAATGAGTTGCTGATTTTTTTTGTACATTTCTTTTTGGTAAAAGTAATATTCACTGTTTTTGAATTAACAAAGCTGTAGTGTCACTTTATAATAGATTTTTTTTTTTAAATTTAAACACACTTAGATCTTTAAGAAGTTGAAATAACAACCCATAATATTGCACTTACTCTTTGCTTGGGCAGAAGACGCTGATGTTGTAGTCTCCATTTTTGAATCCTGGTCTAACAGCAGAATAAAATAATTCAATATACATTTGAAAAAGCAGCGGTGTATTAATTGCCAATTGCTAGCATGTTGAGACACAATGGTCCTAACCATAAAATATACTCATAATGTAGCTATTCACCATGTTTTAACAGGTATGTTGTTACTGATTTTAAAAATTTACTTGGGGGGGGGGAGGGGGGTTCAAAGTATGAATTTGTTGCAATTACCTTGTTTTAACGGCTCCTTCTCTTTCGGAAAAATTTGCGTAGCGCAAGCAGCGGCAAAAAGGACATGCTACGTAAAAGTTAAGAGGGGGGTGTAACGATGTATGACTGTTTGCGGGAGTTCCATGCCACGGCTCCACCTCAAGTTGTCATGGCTGTGTGCAGGCAGGCACGGGGAAAGGAACCAAAATGCAGGACTCGGAGGCAGATGTGAACTCAAAAACACACAGCTTTATTGCTGGACAGAAAAAGGTGCATAAACTTAACTAAACTGAGAATACAGAAATAAACTACGCAGGCAGGTAGGCTAGCAGACGGAACACACAGAGATAACTAAAGGGTAGGAGACGTTAACGACACGACAGAGAGCACAGGAAAACACAGGGCTTAAATACACAGGGGAGTAATCAGGGAATGGGCAACAGGAGGGAGACAGCTGGGAGAAATTAGGCTAACGGGACAGGGGAGAGGTAAAACTGAACACACTGACATGAAACATGAACTTTCAGAATAAAACAGGAAACTAACAGACACAGAACCAAACAGTACACTGAACTTGACAGGCAGACTCATGAGCAGACACAGTAACACCATGGACAGACAGAGGGAACACAGACAGGCATGAAACAAAAACACTAACACACAGCAAACCTAAACAAAAGACAAAACAGAATAAACAAGAACATAGAATAATATAAAGAAACACAAAACACAGAGTCCTCAGACTCAGGACCATGACACAAGTCACTACTGCGCAGACTCTGGTTCCAAATTTGTAAGATAGCAGCCTCCACAAGCGGGGTATTTTGGCTTCATTTTTGCACAATGGTAGGAGGCGGAGTCGCGTCGTCCATGTTTTCTACAGTCAATGGTTTAGACTTAACTAGAGCCCCAAACAAATGGTAATACAACTGAGTGGATCACAAAGGGAAGGGAAACCATTTTGATTACATTAATGTGACCTGCAATGGAAATAGGGAGAGCCCTCCATTTCTTTCATTTCTGCCCTGGATTGTTGATTACCTGACAGGAAGACCACAATATGTACGTCTCCCACAGTGTGTGTCTGACAAGGTAATCAGCAACACAGGGGCACCACAGGGGACTGTCCTCTCCCCCTTCCTCTTCACCCTCTACACCACAGACTTCAGCCACTGCACAGAGACCTGCCATCTTCAGAAGTTTTCTGATGACTCAGCGGTGGTTGGATGCATCAGCAGGGATGATGAGACAGAGTTCCGGGCTGTGGTCGACTCCTTTGTCACGTGGTGTGAGCAGAATCATCTGCAGCTCAACGTGGCAAAGACCAAGGAATTAATAGTGGACTTCAGGAAGACCAGAAAACACTTGATCCCTGTTTCAATCCAGGGGGTCAGTGTTGACATTGTGGATGACTATAAATACCTTGGAGTACACATTGACAATAAACTGGACTGGGCTAAAAACACCACAGCACTTTACAGAAAGGGCCAGAGTCGTCTCTATTTTTTGAGTCGTCTGAGGTCCTTCAACATCTGCCAGAAAATGCTCAGGATTTTCAATGAGTCTGTTGTGGCCAGTGCGATCCTCTATGCTGTTGCATGCTGGGGGAGCAGGCTGAGGGTCGCTGATGCCAACAGACTCGATAAACTGATCCGTAAGGCCAGTAATGTTGTGGGGATGGAGCTGGACTCCCTCGAGGTGGTGTCGGAGAGGCGGATGTTGTCCAAGATAAAGACAATGTTGGATAACACCTCCCTCCCACTCCATGACATGCTGGTCAGTCACAGGAGCACGTTCAGTGAAAGACTGAGATTACCGAAAAGCACCACTGAACGACACAGGAAATCATTCCTGCCTGTGGCCATCTCCCTGTACAACTCATCCACTTAACACACACGTTTCTTTTTTCTTTTTCGTTCTTTTTCTTCTTTAGCTATTTATTAATAAACGACTTATGTATATATATGCCTGTATATATTGTACTATTCTTAGTTAGTGTATTGTCTGTCTTGTTAATGTCTGTTTATAATGGAGCACTGTAACAAAAAAATTATTTCCCCTAGGGATCAATAAAGTATTCTGATTTTGATTCTGATTCTCAATGTCCTTTTTCAATTTTTCAACTTGTTCAAGATAATTCAACTTCAAGATCAATTTGTGATCCTTAGGCAAACACCCAAGTATTTCAATCTGTTTGTAATTTTAAAATGCAAAATTTTCAAAAAAGAAATGTAGTGGCGCACAGAAATCTGTCAAAAAATGCTTTAGTACGACTTTCGTATAGCGCTGGGCGGATAGATCCAAAGATCGATAATATCAATACCAAGTCGGCATCAGATCGATACTAGCCTGGTGAGATCAATTCTTTAATTTGAGTTCTGCTCGTTTACAATCCTGTGCTTTCGGCACAGACGAACAGGGATGGGAATAACGGCTTTACTTTTTTCAGTATCGAGTAATCTAACTAATTACTATTCCTATCGTTACAACGCCGTTACAGTTACTAACAAGGAAACATGGTCCGTTACTATTTTTCAACAAACAGACGGTTGAAGCTGTGTTCAGCTTACCGCATCTTATATCAGTTGCACGGAAGTAGCTGTAAGTAATCTGGACGCTACAGCTTTAAGCAGCTGCGCGCTCCCGCGGACAGTAATCACGATCAGTGTACAACACCTGGAGCTAAGAAATTATTTTTTTGGAGTGGCACAAATAATTTGTGCGGCATCTTATTGAAGAAAAGCTGATTGTTTTGTAAATAGTTTGAAATTGTTATTTAAAAAATCAAGGTAAATGGATGCAAATAACTTGGTTGTTTGCAGAACTTGTGCACAGGATTTTAAATTGACAATTTATATTTGCATTTAAAGTTATGAAATATGATTCATTAAAGATGTTTGTGGTTGTTACAGTAAAAATATAACTTTTTCAACTCTGACTTTATGGTTTTTATCTGATTTTAGATGCCCCCCTCTTATGTGTCAGTGTTGCACTGTCACATGACGTGACTTAGGCTTTGTTCACACTGCAGGTCTTAATGCTCAATTCCGATTTTTTGATCAAATCCGACTTTTTTGTCTGCTTGTTCACACTGCAAATAAAATGCGATAGCAAACGCGCTCTAGTGTGAACGCTCAAAGCGGCCCACATGCGCAAAAGAAGACCTCACACACAACTCGCTCTGTTTAGACCCAGAGCAAACAACATTGTTTGACTGATTGCCCTTAATATAAAGACTTCGGACTTCACGTTTCCCAATTTTTGCTTTACGTTATTTTGCTATTTACATAATAATGTAGATAACCTAATAATTATCCTTATTGCTGTTTTAGAGGAGCGGTGCTTCAAAGGATAGTTGCAGATTTCTGTCAGAATCTGCAGATTATACAGTACAAATAAAATGTTCACGTTTCTCCAACGTGGTCTTCCCAACAGTTTCACCGGATGGCAAGGAATCGTTCGCGATGTCTTCTCTGGCGCTGATAATTGGCGTCTGTCTTGTGTCAGTGACGTAAAAGATGGATTTAATGCGACTTGACCGTTCACACAGCCGTCGCTTTCTAAAACATCGGATTTAGTACAACATATGAAAGTGACCCAGATCGGATTTGAAAATATCGGATTTGTGCCGTTCACACTGTCATACCATGATCGGATATGGGTCGCATAGGGTAAAAAAAATCGGATTTGATGCGCTTTCGCGTGCAGTGTGAACGTAGCCTAAGACATTTTTGGGGGTTGTTAAGTTGTTTTCATACTAATTATATTTTTACCATTTGTTTTTGTTGTTAAAAACTTTATTTTTAATTTTTGTATTATAGTTTATCAACCGTATTTGTTTTAATTTGTTTACTGGTTTTACGTGCGGTTAAGATTTTAGTTTTTTTTAAAAGAGATAATCGCCACTACGGCAGACCCGCTACGCGGCATCATTTATTCTTACAATAATCACACGGTTAAAACGTACAGCTCTGCTACCACTTCCAACATAAATGAAGACAGAAAACTAAACAGCAGTGGCGTTTGCAGGGTTACTGAAGTTGGACTACCTGGTATATAATGTTGTGCTACGTGATTGCTAGCGACACAGCTATGTTAGCATAACATTAGCACAGTGAAGCTGGAGGATGAACGCCAACTTCAGTCAGGAGAACAACTGAGATTATTCATCCACATTACAAGGTTTTTTTACTAATATACTGCAACAACATGGGAATAGAACAGTTGCGAGAGAATTCAACATTAATGAATAAATTGTACGGAAGTGGAGGAAGTGCAGTTTTTGGCATTCCCCATATTTCAGAAGTGATTAGTCTCTTTGCTATTACTGGTGCCCAGCATAATTTGCAGATGATAATGCTTGTAGCCGCTGCCATGCTTTCGACCAAAACCGGTGCAGCTTAATGACATCATCAACATGCAGCACATTTATATAATTTATATAATTTCTACGGTACACTGTTCATACCGCCCTCGCCTACTGCAGGGATATAAATAAAGATAAAAAATATGGGTATGTACTGATAAATGATCAGAATTATAATATGTCTGACTGTCTGAGTCATTAATGTTAGTGTAATGAATAACCCTGAACATGTCTGCAGGATCTCAGTCATTCAGGTCATTATGACTGAGAACCTACAGACACATTGCTATTTGCACTTTGGGAGGAGCACCCATTAATTCAATTATCTTGGACATTTTAAGATGTGGCAGGC
The DNA here is from genome assembly GCF_001858045.2 of Oreochromis niloticus. Taxonomy (NCBI): domain Eukaryota; kingdom Metazoa; phylum Chordata; class Actinopteri; order Cichliformes; family Cichlidae; genus Oreochromis; species Oreochromis niloticus. The sequence continues at coordinate 83,000,781 of NC_031967.2, read as the reverse complement.
TATTGTGTGAAGTTTGTAATTGGTAAATCTGTTTTCTAGTTGGTGGTCAGACATGTTCTGTTTATTTACAAACAGTGTTGGTCAAGTTACTTGAAAAAAGTAATCAGTTACTAATTACTGATTACTTCCCCCAAAAAGTAATCCCGTTACTTTACTGATTACTTATTTTCAAAAGTAATTAATTACTTAGTTACTTAGTTACTTTTTAAAAACACGATTTACAACCCGAATAGGTGATAAAGCGATAGATCTTTCAGCCCAATTCTACTTTTTCTGCATAATTCTTCATACAAAATGTAATCAAATGGAAAAGTCTCTTTTTAAAACTTGTTTTATTAGTTTTAATCTTTTAACTTTATGCATCAAGCAAAAATTAAATTATATGCAACATTCTCTGACTGGAAGAAATTTGTTTAACATTTAAACCTATTTTCTGCACATTCGAGCACATAAAATAAAATATTTTTTTGTGTTTACACTCACTCTTTCAAATAGATGCAAGTAAAACACAGCAGAAAATAAATAAAGTCAAAGTTGCACACAAATCATTGAACACATTTGTAAAGCTTTACTCTTTATATCATATGCATTTGCAACTCTTTGGAGACAAATGTAACTTTTCGTTTAAAGAAAAAACATCCCTTCCACACGTGCAGTTTGTAAAAATATTTCCATTCACATGTAAACACATAATATGAAGTCAACTGCTGTCGAGAACATGCAAAATCCTACCCCTGTGGAAATGTTGGTCAATCAGAATTTAGAAGCCCGGGAGGGAAAGATTAATCAGGGTTTTGTGCCCTCACGAAACTAAAAAGTTTTTGTTTTTCTGTAAAGGCAGGCAATTTCCAAGTGCCTTCATCATTTCAAACGTTAATAACTAAAAACAAGATCTTGAATTTTGTCTCACTGGCTCCCTTGGCCAGAGTTTTTCAATAAAGAAAGAAATTGAAAATTTTTAGATTACTCTGAGTGATTCACAATAATTAATCATAGCGCTGTGAAATATGACTGGTGTAGACTCACGATTTAAGAATAGACAAAATGCATACAGCATAAATAAGTTTAACTCAAAAAAATGACAAAGTCTGTCTGGGTTTGTTTTTGAGGGAGCAAAATGGTGAATGTAGAAGCCACGTACGTAAGTTCACTCTGACGCCTCTGTCTTTCTAAATGGAGGGGCAGTAACTGCGTGCTTATATGGAAGTGTGTAAAAAGTGCACACAGTTAGATTAAAAGAAACAGTATTTTTTTTTTGTAGAAATTAAACTCATCGTAAACAACGTGGTGCACAGCGTGATGTCAAATAAGCCACATACCTTTGATGCTGTGTGACTAAATCTCAGCTTTGCTCGTCCACACGTAAACGCAAATACTGACTTTTTGAAAACTACGCAGGAATTTTTTAAAAATCTCAGTTTTCAGTAACCTATAATGCTGTTTACTTGTGGACGAAAGGACAAACAGTGTTTTCTAAAATACCTGTGTAGATGTGGATGTAGTGTTAAAGTGTTAGTAGTTTATTTTATTGCTACCTGTAACTAATTGAGTTCTTGTAAAACAAACGGGAACCTAGTAAAAAAAAAGTTTATGAACCACTGCCATACAATAAGTGCACAAAACTTCAGCAAATCAGAGAATGCATTTTGCCTTTCAGTTCCTGTTTATATGTGAATATATGTTTACAGTTATTAGTCTATCATGTGTCTGCTCTTTGGAGGACCACAAGAGCCACGTGCATCGAAAAAATAATTATGTGCTTAAATAATGAATTTTAGAACAAATTCTACATTTGTAAATTCATTTTTGAATTCCAATTTAATAAACTGCATTTCAAAATCCTTTTCCCTTTCCTCTTCGCTCAGGGATTAACTTCTGGATTAGCAGTTGGATTAACAAACTAATTTTAAAAATCTTGCAGCTATTCAAGTTAAGGAGCTCTCTCATTGGTCAGAGAGCTGCCCGATTAATCACTGTTACGCGCACACTTTACGCGCCACAGTGGAGAAAAAGACAGGTAGTGTGTGATCAGCTATGACTGAACAGTTTAAACGATCGATGGAGAGGCACAATAGAGGCTCTAATTTTATTGGCTCACTATGTAAAAGGGACCATTTCTGTTGACTTTAACTATGCTCTGACCACACTACTCCAGCTAAGGGCAAATGCTAAAGTTTTGAGCCACCATTTTGAGGACAGTGTTTGGGCTAAGTTTGATACGGGAAAATGGTTATACTCTGACGCATTTTGACGTAGAAGAAAACCGCTACAGAGGCAACTCTCCCTGGAATCCCGCACATGGATATATCAAAACATTCGGGTGTCTTTAGTAACTGTTCAGCGCAGGATTGCCTGTTGGGGACTGAGGTAAGAAACTTCAAGTTAGCTAACGAAGTGTAATGTCGGATGTCAATGTGTTAGTAAAAAAACTGTTGCTGATTAAGTGTAACAAAGTGAAGTTTAAGTAGTTTATAGCTAAATGTTTGTCCCATGGCCTTAAGGAGCTACACTGTAAGGTGACACACACCTTACACAAGATGGGGTTTGCCTGATTTTGTATTTTCTATACTTATGTCATATTTAGTTATGTCCACTGAAACTATAGTCAGAGTAATCTCTGCAGTCTATTTAGTATCTATTTAATTTTTTAGTCTAATTTTTTCTAATTTTTTAGAGCAAGAAAAATCTTTGTTACAAGTATGATGGATCGGTATAGTTTTGTCAAACATCAACAGTAGTAACATTATATATTTTAGCATGCAAATAGAAATGTGGAGCATTTCTATTCAAGTTTGGGAGTTAGGCTATCAATATCAATGGAGGTTAGAAAAGAGTCAATGGGCACCTCTATTTGTTTGACCTTCTCCACAAAGTCATACGTGTCCTTTATATAGCTTGTATGTCTTATGGACAAGGGATTCAAAAAATGGTCCAAGTACTCGGCTGGGTAATATGTTTCACTGTCACAATCCGAGACAATAGGCCTTCATGGAGGAACCTGGAAAGGAATACTCCACTTCGTGGGATCCTTATTGATCTTTGGAAGCATGTAGAAGAGTCTTCCCCTTGGTTCAGAAGACCCGAGTAAATAGTTCTTTTGTTTGATGTTGATGAATTTCTTTTGGTGTAGATTGTTAATTATTTTTTCCACCATTGGTATTGTTTCTAAATAAATTGGGGTTTTTTAAAATTTCATATAGTATGTTTTATCATTAAGTTGCCTGTAGCCCTCCTCCAAATACTGTTCTCTGTCGAGAATTACCACAGCACTTCCTTTGTCCGCTGGTTTTATGATAATTTGTTTGTTTTATTTCAATTCTGTCAAAGCTTTCGCTTCTTCTGTTGTCAAATTAGGTTTAATACGATCTATATGGAATTGGTTTTGAAACCAAGGCAAGCACCTGTGGCAGAAGCTGACCGATGGGCGGAGACCAGTCTGATTTTGGAGTAAAAGGCTGTGGTTCCGAATCGCTCTTATCTCTGTAAATTATGGCCAATTTAACCCGTCTGTGATACTGTTGGATGTCATATTTACACTGTAGTCGTAGATTTTTGTTGTAACCTTTTGTGGGTATAAAAGTAAGGCCTCTATTTAGTAGGGTCCTCTGAGCAATGGAGGGTTGAAATACTTTAGATAAGTTCATCACACCATCAATCACATTCTTATCACTGATCTCCTCCCGTTGTACAGGGCTTATGGGGATTCCCTATTTACATACATTTCCCAATGCTGCAGCATGGTTTCTGCAGTTCCATATGACCAATGAATGTCATCACCTTCTGTGGTGAACACGTCTGAAGTGAGGGCCAGAATGTGTTCCTTTAGGGCAGAAGAAAAGTTAATTTCAAATGTCAGCCTCCGGAAACTTTTCCTGAGCTGCTATTAGTGCCCTTCTCATTTCCATCACTGGCACATTCTTGTCTCTTTGGGACCTGTTATTAATACCAAAAGACAGGACTAGTTTTGTCACTGATGTGTCAGTGGTGGCTTTCTCTAGGAGGTTCTCCGCATGTCACCATTTGGCTCCTGGAAAACTGTCAATTTGTAGGCTCTCAGCTGCAAAATGCTGACATTGGAATCGCCGATGATGAGCCACGGTTCCTTAACATGCAGGTGCCAGTACTTCAGCTTCCTACGTGTGTTTGGATGTCTCGTGGGGGTCCGCACCTAGTGTCCTGGTGAGGCTGGTGAAGAAGGAGAAGGCAATGAACAAGATGACTCCTTTGCTGCTGTTATTTGAAGTTGTGGTTTAGGCACTGTTACTGTGTTGACTCTCCTTGTTTTCTTGAGGGTGGATTCCCCCTGTGTGAGGTCAAGCACCAAAGTGTTCATCTCATCCACAGATTGTGGCGGCTGGATGGAGAGAGAACGCGGCTTCTCCTGGATTGGAGTTTCTTGGAGTGCGGTGAGCATTCTCTCCACCCTCTGGTCCTTCAGTGCCGCCGGATTGGGCCCTGCTGCTTGCGAAGTCTCTGGAGGGGAGGTATCTAGATTCACTCTCCTGCTCCTGCTCTCTCTCAGAAAAGGGCGACCAGTCTCTAGTGATGTGATCTGTCATTGTTGCAGTTGTTGTTTTAAACGTTGTGCACGTTGCAGGCGGGTCATGGACCTGTGCTAAAACGGTTATCATCCGGCCGGCGCCGGTCTGTTGTGGGGCAGGTTGTGTGTGCAGAACAGTAGGCTGTGTTACCTCAGTGAGGAATTCGATAGTGTCCAGCTGCATCATCTCCCCGCTCCACTGTGGCTGTCTCTCAGGTTCTCTGGCAGTATTCTCCTCCACTGTTCCAGTGGCTGCCCTCAGATCTGCCAGCTTTGCTACAATCTCCGCTCGGGCCTGCTCCAGAAATTTGGGTTGGAGGTGGCGCCCCAGGTTCCTCTTGGCCCAGGACGTCGCTATTTCGAATGGGCCTCCCCAGTCCTGTTTAGGGAACTCAGAAAGAGCTTTTATTTCCTTCTCTATGCTCTCAGTATAGTGATCCCGAAGAATCAAAATGGCTGTGTGAGCCCAGTTTCTAGCGTTCCCCTCAGTCATAGTCTGTGTCTTTCTGTTGGGGATGGCTGGTTTAATGACAGTCATTAGATCTTATTTAGAGAAGGAGGATAAATGTCTCTTGCCACATTTTTCAGATGATGCACTGCTTTGATCAGTCTGTGAATAATGAGAACCTTAGCAGAAAAGTCTGGATCATCTGATGGTATTTTATTAGCAGGAGACCCAGCTCGCTCAACTGGGTGGGTCTTACGTACCAGTTATTTTGAGCTGCTCTCCGTTCAAATCGTCGGTCCCATCCGGTCCGACTTCTCTGTCGGGCTGCATAGCGATCTGTTGCCGGCTGCTGTCTCCTCCGGCTCCGCTGTGGTGCGTGGAAGGGATCTGTCTCACCGTTGCGGTGTCCTCCTCTCACAACCGACGCATAGGTTCTCCGTCCATCCCGGGATGGAAAGCTGTTACGTCGGGGCGATCTGCGTCCGCTCGTCCCAGCGGTCCAGCCGCGATCTCCTCTCCGGTCCCTGCGCCGTCGAACCACGGTCCATTGTTCATCCGTAGCAAACGTGGGCATGGTTGCGTGTCCACTAATGGCTTTAGCTGTATCGTGCTGATGATGCTAAGCGCTAACGGATTACTCGTACTACTGACTTGTGATTACTGAGCGCTTTATTTATGCTCAAACTCAATAAATCATAAAATATGTACATACAATGCAAGCCAAAGTGGCGACGTTTCGGTTCCAAATGAACCTTCTTCAGGCTGGCTTGCGAAAGAAGCAGTAATAAGTCCAACAACAAGTGTCCGGAGCAGATTGTGTGCTGTCTGAAAAGCGTCCATAAAGGTTGCTAGGAGGTTTAGGAATGTCCACCACATCACAACAAAGAGGTAAAAAAAAAAAAGACAGAAAATAAATAAATGAACTAACAATTACATGAATGAATAGAAAACACACATACACGAATTGTCACATGTGAAATTATTTTTGGAAAGAATCAGAAGTGAGACAGTTTGAATCCACAGCTCAGTGCAAAAAGGCATGAATTAAACCTGATTATAAAATACATATGCAATGAAGAAGCAGCTTATACTCAATATTAATATGAACACATAACATAAATGCAATGAAAATCAGCTTGCTATCTTTCATCAGTGTTAAAATAGTGTGAATTTAACACACTTAAACCCTGAAGTTGAGGAATAACTCAGGGAAGTTCCATGACAATAGAGTGATTTTTGTGAAAAGGAAAAGTGATTAAAGCTTAAAGTAGTTTTTAGAATAGTGAATTAGAAGTGGCACGGTGGTTAGCACTATTGCTGCACAGCAAGAAGGTCCTGAGTTCAATTCCACCATCAGGCCGGGGTCTTTCTGTGTGGAGTTTGCATGTTCTCCCAGTGTTTGCGTGGGTTCCCTCCGGGTACTCAATTCAACTTCAACTTCTTGTCTTTAAACATATAATTTTCATAGACTGTTTTACATTTAGGTTGACAACATACGTTTTGACTTTTGAATTGGATATGGAGTGACACATTAGTGTCCAATGTAGTGGTTAATGTACAAGGAGACAGACCTATATGCATTGCACAGGTGCCACATATCCAGTCAGCAACAGTTTCTGAGAGCATGGAACAACACTCACTGAGATCAGTGTGGAACCAATCTCCAGTTCAGCTGTGGTTGAGCAGAAAAAGAGATGGAAACAGCACATTTGTGTCAGGTAATGGTTTCCAATGACTACAGTGCCTGTGATATATTTTAAAATGTGTAACCATAAGAGGTTACCATAAATTTTTTTTACAATTAACAACATTAAGGCTACGTCAAAACGTACACGGGTATTTTTGAAAACGGAGATTTTCCGTTTTCGTTTTAAAAAATAATCCCATCCACACGTAAACGCAGAAATGAAGGAAAACGCTGCTAGGAACATGCCAAAGCAACAGGTGGCGATATATTCCTAACCGTGTAGAAATGTTGGCTAATCAGAAGTCTAGAAGCCTCGGTAGGAAATAGTAAACAAAGATGGGGCAAAGAAGCAGAACCAAGTTGTATGTGTGGAGGGACAGTAACTGTGTGTGTATATGTAAGCATTTAAACACTGCAGAGAGTACAATTAACAGTAACAGTATTGTAGAAATTCATTTCACCGAAACAAAAATGTGGTGCACAGTGTGACGTCAAAAAAGGCGCACACCTTTGACGCTGCGTTCCCTCCGTTTTTCTGGTCCACACATAAATGCAAAAATGTAGTTTTTGAAAATATCCACCCTGGCAGGCGTTTTTAGAAATCTCAGTTTTCAGTGACCAGTTTAGTTGTGGACGAAAGGTGCAAACGCATAGAAAAATCTGCATTTTCAAAAATACCCGTGTACGTGTGGACGTAGCCTAAATGATGCCGGATTTACAGGCAGCTCAAGACTGTGTAATCAACTGGAGAGGGCCACCTGAGTCAGATCAGTTTATGTCCCAGAGTTGGAGCTTCCCCGTGCCCTGTCAGCAGCAGAACTGGCAACACTTCTGAATTCAAATGTACCACTGACAGAGACATTGCAACTTTACATTGAGACTGTTTCCCTTCTCTGAGAAATGATGGACAGGTGATTTACCAGCACGTACATCAAAGCAAGGAGGTTTTTCCTGCATTAAAGGAATTGAAAACATCATAAATTTACAAATAAGTGTTTGAAAATGTTGAGTCATATTAACAATCCAGTCACAGAGCATTTTTTTTTAGTAAATCCATGAAAGGCTCTAACTTTTCAATATCTGCTATTTCATGTATCAAAATTAAGTCCTCCTGTCTGTGTGCAAGACCCCATCTCGTTTTAAAAAAAAAATCTATTTTTCACTGCCAGATGTCTTTGACGTATTGCTGTGCATTTGTTTTTTACAATGTCACTAACCTTTTTTATTTCTATTTCTAAGTGTTCTAAAACAAATTCTTAATTACATTTTCACATAAACTGAAATGCTTTCTAAATGTACTTATTGTCCTTGACAAGAACAAAAACTGAAATGACTTGTAGTATAACCCTTTAAATCCGGTCGGAGCGGGCACGCTCCGTTGTGCGTTTAAATCCCGGTAGCTCTGCAACCACGTAAGCTAGCGCAATAATATTTTTTGCATATGAAACCGGAGGAGTTGTACTTACATTTTATGCCATCAGCTTGTCCTAGGTCACGGTTTCCTTCCACATATAGCTTTGCAAAAACTGCATAAAAAGCACTTGCAGCAACAAAAACATAATATTCCAGAAACACTCTTTGCCGATCCGATCAGCTGTTCATAACACTTCCTAGTCCATCAGCGCAAACTATCGCATGTCTATGGCAAGCCATTAGTGCCAAAATTCGCCACTTTTCTAACCCGTTTGGTTAAGAAACGGCGTAAAAAACGCCGTTTAATTTTTCAAAATGCCGAAAAAAACGGCGTTTTGTTTCGACAAACACCGTTTTTTCCGACTCTCACATGGCGCCCTGAACGCACCATCCGAGTGACGTAAAAAGCGGCGTTCAAAGACAGACGGAAACGCCGTTTTTTACGCCACTCGGCAGAAAACGCCGTTCAAAGATGCATAAAAACGGCGTTTTTTGCGGCGTTCTGTGCCAGCTGTAACGGCGTTTAAAACGGCGTTTTATTGAAATTATGCAGGGCACTCCCCATGGTTCCCTCATCCAATTACTTTCAACTCATTTCACCCAATCAAAGAAGAGGAAGTGCAGACCACACTAATGCATCACCGATTCACCTTGCTGCTAAGTGATTGCCTATTCAGTACCAGTGCTTGTCACAGTATTGACTTGTATTATAATCCCACTATGCATTTTGATGTGTTTAAGGCATGATCAAGCAAACAAACGACAGAATACTTTTTCTGAAACCTTAACTGTGGTACCTGTTATGGCAGCTAACAGGTAATGAGCAGAGCTAGCTCTGCTAATTTCTGAGCTTCTTTCTTATTTTCCTCTTTACTTCTCTTAACCTTTAACTTATGTCTTAGCAATCAGATTCTGCCGTCATGCATTACCGCTCCGTGCTAGTTATGTTGACTTTTCTCTTCTTTTGTCTTCTCTTTTTTCACCCGTATTTAGACACTCGGCGCATGGCTCCTTTGTTTACGTTAGGGATCAGCTGTTAGCGCTGCGCCCTGCAGCTGCGCTACCGGCAGACAGACCCTACGTCCCCAGTGAGGGAAGAGACGGGGGTGATGTTTCCCGAGAAGGACACCTTACACACCATCTCTCCTTTCTGTAATCACTGTAAACGTGAGATCGCTCCCTGATATGATTGAGGAGCTAATGACGCTAACCCGGTCACAGTGGCAGTACCCCGACACTGCCCGGTACTCCCTCTGTGAGTAGGCTGCCCGGCTTCCAGCTGCTGCAGCCGGACAAGACGAGACACAGCGGTGAGAGGAAAGGAGGGGGGCTGGCAGTGTTTGTTAAAGACAGTTGTGGTATCCCTGGGCACATTGCTGTGAAAGAACAACTCTGCAACAGAGACATTGAGCTATTAGCCATTAGCATCCGTGGAGGCAGCCTGTGACTCTCTGTGGTCCGCAGACTGCAGACGCAATCTCCGAGAGCTCTTCTTCTAATATCAGGGGACTTTAATCATGTCTCGCTGGACTCCACACTGACCACCTTCACCCAGTATGTGACCTGCCCCACCGTAGGCAATAAAACATTGTGCTTAATGTATGCCAATGAAAAAGTGGCATACAGTTCATCACCTCTCCCTGCCCAGGGCAGATCAGAATCAGAATCAGAATCAAAATCGTGTTTATTGGCCAAGTATATGTGCAGACAAATACAAGGAATTTGGTTCCGGTAGATGGTGGCTATCAAGCACAGCAATGTAAAACACACACACACACACACACACACGTCTATATATACATTACACATGCATACACATACATACACAAAGCTGTGTAAACCAACTATAAATAACTAAACTTATGTACATAAAATACAGAAATGAAATGAGGTGGAATGAGTACTACAAAATGTACATAAGGTGCAGTTGCAGTCTGGCAGTGGGGAGCAGTGTGACAGGTCAACTGTTTAGAAGGGAGATGGCGAGGGGAAAGAAACTGTTCCTGTGTCAGGTGGTCCTGGTCTGCAGGCTTCTGTACCGTCTGCCAGAGGGCAGCAGGTCAAAAAGTCTGTGTCCAGGGTGTGAGGGGTCTGTGATGATTTTCCCTGCCCGTTTCCTGGTTCTTGAGAGGTACAGATCCTGGATGGAGGGCAGGGGGGCGCCGATGATCCTTTCTGCTGCCCGTACAGTCCGCTGCAGTCTGCTCCTGTCCTGTTTAGTGGCTGCACCATACCAGACTGTGATGGAGGAGCACAGGACAGACTCAATGACTGCAGTGTAGAACTGGGTCAGCAGCTCCTGTGGAAGACTGTACTTCCCCAGTTGTCTCAGGAAGTACATCCTCTGCTGGGTCTTTTTGAGGATGGAGTTGATGTTGGTCTCCCACTTCAGGTCCTGGGAGATGGTGGTACCCAGGAACTTGAAGATCTTCACAGTCGACACAGGGCTGTCTGACATGATGAGGGGGGGCAGAGTTGGGGGATGTCTCCTGAAGTCCACTGTCATCTCTACAGTTTTAAGAGTGTTCAGCTCCAGATTGTGCTGACTGCACCAGAGTACCAGCCGCTCAACTTCCTGCCGGTATGCAGACTCATCACCATCCTGAATGAGGCCAATGACGGTGGTGTCATCTGCAAACTTTAGGAGTTTAACAGCCGAGTTCTTGGAGGTGCAGTCATTAGTGTAGAGGGAGAACAGTAGTGGTGAGAGGACACATCCTTGAGGGGCACCAATACTGAGGGTCCGAGTTTCAGAGGTGATCTCCCCCAGCCTCACTTGTTGCTTTCTGTCTGTCAGGAAGCTGGTGATCCACTGACAGGTAGCTGGTGACACGCTGAGCTGGGAGAGTTTGGAAGAGAGAAGTTCAGGCACGATGGTGTTAAAAGCCGAACTAAAGTCCACAAACAGGACCCTGGCATAAGTTCCCGGGCGGTCGAGGTGTTGCAGGATGTAATGCAGCCCCATATTCACTGCATCATCCACCGACCTGTTTGCCCGGTAGGCAAACTGCAGAGGGTCCAGCTGGTGGCCTGTAATGTCCTTCAGATGGGCTAACACCAGTCGTTTGAAGGATTTCATGACCACAGACGTCAAGGCGATAGGTCTGTAGTCGTTCAGTCCTGTGATGGTGGGTTTCTTGGGAACAGGGATGATGGTGGAGCGTTTGAAGCAGGATGGAACTTCACACAGCTCCAGGGATCTGTTGAAGATGCGAGTGAAGATGGGAGCCAGCTGTTCAGCACAGGTCTTGAGGCAGGAGGGTGAGACACCGTCTGGTCCAGGGGCTTTCCTGGGCTTCTGTTTCTGGAATAGTCGGCTCACATCCTCAGTGTGTATTCTGAGTTTCAGGGAGGAGGAAAGGGGGGTGGGAGGTGTGATGGAGGTCGTTGAGTCTGGATTGGAGAGGGTGGTGGTGGTCGTTGAGTCTGAAATGGGAAGGGTGGTGGTTGTTGTTGAGTCTGGATTGGGGAGGGTGGGGGTGGTCGTTGAGACTGGGTTGGAGAGGGTGAGGGTGAAGGGGGGAGAGGTGGAAGGTGTGTTGGGGGTCAGTGTCTGAAGCGGTGTCTCTGGGGAGGGGAGGGTGAGGCGTGGGAGTCTGTCCGTCTCAAACCTGCAGTAGAATGTATTTAGCTCGTTGGCCAGGTCTTTGTTTGCTTCAACAGTGGGGGGGGCGTCTGTAGCTGGTGATTTCCTGCAGGCCCCTCCACACTGACGCAGGGTCGTTGGCTGAGAGCCGTTCTTCCAGCTTCTGGGAGTAGATCCTTTTAGCTGCTTTGATCTCCTTGGTCAGTGTGTTCCTGGCTTGCTTGTACAGGGCCCTGTCACCACTTCTGTAGGCGTCCTCCTTAGCCTTACGAAGATGTTGGAGTTTAGGGGTGAACCATGGTTTATTGTTGTTGTATGTGCAGAAGGTCTTTGTTGGCACACACACGTCTTCACAAAAACTGATGTATGATGTCACAGTGTCCGTGAGCTCATCCAGGTTATCAGATGCAGCTTCAAAAACAGTCCAATCAGTGCAGTCAAAACAGTCCTGCAGTTCCTGCTTTGCTGCGTTAGTCCACTTCTTCACAGTTTTGACTACAGGCTTGGCACGTTTGAGTTTTTGCCTATAAACTGGAATAAGATGGACCATGCAGTGATCAGAATGTCCCAAAGCTGCCCGGGGCACAGAGCGATAGGCATCTTTTACAGTGGTGTAACAGTGATCCAGTATGATGTTGTTCCTGGTGGGGCAGTCTATATGCTGTCTGTATTTAGGGAGTTCGTGGTTGAGGTTTGCTCTGTTAAAATCCCCAAGGATAATTGTAAAGGAGTCCGGGAATTTCCTCTCCAGGGTGGTGATCTGGTCAGCCAGCTCGCACAGTGCGTTGTTCGCGTTGGCCTGAGGAGGGATGTAAACTCCGACCAGCATGAAGGAAGAAAACTCCCGCGGTGAATAAAACGGTTTACAATTGATGAAAAGACTTTCCAAGTGTGGGCTGCAGTGTTTCTGTAACACTGTGACATCAGTACACCAACCTTCATTAATGTAGAAGCAGACTCCACCACCCTTTGTTTTCCCTGAGAGCTCCGTTTCGCGGTCCGCCCGGTGAAGTTGGAAGCCCGGCAGATTTAAGACAGCGTCTGGGACACGCTCACTAAGCCAGGTTTCAGTGAAGCAGAGGGCAGCAGAGCGTGCAAAGTCCTTGTTAGTCCGGTTTAAGAGCAGTAATTCGTCGACTTTGTTTGGAAGAGAGCGGAGATTCGCGAGGTGAATGGAGGGGAGTGCTGTGCGGAATCCTCGCCGACGTAGTTTCACCAGTGCACCAGCGCGGGTCCCCCGTCTACGTCTCCTCCAGGAGCCACAGAGAGCTGCTGCGCCTCCAACTAAAATCTCCAAAAAACTTTCCGGGTTTGTGAAAAATGGATAAGAACTATAGTGAGACGACTGCCTGATGTTTAGCAGTTCATCTCTGGAGAAAGTGATGTGGTCTGAGTGACCAAAAGCGCAGAAAATAAACAAAAACAGGAAAAGTGCGAGAGAGCGCAGTACCGAGGCTGCCATCCGCGGCGCCATCTTGATGTGATCGTAACCTCCTGCGCCTTGTCCCTGTGTGCAGCACAGTGTGCACGGAGCCACTAATCACCCACGCAGTGCACAGATGGTCCGCGGAGGGCATGTAAATAAATAATAAAAGCAAATAAATGACAGTATGCTTTTTCTGAAACAAACGGAGACCTTAACTTTTATCAAAATACTGTTTTACTCAGTTTAAAGTAATACCACTGTACAATAGCCTTCAATTGTAATGGCACCCCCTGCCTTCCATCCAGGACCTGCAGCTTTCAAGAACCAGGAAACGGGCATGGAAAATCATCACAGACCCCTGACACCCTGGACATAGACTTATTGACCCACTGCCCTCTGGCAGACAGTGTAGAAGCCTGCAAACCAGGACCACCTGACAGGAACATTTTCTTTCCCCTCGCCATCTCCCTCCTAAGTGGTTAAACTGTCACACTGCTAGACTGCAACTGCACTCTTTGGCATTAACTTCTGTAATCCTGTAATTTCTGTATAAAAGAATTAGATTGTGTATTATATTGTTAGTTTAAACACCTGTGTGCATATGTGCATGTGTATTTATGTATGTCCATACACATAGATGGATTGTGTTTTTTTTGTGCTTGAGAGACGCCCTCAATCGGAATCTAATTCCTTGTATGTGTTTGTGCATATACTTTGCCAATAAACGCGATTCTGATTATGAGGTATTTCCCTCTGGATGACACACACACGTAAATTAAGTAGAAAAAATGTCATGTGTATTGCCTCTTTTAAAATTCGTTTTTGGAAACCACAAGAAGAGAAATATGTGGCATTCCCTTATGTCATTTTACATCTTCACTGTCAGTAGACAGTTGTGAACATATTTTGATCTGGCTTTTTTCCCTTAACTCAATAGACTTGGCACACATTCTACAAAGACAATTCTCTTCCTCTGCTTCAAGCTCTTTGCTTTAAGCAGCTAAAGGGGAGTTAATTTTGTTCTTCCGACTTAGTGCAGTGAAGGTATCTTGAAGTTAGTCACTTCAAATCTCACCTTTTCCCCTTATTTTTCAGAGATTACAAGTTCATGTGTGACATTTATTTAAACCACCCTGTAGCTAACAGTAAAAACAAACACTGTAGGAGCACTTGTGGCTTTGTCCTTTGTGCACACACATTAGGGAAAATGAAAAACATTAATTTTTAGAGTGTTTGATCTATAAACATGTATCACTGTGTAATCCCGTTTTTGGATGAACTGAGGCTTAAAAATATAGGCTAGAAAGCAACTGTTCATTTCAGCAGAGTTGGACAGTATGAATATGAGGAGGCTTGTAGAGATGACAGTAGGCAAGCAGACAGGTTTTCTGAGGTTGGGCTGAATGAACCTAGAACACAGGGAGAAACCTAAACAAGCAGAAGGAACTTTAGCTAAATATATTATCACGTACAGCAAAATGACTGTAATAAAGGTAAGCTGTGACCATAGAAAAAGCAAAGCAATCACTGGATTGACTGTCCGAATTGCTACACACTTTATAAGCATCGTTCACCAACAAACTGAGTCTAACAAACCATTTTCTTTACTTTGTTAATTACAGTTAGTGCCTTTTATGTATAAAATATAATTAAATGCCATTGTTCATTATCTTGACGTTACTTTTTTCCAAAAAACAATAGCTTTACAGCCATTCTCTATTACATAATTCTACCACATTTACATAATTCACTACAAAGTTCATGTCAAACTATGTAAATTTAAAATTAGGCAGAAGTCTTAAATGTTTCCATAAAACTCCCCCGCGAACAGTTTAACCAAAATAATATCACGGTCAGCACTGACACATGTTCAGAGTCCTCAAATTGACTTTTAACCAGGTTCTAGTCAAAGGCCAGATGCCAATCTCAGAGTTAACACCAAAGTTTAAAGCCAGTTTGTTAAAACTGCTTTGTTCTTGAAAGCAGTAAAATTAATTCATAACTCTTAAGTCCGAGTTGGATTGTTGAGTTCTTGGTTTGAGAACTGATGAGGGTAAATTCATTGAACCATTTACCTTGACTTAAGCACATAATTGTACTACATAGCCCTTGTCAATGGAACCCAATACCAGTATTTGACAGTAACAGGTAAGCCTCAACTTTAATTTGTAAACAGACAAGACACCATGAGAACTGACATTACAATATTTTATTTTACAAGAGTCAATGTCTTTTAGTTCAAAGTTTGGCATTTGTTGTACATCTTAAAAAAAATAAATTAAAAACAAAACCCACACTCTATGCAGTGTACTGTAATTGAACACAAACAATCCACAACAAACTTTCAAACGAATATTTCTAGATGAATTGTCATTTTCCCTCCAATACTGGAAACTTTCTGAACATCACTTACTTTGCATGGCTTGACACATGCGTACCCAAGTTGTCTTAACTGTACTATAAATATAACTATACACACACACACACAATTTTTTTTTTTTTTTTTTTTAAAACAAATGAATGTTCACTTTTAAAATGTAAAAGCTTTAAGAAGCCTGAGTGCCAGGAGCAATCCCATTTAAGAACACTTAAAATAAACTTCATCACAAGGCCACAAGTTTTAATAACAGCTTCCCAGCATCAGTTCATGTATGCCGCTACACCTTGCCAAATCCAAGGGATCCTTTTAATGCATCGTTCATAAGATCTTTAAATTGATCTTCATCTGCAACACCTCTTGGAAGATAGAGGGATAAGCTGCACGTTGATGCGTATGGGATGCGCCGCATCCCAGGCTCCTGATCGTAAAAGTCTATGTTGCAGGACTGTGGGAACCCCAGTGGTGGAAGTAAGTCAGCCCCAGTTATAAAGACCAGCAGCTCTTCAAACGCGTGGTCCACCTCATGCTCTGTTAAAATGCATACAACTAGTAAATAAGGTGCAATGTGTAGGTTCATGAATCAAAGATTTATAATCAGTTACACTGACTGTATAGTAGAGCAGTTGCATTAATGACTATTTTGGAGTCAAAAACAGGTTAGGCAAAACCAATATTGCAAAGAATTGTATAATAAAAAAAAATTACTTAAAGTAATCCTGCCCTCCTAAGACAGGAAATTAATTTTGGTCCTCCGAGTGACCTATATGTCAAGGACTGTTTATGCAATGTTTTAAAAACAAGTTATTCATTCTGTCCTTGCAAAAATACATTGTTGACTTTCTAGTGACGTCACATTTGCATGGGTGTTGTCATTGCACCACTTGATTACCTAGGACACTAATATATAGGAGGTTTCTTTATAGTCAATGGAATACCTGAAGCTTCAATTTAGGCAGTGCATCTAATTAACAAATGACCTTTGTCTCAAAGAGACAAAAATAACACAATTTGAAAGGTGAGTCCTGTCTTAAACACTGCAAAAACACTTCCTTAATTTCAGATGTGCTAATACAGTTGAATCATAAATTTTACTAATTTAAATACAAATATGTAATATAAATATTTAATGTTTTAGTGTTAAGAGAAGTTTTTGGTCATGTAATATAATTAATGTTTTAAAAGAAATCACAATGAAAATCAAATATGATTTTATAGAAAACAAGCCTTTGTTTCCCATCAGTCTCAACAACCAAGATCTGGTAGAAATCACAGAAGAAATAATCTTCCAAAAATATTTGTAGGTCGTTTCCTTTAAAATAACTTACCTAAAAGGTAAAATAATCATAAACTTCCCATATGCTGTAAGAAGGGGTGGATTTTGCAAAGTTCTAAAGGTTTCATTGCACCCAAGTGTTGTTTAGATTTAGTTGTCTGTATTTTGTATTGTGGACACTGTATTTAAAATGAGATGCCTGAAGCAATTCAAACAGAAACAAGACATGTGTTGTATTCTATGTACTCACCCTGAATGGCCATAAGCCACCATTCCCACTGAAAGATGGTGGCTTCCTCTTCTTCACGTCTGTTACTTCCAGCTGGACTCCATCCAATGGTGAAGAGATCCTGGAAGCTGTTCCTTGTAAGTTTATTTCCTGCATTTGTAAATACAGGAAGGAACTGCTTCCAGCATCTCTTCACCATTTGCCAGAACTGACCACACGAGTCCATACCGGCAACAAACTGTTGAATCATGCTGGCAACCCTGTTGACCACAGATTGTACTCTTAATTCATACCACATAGCAAAACAGTCAAACAAAACAGAAAAAGGCTTGTTTTGTCAATTTCAACACTACCTTAACTGCAATATCAATTCAGCAGATTGATTTGTTTAAGTGTTAACTATTAGGGGGGAACACAATGGGAAGATGAGCACTGACCAGCAAACTACTTTGTAATTTTCTAACACATTCTCACCTGTGAAATGCAAAATGAGATACAATCTCGCCCCTTATCCTCATAACATCAAGTAGTGTGGCAGTGTAGATGTCAGGGATACCACAGCCTGCAATCCAGTCCCCAAGGTGACTTTTCAAGTCTGCCAGGTCTTCTGGGGTGCTGCAGTTGGAAACCTTGAAAATCAGGCAGCTCCATAAATACATACGTTTGAAGCATTCACTAGTTGACTTACATTTTGAGACATTCCACTGATGAGTCAAGCTATGCATTGTGTTTCATTGAATTTAATTACACCTCAACATGTACACAGCTTTACCTTTTCTATGTTCTGTTTAATGTCTTCGTCCATGAAGACCTCGACATCAAAGTCATCAAGAGATGTCTTCTGGCCACACATCAAACAGAACAGGTGTCTATTGATACACCGTGGCCCTGGCCCATTGTGTGCTATGGACCAAGCAATCAGTTTACCAGCCGTATAAAACTTGTTGCTTGACAGCAACTGCTGGCTATAACAGAACAACAGGCTGCCAGGCTTCCCCTCAAAAATCCCTAGGGAATTCTGAGTTTCGACCATAAGTAAGCTGCAGGAAAAGGTAGAAATTTTTTTTAGTCAAATTGTGATTTCATCTTTGCAACAACAACAAACAACCCCCCCCCCAACAACACATTTACGCATTCTATTATTGTGTGGGAGAGATGGGACTTTGGCTTACCGAAAAAATTCCCGCCTTGGGCCTCCATAATCATCGGCCATTTCACCAACGAATTCAATATTTGGCAATTTATGCCAGGAAAAATAGGACTTCGAAAGTGCCATGCAGGCACTATGTAGGATTTTCCTTCGTCGGGCTATCACTGTACAATAATTGCTGGTGTCAAGATGCGTTTCCTGGAAATCTTTTAACACAGTAGCAAGGTCCATCTCGTCCTGAAAGGGGGGGGGAGAAAGGTCACGACTACATAAAAAAAAAAAAAAACAAAAAAAAAAAAAAACACCAACAACAACAACAACATCCACAGCAGTTCTGGCAGTGTTGTTCATGAGACATACATGTGAATCATTTTGTTCAGGGGAAGCCAGGACAGCCTCATCCAGGTCTGATACTTCTGACTCGGCAGAGTCGATGTAAAACTCTTCCCTAAACAGAACAAATGCATTTGATTTTTTAATATGTTTGTTTTTTAAAATTTGTGACAAGCAGCATGAAGCAACAAAAATGGATCTTGTTATTGGTTGACAAACTGGATCAATAAACTATACAATGCAACTTTCAAGTTTGCACAGTTTTGCCTGCGTACAAAAGATTATCACAGGACACCAGTGTCTTCTGTATATTTTTGTTAGAAGTTTTGGGAAACATAAGGAACTGCCACTACAGTGCCCATTTATGGAATTACACTGAAATTGGTATAGGCAGAACTGTTTACTGGGAATAGTTTGGGTGATCTGTAGTTCCAAGTGTCTTAATGGTCAGGCTGACTAAAGTGTTATCGATGCATTTTCAGCAATTAAAAATACTAATATCACAACATCAACAAATCTGAAAAATGTGAAAAAGCAAAACAAACCAAATGAGGCAATTAAACCATTGGTCTATAGTCAGAGTACATAAATGTACTCAGTTCAATACACGCAACCTTTAAAATTTTATTTTGCTGGTCTCACCCTGTTATATTGTACTTATTGTCTATTTACCTATGGTGTGTGCTTTATAAGTTACAGTTTACACTTCAGTTTTTGGCATGTTATTCATCAACTACCACTTGCCTGTTAACCTCTGGTTCCTGGAGACCATGCCTACTAGAATGAGCTGTATGGTTTTCATGCAGACCACTGCAAAGGAATAGCAGTAATATTTAAGAACAGGAACCGGACCCCAACGCAGATATTTCTTGATCTAGACTACACAAAATGATCCAAGTTATAATAATGATAGAATTAGTTTGTACAACAGTTGTTTTACCAAAAAATAAAATTTGTGCAATATTTTAAGATTAAAATTCCAACTCATAAACAAACAGAGTGCCATTTACCTGATAACCTCTGGCTCCTGTACATTGTGCCTGCCATGGTCAGGTGTCTCTGTGTCATGCAGCACACTGCAATATGGTAAATATTGATGATGAGAGGGTGTAATGCATTTATAGTGCTACAGTCCAAAGGCAGTGGTCAAACACTTACATTGCCATTTCAGACTGCACCACTTCTCCACCAGTTGAGTTGTCATTGGCTTCTGTAATCTAAAACAGAGTATGAAAAAATAAATGAAACTGAACAACAAATGAAAAAAAAGAAAAAAGAAAGGTTAAGGACATTACAAAAGAGAATGAAAAACCCAGAACCCCAAAACACAGGAAACTGGGATTACAATAACAAAATGAAAAAATATAAATCTTTACACACAATTGTTTTATGAAAGATGCACATCAGCCCATAAAAACAAAAAACTGTTAGACCACAGTTCAAGCTTGCTCTACTGCATTTCTGTTATTAACAGTGACTCAACTGACAGGGCACTATGCCATCTGGCATAGTGATCAGATGAATGTCTCACATCCTTTGGGGAAATCACAGCATTTATTATTCTGAGCAGAGATATGTTAAAGATGGCTTATACAATATTAGGGTGACTGGAGAACCACTGAGTTACAGTAATAGTGACAATTATGATATGTCAGCCACCCCAGTGGAACATTTGAATACCTTTGGATGGATATAAAGATTGGAGCGACCCAGTAGGTTTCTTGCTCTAATTCCTTGGGGCGGCTCCTCTTCAAGAGGAAGAATGAGCCGCTGTCCATTCACTTTGCATAGGTCGAACTGCAAAGGTATGTCTGCAATATTGTCCCGTAGTGCCTGCATGAATTCAGCGGCATTTAGGTTTACAGGAACGACCACCCGAGTAGCAGGAGTGGCATCTGTAAAGAAATTTAAACCAAGTTAGCTGGCAATGTTATTTAGAACTTTCCCTAAAAACGGAACAGGGTAAATTGTCACATTGTAGTTTCTCAACATAAATATATTGGTGCAAGGAAATAAAGATTACAAATGTGCTAAAAATCTAATGCCAAATTCTACAATTTGTAAAAAAATGACACCATGTTCCTGTTTTTTGTTTTTTTAAATCACTCCAAATAATTAATATTAAACTAAAGATTACCCCGATGAGATCGGTAGTGGGTCAGTGTCGGATTCCTTAGAACTGACACCTTAAAAGTTAACTGGCGATGTGTGGTTCTCCCGCCTCTTCGCCTGCGCACTGGTCCACCCCGGTGCTGTTGGCGGAAAACTCCAAAGCTATCATTAGACCAAGAGATAATGTAAGTCTTTAAGTCAAACTAATATGACTGAGACACCCCCCCCCCCCCAAAAAAAAAAATAAATAAATAAATAAAAACCCCACACACTCCGAGTAAGGCATATCATATCGGTGTTTATTGCATGCATTTTTCGATTATCTCGCAAATTAAATGCACCCTGAAAATATGGGATATGCTACATTTATAAACTAAATTCTTTATGCATAAATGGACATAAGAGGGATTAAAATGACTGTCATTTGAAGTCATCGATCTAGGACTGACATTTATGATTACAGAATTTGTTAAATGCTGTCGATTGAATTGTAACAGATAATTAGTAAACGAGCCATTTATTATTTAAAAATGTAAAAGTAATTTCGTTTTGCAAGAACAAAAAAGGCGCAAAGCTAAAAGCTTGCCAATAGAGTAACCACCACCAAAGCATTTCACCTTTGTAGCAGAGAAGTCCCCTCTTCGCTGTCATCTTCATTTAGTAGCCGGTTAAATTGGGCATTCATTCTGTCTCTAATATCATTGACTCTCCGTCGAAATGCAGCGCTCCGTTCAGACATGACTGTCCATATAAAGTCCGCCAAAAGGCTGGGCAGATATATATATAGCATCCCAAAAATTCAAAGTACGGCGGGAGAAGGTACATCGTTTGTGATTGGATCAGCAAGACTGAAGGTTGTCTTTTTTAAAAAAAATAAAAAATAAAAAAATAATCCACCCCTTACCACAACCTGTGATCAGAATTTGTGGTAACCAATCACAGTCAACGTCATATTTGTGTCGTCTCAATCAAGCTATGTGCGACAAACTACATCCAGGTGAAAGGATGCGAAATCTCTGCACCAACAAAAAAAACAACAGAAAAACCCAAAACACATTTGACCGTAAGTACCCTAGTTAATCTCAATTACTGTTCGACTTTGCTAACTAAAAGCTAAGCGATGATTCCGAAACATTACTTTGTCCTTTTAAGCGCATGTTACATGTTAGCTTTGTAGTAAGCGAGAAAAAAAGAAAAAAGTCATGCTAACCTTGGTCCGTTAGGAATGTTGCCAACATGCCATTTTAGGCGAGGCATGTTAATAAGGTCTTTAATATGGTACTCCGTTTAGCCACTTTATATTATTTAAAATACGGTTTTATAACACTTGTTACATTAGCCGGATTAGGCTACACGGTACTGCACTGCCATCCCAGATAGCAAGACGACATTGAATGGATGTTGATTTTTTTCTTCCGATCTGTAGTTATGGTCAAGGTTGAAATGTCAATGTTGTAATTGACATTGAAATGCTGTAGTAAACCGACGGTCTCACTGTAGGAACGTTGTAATAATGTTGATTTACCGTTTTTTTTTTTTTTGTGAGTGATATTTGATCTTTTTGTAGTCAACAGGTGACAACAACATCGAAAACAAACAAAAGACACCCCCAAAAAAGTCTATAGATGACCAGAGACCAAAGCGGCGATCATCTGAACAGCCTCTTTCACAGTGGTACATCCCTCCAGGTAACCATTCACAAGTCTTGTACAGTAGAGCGGGACATTACATTTACTCTCAGCCGAATTGACCTGAGAAAGCATATAAGTTCATGCACTCCACTGGCCTGCACCACGATTAGTATAAGGTAAGAATGAATGTATTTGCTACTATTCGTTATTTACAGGTTATTTCAGTAAACTCATTTGAATTAGATCGTGACAGATGTTCAGAATTTTCAGCTTTTGATGTCCATCCCGATAACCACGCATGTGCCTTTTTAAACGCATGTATAGGTGTATCTACAATACCAGGATTTAGTAATACAGTGGGGTATACAAAGAGCCAAATGAGAGTGTTAAGCAGCCAGTAAAACCCAACACTGCAGACTGAAAGACAAACTCCATGAACTGAAAACTGACCTTAAATATGGGTGCGGCAAAACCACAGTGAGGAGAAAAAAGTTCCAAAACTAACGCACAGGAAGCCATAAGGTAGACAAACAAAGTGTACAGCTTGAAACATAACAACAGAGTAGAGAGCTGAGGAAAGCTGAAGGCTTAAGAACTTGCGCAAGTTG
This sequence comes from Oreochromis niloticus, assembly GCF_001858045.2. Lineage (NCBI taxonomy): Eukaryota > Metazoa > Chordata > Actinopteri > Cichliformes > Cichlidae > Oreochromis > Oreochromis niloticus. The sequence continues at coordinate 82,977,965 of NC_031967.2, read as the reverse complement.
ATTAGGGAGAGAGGACGCAGCTGGGAGAAACAAGACACAGGTGAATTGAATCAAACAAGTATGACCAGTTGAAGTAAAAGCAAGTGCACAAAAGCCTAGAGGTCAACAATATAAAGCAGTAACCAACTAAAGATAGGACACAGAAATGCAGACTCTGCACTAGGAACACTGAATGGCAGGAGAACCGCCTCAAAGAATAAAGAAATGAATAAAGAACAGTATATGCAGAAAATAAAGAATAAAGTTAAAAGACAGCGTGGTCTTCAAGAACCCAGAGTACGATACAAAAATGTCGTTTTATTCAAGTGAACAAAACAATGTAGACCAAGTTCATTTTGTTAATAAGTTGGAAATAAATAAAAACCAATGACAGCATTTAAAATAAACAAAGATGAATAACATAGATTATCAAAACTGATTTTTCAGATATGCAGAGTAGAAGATGTGGAGATTCAAATTTTTAACTTGGGTGTGTATTTGAAATATGAAAATATTGGTTGACATCGTTGACATACTGTTATTAAAGACAGGAATATGTATGAAGAGTAGATTCAAAAGCTCTATTAACAGAACTATAACCTGTTAGAATCTGACATTTATTTCAGATGTATTCTGTAACCGTTCACAGTCTCAATACTTACAGTGATGACAGATTGTTTCCAAAAGTGCTCAGTCACAATTTTCAGAAGACTAACATGGAATTTTTGATTTATTTAAATATATAAACCTGTTGAAAGTAATAATTTAAATTTTTGTCTTTGTAGGATCACAGTAATGTTTAGATTTCTAATACAGTCCAAGTTTGTCCACGAAAAAACACCAGCAAGCAGGTTATGTCCTACAACTATCGTATCACTGTAATCGAACTCTCTTCCTTAAACAACAAGAAACATGAAGTGTACTCAGGAGCAGATTCGAGCGCAGGCTCAGAATGAAGTTAACAGAAAACGTTCTTTACATCATAACCATCATCATCATCATCATCATCATCATCATCATTTATATAGCACTTTAAAAACACACCTGGTAGACCAAAGTGCTGTACAATAGAAATAGAAATATAGTAATAAAATAGAAAAAACAGACAAGTATGTGTATGTGATGCAAAAGGTAAAATTAAAAACAAGGCTAGAATGCGTGAATGTTAACTTTGAGTTCTACAACTAGGAGCAAAATGCTATGAACATGGACTACGGTAGTTCATACTAGAGGGAACAGTAACATGATCTGTGGCTGCCGGAGCTTGGCAAGTGAAACAGTGGTGTGAGAGTTGATGGTGGAGCGGCACTGTGGGACCCATTTTTGTGTTGTTACCTTATGTGTGCCGCTACGGGTCACCTTTTGTGTTTTTACGTATGGTGTGTTTATGGAAATGTATTGAAGATAAACGTAAGTCAAGCCAGGTGTTTTTGGTCAGAACAAGCAGTTTGTAAACTCTGCGCTGTTATGATAAATGACATTGAATAAAGAGAAGCAAATAAAACTGATGAATACAAAAACAATCTTAACCGTACAAGACAAGTATAGATTGAGTTGGGCTGTTACAAGTTTAATTCATAACAGTTACATTGCCTCACCCCTGCCATCAAACCCTTCAGTGGCTTCAAGTGTAGGCATAGCCTCTACAGGTACTGCAGCAGAAGGAAAGCAGAGTCAGGAGGGTCTTGGAAGAAGTTCAGAAAAGATCCAAATAGGCAGTCTGAACAGTCTTACTTGTTTGCAGGTGGAGTAATGCACGAATGGATAAAAAAGAGTGAGCTGTTGAGGAGCAAATGGAGATCCGTGTCCAGGGGAGTGATGCTATTGCGAGTGTGAAAGGTTGTCCAGGAAGTAACTAAGAAGACATGAACAGAGAGGTAAGTACTAGAGCTATGAGCAACGTGAGGCCAATAACTGACATTGGTTAACAGATAATATGGCAAAGACTGGTTGTGAACGGTGGTCTTAAATACAGCTGGCTTGATTTGTCTCAGGTGGTGATCCTCAGAGGACCGATGAAGTAGAGCAGCCAGCACCCCAAGTAGAGCAGGCACTGTGGAAAAATAGTTGTGACTCAACCAGACCATTACAAAGTATGGCCTGGAGGATTTTCATCTCAAGGTGCAAGAACATTCTTAATGACTGTACACGGCGGCTGCTGATGGACGATGTTGGGCCAGATGTGCTACAGTTAGCGTTAAGGAGGTATGATCAAAGCAAGATCGAAAACATTTAACATTTAAAATGTTTAAGGGGAATATGGCCTGAAAATATAACATGAATTAAGAAGTAATTTTTTGATATCTTTGAGGTTGGAGACTATGCAGAGAAGCCTTCAGTGGGCAAGAGGAAGACTGATCAATGTAACTGCAGCAGATCAACTTCTGCGTGACTTGGCTGAATTGATTCAGGAGGTCGAACTGTCTACTCAGCATGGCCAACAAGGTAAGCACATATTGTGTCGAGTCCTTGACTCACCAACAGTGTGAAATAAATTATGACTCTGTCTTAACCTATTTTCCAAATATTTACCTATTTACCTGATATATTTACCTGATATATGGGGTGCCTTTACCTATTTACCAAACGCTTATATATTTTCAGGCTGTTTTGGATACCAGGCACCAGTGGTTTTCAACAGAGGTAGAGGTAGATCCCTTTACCTTATCACTCGGGAACAGCTTTCATTCCTGAAGTCATGTGGATTCACTGCACCTCAGATGGCTGATATTTTGAATGTTTCACTTCGTACAATTCGAAGACGTCTGCGGTCAGTGACTTTTGAAACCAGTGTGACTTTCATTTCTTTGTGACACACACTCACTGTTTATTCAAATTAAATGGTATTGTGAAATTGTAAACATTAGTATATTTGAATGTGCACCACTAGTCAAGTAATGAAGTGTGCTGTTATGGTAGTGATAAATTACTCATGTTTTTTTGTCTGATTTCAGACAGTATCATTTCACCCGTGCATCAATGTATGCGGAACTGACTGACAGTGCCTTGGATGAACATGTGCAGGACATTGTTGCTGGCAATGAACAAATTGGTCCTGAGGCTGTCAGAGCCTCCCTGCGAGTACGTGGACTACGTGTACAGTGAAGGAGGGTTCGAGCAAGCATGTTACGGATAAATCCTGGAGCAGCTGCCCTTAGAGCAGTTTTGCGGAGACCAGAACGAAGAACATATCAGGTTGCAGGTCCAAACTCATTGTGGCACATTGATGGAAATCACAAGCTGATAAGGTAACCAACCACACTGATTTGTTGAACACCTATTTTGACCAAAGTGAAATTCAGCATTACATCAAATATAATTGTTGAACAATAAGACACCTCCAATAGAGCCAGGCCCTGGGATGGGCAGTCCTCTAACACAACTGGTTATGTTTAAAGGGAAAGATGAGAGAACACAGACAGCGCAAGCAACATACAGAGAAAAATTCAAACTTGACATGTAATAGTCCCATGTAAATCAAATAAGAGTGTGTTTTCCATTGTTTCAATAACAAAGCAGAAATAATATTTTTCTTCTTATGGACCACGGTTTTAGGTGGAGGATAGTCATTCATGGGGCTATTGATGGATACAGTCGTCTTGTGGTCTTCCTTCATGCCTCAAACAACAACCGTAGCAGTACCGTTTTATCAAGTTCCATCAGAGCCGTGGTATCCTATGGTGTACCCTCGAGGGTCCGGACAGACAGAGGAGGGGAAAACAATGCTGTCTGCCTGATGATGAACATTTTCAGAGGCTTTGATCGTGGAAGTGCCCTAAGAGGAAGGAGTACCCATAATCAGAGAATTGAGAGGCTCTGAGGTGATCTGTGGCGAGGAATGACCAATGTCTACTGTGATTTATTTCACCACCTGGAGGAGGAAGGCATCATAGACATTGACAATGAAATGCACCTTTGGGCTCTCCATTACATCTATCTCCCAAGGATCAACAGAGATTTGAAAGACTTCTCTCAAGAGTGGAACAATCATGGCTTGCGGACAGAGAGACACTTGAGCCCATTACAGATTTTTGTCCGAGGCAGCCTCCAGCAACAGGGCCGAGCCTCAACTGCCATGCAGGACATCTTTCAGACTAGAGCAGCTGCTGCTGATGGGACTATTGGTGGGACAGCTGATGGTAGTGTGACAGCCACTGAGAGTGAGACGACTGCTGCTCAGGGCTTAGGTACTGATTCTGGTGGTGGTGCTCATGGTACAGATGAGCTGGGATTGCTGGTCGACTGGCCTGAGAGGATTACTGTGCCAGACATTGAATTTACTCTGGACGAACCGATGATGGAGCAAGTGGTAGAACTATTTAATCCACTAACTGGCACCAGAGGGAGTCATGGTATTGAACTCATCACTGGCTTAATATACTTTCTGGACTCGACATATCATTGAGACAGTTCAATTATTGACTGAAACATAATAGCAGCAAGTGGAAAGACTTCAAAATATCTAGGTGACTGGATACATATAATGTGAAAAGTTATAATACGTGTTTACTATGTACCATTGAGTAGTGGAGATACAAGAACGAGCTGTGTGACACTGACAATAAAAAATGATGAGTGATTTTTAAAGTGTATAAGATGGAAGTTGTGAAATGGAAAGTATACATCTGAAGCTGAATCTCGATAAAGTCAACTTGATTAATCTAAAAGTTACAGCTGTTGATATTGATAAATACAACTATAAAGCAGTGACAGTAAATAATTAAAAAATAAAAAACTGTATAGTAGGTCTTGAAGTGGCTCAGTATAGTGTAGTAGATATAAAGTGGTTTAGCGTGTGTTTGATGTTGTGACAGTTCACAGCGAGCACATTATGTTTTGCTTTGTACAGATTATGCTTTGTACAAACATAGTTCTGAAAATACTGGACTCCAGTGTAAAATGTGAATAAAAAAAGAGCAAGCACTGATTTGCAAATGTGAAAGGCAAAGTTTGTTCACAGTAGAACATAGAAAACATGTCAAGTGTTTACACTGAGACTATGTCGTTAAAAATAAGTCCATTTTAATTTGATGGCAGCAATATGTTTCAAAACAGTTGGGATGGGGCAAGAGAAGGCTGGAAAAAGTGGTACTAAAAAGAAACAGCTGCAGGGATATTTTAAAAGTAACAGGTCAGTTACATGATTAGATATTAAAAGCATCTTAGAGAAGCAGAGTTGCTCTGGAGGAAATATGGGCAGAGGTTGATCAATCTGCAAAAAAACTCCATTAACAAATTGTGCAACAATTTCAGAATAATGTTTCCAAGTGTAAAGTTGTAAAGACTTAAAATATTCCATCCTCTAGAGGCATAAAAATATATTTTATCAAAAGATTCAGTGACTGGAGAAATCTCTTTGCAGAAACAATGAGGCTAAAAGCCATGATGTCAGTGATCTTCAAACGCTCACAGGAAAGTTATCATCATGGAGCATTAAACAGACACGATTCTCTCATGGAAATCAGTGCATTTCCTGTATCCTTTAGGGCAACAGACCTGAGTCACACTTTTAGAGAGGTACCTGATGAGGTGGATTGAGAGGAATATCTATGATGCATGGCAGTTTGTTCACTCACTTCCTCTCCACCACAGCTTCCGAAGCGCGGCCAATCACAGAGCTTGCTCTCCTGATCCAAGAAGAACACATCAAAGTGCACTGCACTCACCTGAACTGACAGAACACCTGTCATTAACATTTTGGTGCACACATAAGCTTGTTCTCAAAACCCGCCTGCCCATCCACTTCTTGTGTACAGCCTCTGTTTTGATCTTCCAGTTCAGCAAATGTATATATGTGGGTGTCCAGGTATTTGTATTCCTCCACCACATCATATCAGCGGGTTCAGTATCTTATACTGATGTCAAGATAATGCACACTGCAGCCCATTTGTATCTACAGTTATCAGAAAGAAGACATAACCAAGTTACATGGATTCTTTTTTTTAATTACTTCATGTCATACAGGTAAACTAGTTATGTTATGTACAACGCTGTCATGTGCCACTCTCTGTTTCAAATTCATGTAAGACATCCAGAGTACTCGGATGACATTGACAAGGACATCTCCAGTTTACATGGGAAACAATTATTTCATGTTTTTGAGATTATTTATTTACATCACTTTTCAGAAAACGTACATACAGGTCTGATTCAAAACTGCATATCTATTTTTAATGCATGTTGATGGGGCAAAAATATTCCTGAGATACTGTTAACATTATTAAATTTGAAGGCTATTATACAGTGGTATTACTTTAAACTGAGTAAAACGGTATTTTGATAAAAGTTAAGGTCTCCGTTTGTTTCAGAAAAAGCATACTGTCATTTATTTGCTTTTATTATTTATTTATATGCCCTCCGCGGACCATCTGTGCACTGCGTAGGTGATTGGTGGCTCCGTGCACAAGTGCTGCACTCAGGGACAAGGCGCACTAATTACGATCAGATCTTCCCTGGGCAGGGAGAGGTGATGAACTGTATGCCACTTTTTCATTGGCATACATTAAGCACAATGTTTTATTGCCTACGGTGGGGCAGGTCACATACTGGGTGAAGGTGGTCAGTGTGGAGTCCAGCGAGACATGATTAAAGTCCCCTGATATTAGAAGAAGAGCTCTCGGAGATTGCGTCTGCAGTCTGCGGACCACAGAGAGTCACAGGCTGCCTCCACGGATGCTAATGGCTAATAGCTCAATGTCTCTGTTGCAGAGTTGTTCTTTCACAGCAATGTGCCCAGGGATACCACAACTGTCTTTAACAAACACTGCCAGCCCCCCTCCTTTCCTCTCACCGCTGTGTCTCGTCTTGTCCGGCTGCAGCAGCTGGAAGCCGGGCAGCCTACTCACAGAGGGAGTACCGGGCAGTGTCGGGGTACTGCCACTGTGACCGGGTTAGCGTCATTAGCTCCTCAATCATATCAGGGAGCGATCTCACGTTTACAGTGATTACAGAAAGGAGAGATGGTGTGTAAGGTGTCCTTCTCGGGAAACATCACCCCCGTCTCTTCCCTCACTGGGGACGTAGGGTCTGTCTGCCGGTAGCGCAGCTGCAGGGCGCAGCGCTAACAGCTGATCCCTAAAGTAAACAAAGGAGCCATGCGCCGAGTGTCTAAATACGGGTGAAAAAAGAGAAGACAAAAGAAGAGAAAAGTCAACATAACTAGCACGGAGCGGTAATGCATGACGGCAGAATCTGATTGCTAAGACATAAGTTAAAGGTTAAGAGAAGTAAAGAGGAAAATAAGAAAGAAGCTCAGAAATTAGCAGAGCTAGCTCTGCTCATTACCTGTTAGCTGCCATAACAGGTACCACAGTTAAGGTTTCAGAAAAAGTATTCTGTCGTTTGTTTGCTTGATCATGCCTTAAACACATCAAAATGCATAGTGGGATTATAATACAAGTCAATACTGTGACAAGCACTGGTACTGAATAGGCAATCACTTAGCAGCAAGGTGAATCGGTGATGCATTAGTGTGGTCTGCACTTCCTCTTCTTTGATTGGGTGAAATGAGTTGAAAGTAATTGGATGAGGGAACCATGGGGAGTGCCCTGCATAATTTCAATAAAACGCCGTTTTAAACGCCGTTACAGCTGGCACAGAACGCCGCAAAAAACGCCGTTTTTATGCATCTTTGAACGGCGTTTTCTGCCGAGTGGCGTAAAAAACGGCGTTTCCGTCTGTCTTTGAACGCCGCTTTTTACGTCACTCGGATGGTGCGTTCAGGGCGCCATGTGAGACTCGGAAAAAACGGCGTTTGTCGAAACAAAACGCCGTTTTTTTCGGCGTTTTGAAAAATTAAACGGCGTTTTTTACGCCGTTTCTTAACCAAACGGGTTAGAAAAGTGGCGAATTTTGGCACTAATGGCTTGCCATACATGTCCGCCGTGACCTGCCCGAAACCGGAAGTGGCGTCATTTTGCGGAAATGTAGTTTTTTACCATCAGGGGCTTATGAGCCTATACTTGTGTTTTTAAAAGTTATGTTTGACTTTATGACTTTCTGTGTCGTTTCTGGGATGCTTAGGACTCATATTGCACTGCTGGAAATAGTTTATTTTGATGCATATGCTGTTTTTTTGCAAATTTGCATTATAATATTTATTTTCGTTTTTCCTGCAGTATATGAAAATTGGTGTATTTCAAAAATAAAACTATGAAGACACTTAAAATAAATTTCCTGTGGTGGGAAACTAGTTTGTGCAACTTTTTTGTATTTACAGCTTTGAGGGATAAGACTCTTAAATTTCTCTAACTAGAAATATATGTTAAAAAGCAATGAATTTTGCAATTGATGTACTTACTATGCACTTAATGCATACATATTATGAAAATTTGGGCTATAATGGTTGTATTGATGTATATCAACTTGAAATGCTCCCAAAAATGGCACTACAGCATGTAAAAAATATAATATAAGCTCTGGCGGACTTGGTTCAATGGTAGGTCTTAAAGGGTTAATATCTTTCTTTCTTTCTATTGTTGTATCATTGCTATTAAACAGTATTTTCACCAGCAGTCAAAAATAAGTGTACACTTATGTCTGCATTTTTATTTGTTAAAAACTAACAACATGACAGCAGAAGTGCTGCCACGTGTCTGGCTAGAAAGAGAATAAAAATGTGTTTATCTGGTAGTTCAATGAAAGGCTTCAGTCAATTAGGAGTGACAAAACATAATCTGTGTTCACATTTGCAGTTTTGTATTCTTATACAATATTTAAAATTTGAAGTCTTATTTTATTATACATTTTTGATTTTATTAAATATTTGTGGGTATTTTGTATTAGTTGAAGTGGCCCCTCCAGTGCATTGACAGTGTCAGCAGGGATCATTTAAGTTTGAGACCCCTGATCTATAAAAACCACACCTCTTTAGGTCAGTTTGCTATCTTTAAATTCCATTTCCAGTTTTTTTGAGTGTAACCTACTCCTTTTAGTCTGAGCAGTCTTTAAACTTTTTTTGAAATTTTACAAGTTACATAGAAGCTTGATTTGACCAAAGGTTCAAAATCAGCAGCAAATTTCTAGAATGACAAACAATGACAACCGTTTCAGATATCCACATGTATTTAATAAAGCTTTAATTGTAAGACTTGGATAAGTTGTTGACCATCATGATGCCATTTTCTCTGAAAGTTTTGCTCTGACTCCTGATTACTTATTGGAGTGAAAAAAGACAGTCAAGACAGTTGTAATTATCCCAAAAATGTTTTATTTCCTTGGATTTAAAATAGTTTTGAACAATAAATAACTATTCAAATAGCACTATTGACATGTGACACTGCGTACAACTGAGTACAAGAAATATGTCAAGATGCATAACAGACATTTTCAAATTGTTTCCATAAATCAGATGAATTTAGCACTTCTGAACAGCAATTGGATGTTTCCAATGAAGGAATACTGCCACGGCTAGCGGGTCAAGACGCGTGGAATTTAATGAAGATCCAAGATGCTGGCAGCTGAGATCCAGGTGAGGTTTATTGGGAAGGTGGTGATACAAACAGGAACGGCCAAGGCGTGGAGGAAACTAAGCAAAACCTAAACTGGAATAAACTAACAAAACAAACCTGAAACCTTAACTGGAGACCTGTGGAGAAAATACAGGAACACACAGGGAGACAAAACAGACAATCCAGCAACGCACACGAGAAAACACAGGGCCTAAAATACACAGGGGAATAACGAAATCAGACATGACGAGACCAAAGGAAGCAGAACTAAAAACACTGACATGAGACACATACCTTCAAAGTAAAACAGGAAACACACCGACTGGACTCTAGACAGACAAACTTAAGAGACTGGGAGACAGAAGATAGGAACTTGAAACGTGGAACAAGAGAGCACAGAGCACACACAACACTAGGGATAATCATAAACAAAACCACAGAATATTAACAAATTTAAACATAAACACGAGTCCACAGACTCCAGAACATGACAAATACACCTTTAACAACAACCAAGCTTGTTGGCTTTGAGAAAACATTTTGAAAGAGTTAAATATTTTACATGGTAAATAACTACCATACAAAGACACGGTGCATTTAAGCACAAACAGCATGGGATGCAATGACAGTTTAAATACACCAAGTTATGTTATGACTTTCACAAACTAAAACAGAAAGCTTCACTTCAATACTAACTGGACAACCACTGTCCTGACAACACATTATTCCTGACTACAAAAAGGCTGGTTATCCAAGTCTTCCTTTTTTACTTCTACTTTCTGTTGATACCTGTCTATATAACTTCAAACCTTCAACAACACAAAAGTATTGAATTTCCGTGTTGAACTATTACTTTAAATCTTACGATCATAGCTTTCATAATAGCGCTGTATGAAACATAAAATAGTTATAAGCAATAACTCAAAATCTGCACTGTAAGGTATTCAAAATGGACAATGTAAATGGTGTCCATCTATGCCATGCCAAATGTTGGTGCCCAAAGTATAGCATTGCACATTTGTGCTTTAAATGATTCAAAGTCTTTGTGCACTGGCAATTTCAAAACAATGTTACATGCATTTGCCTCAGGAAAAATCTTGCCAGAATCCTCTGGAAGAATCTCTATTGTGGGCTGCATAAGAAAGCCATTTGGGGGTATTGAAGAGGATCCAGAAACAAGTTCCAGGAAATTCTCCAAGGTCACGGCTGCACATTCTCCATCTAAAATAAACGAACAGTTGAGTGTTAGTGTGGCGGGGCGTGGTCTGCGGTGTAGCTGCAGGGAAAGCAGAGGCGTGTGTGTGTGTGTGTGTGTGTGTGTGTGTGTGTGTGTGTGTGTGTGAAGTGATAGCAACCAAGAGTGAATAAAGAAAGATGCTGAAAAGCCCATAAACATAGTCGGGTCTGCCATGGTTCTGTTCCAGTTAGGTATTTGAAATGTTTTTTCGGACTACATCGAAACATAATGTATTCGCTTTTCTCTACTCTTCCTAAAACTGACTATCAATGACATGATAGTCATGATAATTTGTGGCCTACAATTGTGAGTGCACAAATTCATGTACAGTATCTTACAGAACAGACCATATTATAATAATTTCTTGTACCTTTTTCATCACTGAGCCAGTCTCTCCAGAAATATATCGTCTGGCTTTCGATCTCTCTTTTATGTGTTCCTGGCGTTGAAAAGTTGACTTGAAATACGGCTGAGAGCTCAGCAGCTTTCAAAGGTTCCACATCCTCCACAAACAGATTACGGAATAAATCAGGGTGTGTCCTAATATCCTGGAGGAGGCCGAGGGTGTTGAAGCCCTCTGTGAACCTGAACACATCAATTTTACATGAGAAAATTACAGCAGTCCAACCTGTTCAAAAATGTATATTTAGTTTTTCTCAATCACTTTGACATAATTCCCACATCAGAACAGTAGCTTTCAAAATTTAACTTTCACTACACTTAATGCAGTTATCAAATAACGGACTTTCCCACCAAGCTTTTCAACTGATGAACAGGAATAGCAAATAGTGTGCCAAATTGTATTTAGTGTGACTGGCCTATTGGCTAGGGGTGGGTTTTGATAATCGATTTATCGATTAAAATCAATTCTGGCTTGGATAACGTGATATCAATTAATTTAAATCCTGAATCGATTATAAATTTAGTTTGCCCGAAATGCCAGAATCTCACGTTAAACCTCGCAAAATTTCAACAACCACCAAACAGCTAAGACAGTAAAGCCGACAGCTCGCTGATTCTGATGTTACGGTGGGTCCGCGCTTTGTGTTTAAGCCCTTTTTGCGCTGATTCTAAAGCTGTTAGTTTGATCTCTCTCCAAACATTATTGACCAAACCAGCAGCAAAACAAGATCCAAACTACGCTTCACATAAACATCGTCATCGATTCCCTCTTACTTTTGCTGTTTTGCTTCCACAACACTTCATGCACATCTCTCTCTCTCTCTGTATACTTCAAGAACAGTTTCCTATCTAAAAATCTGTTTTCTGCATTATTCGCTTGCTTGTTACGCACAAGTCTACCGTTGTTTACAGCGCTGTCGGCCGCTGTTTTTTTTTCCCCTTTTTCTTACTTCCAAAAAGAAAGCCTCATTTCTGCTGTTCAAATGGCTACTGAACAAATGTAAACTTTTTAAAATTATGCAAAATGCAAAACACTTAGCTATGTCTGTAATAAAACTGTTGTTTTATTAGAGGTATTGTTCATATGTTGATTAATGTTTTCTTTCGTTTTTGATCTACTGCAGAATATTTCTATAAAATCCCAGGCCAGGAAAATCACCTTCATGTTTGTCTGTGTTTTATCTTCAGCTACTTTGACACAAAAGCATCTGCTGTGATGCTTATGCTTATGTAACCAACGGGGGGCACTAAAGCAGTCGTGCCAGAATGTCGTGCTAAAAAGAAAGATTCTTTAAAATACAAGGGGGAGCAAGCGAGTCAGATACCCAGGGCACAGAGATGAAGCAGGTCTCATCAGATACAGTTTAATAGGCCAGGGAGCACAAATAAAAACACCCTTAAAATGTACGTAATAAAATGTTGTCAAGCTACTAAAACTAAATAAAACAATTCTAAAACCCGTAAAACTACCATTTTCTACATTCAATAAAAAACCCCTGCTATAATTATGCCACATGTTCATTATGGGTTGTTAGGATTCAGAGATTCTTTTATTGCTACCATATACTCTGCCTTATGATGAATGCATTAATAACATGTTTTACAGTATTATTTTATCAGTAATATTTCTTACAGGGTTCATATTGCATTGAATATGTTTGTCATCACATTCATTCTATTCACAGGTTTAGTTCAGTTTATACACATTGCATATCTGTGCTTGTTTAGAGTTGATGTTCCATCCAAGAGGGTTTTAAGCTTCACTGGTGAGAGTGTCCAGGTGATACATGGTGAGGGAAGATGAGAACATAGCAGGTTAATTGCATGCATGCTTACAATACACATAAATCTAGCAACAGGCCTGAGCGAGGGCCCAAGTGTCTTCTGCTTCTTTTTGAGACCTGCGCCAATTCTGTCTACTTAGTGATTGGTGACGAGGGTCCATTATTAGCCATTAGAGACCCTGAGGCTTGAAGTTTATTACCTTAAAAGGCAAGTGTTATAGAAAAGAGAAGTTATATGTCTGTTTATAGTTATTAAGATGTACATGATGTACCCTTGTCTGTAAACAATATATTTTTGACCTGTATTGACGTGTACGTGGGGGCGTAATCCTCTATGCTATAAAACCAGAATCCAGTGTATTTTTGTCAGAGGAAATGAGCCATATGCTGATGGTTCTTCTCCTGTGTTAATAAACTCATCGTTTGATTGCACTTTTCTGGAGCCTCCGTCGTTTGTTGTCTGGTGTGTAGTTGATCGATCTCGCTTCAGGGTCCATCAGCAGGCCAGGAATTCCTTCTTTAGAGCAGAGTCCACGCCAGCCTCGTCTTCGGCAGACAAGGAAGAGCCTCCCATCTTCTTGTTCTTCCACTGGCCCATCAGCTTGCGTTCTGCACCCGAATCCGTCATGCGACCACCGCCACGGCTCCCCTTGCATTGATGTCCTGTCAAATAACAAATAGGGGCCAGAACAATGGTCCCAGAAGCGGCCCTGGCTCATGGCCGTGGCGACCCTCTCCCAACCCAGCTGCACCCAGTAAACAACAGTAGAGACCCTACTCACAAATGCAGGCAGAGGTAAACCTCTGCTCTGCTGCCAGTCACACGCGTTGTCTCCTACTGTTGCCGTTCCATGAGGTCAGGACTGGGTCACCGTGTCACGCTGGCCATCCAGCATTAACCTTCCAGTCTGGGGTCTCTCTCTTCCAGTGCTCAGCTAGCCTGCTTTTAAAAGGTCTTTGCACAGCTGATAGGCCACCTCTGGACACACCCATGCCTCAGAAGGTGGTCCCTATCAGGTAATTTGTCCCAGGTGTAGCCAGTCCACAGTGGATTAAAAACTATGTCACATAAAACACTAAAAACCATGCAATAGAAACAGAGCAAAAACATGCAAATAAAACGACACTCATAAATAAACACTAAAAATCAGAATAAAAACAATATACAAGATAAATACAAATTTCCACTGTGCTACACTTACACCTTTGATAAAGTCTTGCGAGTGTCACCTTCCTTTTCATAGATACAAAAATATGTAAATGTACTGATCTAAATTATAATATTTCTGACTGTCTGAGGCAAAATTTCCCAGATTTAAATTGAATTGAATCGAATCGAATCATGGATCGAAACGATTCGGGACCTTGTGAATTGGAATCGAATCGATTCTAGAAATCAGTGACGATACCCAGCCCTAGTATCTACCTCTTCACTGAGATCTTGGCCCCTGTCAGTTTTGGCCGGCGGTCATAGGTTCCTTCCAATATGACGCGAGACTGGCATAAAATAAATCCATGGACTGGCACTTTAGTAAAGAAGGCACGTATTAACAGCACAAACACCAACCCACTAAAAACAAAATAGCTTCCTTTTATACTCTACCTATTCAGGTGAGAATCCGGACTAGCCCGAGTATGGGGGTTAACTAATCAAAATGAAAACACAACCCAACAAACATACAATAACATTAGAGCACATAACAAACATATACATATTTCCAAAATGTACTATAAACAAGTCAATAACATACACTTCAACCATTACTATCTAACCATACTCCCCTAACCTGGCACACTGGTCTGCTCCAGGAGCTCTTAAGCAGGTGATTGAACCGATTCCACTCTTTTGCTCCACATCCTGCTGGAAGCAACCAGGACAGGCGAGTACTTTTACAAATGTATATGTTTGTTATTCAATTCAATTCAATTCAATTTTATTTATATAGCGCCAAATCACAACAAAAGTCGCCTCAAGGCGCTTTATATTGTACAGTAGATAGCACAATAATAAATACAGAGAAAAACCCAACAATCATATGACCCCCTATGAGCAAGCACTTTGGCGACAGTGGGAAGGAAAAACTCCCTTTTAACAGGAAGAAACCTCCGGCAGAACCAGGCTCAGGGAGGGGCAGGGCCATCTGGTGCGACCGGTTGGGGTGAAAGAAGGAAAACAGGATGAAAGACATGCTGTGGAAGAGAGACAGAGATTAATAACAGATATGATTCGATGCAGAGAGGTCTATTAGCACATAGTGAGTGAGAAAGGTGACTGGAAGGGAAAAACTCAATGCATCATGGGAATCCCCGGCAGCCTACGTCTATTGCAGCATAACTAAGGGAGGATTCAGGGTCACCTGGTCCAGCCCTAACTATATGCTTTAGCAAAAAGGAAAGTTTTAAGCCTAATCTTGAAAGTAGAGATGGTGTCTGTCTCCCGAATCCAAACTGGAAGCTGGTTCCACAGAAGAGGGGCCTGAAAACTGAAG
This sequence comes from Oreochromis niloticus, assembly GCF_001858045.2. Classification (NCBI taxonomy): domain Eukaryota; kingdom Metazoa; phylum Chordata; class Actinopteri; order Cichliformes; family Cichlidae; genus Oreochromis; species Oreochromis niloticus. Next base: position 82,962,625 of record NC_031967.2, on the reverse strand, counting down.
GCTCTGCCTCCCATTCTACTTTTAAATACTCTAGGAACAACAAGTAGGCCTGCAGTGCAAGAGCGAAGTGCTCTAATAGGGTGATATGGTACTACAAGGTCATTAAGATAAGATGGGGCCTGATTATTTAAGACCTTGTATGTGAGGAGCAGGATTTTGAATTCAATTCTGGATTTAACAGGAAGCCAATGAAGGGAAGCCAAAACAGGAGAAACATGCTCTCTCTTTCTAGTCCCTGTCAGTACTCTTGCTGCAGCATTTTGGATCAGCTGAAGGCTTTTCAGGGAGTTTTTAGGACATCCTGATAATAAAGAATTACAGTAGTCCAGCCTGGAAGTAATGAAGGCGTGAACTAGTTTTTCAGCATCACTCTGAGACAGGATATTTCTAATTTTAGAGATGTTGCGCAAATGGAAGAAAGCAGTCTTACATATTTGTTTAATATGTGCGTTGAAGGACATGTCCTGGTCAAAAATGACTCCAAGGTTTCTCACAGCATTACTGGAGGCCAAGGTAATGCCATCCAGAGTAAGAATCTGCTTAGATACCATATTTCTAAGATTTTCAGGGCCGAGTACAATAACCTCAGTTTTATCTGAATTAAGAAGCAGAAAGTTAGCGGCCATCCAGGTCTTTATGTCTTTAAGACATTCCTGCAGTTTAACTAATTGGTGTGTGTTACCTGGCTTCATGGATAGATAGAGCTGCGTGTCATCTGCATAGCAGTGAAAATTTATGCTATGTCTTCTAATGATGCTGCCTAAGGGAAGCATGTATAATGTAAATAGAATTGGTCCTAGCACTGAACCCTGTGGAACACCATAATTGACCTTAGTGTGTGAAGAGGACTCTCCATTTACATGAACAAATTGGAGTCTATTAGATAGATATGATACAAACCACTGCAGTGCAGTACCTGTAATACCTACAGCATGTTCTAATCGCTCTAATAGGATATTATGGTCAACAGTATCGAACGCTGCACTGAGGTCTAGCAGGACAAGCACAGAGATGAGTCCACTGTCAGAGGCCATAAGAAGATCATTTGTAACCTTCACTAAAGCTGTTTCTGTGCTGTGATGAGCTCTGAAACCTGACTGAAACTCTTCAAATAAGCCATTCCTCTGCAGATGATCTGTTAGCTGTTTGACAACTACTCTTTCAAGGATTTTTGATATGAAAGGAAGGTTGGAGATTGGCCTATAATTAGCTAAGACAGCTGGGTCTAGGGATGGCTTTTTAAGTAAAGGTTTAACTACAGCCACCTTGAAGGCCTGTGGTACATAGCCGATTATTAGAGATAGGTTGATCATACTTAAGATCGAAGAATTAATTAATGGCAGGACTTCTTTGAGCAGTTTTGTAGGAATGGGGTCTAAAAGACACGTTGATGGTTTGGAGGAATTAATTATTGAAGTTAACTCAGAAAGATCAATTGGAGAAAAAGAGTCTAACTTAACATTGATGGTACTAAAAGTAGCTGTAGATAATGTTACATCTGTGGGATGATTATTGGTAATTTTTTCTCTAATGATAAAAATTTTATTTCTGAAGAAGTTCATGAAGTCATTACTAGTTAACGTTAAAGGGATTGTTGGCTCAGTAGAGCTCTGACTTTTTGTCAGCCTGGCTACAGTGCTGAAGAGAAACCTGGGGTTGTTCTTATTTTCTTCAATCAGTGACGAATAGTAAGATGTTCTGGCTTTGCGGAGGGCTTTCTTATAAAGCAGCAAACTATTTCTCCAGGCTAAATGATGATCCTCTAAATTTGTGACACGCCATTTCCTCTCCAGCTTACGAGTTATCTGCTTTAGGCTACGTGTTTGAGAATTATACCACGGAGTCAGGGACTTTGGATTTGAGGCCTTAGTTTTCACAGGAGCTACAGTATCCAGAGTCGTACGTAGAGAGGAGGTAAAATTATTAACAAGATAATCGACCTCTGTTGGAGTAGCGTTCAGATAGCTGCTCTGCTCTATGTTGGTACAGGGCATTGAAGATGATAACAGTGGGTGGATTATATTCTTAAACTTAGTTACAGCACTTTCAGAAAGACATCTACTTTGATAAAGTCTACTCTCCACTGCTGTGTAATCAGTTATTGTAAATGTGAATGTTATCAGGAAATGATCAGACAGCAGAGGGTTTTCAGGAAACACTGTTAAATGTTCAGTTTCTATGCCATATGTTAAAACAAGATCTAGAGTGTGATTAAAGTGGTGGGTGGGTTCTTTTACATTTTGAGAGAAGCCAATTGAGTCTAATAACAGATTAAATGCGATGTTGAGGCTGTCATTTTTAGCATCTACATGGATGTTAAAATCACCCACAATAATTATTTTATCTGAGCTGAGCACTAAATCAGATAAAAAGTCTGAGAAATCAGAGAGAAACTCTGTGTAAGGCCCAGGTGGACGATAGATGATAACAAGTAAGACTGGTTTCTGAGTTTTACAGCTGGGGTGGACGAGGCTAAGCATCAGGCTTTCAAATGAATTAAAAGTCTGTCTTTGTCTTTCGTTAATTAATAGACTGGTGTGAAAAATTGCTGCCACACCGCCCCCTCGGCCTGTGCTTCGAGGTTTCTGGTAGTTAGAATGACTCGGGGGTGTTGATTCATTTAAACTAACATAATCATCCTGCTGCAACCAGGTTTCTGTAAGGCAGAGTAAATCGATTTGTTGATCAATTATTAAGTCATGTACTAACAGAGACTTGGAGGAGAGAGACCTAATATTTAATAATCCACATTTCACTGTTTTACTCTTTGGTTCAGATGTGGATACTGTATTGTTCTTTCTTTGTGATTTTTTATGTTTAAGTTGTTTATTGCTGGTTTTTGGTTTGTTTTTTGTCTTTTGGGAGCTGACACAGTCTCAATGGAGATGGGTTTTTGGGGGGGTAGCAGGAGGAGAGAAGCTGCAGAGAGGCGTGTAAGACTGCAACTCTGCTTCCTGGTCCCAACTCTGGATAGTCATATTTTGGGGGGTTTAATAAATTTGTCCATATTTCTAGAAATGAGAGCTGCTCCATCCAAAGTGGGATGGATGCCGTCTCTCCTAACAAGACCAGGTTTCCTCCAGAAGGTTTGCCAATTATCTATGAAGCCCACATCGTTTCTGGGACACCACTCAGACAGCCAGCAATTTAAGGAGAACATGCGGCTAAACATGTCACTCCTGGTCTGATTGGGGAGGGGACCAGAGAAAACTACAGAGTCCGACATTGTTTTGGCAAAGTTACACACCGATTCAATATTGATTTTAGTGACCTCCGATTGACGTAACCGGGTGTCATTACTGCCGACGTGAATTATGATCTTACTGTATTTACGTTTAACCTTAGCCAGCAGTTTTAAATTTCCTTCAATGTCGCCTGCTCTGGCCCCTGGAAGACAATTGACTATGGTTGCCGGTGCTCTATGTGCTCTAATGTTATTGTATGTTTTCATTTTGATTAGTTAACCCCCATACTCCTAATTCTCGTAAAAGGTACGCTTCATGTACTGATTAACATGCACTTAAAAGATGTAGGTTAGGGTGCACACTGGTTATGTGGATTTTGCTATATGAATATGCTCAAGAGTCTGTTTGAGCTAAAAACTTGAAATATTTGTATGTATATTTTAAATCAGTAACATAGATAAAATGTTTTTGGATAACTGTTTGAATAATCAAAGAGATATTTATAAAGGGCAGGCTACAACAGACATGCTTACCGGGAGCTGTATTGTCTCTTCTGCATAAGCCACACCAGAAACGCTCTGTGCGAATAGCAACGTCTGCACTGTGGGTGTCACAGCGAGTGAGATGAGCCGTGTAGAAAATAAAAGGAGGATCCAAACGCAGGCACTTGTACAGGTGTGAGGGTGGTTTATTAAACACAAAAATGGAAAGGACAGAAGGAGAACGGAGCAAAGACTAAACTAAACTGGGAGCAAACTGACTACGGAACACGAACCTGAACATGAATGAGAGCGGGCGGAAACAGATGACGGTTGACAGCAGGGAAACACACAGAATGAAGCAGGGTGGAAACACAGACGGACCAGCAACAACAATGACTAAAGACGTGACTTAAATACACACACATGGAACTCAAACAATACATGAAACCATAAATCCTTAAGCACAGATAACAGAAACAAGAAACTCTAATAATAATAATAATAATAATCATCACCACCACAAGAACTACAAGAGAATAAGAAAACAATCCATAATACAAAATTAAACCAAAATATAAGAAACTCAAAATGTTGGGTCAACACTGACCCAGAACCGTGACAGTGGGAGTGTCTGGACCCTCCACACCGGGATCTGCCCCACAACCTCACACTGATCCCCAGGGGCACGGCAAACTTGTAAGCCCTATTTTGGCTCTCGAAAAAAATATGCTCAAGTTGTTCTTGTGTCCGACAAAAATTAGTTCTAATATGTTTTATTTTTAATGTTATTGCGTTGAAGTTAGCACAATTTAAGTTCGAAAAATTATTAGTCTCTTAAATGAATGGCATCTTGACGGGGACTCGGTAAGAGGCTTAAAAAACTAATACATTGTTTTACATCTTGTGCACTTGGGCACACTTCAATGAAACTCGAAAAGTGGGACACACAATATGGAGATGATGACTTGGCATTTTTTAGGGAGGAGTGTAAGTATAGAGAGGAGGAATTCCTACTTCCCATTCATGCACTCTGCGGTGGGCATTGTGTCGAAACTGTCCTTGTAACATGTTTACTTTTTTCAGATTAAATGGCTGAGAAAAAAACCCATCAAAGTTGAGCTAAGTATTCACCACAGTATCATGTTTTTTTTATTAGGGTCAAAAAACAAGTCAGTCCCTGAAGCTTATCTGTGCCACAGATGCTAATTCAATGACTGTGGGAATGTGTAAGGAATGTTTTGGGACCTGTCTGATCTTAAAAAAAACTAACTTTGTTGTTACATTACACCAACATTGAGGAAACATTTAACAGCTTATCATGGAGCTGGATGAAGGTCAAAGGGAAAGTCCCTGCCACGCTTCCAGTTATGCCTCCATCAGTAGTCATCCAACCGGTCCATGCTATATCGCCCCTCCTGACCCGGAGTGGTATAACGTTTTGTAGAAAAGTTTGATCGATTCGCTCTCTCTCTCTCTTAAAAAAATAATAATTTTCTATGTTTTTTTTCTTGTATGCTTATGGTATTGTACGAAAGAAGTTGAAGCATCCCAAGCTCTCGGAGGTAACTGACCGGGATAAACCGACGGTCGTCTGACTCCTTCATGATGTGCGTAAAACAAGGCAGTTTTCTTTTAAGGTTTCTGTTTTTCTGTCTATTGAGAAAACCTGTTGTAAAGTAGATCAAAAAAATGAAGAAAAACTCTTAACTTTGATCTGAGAAGGAGTGGCTGCACAAACCAAAAAATACCTCATCCGAGGATGTTTTAATAAAAATATTTGGGGCAGAGTTCTGAATATGCGCTTTTTTTTCGCTAAGGGATATTTTTCATTTTTCATTAAGGGTTTTTTTTTTGAAAACACATACAAGGATGTAGCTTGCCTCCACCCAGCGCTATAAAAATGCAATCTGTTACTAGGCAGATAATCTTAAAGCTTTTTATTTTATTGCGTCTGTAACATAAGAAAGTAAAATACATCCGCTATTGTAAAAAGAAATGGCTCTCTACAGGCAATAGAACGTCCTTCTTTTTTTCATTACAAGCGCTGGTGTAGCTTGCCTCCACCTGGCAATATATGTGTGTGTGCGTGTGTGTGTGTATATATACATATAAATAAATAAATAAATGCAATCCGTTACTAGTCAGATAATCTTAAAGGTTTTTATTTTATTGCGCCTGTAATATAAGAAACTAAAATACATCCGCTATTGAAAAAAGAAATAGCTCTTTACCGAGAAAAAGGATATCAAGATCATTGTCATAATACTGAAGCATTTAAACAGAATTCAAACTATGAGTTTGTCTGTGGAAAACTAACTGCCGCTCTGTCTCTCTATACAGCACTGACTCAACAGAAATATGCTGCGTCACCCCCCTGAACTCTCCATGCCCCAGGAACCATACCCCTCCCTCTCTGATCAGAATTATCCCCCCAGGAACCACCCCTCCTTTTTCCCACCGGATGTGATTAGTCACACATATGGAATCGATTAGACACTTCCGGAGTACCCCCCTTCCCTCACCGGATGCAATTCGTCGCGCTTATGGGTCATATTACACACATCTGGATTCGATTAGTCACTTCCGGAGTACTTCCAGTAGCGTCAAAAGGTCAAGGCTAGGGCCATCAATCAAATTTTGACACAAGCCGTATGGTAGTTTTTTAATGTCCCAGGCCCATATGACAGAGAATGTGCATCTTCTTTTTGTTTTTCATATTGTAATTTATATTTAATTGTGTTGTGGTTTGCAGTGTTTTGTGTTGTTTCACTTTAAATTTGTTTAAAAGGAAAAAGCTGAAAATTTAAATAGTTAAAAGTTTAAATATGAATAGTTGTTTTTTGTATTTTATAAACAACGACCGGATTTGCTATGTGATAGTAACAGGTAAACGAACAGTTTTTTAAAATTATTTGAATGTATATATTCGGCACGGTGGTTAGCACTGTTGCTGCACAGCAACAAGGTCCTGAGTTAAATTCCACCATCAGGCCGGGGTCTTTCTGTGTGGAGTTTGCATGTTCTCCCCGTGTTTGCGAGGGTTCCCTTCAGGTACTCCGGCTTCCTCCCACAGTCCAAAGACATGCAGTTTGTGGGGATAGGTGAATTAATTAATCTAAATTGCCCATAGGTGTGAATGTGGGAGTGTATGTGAGTGCAAATGGTTGTCTGCCCTGCAACAGACTGGCGACCTGTTTGATCTAGGTAGCTCTGTTTTGGAAGTTCAGTTAACACAAGCAATGTGTTTTGGAGTTTGTAGGGGCCACCGTATATATTTATATATAAGCATATATAAGTAAAACCACATTATTTTTACATTAGTTATTCCTTTTGTGCATAATTTTATGTAGTTTTTCATAATTAATTAATTAAAGCAGCAAAACAAATGAAGAGCTGGTTGGGAGCCGAAAGAGCCGGCTCTTTTTAGTGAGTCGAGCCAAAAAGCCGGTTGTCTAAAAAGACCCGGAATTCCCATCACTACATCTTACTGGTTATGTTCATTGAAACCGGTCAGTGCAGGTGATGATTGGCAGTGAGTTCGTCTAACTTAAGAACTGATCAGATACTAAACAGAACATTTTAGTGCTGACTGTTGTAAAACCTTTAAACATTAACCTACCAGTTCATCTTTAAATCACATTTCTTTGTTTTAAAGAAAGAAAACAACATCTTTGCAGAGACAAACTCCAAATCAGAGGCACCTCTGTTGTTGCTTTTGCTGTTATTTTACCTCGGTGTTCCTGATCAATAGTCGACATTTGTACCTCTATTTACTCTCGTACTTCTTCTACCCCTGATATCATCTCTGCAATGAGAAAATATCTGAAGAAAACTCAAACTGTTTTCTTATCTTTGCAGAAGAAAATGATCACCACAGTGAAACAGCACACAAACTGTTGGAGAGACATCGTTAACTGCACCTGTTTCAGATCATCGTAGACTTTAAATATCTAAAATTATTGTTCAACTCCGCCTGTTCCTAATGGTCATAAGGACCTCACCAAGGAATAAAGTCAGATCGTTGGTCTTTGTGCAGTTAGGCATGCATGATGCACTGAAAGTTGGAGCAGGTGAAACAAATTCCCCACACAGGGGGCTGGTCCTTTGACCCCGGTGGGACATGGTCACCTCTTCCCACTGGATAGTTCTGTCCCTCCCGGGGATGCAGGGGCTTGATTGTTCCTGTGGTCTCCTCCTGCTGGGCACGTGGATGTCACAGAGATGTGAGGGGTCTTTGGTACTCTTGGGTACTGCAGATTGCGAGTTGGTTATCCTGGTTCCATCTCAGTCTGCCTCCAGTCACCTGGGGGGCACTGCTAAAGCTTCCCCCCTCATTATCAAGTACATTTGTGACATTCTCACATTCATATGCTCTCTCTCTCGCTCTCTCACACACACACGTACTCACACAAACAATAAGAAGATTATGTATTTTCTAGTTCTGTCAAAATTAAAGCATTAACGCAAATTAATCCGCCATCACGGTCAGCACGTTTAAAATTTTTAGCGCAATTAACACATCTGGAGTGCAGAATGACTCAAAATCCCTGAAATGTTTCTGTCAATGCATTTCGGGCAGTTTGTCCAAGCAAAGTTACCTTCGCACATGTGCAAATGGGCAGTTGATCTGGCAGTGACGGGCAGCTGAACTAATCAACTCAATATGGAAGGTGATAAACTCACATTGGCCCTCTCGATGGGAAATTTGAGTATTAAAAAAAAATAAGATGGAATAGTCTATGGGGCGCCGTTTGTAAACTGAAACATGCCGAAATTAACGGCAACATTTTTCCACATTTAGCTCTAAATCTTACAAAAACATGTTTTTTCGAGTCATTTTTTACAACATTTAGTAAAATTTTAAATGTTAAATCTAAATGCTAAATGTTAAATCTAAATGCTAAATGTTAAATCTAAATATTTTATCTAAATGTAAATGTTAAATCTAAATATTATATATAAATCTAAATGTTAAATGTTAAATCTAAATGTTATATATAAATCTAAATGTTAAATGTTAAATCTAAATGTTATATATAAATCTAAATGTTAAATGTTAAATCTAAATATTATATATAAATCTAAATGTTAAATCTAAATATTATATATAAATCTAAATGTTAAATGTTAAATCTAAATGTTAAATGTTAAATCTAAATGTTATATATAAATCTAAATGTTAAATGTTAAATCTAAATGTTATATATAAATCTAAATGTTAAATCTAAATATTATATATAAATCTAAATGTTAAATGTTAAATCTAAATGTTAAATGTTAAATCTAAATATTATATATAAATCTAAATGTTAAATGTTAAATCTAAATATTATATATAAATCTAAATGTTAAATGTTAAATCTAAATGTTAAATGTTAAATCTAAATATTATATATAAATCTAAATGTTAAATCTAAATGTTAAATGTTAAATCTAAATATTATATATAAATCTAAATGTTAAATGTTAAATCTAAATATTATATATAAATCTAAATGTTAAATGTTAAATCTAAATGTTAAATGTTAAATCTAAATGTTACGGGAAACTAAATATTTAGCTAATATGCAAATTTATTGTACGGGTCAACGGAAATACCAAAATAAAAGCTTCAAGAAAACCTCCCACGCTAAAGTGTGCCAGTCGTGGTCAGGTTGTGTGTCTGCGCTCCTCTCAGGGTCACTTTTGACTGCCATGAGCTGTTTCACCTGTTCCCTACCAGCATGTCCAGCGATTTAGCTGAAAACATTGGAAGAGCCGTTTTGTCGGCCATCCAACGATTCAGCGGTAGTGCACCCTCAACCTCACAAACACCGCAGCACTTGGTAAGTTCATTGTATAGCATTTTGGACGGGTTGATAGCAGTGTTAGCAAAACTAGCAAACCTAAATTACTTAGCTAGTCCTCAATTATTTCATTTGGTAGGCAGCAGACAGAGATCGAACATCATACAACTCTATTTATTTATTTATTTCTTTCTTTGGTAGGTAACAGTCGTTCTTGATGTAAATGTTTCCTTAGGAATCCAGCAATGCACCTGGACCAAGTAGACCTGCCGTCTCCACTGGGATATCATACCGCTCGGTAGGCCTTCTTACACATATCATTTAGCTGACTGGTTTTTGTTTTTTCTTTAGTGTAATATGTCACCTTAAATTAAATCCTGTCAAAGTAATGATTCTGATTCTACATACATTTCATCTTCTTAGGGGTCCATCATTAGCAGTGTCACATCACCACCAACAACATTCACAAGTTTTACGTCATATTTTATTACTGTTTTTGCTGTGAAGTGTCTTTTGATTGCTCACTTTAATATTTTAAAAATATTGATAAAATATTACTCTCTAGCTAATCTGTCACAGTATAATTGCCTCAAATTACCCATCTTTTGTTATAGAATTGTGCTAATTGAGATTATCTGTGCCGTGTTCTAGGATGGTTACCAAGGAAGGCTTCAGATTTCCAAAGAGGAATTGGAAAATGTTCTTTCCCTGAAAACATCTTTTACTGAAGCTGCATCTATCCTTTCCATCTCCATGCCCACTCTGTATAAGTTACTGCAAGACTATAATATCTCAGTGTCAAAATTCAATGTAATCAGTGACCATGAGTTAGATCAGATAGTGTCCCAGATAAAAACTGAACATCCAAATGTTGGAGAAGTGATGCTGATGGGTCATCTGCGTTCCAAAAACATAGTGGTTCAAAGATGGCGCGTAAGAGAGTCACTGCGGAGGGTGGACTCGCCTGGTGTTCTATCCAGGAGAAGAACTGCAGTTGCTCGGCGAGTATATTCTGTGCCTCATCCAAATTTCATATGGCACATAGATGGAAATCACAAGCTGATTCGTTGGAAGTTTGTTGTTCATGGTGCAATAGATGGATACAGCAGGATGTTGATGTTTCTTCAGTGCTCCAGCAATAATCGAGCTGAGACTGTGAAAGCTCTCTTTACTGCAGCTGTTGGACAATTTGGCAAACCCCTGCATATCAGGACTGATCATGGAGGAGAGAACGCTCAGATTTGGGAGGAGATGCGAGCAAGCAGGGGTGAAAGCTCTGTCTTAATGGGAAGTTCTGTGCACAACCAGAGGATTGAGCGTTTCAACCGAGACTTAAACAATAACTGTAGCCGCTTTTATGCACCTATATTTTATGAATTGGAATCACTTGGTATCCTAGACTTAGAAAATGCAACAGACCTATTTTGCCTTCATTATGTGTTTCTACCACAAATCAACCGCACTTTGAAGGAATTCAAAGCTGGATATAACAATCACTCTATTTCCACTGAAGGTAACAGAACTCCCATCCAGCTTTTTGCCTGCGGAACTCACGTGTTTCATCATCACAACCCAGAACTTTCTACAGCAGAGGTCTCCATACCCTCCTTGTCAAACTCTCAAAGTAGGTTTGTCCCATTAAATGACAGCGATTTGCAAGAGCTATATACAAGCATTCACCCTTTTGAAGAAGACAACAATAATGGTAAAACATTGTTTCAACGAACACAGCAGTATATTTTTAACAAACTTGTAAATGTGTGACCTCAACCACAGGATACCAGTGATGTTCCAAAGAGTGATGACACTTAGTATTCTTAAATGCTGTACAGCAAATGTGTTTTTTGTACTACTGCAGAAGCCCCCTCCCCTCTAGCAGTGATACCTCCTGCCACATAAGGACTCAAAGTTAATGACTGATAGTGACTCATAGGCTATTCAGAAGGCTACAACTACATTTGGTTTATGGGTAAAAACAGTTATTCATATTGCAGTAAAGCCATCAAATTCACACTGTAACAGTGTAATACAGTATAACAGTGAAAATTATCAACATGGAACAGTCAGTCTTTAAATCAATTCACAAGATTATCTACAGTATTGTGCTAATCATTTTAAAGTTGCAATAGTCTTAATAAATGTTGCTGTTAGATGTCTAAGTAATCCTGGCTTGTTCTACAAAGCATGTTTAGTATACTCTGTGCATAAACTGTTTTGAAAGGTCCTTGTTTAAAAAAAGAAAAAGCTTAATAAAATTATTAATTGTATTACACCAGTGACTTTATTGATTTGTTGTTGAAAATACAGAGTTAGCATTTTTATAAGTCTATTGAAACTTTGAAAATTATTACATTTCAACATTAAACGGAGTCAGAAATTATTTCAACTATCTTGTATGAAGCAAAGTTACTTGGAACTATAATTAATGAACAGGATTGGAGTTAACAAACCCACCACTTTAATTTCACTTTTTTGGAACATGTTTAGATGGTGCTGAATAAAGCTCCATTCATGAGTGCTACTAAGAAGCAGTAATGAAAAGCATCATCATCAGCCATTGTTGTTTCATTCACAAAAAGCTGAAGCTCATTTGCACATGTGTGTGTGCAATCGGGAGATGTTTGCTTTCATCGTGAATGAATGTTATTTTAGGAGCTGGTTGAAAACCTATGGCTGGAACCTTGCTGCTCCCGGTGGCAAAAGCCAAGATGTGACCAGGCCTCAAAGCCTTCACAAATGCCTCTTCATCCTTGGTAAGAGTCCTTTCTCCAAGTGCGTCTCTCAGCTCTTTATCTAAAAACAAAGAAAAACCCCCCGTTAACCTGGGGACACTAAAATAGTTAAAGCTTGAGCTAACAACTAAATGATGACTAATGTATTTATAAAAATACAGAGGTTCTGTCTTTGCTTTGCTTGTCAGTTGTAAGCTTTCATACATCTTTATTCCTGTTTTGTGTGTGCATGTGACATAAAAAGACAAAGTTTTACTTTAGCGTCCTGAATTGTTTCATGGCCAGACTACATTATATGTGAAATCCTGCTTACTTTCGACACACTGGAGAAATTCCCGAAATTTGACCACCATCAGCTCCTCTCTAACTCTTCTGTTGCTCCCAAGGACAGAATAGCTTGGCCTGAGAACCCCAGCAATTAAACTGGCTGCCAGATCTTTGTCCTCCCCCGATAGGTCAAGCAGAACACGCAAACTGGGGTTCTCTCTCAGGAGTGATAAAATCTAGACAGAAAAGTTTAAATAATGGTTAAATTCCAGTTTTAAATACAAAAAGTAGCTCACTCTAAATGTTTATTATAAAATAATGACCAATTGATACAGAAAAAATATAAATCTCACTCCATAGTAGGACAAGCCATCAGTTAGTTGATCGAAACAGCTTTGCCGTTGCAGGACTACAAGGTATAGAGCTGCATTTTTCACAAACAGATCTTTATTGGCCATGGTGACTGTGAGTGGAAGACCTTCAACTTGATATCGCCATGAGTCGCAGCAGCTGACTGCTTTCTCCAAATCATGTTGAGTTGTTGCATTTACAACCTAAATATTTAAGAAAAACACTTTAAATGTTTGTTTTTTTACCAGTGTACACAAATACTGCAGATGGTTCATTTTAATTGGACAAACAAATTGAAAATATAATACATGGAATTGCCTCTAATAACCAAAAGTGTATTTATTATATATTATAAAAGAAGACCAGAAGACTTGTGAATATAGGAAATATTACAATATTCTTGTTATAATATTGCAATTCACCTTTTTCAGATTCTCTCTTAACTCAGGGTCACCTATATCATCCGGTGTTAGGTGTACTTGAAGAATGTCTCCTGACACAACGTAGTCTACTACATGTGGAGAGAGAAAGGCTGGTGCTTCTCCACCTTGCACTATTATCGTGGACAACATCCTGCCAATGGTTCGATATACTCCATTTTGCAAGTGTAGGATGTTAAATTTCAGTGTGCATCCATTTGGTGTAGCTGAAAAATAACACACAAAAAAAAGTATATTCTGTGCAGACGCCAACTGATATCTTGAGATTGACAGACAAAAATGTATTTCTCTTTTTTTGTACTGTTTCAGACACACAGAAGATAACATAACAGATTTATTATCTGTAGTCATTTATTAACTTGTTAATGTTCTGTCAAACAATGTTCAGATCAGGTGGTTGTTGCGTTTGTAACATTATAAAAACGAGTGTCGTCAACAAGCCTTTAGGCCTTGAGTAAGTAAGTTAGTTAGTTTGTCTATGAAATCATATTATCTTCAAAAGCACCACTGTCCTGAAAGATGGCCTTCACCAGTAAACGGAAAAACTAACGCATTGGCCCCCCAAGGTCAGCAGCATCTTCCTCTGTATCATGTTCATCGCTTGCAAATGTGACATAAAGCATCTCACAGCTTTCTGCAAACTTGGGTCTCTTGAACTGACGCAAAGCAGTCGACCACACATTGGCTCGACTGATATGGAGTTGTCTTGTTCCTGGTGTAATGACTTTCTCACTATGAGCTCTAAGAAGACCTTCAATTTCTTCTTTGCTGAGCTTCTTAAAAGACCTATATAAAAAAGGGACAATGACAAACAGATCTTGGGGAAAAATGGAAATTTGCTGCACATTTGACTCAAGTGCACAGAGTTACAGATAATTATGTTGTGATAGTCCATATTAAATTAGTCAGAAATGAGCAATTACCTTTGTAATTGTGTAACTTCAAAAAAATGATGCAAGTAAAGATGCAAATAAGATATTCAATTATCAAAGGTTACTTTAAAATCTTACCTTGAAATATGAACTTCACTCTGTCTATCAGACTCTTCTAGGAGGCTACGCTGAATTGCCTCTTCAAGAGCTTCATCTTCCTCCAGAAAAATAGGGCTAAGTAGACAAGAGATATTAGAAATCATAAAAAATGTCAGCCTTGAAAAATTTCTCACACTACATCATTAAAAAAAAAAAAATTAAATGTAAATCCTAAAGTTGCAGTCATTCAGCAAAAAAAAAAAAAAAAAAACCCAAAAATGCAAATTGGAAACCTGCATCAAAACAATATCCTAAACAACATCTAGAATGAAGGATGTCTTTAACCCCTAGACAACAGCTTACACAAATTCTGCCACATTATATGGAAACATCTGCTGTCCCTCTGCCTGTCCCTCATTTTCACTCTCCTGAATGCAGCCCTCTGTTTCCTGATGTTTGGCCTCACTTTCACCTGGTGTTGTAGGCAACGCATGATGCACTGAACAAAGGAAAGAAGGTCAGCATGACTTGCTTCATAATCTTAACAGAGCCTTTGTATATCCTTATATTAGTTCAAGTGAAAGTTGGCCACATATTCCTCCTTGGCTGTAATCACCTGTGATAATCCGTAAACATTAAAATCTGACAAATTAATGATGCTCTCATCAAACAAACCTCCCAGGAATTATTACTCACTGCAGTAACAAAATCTAACTGGTCATTGAGCTTAGAACCTCACTAGGTTTTCATTCACGTCACATACCTCGTCTTCTCCGGCAGACTGGACTTTCAAAGTCACTATCAGACAGCTCTTCTGGTTCCTCCTGAGGGAAAAGAAAGCATGTTCTACATAAAATCAAATACAGTTGCACCAAATCACTGGTAACACAGAGGCACATGGCTGCACTAAAAACTGTTTACACCTGCTAAAAGTGCAATATTAATTAATACAATTAATAAAATTATGTTAAGGGAACAGACTAACTTTTTAGACAATAAATATTTCTGCACTGCAATATAAAATGTTTACCTGTGCAGGTTTTTGTATCCCTGCCATTATATAGAGGCAGGTGGAGGAACAAATCGAGCCAACTTCTTGGCCACCCCAAAGAAAACTGCTAGAAACATTTGGTTTCATTAGTCGTTTACATCCTCTAATTGTACTCAAATACTCAAAAGGGAATGTCTGGCCAGTTGACAGTGCAAATGTTCTTTTGAAGATTGCTGCCATTTCTTCTCTAAGTTGTGCTTCAGACCAGTCAGATGTAAAGGAGATCTTCCCAATAAGGCCATCTTGTGCTAGTTTTGCTCTTGAATCTCCTCTCGGTATGAGAAACGTTGATGCTGAAGACAAGGGCAAGCACACAACATCTTTTGCATAGTGTTTGCAGGTCTTGTTTTTTCTCACAAAATGTGAGCGCGTAGCATGAGCTTAAGGAACTGATGGAAGAGGAACCTGAAATGAATTCAAACACAGATACAGATAGACATCTATGCATTACAATACATCCGTAAGGTTTCTGTTATCTGTTCATTAAAAAACAAAAAAAACTGTAGACTCAGACCATCTTACTATTGTCTACCCATTACACAGAAAACTGAACCTTTTGTATCTTGTAGATTAGCATTTGGTGACTGCTGGTCAAGTTGGTGATTCAGTCCCCAGGTGCTCTAATTTACAGCTCCCAATGGGTTTATCTGAGTATGACTGTGTGCGAATGTTGGACAGAAAAAGTGCTTGTATTAATCTGTGCCTGTGAATGGGTAAATGAGATGTGTTGTATAAAGTGCTTTGAGCACTCAATTAGAGTAGAAAAGGCCTGCAGTTAGGTCAATGTGTATTTGGACCCTAACAAGTTTTGAAATGATAGCGTACAATATGAAATGATAGATGTTTTTATATCGTCATATCGAACAGTCCTAATACAGAGGGTTCACTGCAAGGTGCAAGCCACTCATAAGCCTCAAGAATAGAAAGGCTACAATGGACTTAACATTCTAGTGTTTTTACAAAACAAAACAAAAAACATCAAGTAAAAGCCAGCAAAAATTTTGGAAAAACATTCTTTGGACAGATAAAACCAAGATCAACCTCTACCAGACTGATGGCAAGAAAAAAGTATGGAGAAGGTATGGAACGACTCATGATCCAAAGCATACCACATCATCTGTAAAACATGGCAGAGGCAGTGTGATGGTTTGGGCATGCATGGCTGCCAGTGGCACTGGTAGTGTTTACTGAATATGTGACACAGGACTGAAGCAGCTGAATGTGTTCAGAGACATACTTGTCTGCTTAAGTCCAGCTAAAAGTAGGCACAATGATTGGGTAGCATTTAATAATAAAGATGGAAGATGACCCAAAACATACAGTCAAAGCACCGCATGACTTTATTAAAGTAAAGAAATAGAATATTCTTGAATGGCCAAGTCAGTCACTGGATTTTAACCCAATTGAGCATACATTTCACTTGTTGAAGACTAAATTTAGGACAGAAAGGCCCACAAACAAACAGCAACTGAAAGCCAGTGCAGTAAAGGCCTGGCAGAGCCTTAGTAAGAAGGAATGCCAGCATCTGGTGGTGTCCATGACTTCAAGACTTCAGGCTGTCATTGCCAACAAAGGGTTTTGAATAAAGTAATAGAAATTATCATTTTATTTTCAGTCATTTAATTTGTCTAATTACTTTAGAGCCTCTGAAATGATAGGATTGTGTTTACAAATTACTTTTTCCCCCTCACATTTTTATGCAATCATTTCGTCCAGCCCATTGAATTAAAACTTAAAGTCTGCACTTCAACTGCATTGGAGTCGTTTCATTTTTAATTCATTCTGGTAATGTACAGAAGCAACATTAGAAAATGTGTCTGTATCAAAATATTTATGAACCTGACTGTATATCAAAACCAGTCAGCTAAATGATATGTGTAAGAAGGCCTACCGAGCGGTACGGTATCCCAGTGGAGACGGCAGGTCTACTTGGTCCAGGTGCATTGCTGGATTCCTGAGGAAACATTTACATCAAGAACGACTGTTACCTACCAAATAAATAAATAAATAGAGTTGTATGATGTTCGATCTCTGTCTGCTGCCTATCAAATGAAATAATTGAGGACTAGCTAAGTAATTTAGGTTTGCTAGTTTTGCTAACACTGCTATCAACCCGTCCAAAATGCTATACAATGAACTTACCAAGTGCTGCGGCGTTTGTGAGGTTGAGGGTGCACTACCGCTGAATCGTTGGATGGCCGACAAAACGGCTCTTCCAATGTTTTCAGCTAAATCGCTGGACATGCTGGTAGGGAACAGGTGAAGCAGCTCATGGCAGTCAAAAGTGACCCTGAGAGGAGCGCAGACACACAACCTGACCACGACCGGCACACTTTAGCGCGGGAGGTTTTCTTGAAGCTTTTATTTTGGTATTTCCGTTGACCCGTACAATAAATTTGCATATTAGCTAAATATTTAGTTTCCCGTAACATTTAGATTTAACATTTAACATTTAGATTTAACATTTAACATTTAGATTTATATATAATATTTAGATTTAACATTTAACATTTAGATTTAACATTTAACATTTAGATTTATATATAATATTTAGATTTAACATTTAGATTTATATATAATATTTAGATTTAACATTTAACATTTAGATTTAACATTTAGATTTATATATAATATTTAGATTTAACATTTAACATTTAGATTTATATATAATATTTAGATTTAACATTTAACATTTAGATTTATATATAATATTTAGATTTAACATTTAGATTTAACATTTAACATTTAGATTTATATATAATATTTAGATTTAACATTTAACATTTAGATTTATATATAATATTTAGATTTAACATTTAACATTTAGATTTATATATAACATTTAGCCTCCCCAAGAGTGACAGAGAGAGAGTGGAGAGTTTTTTGTTAACATGAATGTACAAGATATTCAATAAACATATTAAGTGCATATATTTTCCCTTTTTTCTTGAGTTTGCTGAAGCAAAATGAAATGCGATCAATATAGAATAAAAATGAATGATATTTAATCATGATTGTTGTTTGTTACCATTGTTTTCCAGTGCTTCCTTTTTACCAAATGTATGCAAGGGTTACTACTTTTTTTATAATCACTTATATGAGAATTAAAAAAAAACAAAACGGACTGACAGACAACAGATGCACAAGATCATTGATGACAGTCTTGCTTTCGTGTTTTGTTTGCTCACAAAGAAATATGCAAATTAATAAAAGTTGTTGACGTCTGACATTTATGTCAAACACGTGAATGACAAATATGTGGAATGGTTAGTTCTGCACATAGACAGCACTGGGAGTTTTCAAACTGCTTCTTTGTGATGTCTTTACTGAAACCAACAAACTCGGCACACAAACAGCTACTTCATGGTATGAGGTGCTAACAGAGCTTCATTCGGTTGTCTCTGGAACAGCGGTGTCAAATTTAAATGAGCTGCTTGCACTGTCAATTCATTGGAGGCCACTTTACTGTTGGATTAGTACAAAAAAATAAAAAATCACCCACAAATATTTCTGAAAATGTATTATTTGTTTGTGTTTTTAAACAAATATTGTCAAATATTGTATAACAAGACAAAACTGCAAAGTTTTTTCTCACTCTTTACTAACTGAAGCCTTTCATTGAACTACCCAATAAACACATTGGTCCTCTCTGTCTGTCAGACACGTGGCAGCACTTCTGCTATCATTTTGTTTTATTTAACATAATAAACTGCAGTCATAAGTGTGCACATTAGCTTGTGACACTCTCACTGAACTAACACAGCCAATCCCTCAGCATGTTTGTCTCTCTGCTCATATTAAATCATTTAAAGAGCATTTCACTCAACAACAAACAAGACAAGTCAGTTCAAGGGCCACAGGGCGTCAGAGGGGTTATATAAGTTCATGTGTTTTTAACTGGGTTTTCATTTAATCAAACCATAGGGTTTTTAATTAAACTATTTTTATTGCTTTGGCGCGTCTCAACATTCAGTTATGCAGACATAGGTGTTCTTAAAAGCAATTCTTTGTTTTTGCGTGGAGGGGTGGAAGCCGTTTTGGTTCACAGTGCGCCTTAACAAAGCCGGAATGCTTTTTATTTACATCTAGTCAAAAGTGTTGGTAATAGTGTTTTAATCACACTAATTTTGTGATTCTGACAATGTCTCAGCTTGCAGTGATGCAAGCATTTTATTTTAAAAACGGCACAAATGGGAATTTCTTCTGTACGGGCAATTTCAGCCTGTTCACAAGTGTTTCGTTTAATCAAACCACTAGTTTTTAATTTAAGTAGTTTTACGGATCTAGCAGGGTTTCTTTCACGAAGTGATGCGATCATTTTATTTAAAAATCAGGATTTCGGAATGTTGATCCAAGAGGGAGACAGAGGCTGCTAGTTTTTAACACAATAGGTAGTCACAAATAACATTCAGTCCCTTTAGAAATAAATGCTGCAGTGATACTTCTAAAACCAGTCGCGCAAGCCCCATCTGTCCTTTCAACAGCCGGTTAAATGTTTGAAATTGTTCAGGAACGCAAAAGCCCACCGTGGGTATCATTTAAATGTTGGGATTCCTTAGGAAAAGGTAAAAGCCGACAGGTGTACCAGTCGAGCGTGGACCCGACCTATTGTTTAAAGTGACCAGTATCGGCTCTTTTTGTAATTCCTCGACAAGGTAAAAGCCCCACAGATGTACCAGTCGAGGAGGGTCTCGCCTATTTTCTGAAGTAGCCAGCAACAGCGGAGCCTTAGGCCTATTTTGGCCAGTTACACCGGAGCTCAGCAACTGCGTGCCCCACCCTCATTGTTTTAAACTTGCACAGCAAGGTGATGTCCTGCAGGTGTATCGCCCCCAGACTTATCGGCCCCCCCATCTATTGTTTTTGGAAGCACCCGGTCCTACATGAAGCGTTGCTTATGCATAAGAGAAAAGAACAATACAACGCGGTTCTCTGCTCCAAGACATCCGTGGTCCTTTCACATGGTAAGCATGTGTGTTATAGCCGGCGCTTCATAAATGTCAGTCTGTCAGCGCAGGTTATTCAAACTTTTTTAAAACGTGACTCATTTGTTGTCCAAAAAACATTTCCTCTAAATTTGCAAAGTTACTGATTTAAAATATATATTTTCGAATTTTTAGCTGGATGTCAAACATATGATAGACTCTTGAGCATATTTATATAGCAAAATTCACAGTGGTATAACCATAAGAGATGCCCAACTGTGCACCAATGCACTCTAATGCAAGCCTTTAAACTGTATGTTGATAAGTGCATGAAGTATACCTTTACCTCTTTAGCTGAAAAGAGTCTGTATCCATAATTTGTGGATCTATTGATTTGTTTTTAATGTGGCACTTTTTTTTCATGAACTGCAGATGATGAAATCCTCTTTATTTGAGAAAGTGTCCCTAAGCTACTGCGGCTCATACTTACTGAGCGCCCTAGCTACTTCTTTACTATGTCAGTAAACTTTTTGAACAGGAAAGGTATCGTAGATTTAAAGACACATCTTAATTAAAACAAAGGCAAAAAATTGGAATGAATTTTAAGTTCATATTAAATCCATCAAAGAGTGAAAATCCAAAAGCTGCTGCAATCCTTTGAATTAATGATCTCTCTGTGTGTGTGTGTGTGTGTGTGTGTGTGTGTGTGTGTGTGTGTGTGTGTGAGTCCGTGCGTGCGTGCTCGCAGAAGGAAGGTCAAGGCAGGAGCTTTTTTTTTTGCTTTTTTTTTTACAAGAAGTGTAGCTCATACATTGCAATAAATGTATTCCGCTACATCTGCTAATGAGAGAACATGTTTTTTCATCATAAAGACTGTGATATGAAGCATTGTTAAAGTGTCACTTCAGTAAGGCTGCTGAGAGAAACACGTGTTGACTCATTTCTTTTTTTTAAACAGATGACTTAAAACACTAAACTCTAATTTCAAAGGTTTATTTTAAGTTTAAAGAATATAACAGCTGTTAAGACGATGAGTTTTGCTTCTCATTGTCCGTGTTATGTTGTAGTATCTATTATCATGTATGCTACTTTGCTCTGTGGACTGTAAAATGTTTCATTGTATTCATGAAATAAAAAAGACTTTCAGTGTCTGAATCTTTTACCGTTTTTCTGCTTTTGTTCACCCCAAGTTGACAAAACCCAAAGACATCCAGAGTCAACTTACTAAAATGTGGAGTAATCTCAGTGTATTTAGCTGCTTTTACCCTAAACACAATCAGCTGACTGAGAGAAATGTCTGTAGTCCTCACTTTGGTCATTATGAATGTTGAAGGAGATTTGTTTCATAGACACCTTATACTAGTGTTTCCTGCACTTAATCCAACACTACTATGTTCTATTTAAATCCAGATTCCTTTTATAGTTTGCAGTGAAATTTGTTAAACCATTGCTTAATGGGCCAGAAGTACAAGTCACTCTTTACTAACACATTGTAGATAAGTTTATTGCTGGACAACACAGCTAGCAGTCTCACACACTCTTTAGATTTTTGAAGTATCGTGTGTAATGGTTTAGTCTCTCACACCTTACCCTTTTCTCCCAGTATCACAACAGTATGACTCCCAAAGTACGGCTCAGTAAACAAACAAGGTCAGAACAGAAAGATACAGTTAAGATTAATGATTGCACGTTTTTTAGGGGTTTTTTAGGTTTTTTTTATGAGTAGTAAACTACCCCCTCTTCTTCTTCTCTGTGTTTATGCTGTTCTTGTGTGTGTGTGTGTGTGTGTGTGTGTGTGTGTGTGTGTGTGTGTGTGTGTGTGTGTGTGAGTGTGTGTGTGTGTGTGTGAATGCCTTAGAAGTCAAAAGTATACATGAGCCATACTTACAAAAAAACATTTTTAATTTCATTTAGAACTGAGATTCTAAGTTGTAAGCAGAAATCTTATGCTCAGCCAGGAGTATGCGTCCCCACTTTCACAATGCTAAGGCGTCAAATCCATGATCCAACAGATGGTTTGTCACACGTGGGCGAGAAGGGGAGGCCACCCCTTACTTACACAACCTCACACACTATAGATTTTTAAAGTTCTTGTGTACAACGGTTTAGCTACAGATATAACTTCTATTTTTGATAAAGAGCACTCCCTCTGCATATTTCTTAAGAAATGAAGTGTCTTTACTGGGATATTCATTGTCAAACTATGCGATTTTCCAAATGTGTGTGGAGTAAAATCTTGTGAACAAGAATCTGCTCTCTGCTCATATTAAATAATTTAAAGAACATTGCACTCAACAACAAACAAGTCCGTTCAAGGGCCAAACTGCATTATATTTCTTCATGTCAATATATGGGCCACAAATAGGGGTGATGTGGGCTGCAAGTGACCCCTGGGCCGCAAGTTTGAGAGCCCTGCTCTAGAATGCCTGACTCAAACCAGAAAGTTGCTCCCAAAGCCACGGTTCATATTTAATTAGTTGTAAGGTCATCAAATTGTGATGCAGGTGCCATTTTTGTACCAAGAATGAGTAGAAGACACTGACCACTGCGCTCTTTCATGGAAGTTCAAAACTGTGACCCAAACTCACTGCCAACACCCCACACTAAGGACACCCTCAGTGGGTCCACCAGCGCTCCCACATCTTTGCTTTCATGAGGGTTTGAGCTGTTTTGGAAGCAAATTACAAAATGTGATGAGGAGAGGTCCAGGTTACCTACTACTCAAGAACACCCACTTGTAGAAGGAGGTAGGCAGAGTTAGTTGACACACACACACACAAACCCTTTTTTACTAGAAAAAAAGCTGTGATTTAACTATGGATTCAGAATATTTTTCAAAGTGGACTGAGAGGATAACATAACAGATGGATTAGCGTACAGATGACTGTCTTGCTTTAGTATTTTGTTTTTTACTAAACTAATATGCAAATGAATAAAGATGCCAATTCTTCGCATGTGATGTCAAACACACCTCTGACAAATATCTGGAGTGTCTGGTTCTGCACATACAATAACCTGTGCTGGGATTCTTTCAAAACTTTTCACTGAAGCCTTAAATATATGATGTGTATGTGATGTCTTGATGCATGCTCAATCAACCAGTTAAGGAAACCCCAAAAGGTTGATTCTGTTCATCTGGACGTAGCGTTTTGTTGGAGAAACGTTTTGTCACTCATCCAAGTGACTTCTTCAGTCTCAGCTGACTGAAGGTTTCCCCAATCTTATAAACAGTACATTTACACAATAACTGAAACCAGCCCACTGAATGAACAATGGGCTGTGAGGTCAGTTTATGATCATTAATATACAAATTGTCATGACCATTGATCAACAACCATTGATCAATGGTTGTTGATCAATGGTTGTTGATCAAGGGCCATGAGCCATAAGAACCAACCAGCACCAGAACTCTTCTGTTATTAAGCCGTGCTGTTCAGATGCAGTTTGCTGTTTAGCATTGTCTTGCTGAAAAGGTCGTCCCTGAAAACAGTGATGGGACGTACTTTACCGCAGCTTCAGTGTGTGTTTTATTTAATCCAGGAAGTCTTTAATGTAGCGCGTGTCGAGACTCCCTTTTTACAGGCGAGTGACGTCAGTCATGGTCTCTCCCAGTAAAGTAATACACATAATATTCCTGTAAATAATGAAACATGTTGCTGCTATAATATTCACAAGACCTCTTGTCATTGTAACACCTAACAATGGTTTGTTGTGTGCCAAGCAACTGTGAAAGGGTTTTCTCCAAACACAGAGAGGTTATTATCAAATTACCGACTAAGTCCAAGCACAGTGTATTATTATTATTATTATTATTATTATTATTATTACTTCTTCATTAAGATGAATAAAGTCCACCCAGTAGCATAATTTGAAATCATCATTTGAAAACACTATGACATGCCTTGTTGGAATTTAAACACTCACTGAAATCAGACTAATGACTTTTTTCACATTGATAGAGCTCCATTACCATTAACTGCAGTATAACCAAAAAAGAGATGTATTTACCAGCAGGGCAGTTTGTGTGCACATGAAGCCTCAAGAAATTAACCTTTATTTAACCAACTGGATGGTTAAAATTTCCATGGTGAAGAGACACACCTTCACAACAGTCAACCAATCAATGTTCAGCTGTGTTTCTCTGGTCACATCTCTGTGTGTCTCGTCCCTTTGTTCTGTTGGTTTTGTCTGTCTCTGTCTCAGTGTGTGTGTTTCTTATACTACCTGTTTTAGTGTGGCAGTCTCTTCTCCTGTGTGTTCCGCTGTGCTTCCCCTGTCTCATCAGTTGATGCTTTGCTAATTTCCACTGCAAGTATAGCCATCTAGCCAGTGTCGGAGTGTTAAAAGAAAAATCAACGAGATCAACATCATAATGCGGATACCTCCTCGGCGCCAGCTGGGGGCTCAAGGCTGGAGCCGAACAAAAACTCCCTGATAACGACTGTGTGTTGACTGTTCTTCCCACTCCATGCAAGGCCACCTGGGTTGGCTGGTAGACTGTTTACTTAGCCTGGCAGGGCGAAGGTCACTGTCTCAGCTGAACTATGGACACACACACACACATACACTGATACGCACTCACTCATCCCCCCTCCCCTTCCAAACGCCTTCGATGCTTGTCCCCTCCTGGAGAACACGGCGGGTCTGGGCCTGCGCTGGAATGGAAGCGCTGGGCAGGATGACTGCTGTGCTTCCCTCGGATTACTCCTCACCCCCTACCCAACCCTGTGGCTTGTCACGTGCTCCATAATGTTGTACTGTGGACATTTATGTGCTCTCTGTGCAGAGGAGTTTTTTTGTTTCCTGTTCTCATGCTGTCCTCCCAAGAGCCCAGCATGAGTAGAGGTCTCTTTTTCCTCTTCTACTTTCCCATTGTCGTGTACTTTTCCAGTGTTTTTCTGTAATGCTGCTGATCTCCGACTTGTATTCCCTTGTGATGTCTGTGTTGTGTGTGTAAGGTCGGGGGGGGGTGTTCTATTCCACTGCAGGGTAACCTGCATGTGGCCAATAAAGCCCTGATTCATTCATTCATTCATTCATTCATTCATCTACAAGTTCCTGTTCTTATAGCTCAGTAAGACGCTCACTTCTGCTTTTTAAATGACTTTGTAGATGTTTGTCATTGAGAGGTCACCGCCATGTATGGTGTGTCAGGTAGTGACACACACACAAACACTCTGCTTACACATGCTTGTCTTAAAAACCGCCACGTGGTAACTGAAGTGTATGTAATCACTGTTGTCAATTAAAGAAAAAGGCAAAGAGGGAACTCAGGTTTGGAGTTGCTTGGATGGGGGAGTGGTAGCACTGCTCATCTCGACGCACCCTCTTGCTGGCAAGAAAACCAATTGAGCTCTGAATGTCTTGCTTTGTTCATAGTGACAGGTCTCTGAGAAGTCACAGACCTCAGTCTGTGACTTCAGACCTAACACTTTCAATAGGCACTAGTTCAACATCCATCATTCATATAAGCTTTGACCTAGAAAATTATGGAGGACCACAAGAGCCACGCGCATCGAAATAAAAATTTCTGTGCTTTAATAATGAATTGTAGAATAAATTCTGCAATTGTAAATTCATTTTTGTAGAGCATAAAATGAATTTTGTAGAGCATCACAGAGCATACAGAGAAAAGTACTAAACTGAATCAATTTCAGCTTTCATTTTTCATAATGTATATTGTATTAATAATTAAATTTCATTATCTGTATCTTTACCACACATTTGCCACACAGGTGTAGATACTGTAGGTTCAGTGAATGCTTACATTGCACTGATTAGAATATACTGGACATTCAAAGCTAAGATTCAGCACACTGTGTTAGAGGCTGGGATTTGATGAATTCATCATATATACAACCTTTGATCATCATTTATGTCCAGTTGAGAATGAATCTGTGAACTCACATATTAAATGAACTGAAATCAGTAGTGTGATCTCCAGTCTTGATATAAGGAATGAGAGAACTGACAGCTGTTATTTTAATCAGCCTGTCTCAGTTGTTTTAACTGTAAGTACCATAGAGTAATGTGGTAACATCTGGACTGACGAGTTTACTGTCAGCATTTTAATCGCTAGTTTAAAGGCTGTAGGTTGCAGCCATTGCTCTAACACTGTATAAATGTAACAGGCCTCAGTGCTGGTTCTAACAGTCTGAGCTGCTTCCAGCTTTATTTGTGAAGAGCACAGCATCTTACAAAACACAAGTCTTAAATATATGACGCATGCTTCGTATCTTGATGATTTAGAGAGGCTTTGGAGCCCCAGGTTGCACACTGTTAAGGAAACATGAGAGAATAACAGAGTAAATGCTCATTATTATGAGATAATCTCTCCATGCCAGCGTAAAACGCTGGGGGAAGAATTGGAGGAGAAGAGGGAGGTTCAGGTTTTAGACACCTGCTCCTCGTTCCAGTTGGGGTTTTGTTCAGGTTTTGAGGAGAGTGTGGGAGAGGGTGGAGGGGGGAGGACAGTCCGGAGAGACACGTCATCTCAGGAAAACAGTCAGGTCAAATGTGGCTGCAGACTTGGAGACAGTCATTGATACCTTACGTGCTTCTTCTACCTCTCTCTTTTCACACTCTGTGGCAGCTGCAGGTACCGGCCTTTTGTCGGTGACATCCATTTTGGGGTGCTTTCAGCTTCCCTGCATCCCTGGTTTTCACTGGGTTCAGTGGGGGTGTCCTCGCCACACGCTGTATGTTGGCCCGCACCTAACCAGCAAGAGCAGCTACAAGTTAAAACAACAACTGAGGAAGGTGAAGCACAAATAGGGGAAATGATGATTGAGGTCCCAAACCAGCAGGACCAGGCGGTTAGCATGAGCAATGACTTGTTGGACCACACAGATTCCCACCACTTTAATTGCAATTTTAACCTCAGTGAAAAAAATGAGGCATTGAGGAGAGGAAGGTAGTTTTAAGAGCCAGAAGAGAAGACCTCCATTAAGGAGAAAACCTCCAAGCAATTAGAATAGTGTTAACATAAAAATATTTTCAAGATCCTTTTATTTGTCATGTACATAGTTACACAAGTATAACACGCAGTGAAATGTGACCTGAAACTCTCGTCGACTGTGCAAAATAGAGAGACAAAAAACCATTATATACAGTAAGTAAGTAGATATATACAGAGAGGACATTACGTGCAATAAGTGAGTGAATTGCATACATTAAGTCAAATAGAATAAAACAATCTGGAAATTTATAGTTCAAAATTTGGGAATGTACATTGTGTGAGTGGGGTGTTAAACTGGCTTGTGACGCAATGAAGTCAGAAAGATCAGGCGTGAAATGGGAATATGTGAGTCCTGTCTCAGTTCATTATGGTTGGTCGGGGGGTGGGCCTGAGGGTGGAAGCTCCTATTGAGCCTCTCTGTTCTGAGAGGAATTGTAAAGGAGGAAGCATTATTTTTTTGTTATTTTTATTATTTCCATTTATTATTTTATTTTTATTAATTCTATTTTTATTATTTTGTTATTACTGTCATTACTGTTGCATCATAATCATATAGCAAGCATTTGCATTGACACATTTATTGAAGTATTGATATTGTATTCATAGGTTGAACATATTGGCACCCAATTAATTAGTCTTTATTACAGGTCCAGTAAGAACCACTTTAAACTGTTGAGTTGAATCTCTAATTCTAAAGGCTTTTGAAGGTGTTTATAATCTTAAATGTTTCTATGCAGACTGCATTGTGACAGGAAGTATACTCTGTGCCAAAATGAGACAGGAAACCGCATGTGTGTAGGGCTTGCTTCTGCAGAAGTGAAACTGAAAGTAGAGTCTGAGTGCAAGTAATTCTGAGAAGCAGTTTGGATGATGCTATTATCATCTTTTATGCATTTATATCTTTGATTAAGCTTTGATTAAGTTTTAGGTAGTTGTATTAGATTGAAACATTTGTTTTATACATTTTACATATAAGTCAAGATCATTACACACAGGATGGCCTAGGCCTGGTTGCCTAAGCTGAGGTCAATTAAAGTGCAGCGTGGGGATCATACATGCACACACACACACACACACACACACACACACACACACACAGTTAGAGAAGTTCATTTGTAGGTGAAAGTTTGAGCATGCTTGCTGTGACTGTGTTTCTGTGTGTACGTGACTGTTTGATGAAAAAGCAGGTGCACGATGCGAGAGCTGAGCTGGCTTGCGGGAAACCACCGGGGAGAAGATGGAAGCCAGTGTCCTTTAATTGTGTCACAAGTTGTCAAATAGAACATTTGTGGTTTTGGGTTGACGTATGCATCTGATTGACGCAAGAGGGGGCGTTCTAATACCCCGATGTATAAAACTGTGTTCTGACGTTTTGGAGATGAGATTTTGATGCTGTCTGCGTACAGTGTCCATCTCCCACGCTGCGTGTGCTTCATTAAATTCATTTGTTGACTCCAACTGACTGGGTCAGTGTGTTATTCCGATCTCCACCATCTGTCTCTCCTTAAAATGAACCTTAACAGTTCTTGTCCAGATTCTGCAATCTGCCTGATTGCAGAATCTGGAACAATTTGTTGGTGGGGTGGAACGGGTCCTTCAGTATCTGAGCTGCTCTGGTCCAGCATCTCTTAGTGTAAATGTCCTGTAGGAAGGGGAGAGCAGCCCTGCAGCAGCGTTCTGCCATACGGTCACTCTCTGAAGAGCTTTTTTTGTCCTTGACACAGCTGTTTCCATACCAAGATGTGCTGTTCTGTGTGAGGATGCTCTCCACAGCGCCTGTATAGAAAGTCCTGAGGATCCCTGGAGAGAACCTGAACTTCCTCAGTTGTCGTAGGTGGTACAGGCACTGAATGTGGGCAGACCATGTCAAGTCTGAGGAGATGTGGACACTTCGGTACTTAAAGGACTCCACCCTTTCCACTGGAGCTCGGTTGATGATAATGGGCTTGTAGTCTCTATGCTGACTCCTTCTGAAGTCCACCACCAGCTCCTTGGTCTTGACGTTCAGCTGGAGATGATTATCCTGGCACCATGATGCCAGATACTTCACTTCATTCATGTAGGCTGCCTCATCGTTGTTGGAGATGGCCCCCAACACCACTGTGTCGTCAGCAAACTTCACAATGGTGTTGGAGCCATGAGTGGCCACACAGTCTGAAGTGTGGAGGGAGTATTACAGTGGCGAGAGTACACCCCCCTGTGGCGCTCCCGTGTTGATGGTGATGCTGTCGGAGATGCAGCTACCCACCCTCACCACCTGAGTTCTGCCAGTGAGGAAGTCCAACACACAGACAGCTGTTGAGTCCTACATCCCTCAGCTTTGTGAACAGTCTGCTGGGCACTATTGTGTTAAACGCTGAACTATAACAACTGTAACAACCGAAGTGAGCACACCTGCTAGTTGGTCAGCACAGCACCGCAGCAGACGGCCGGTGATGCCATCTGGTCCTGCCGCTTTCATTGTGCAATAAGAAAAACTCTTGCTTCCAAAAGCACAAGGGAAGTGTTTCTGGGGAGACAATAACCCAACGGACCAGTTGCAGGAACTCAAAACATGCTAGGTGTGTTTTATCAATATTCATATAACACTAATGAAGGATTTTTAGGCTAACACACTTACCTCTCATCTTTTCTTTCCTCACAAAACCAATAGATCCTCCAGTTCTTTTAAGTGTCTCCCAGCGCAATTCTTAGCATATGTATATATGTTTGCAGTCGAGGGTCTATCGTGTGTCTGCCCGTCTTAGGGCCGCAAACATGAACATGGTAAACAAGGATATTTTCAAACAACCATTCCTCAGTTTACTTTGTTTAAAAGTATTAATTTGATTTAAAAAATTACATGTTATCTTACTGATCTCTTCACCCTCAGGTTATTCCATGTTTCAATATTTTAATGCTTTTCAACTTAATGTTTTTATTTTTAAATACAGTTTATTAAAAATAACCAGGTCATGCATGACAGGTTTGAATTATTTGTATAGATTTTAGATTAATTCAATTTGCATTTTCTTTGAATATTTCCTGTTAAAAACAGTGCCCCAGTGCTATTTTTGTTTTTGTAATACCATTATTGTATTCATTGGAAGTAACTTCCTAAATATTTTCTGTCTTATTTTTCCAAAAATATTTGAGATTTCTACCATGATGCAAAGCTTGATGGATACATTTATTTAGCTGATTACAACCCAAAAATGTTACATTTGAACATAATTATTCAATCAAGTCTAGCTTTATTAATTGTTGTTGCGCCCTCTGCAGTGAAAAAGTGTTCCGACGTTGCTAATTGAGCACACCTGATGCACGCTTTTGGGGAGGCGCAGGAGTCTTTGTCTGAGCTAAACTAGTCGGTTCCACTAACTTATTATGGAGCTTCAAATAAAAGCTCTACTTTGTGAAATCCTGCTGTTAGTCTCTATGGCTGTGTCCCAATTAAGAGACCGCACGCTAGAAGTAGGCATTTTGAGTGCGATTACGTCACCACCACGCAACGACGGCTGTCCCAAATCAAAGTGTACTTCAAATGCGTACTCCAAATGCGCCGTCGATGTCCCCAAATATCAAGCGTCGTCCGGTGCACGCTTTGTGGTCCCATATTATGGCAAGCCATTAGTGCCATAAATCGCCACTTTTCTAACCCGTTTGGTTAAGAAATGGTGTAAAAAATGCCGTTTAATTATTCAAAACAATTTTTCCGACTCTCACATGGCGCCCTGAACGCACCATCCGAGTGACGTAAAAAGCAGCGTTCAAAGACAGACGGAAACGCCGTTTTTTCCGCCACTCGGCAGAAAACGCCGTTCAAAGATGCATAAAAACTGCGTTTTTTTACAGCGTTCTGTGCCAGCTGTAACGGCGTTTAAAACGGCGTTTTATTGAAATTATGCAGGGCACTCCCCATGGTTCCCTCATCCAATTACTTTCAACTCATTTCACCCAATCAAAGAAGAGGAAATGCAGACCACACTAATGCATCACCGATTCACCTTGCTGCTAAGTGATTGCCTATTCAGTACCAGTGCTTGTCACAGTATTGACTTGTATTATAATCCCACTATGCATTTTGATGTGTTTAAGGCATGATCAAGCAAACAAACGACAGAATACTTTTTCTGAAACCTTAACTGTGTTACCTGTTATGGCAGCTAACAGGTAATGAGCAGAGCTAGCTTCTTTCTTATGTTCCTCTTTACTTCTCTTAACCTTTAACTTATGTCTTAGCAATCAGATTCTGCCATCATGCATTACCGCTTCGTACTCAGGTCTGTTGCCCCAAAGGATACAGGAAATGCACTGATTTCCATGACAGAATCATGTCTGTTTAATGAGCGTTTGAAGATCACTGACATCATGGCTTTAAGCGTCATTGTTTCTCCAGTCACTGAATCTTTTGATAAAATATATTTTTATGCCTCTAGAGGATGGAATATTTTAAGTCTACAACAAACAAAAGAAACATCGTCTATTTATAGATGACCAGAGATCAAAGCTGCGATCATCCAAAGAGCCTCTTTCACAGTGGTAAATTCCTACAGGTCACCATAAAAAAAAAGCCATTGATTTATAGTTGAGCGTTAAATTGCATTGCAACTGAGCGGGTATAATGTACCGGAGAAAATAGATTGAATGTTCTTTTGTTATCACTGATTTCTGGTCTAGTTACAGTTCACCAGCTTTAATAAAATCGTGTCTACTTGCAATTTATGTATAGTTGACCGGGGAAATTAAAGCAGCGATCACTTGGACTATTCCTAGCACACCCCCTCACAGTGGTACATCCCTTCAGGTATCCATTTACAAGTCTTGTACAGTAGGGCGGGACATTACATTTACTCTCAGCGGAATTCACTGGAGAAGGCATATAAGTTCATGCACTGCACTGGCTTGCACCAATATTATTATAAGGTAAGAATGAATTTTCTTCTATTCGTTATTTCCAGTACAGTAAAAAATTCGTTAATATAAAGTTTCGGACAAAATGTAGGAGCCCGAAATTGTGTCTACTTTCATCTTACAGTCTGGCAACAAAGAACTCATACTTCATACTTTTGTTATATTCCGTTACAGAGCTAGCCTAACGCTTTGAGGGTTTCTTTAGCCTTGCCGTCGCCTCGGCCACAATTGACCCAGACTGTCGCTCTGTGGTTGCTTTTTTGCATAGTACTAAAAAAAGTAAATCTGTGATATATGGTAGGTAAACGTAAAGGTAACTGTATAAATGTGTTCAATGACTTTGTTACTTTGATTGGAGAGCACCCGCTTCAATTCGCACATGAAAACTTTAGACTCAGTTCGATTGCTCACGCGGCATGCCCACGTGACTTTACGTCGCATGCTCAATTATGTGGCTCTAATATTAGAGCCACATAATTGCGCATTGATTTTTTCCGGTGAGGTTGTGCGCAAGTACTGCATATAACACAGTATGTTCAATGGGAGAAACTTGGTCATTTAACTCTACAGCCAAGTAATTATCCCAAGAGTCTTTTTCTAGTAAGCGGGATTAACAGACTGTCAAACCATGAAGTCATAGTGCAACACCAAGTTGCAATTTCAGTAAACTCATCTGAATTAGATCGTGACAGATGTTCCGAATTTACCAGGATTTAGTAATACAGTGGTGTATAAAAAGAGCTAAATGAGACTGTTAAGCTATCAGGAAACCCGACACTGCAGACTGAAAGACAAACTCCATCAACTGAAAACTGACCTTAAATATGAGTGTGGCAGCAAATCCGCAGTGAAGAGAGATAATAATATTGATTATTTTAAAAAGTTCCAAGAATCCAAAACTAACGCACAGAAAGCCACAAGGTAGACAAACAATGTGTACAACTTGAAACAGAACAACAGAGTAAAAAGCTGAGGAAAGCTGAGGGCTTAAATACTTGCGCAAGTTGATTAGGGAGAGAGGACGCAGCTGGGAGAAACAAGACACAGGTGAATTGAATCAAACAAGTATGACCAGTGGAAGCAAAAGCAAGTGCACAAAAGACTAGAGGTCAGCAATATAAAGCAGTAACCAACTAAAGATAGGACACAGAAATGCAGACTTTGCACTAGGAACACAGAACGGCAGGAGAACAGCCTCAAAGAGTAAAGAAATGAATAAAGAACAGTATATGCAGAAAATAAAGAATAAAGTTAAAAGACAGCGTGGTCTTCAAGAACCCAGAGTACGATACAAAAATGTCGTTTTATTCAAGTGAACAAAACAATGTAGACCATGTTCATTTTTTTAATAAGTTGGAAAAAAATAAAAACTAATGACAGCATTTAAAATAAACAAAGATGAATAACATAGATGGGAACATTTGACAATGGAATTGTAACATTATCAAAACTGATTTTTCAGATATGCAGAGTAGAAGATGTGGAGATTCAAATTTTTAACTTGGGTGTGTGTTTGAAATATGAAAATATTGGATGACATCGTTGACATACTGTTATTAAAGATAGGAATATGTATGAAGAGTAGATTCAAAAACTCTATTAACAGAACTATAACCTGTTAGAATCTGCCATTTATTTCAGATGTGTTCTGTAAATGTTCACAGTCTCAATACTTACAGTGATGACATAGTGTTTCCAAAAGTGCTCAGTCACAATTTTCAGAAGACTAACATGCAATTTCTGATTTATTTAAATATATAAACCTGTTGAAAGTAATAATTTAAATTTTTGTCTTTGTAGGATCACATTAATGTATAGATTTCTAATACTGTCCAATTTTGTCTATGAAAAAACACCAGCAAGCAGGTTATGTCCTACAACTATCGTATCACTGTGAATGACTAAGACTATAAAAAGCTAAAAAAGACTAAGACTAAGACTAAAAAAGCCCTTTGCATAGCGGCTGATCCCACGCACCCAATGCAAAGCTTCTTCAAGCTGCTGCCGTCAGGGAGGAGACTGCGGAGTCTCCAGGCCAGGACCAGCAGACTGAAGGACAGCTTCATCCATCAGGCTGTCAGGAAGCTTAACTCCCTCCCGATTCTGCCCCCTCTCCCCTCTCTCCTCCACGGTCTCACTGAACTCTGTCACACACACACACACACACACACACTCTCTGACTCACTCACTGGCCTGCACCAGTTATTAGTCACTTTGTGGAGCATTGGACTGCCATTACCTCATAAGACTTTGTTGTTACACTATTTCCTACCGTACATTACCAAATCTCCATTTGCACTATTTGCCTATTTGCACTACTTTGCCTGGTTTACACTCAGTGTCATTTACCCTTACTTGAATATTGTATATTGTATATTGTATATTGTATAGCTTTTTTTGTTATACGTAAAATTGTATTGTATTTATTTAAATTTTTACTTTTTAATTATTTTACTTGCATTTTTTAATCACTCTCTTATATTTAAATGTTCATTTGTTATTTCATCTAGGGTTTGAGAGTAACGAAATTTCTATTCTCTGTATGTCCTGTACATGTGGCAGAATTGACAAATAAAGCTGACTTTGACTTTGACTTTGACTATAATCGAACTCTCTTCCTTAAACAACGAGAAACATGAAGTGCACTCAGGAGCAGATTCGAGCACAGGCTCAGAGTGAAGTTAACAGAAAACGTTCTTTACATCATCATCATTTATTTATGTAGCACTTTAAAAACACACCTGTTAGACTAAAGTGCTGTACAATAGAAATGTAAATATAGTAATAACATATAAAAAACCACACAAGTATGTGTATGTGATGCAAAAGGTAAAATTAAAAACAAGGCTAGAATGCATGAATGTTAACTTTGAGCTCTACAACTAGGAGCAAAATGCTATGAACATGGACTACGGTAGTTCATACTAGAGGGAACAGTAACATGATCTGTGGCTGCCGGAGCTTGGCAAGTGAAACAGTGGTGTGAGAGTTGATGGTGGAGCGGCACTGTGGGACCCATTTTTGTGTTGTTACCTTACGTGTGCCGCTACGGGTCACCTTTTGTGTTTTTACGTATGGTGTGTTTATGGAAATGTATTTAAGATAAACGTAACTCAAGCCAGGTGTTTTTGGTCAGAACAAGCAGTTTGTAAACTCTGCGCTGTTATGATAAATGACATTGGATAAAGAGAAGCAAATAAAACTGATGAATACAAAAACAATCTTAGCCGTACAAGACAAGTATAGCTTGAGTTGGGCTGTTACAAGTTTAATTCAGAACAGTTACATTGCCTCACCCCTGCCATCAAACACTTCAGTGGCTTCAAGTGTAGGCATAGCCTCTACAAGTACTGCAACAGAGGGAGAGCAGAGTCAGGAAGGTCCAAATAGGCAGTCTGAACAGTCTTACTTGTTTGCAGGTGGAGTAATGCACGAATGGATAAAAAAGAGTGAGAGGTTATCAGCTGTTGAGGAGCAAATGGAGATCCGTGTCTAGGGGAGTGAGGCTATTGCGAGTGTGAAAGGTTGTCCAGGAAGTAACTAAGAAGACATGAACAGAGAGGTACGTACTACAGCTTTGAGCAACGTGAGGCCAATAACTAACATAGGTTAACAGATAATTAAATACAGCTGCCTTAATTTGTCTCAGGTGGTGATCCTCAGAGGAGCGATGAAGTAGAGCAGCCAGCACCCCGAGTAGAGCAGGCACTGTGGAAAAATAGTTGTGACTCAACCAGACCATTACAAAGTATGGCCTGGAGGATTTTCATTTCAAGGTGCAAGAACATTCTTAATGACTGTACACGGCGGCTGCTGATGGACGATGTTGGGCCAGATGTGCTACAGTTAGCGTTAAGGAGGTATGATCAAAGCAAGACTGAAAACATTTAACATTTAAACTTGCATAAAATGTTTAAGGGGAATATGGCCTGAGAATATAACATGAATTAAGAAGTAATTTTTTGATATCTTTGAGGTTGGAGACAATGCAGAGAAGCCTTCGGTGGGCAAGAGGAAGACTGATCAATGTAACTGCGGCAGATCAACTTCTGCGTGACTTGGCTGAATTGATTCAGGAGGTCGAACTGTCTACTCAGCATGGCCAACAAGGTAAGCACATATTGTGTCGATTCCTTGACTCATCAAAAGTGTGAAATAAATTATGACTCTGTCTTAACCTATTTTCCAAATACACCAAACGCTTATATATTTTCAGGCTGTTTTGGATACCAGGCACCAGTGGTTTTCAACAGAGGTAGAGGTAGATCCTTTTTCCTTATCACTCGGGAGCAGCTTTCATTCCTGAAGTCATGTGGATTCACTGCACCTCAGATGGCTGGTATTTTGAATGTTTCACTTCGTACAATTCGAAGACGTCTGCAGTCAGTGACTTTCATTTCTTTGTGACACACACTCACTGTTTATTCAAATTAAATGGTATTGTTATGGTAGTGATAAAATACTCATGTTCTTTTGTCTGATTTCAGACAGTATCATTTCACCCGTGCATCAATGTATGCGGAACTGACTGACAGTGCCTTGGATGAACATGTGCAGGACATTGTCGCTGGCAATAAACAAATTGGTCCTGATGCTGTCAGAGCCTCCCTGCGAGTACGTGGACTACGTGTACTACATGTACAGCGAAGGAGGGTTCGAGCAAGCATGTTACAGATAAATCCTGGAGCAGCTGCCCTTAGAGCAGTTTTGCAGAGACCAGAACGAAGAACATATCAGGTCATTGTGGCACATTGATGGAAATCACAAGCTGTTACGGTAACCAACCACACTGATTTGTTGAACACCTATTTTGACCAAATTGAAATTCAGCATTACATCAAATATAATTGTTGAACAGTAAGACACGTCCAATAGAGCCAGGCCCTGGGATGGGCAGTCCTCTAACACAACTGGTTATGTTTAAAGGGGAAGATGAGAGAACACAGACAGCGCAAGCAACATACAGAGAAAAATTCAAACTTGACATGCAATAGTGCCATGTAAATCAAATAAGAGTGTGTTTTCCATTGTTTCAATAACAAAGCAGAAATAATATTTTTCTTCTTATGGACCACGGTTTTAGGTGGAGGATAGTCATTGATGGATACAGTCGTCTTGTGGTCTTCCTTCATGCCTCAAACAACAACCGTAGCAGTACCGTTTTATCAAGTTTCATCAGAGCCGTGGTATCCTATGGTGTACCCTCGAGGGTCCGGACAGACAGAGGAGGGGAAAACAATGCTGTCTGCCTGATGATGAACATTTTCAGAGGCTTTGATCGTGGAAGTGTCCTAAGAGGAAGGAGTACCCATAATCAGAGAATTGAGAGGCTCTGAGGTTATCTGTGGCGAGGAATGACCAATGTCTGAGAAGTGAGGTGAGACGCCTGGCCACGTGGTGTGTTGACAACAATCTCTCTCTGAATGTGGAGAAGACGAAGGAGATTGTTGTGGACTTCAGGAGAATGCACACCCAACATGCTCCTCTGACCATTGACGGAGCGTCTGTGGAGAGAGTGAGCAGCACTAAGTTCTTGGGTGTGCACATCACAGAGGATCTCTCCTGGACGCACAACACCACAGCACTGGCCAAGAAATCACAGCAGCGTCTCTTCTTTCTCCGCAAACTAAGAAGAGCAGGAGCACCAGCCCCCATCATGTACTCTTTCTACAGAGGCACCATCGAGAGCATCCTGTCGAGCTGCATCACTGTGTGGTTTGGAGCCTGCAATGCGTCCTGTCATAGAACCCTCCAACGCATAGTGAGAGCTGCAGAGAGGATCATTGGTGTCTCTCTCCCCTCCCTCCAGGACATTTACAGCACCCGTCTCACTAAAAAAGCCCTTTGCATAGCGGCTGATCCCACGCACCCAATGCAAAGCTTCTTCAAGCTGCTGCCGTCAGGGAGGAGACTGCGGAGTCTCCAGGCCAGGACCAGCAGACTGAAGGACAGCTTCATCCATCAGGCTGTCAGGAAGCTTAACTCCCTCCCGATTCTGCCCCCTCTCCCCTCTCTCCTCCACGGTCTCACTGAACTCTGTCACACACACACACACACTCTCTGACTCACTCACTGGCCTGCACTAGTTATTAGTCACTTTGTGGAGCATTGGACTGCCATTACCTCATAAGACTTTGTTGTTACACTATCTCCTACCGTACATTACCAAATCTCCATTTGCACTATTTGCCTATTTGCACTACCTTGCCTGGTTTACACTCAATGTCATTTACCCTTACCTGAATATTGTATATTGTATATTGTATAGCTTTTTTTGTTATATGTAATATTGTACTGTATTTATTTAAATTTTTACTTTTTAATTATTTTACTTGCATTTTTAATCTCTCTTATATTTAAATGTTCATTTGGGTTTGAGAGTAACGAAATTTCTATTCTCTGTATGTCCTGTACATGTGGCAGAATTGACAAATAAAGTTGACTTTGACTTGACTTTGACTTTGATGTCTACAGTGATTTATTTCACTACCTGGAGGAGGAAGGCATCATTGACATTGACAACGAAATGCACCTTTGGGCTCTCCATTACATCTATCTCCCAAGGATCAACAGAGATTTGAAAGACTTCACTCAACAGTGGAACAATCATGGCTTGTGGACAGAGAGACACTTGAGCCCATTACAGATTTTTGTCCGAGGCAGCCTCCAGCAACAGGGCCGAGCCTGAACTGCCATGCAGGACATCTTTCAGACTAGAGCAGCTGCTGCTGCTGGGACTATTGGTGGGACAGCTGATGGTAGTGTGACAGCCACTGAGAGTGAGACGACTGCTGCTCAGGGCTTAAGTACTGATTCTGGTGGTGGTGGTGCTCATGGTACAGATGAGCTGGGATTGCTGGTCGACTGGCCTGAGAGGATTACTGTGCCAGACATTGAATTTACTCTGGACGGACCGATGATGGAGCAAGTGCTAGAACTATTTAATCCACTAAGTGGCACCAGAGGGAGTCATGGTATTGAACTCATCACTGGCTTAATATACTTTTTGGACTCCACATATCACTGAGACAGTTCAATTATTGACTGAAACATAATAGCAGCAAGTGGAAAAACTTCAAAATATCTAGGTGACTGGATACTGTTAAGAGATTTTGGGGTTTTTACTATGTTATGCTTAAAAGTACGTTTCATTATCTAAATGTGTTTGCTCTTTTCAGTATTCAGCTTAACCTCTGCAACTCTGTGCAGACTCCTAAATGGGGAAGTTACACAGGAAGCCTGCAGTTCTATTTTCTCTCTTCCTGTATGTACTCTCTGAATAAAGACTCTTCCTTTTTACTGCGGCGGTGCGAGTCTCCCTGAGTCTCGACCGTGTACACGTAAACCTGTCTGAGCCTTATTATTCCGACCTGGGTTGCAATACAGGAAAACTCCTGACATTTCTTGGTCCTTCGAGCCGGATGGGATACAGCACTTTTGTGTGACCCCACAGGAAAGCCTCATCGAGTCCTGACGCCGTGAGAAGCCCGCGCTGAAGTCTGTCGACAGCTCCTCTCTAGGTAGAGGATATAAAGTCCAGAGACGTGACATTCGGGTTCTGGCCAGCGTTCTTATAAGTGGTCCACGGCGGTGGGGGTCGATGAGGTAGACCTGAGAGACCGGCAGCAACCAGGTGAATATTAACACTCTGAGACACCTCGCGTAAAATAAAATAGAGCTCGTCTGGGACTGGTAGCTCCCCCGTAGTGGGTAAAGTAGGCTCGCCCAGAGGGGCTGGTAGCATTTTAAAATAAAATAGAGCTCGTCAGGGACTGGTAGCTCCCCCATAGTGGGTAAAGTAGGCTCGCCCAGAGGGGCTGGTAGCGTTTTAAAATAAAGATAGAGCTCGTCAGGGACTGGTAGCTCCCCGTAGTGGGTAAAGGTAGCGCGCGTATAAAGGTACTGTTTTGTTTTGTATTGTTTTATTTTTGTTGGTGGAATAAGTTGATTTTACAGCACAATAAGGAGGCTGAACTATTCCACTATTTTGTTTGCTGTTGGCCACCCAAGAGAGAAACAGGTCGTGTTTCATCACGTAAAGGTGACACCGCTTTCAAGAATAGCTTGAAAGTAGAAGGCCGTGTCAACTACCTCCCTCTCTCTCGATTCTCATGCCAGAGAAGGTGCCGCAGTTGTGTAGTTGCAAAGTGTTAAAATTAAAAGGATTAAAATGGGTAATGAAGCTTCAAAACTCACTGCTGACGAGCAGTGGTTAGAGAAAAATGTCCAGGCGCCGGACAAATTAGTGCATATAGATGGAGAAATCCAAAGAAAACCTAAATGTCCCACGTGGGAGGGAAAATGCATTGACTAAATTATAAGAAACCCTCCAATAAATACTGAAAAGGAAGCTAAAAAGGAAACAAAGAGTACACAACAGTTGTATTTTAAAGCATGGAAAGTGGAATGAAGTGGAATAAACAAAAGGTTAAATTAAGGTTAACTTAAAGTAGAGCTTATCTAGTGATAAGCATGATAATAGGAGATAATAGGAAGGTTAACAACCTGTAAACTGGTATTAACAATGAAACAAAATTGGGAAGACAACCAAGCTGAATGAGTAGAATGCGTGAAACCAGATAATTCACACAAAATATATCAAATAAAAAGAGAGATGCATAAGGTATACTAAGGCTGTGTCATTGTTCAGCCAAGGAAAATGTCTCCAGCTTGGGAAGGTGTGAAACTGCAGGTCACATCGGCCTTTGATGGATACATAATACAATATATACTAATATATAAACTAATATACTATTGTATATTAGTAGTAAAGTAGTGTATTGTAATATACTATTGCTGTTATAAAAAAGGAAAAACAATACAATGATAACATTAACAATGACATACTATTAATAAGAAGAGGCACCTCAGTCAGTTATGATGTGAGGTGGAAGATTGTTAAAAGTAGTCTGATTCAAGCTTAAGGTTTGCTCAAACTCAGTACAATGATATATGAGATGAAGAAAATAAGGAAATAACTACACTAATCAGGTGACCTGCTTGTAAACCTGTCATCTTAGATGAGACATTGTTAAGATGAAGAGCAAACCTATACTAACAACTAATGAGAAGCTGAATTAAATATGTGGACACTACCAAGCTAATGAGGAGCGGTGACGCGCATGGAGATGCTGGTTTTGCTCACTACAATTGTATAAATAGAGTTTGAATTCATTACTGTGGATGTAAAGTGAGTGACCTCTATATATTTTAGATCAAGATTTAGCAGAATTAAAGAGGGTTTATAGACTATGAATACAAAGAGAAACAAAAGAGTTCGATTAGTCTGCAGAAACAGGAAATATGTATATAAATATATATGTGTGCCTGTGGTGTGTCAAGACAGCCCACAGAGAGAAACAGAACTCTATGAATAGACTCTATGAATAGAATGAATAGACAACACATACTCAAATTGTTACATGTGAAATTGGTTTTGGAAAGGGTCAGAAGAGATAATTTGAACTTAGAACTCAGTGATATGATGCATGAATTAAACCTTATGGCAATAAACACTTGCAATGAAGAAAGCAGCTTACACTCAATTAATATGAACGCAAAGCCTTAGGCCATAGGCAATTTGTTTTATTTTTGTTTGTTTGCTTAGTAAGTTTGGAAAACAAATTTGTGATAATAATTGTCATCACAGTGACACATAATGATTTGGGCATATAATTTGCTGATGCCTAGTTTTAGAGCTGTGAGCTATGAACTGTAAGCAATGCAAGGTTTTTCCTACCTCAGAAGTTCGACACATGCCAGACAACTTTCCTATGTAGGCATTTTGCTCACACTGTCACACATCAGAATTGCTGTATGCTGTATCACGCGCTGACCTTCACAGCACCCCACAGGCTGGTGTCGTTGATATCTTTGTAGACGGTGTAGACGGTTCAGCGTCCAGAAGTAGCCTTGGGCGGAACTGTGTACGTTATGCGGTAACCACAGTAGACACTATTTTAGAAGCAAAGGCAGTAACTTCCTCACACTCAGCTGTGAGTGCAGAACTCACAGCTGTCATACGTGCCTAACCCAACTGCAACATGGAAATCTTCTAAAGACACTGTTGGAAGTTTTTATATTGCCAAAACAGTTCAGAGGTCACTGAAGGCAATAACTTGGCAGACCAAAGCCGCAAAAGCAGCGGCACAACAAACTGTAGACACATTAATGTCTGACTCCTCAATGCAAATACCACTTGATGTGCTTATAAACGAACAGAAAGCCGCACCAACTAGAGAACAAAAGAGGTGGTTAAAAGGTGGAGCGCAGCCAGAAAATGATTTGATGACTTGCAATAGCAAACCAATACTACCAAAGTCCCTACACATATATAGCAGCATTATTGTCAACAGGAGGGGGGGTGGGAGTGGTAGATAAAATTTCGGAAATTTGTCGGAACATGCATGATTCGCCAAAAACATAATGCACATAATGCGCATAATGCACACCACCTCATCCTTTTCATACAATCCACATGAGTGGATTGTATTGAGCTAAATGAAAGCCAAGGCTCAGAATACGCTCTAGTGATCATAGACGTGATCTCAAAATGGCCAGAAATCTATCCAGTAAAAAAGCAGACGCCATCTCAGTAGCTAAATGTTTGTGCAATCATTTTATTTCAATATATGGCATCCCCACTCTGATAAGATCAGACAATGGGACACATATTGTTAATGAAGTAATCAGTAAGGTCTCTGAAGCACTAGGAAATAAAACAGAGACTGAGGAAATGCATGGAAGAAACAGGGAGACCATGGCCTGAGTGTATAGGCCTGGTAAAAATGTGGATGTGACTGACACAAAGTTCTCAGAAACTCACACCTTTTGAAATCATTCACGGTAGACTATTTCCACTACCAATCACAAGTGAGCCTATAGATAAGTCAATAAGAAAAACTACACTAGCCGAATGGATGACTAAATTACTTGAAAATAAAGAGATTGTTCTAAACAACTCTCCAGTATCTTGCAGGTTGAAACCAGGTGATTGGATCCTGATCAAAGTACTCCAAAGGAAAAATTGGAGTTCACCAAGGTGGGAAGGTCCTTATCAAGTGCTACTCACCACACCTACTGCCTGCAAAATAGCAGAAAGACCGTCCTGGATTCATCAAAGCCACTGCAAAAAAGTGAGTGACAACATAGACTAAGAGACGCCGACGCCCCTGCCTGTAGGTGATCTAGGAAGGTGGAGAGAGGGCTGTTTGGGTAGAATCCCGCCCTGTTCTTCTCGCCCCTAGTCTACTCACCTATAGGACTTGGTGCGTCTGGTCATCATGAAGACGCTCGTCCTCCTAGTGGCTAGTATTGCACTCCTGGTGAGTTTATTAACACTCACCCGAAAAAAAGGAGATGAACAACACCACCTGCAGACAAGATGGATACGTGATAACTCACTTCGTGACATGACACAAGACCACATTCATCCATGGATGAACAACGCATGGTATCGATATATACATGACAGCACACCCAGAAAGGACTGCTATGTTTGCTCCTACATGCCCCCAACGACACAATACGCCACCTTGTATGCGAAGGGAATGGACATAATTCAAGCAAAGTGTGCCGCAAGCTACGCCAGCCGTGGGCATCAATTCCAGGGAATCGTGGTCAACCATGAGGAACCTCTCCAGATAGGACTACGAAACGGCACATGTGACGAATGGTTCTGGGTTGGCCTGAAAGTGAAGCACAGAAGTAAGGCTAAATCATTCCCAGTCTTTCTTGGAAACAATGGGAATTAGAGCCACAGCCTATGCTACCGCCAAGAGAACGGATCCACACCAATGGGAAACACCACCACCAACTGCAAAGCAGTACAGACACACGCTCCTGGAGGGCCCGTGAAGAGCAGCAACATCTCAAACGGCACCTTCTGGGTGCAAGGGATGGCCTGGGATATCCTTCCTGGGAATTGGACAGGTCAGTGCGCTCCCATTTTCATATCTGACCACACTTTCAAGATAACCATGGACGCCACGTCAACTTCAACGTCAACAACAAGGAAAAGACGAAGCACCCCAGACCTCAAGCAGCATGATTCCATATGGGGTTCCGATGTCCCAGAGGAATTTAAACTTTGGACTGAAAGACAAAAGGTTCTGTATGCTTCATGTAAATTCAACGACGAATGGGATCAGGAGATTGATGCTCTGTGCATTGCAGTAATGCAACACAGGGTAGCATTGGACATGATTCTCGCCGAGAAAGGAGAATTCTCTTTAGCAACACATGTTGCACATACATTCCAGATAATGTGCACAACAACGAGACTATGCCGCAAACACAGAAGACTGGCTTACGTGGCTTTTAAGCGGCTCTTGGAAGTCCCTGCTGATTAAAGGACTTGTTTTTGTTGGTGTTATAATACTGTTATTCTGCTTCAATTCATGCTTACACCACCCTGTCACAGAATGAAGAAGATGATAATGAGATAGACACTTAGATATAACATATTCACGAAACCCACTGTTTTACGATGTTTACAAGTGGCCATAGACTGATACAATAAGCTATGAACTGTACATATACATATGTACAACAGGAGGGAATGTTAAGAGATTTTGGGGTTTTTACTATGTTATGCTTAAAAGTACGTTTCATTATCTAAATGTGTTTGCTCTTTTCAGTATTCAGCTTAACCTCTGCAACTCTGTGCAGACTCCTAAATGGGGAAGTTACACAGGAAGCCTGCAGTTCTATTTTCTCTCTTCCTGTATGTGCACTCTGAATAAAGACTCTTCCTTTTTACTGCGG
Organism: Oreochromis niloticus; assembly: GCF_001858045.2. NCBI lineage: Eukaryota > Metazoa > Chordata > Actinopteri > Cichliformes > Cichlidae > Oreochromis > Oreochromis niloticus. Next base: position 82,917,819 of record NC_031967.2, on the reverse strand, counting down.
CGGTGCGAGTCTCCCTGAGTCTCGACCGTGTACACGTAAACCTGTCTGAGCCTTATTATTCCGACCTGGGTTGCAATACAGGGAAACTCCTGACAGATACATATAATGTGAGAAGTTATAATACGTGTTTACTATGTACCATTGAGTAGTGGAGATACAAGAACGAGCTGTGTGACACTGACAATAAAAAATGTTGAGTGATTTTTAAAGTGTATAAGATGGAAGTTGTGAAGTGGAAAGTTTACAACTGAAGCTGAATCTCGATAAAGTCAACTTGATTAATCTAAAAGTTACAGCTGTAGATATTGACAAATAAAACTATAAAGCAGTGACAGTAAGTAATTAAAAAATGAAAAACTGTATAGTAGGTCTTGAAGTGGCTCAGTATAGTGTAGTAGATATAAAGTGGTTTAGCGTGTGTTTGATGTTGTGACAGTTCACAGCGAGCAGATTATGTTTTGCTTTGTACAGATTATGCTTTGTACAAACATAGTTCTGAAAATACTGGACTCCGGTGTAAAATGTGAATAAAAAAAGAGCAAGCAGTTATTTGCAAATGTCAAAGGCAAAGTTTATTCACAGTAGAACATAGAAAACATGTCAAATGTTTACACCGAGACTATGGCCGTTTATCAATGCCCAAGAACGCGAGTACGTACTCGCGTTCTCGGTGAGTACGTACTCGCCGAGAACGCACGTGAGTACGTACCCGCCGAGAACGCGAGCACGGACTCACGATTTGTACAATTGGAACACCTGTGTACGTGATGATGTCACAGGTCCAGAGTTTTTACTGCCGTCCCCTCTTAATTTAACTGTGAGTAACATGTTATGAAGCTTAACTTTAATCACAGGCAAACCGGTTTACTCAGGAACAAATAAAACACTGAAATAAACCAAACATTAACATTTAGAAGTGATCTAAGTGACTTATATATCAGTTTTAACCTCAGCAGTGAAACCTCCATTAATAAAAACAGTATACATGTACATACGTGTACATACCTTAATAAAAACAAGCAGGTGAGATGTTAGAACGCTTTTATTTCTATTCTACTGGACAATACTATAGACAGCTGCTGGAGTGTCTTTAACCTGAGTAGTGAGAAGTCCGCGAGCGGGGTGGGGGGGGGGTTGAAAATGATGTGCCGGGAGTCCGCTGTTGAGTTTTGGACGAAATGCATTCTGGGATATATAGCTGTCCCAAGTCCAGACCGATGCATGCTCGATAAAACGGGCGGATCGAGAACACATCCGGGACTTTTTCGCGTTCTCGGCTTGATGCGTACTTCGAATTGGAACAGTACTTGGTCTCCGACTGATGACGTATCACGAGTACACGAGAACGCAAGTACGCACAAGTACGCATATTGAGAAACGGCCTATGTTGTTAAAAGTAAGTCCATTTTAATTTGATGGCAGCAATATGTTTCAAAACAGTTGGGATGGGGCAAGAGAAGGCTGGAAAAAGTGGTACTAAAAAGAAACAGCTGCAGGGATATTTTAGAAGTAACAGGTCAGTTACATGATCAGATATTAAAAGAGCATCTTAGAGAAGCAGAGTTGCTCTGGAGGAAATATGGGCAGAGGTTGATCAATCTGCTAAAAAACTCCATTAACAAATTGTGCAACAATTTCAGAATAATGTTCCCAAGTGTAAAGTTTTAAAGACTTAAAATATTCCATCCTCTAGAGGCATAAAAATATATTTTATCAAAAGATTCAGTGACTGGAGAAATCTCTTTGCAGAAACAATGACGCTAAAAGCCATGATGTCAGTGATCTTCAAACGCTCATAGGAAAGCTATCATCATGGAGCATTAAACAGACATGATTCTGTCATGGAAATCAGTGCATTTCCTGTATCCTTTGGGGCAACAGACCTGAGTCACACTTTTAGAGAGGTACCTGGTGAGGTGGATTGAGAGGAATATCCATGATGCATGGCAGTTTGTTCACTTACTTCCTCTCCACCACAGCTTCCGAAGCGCGGCCAATCACAGAGCTTGCTCTCCTGTTCCAAGAAGAACACATCAAAGTGCACTGCACTCACCTGAACTGACAGAACATCTGTCATTAACATTTTGGTGCACACACAAGCTTGCTCAAAAAAACAGCCTGCCCATCCACTGCTTGTGTACAGCCTCTGTTTTGATCTTCCAGTTCAGCAAATGTATATATGTGGGTGTCCAGGTATTTGCACTCCTCCACCACATCATATCAGCGGGTTCAGTATCTTATACTTTTGTCAAGATAATGCACACTGCAGCCGATTTGTATCTACAGTTATCAGAAAGAAGCCATAACCAAGTTACATGGATTTCATCTCATACAGGTAAACTAGTTATGTTATGTGCAACGCTGTCATGTCCAACTCTCTGGTTTTATGTTTCAAATTCGTGTAAGACATCCAGAGTACTCTGATGACATTGACAAGGACATCTCCAGTTTACATGGGAAACAATTATTTCATGTTTTTGAGATTATTTATTTACATCACTTTTCAGAAAACGTACATACAGGTCTGATTCAATACTACATATCTATTTTTTTAATGCATGTTGAAAGGGAAAAAATATTCCTGAGATACTGTTAACATTATTAAATTTGAAGGCTATCATACAGTGGTATTACTTTAAACTGAACACAAAAGGATTTTGATCAAAGTTAATGTCTCCACTTGTTTAAAAAAAAGAATTCTGTCATTTATTTGCTTTTATTATTTATTTATATGCCCTCCGCGGACCATCTCTGCACTGCGTGGGTGATTGGTGGCTCCGTGCACACTAAGGGCTGCACACAGGGACAAGGCGCACTAGGTTACGATCAGATCTTCCCTGGGCAGGGGGAGGTGATGAACTGTATGCCACTTTTTCATTGGCATAAATTAAGTACAATGTTTTATTGCCTACGGTGGGGCAGGTCACATACTGGGTGAAGGTGGGCAGTGTGGAGTCCAGCGAGACATGATTAAAGTCCCCTGATATTAGAAGAAGAGCTCTCGGAGATTGCGTTTGGAGTCTGCGGACCACAGAGAGTCAGAGGCTGCCTCCACGGATGCTAACGGCTAATGTCTCAATGTCTGTGTTGCAGAGTTGTTCTTTCACAGCGATGTGCCCAGGGATACCACAGCTGTCTTTAACAAACACTGCCAGCCCCCCTCCTTTCCTCTCACAGAGGAAGTACTGCCACTGTGACCGGGTTAGCGTCATTAGCTCCTCAATCATATCAGGGAGTGATCTCACATTTACAGTGATTACAGGAAAGATGGTGTGTAAGGTGTCCTTCTCGGGAGACATCACACCCGTCTCTTCCCTCACTGGGGACGTAGGGTCTGTCTGCCGGTAGCGCAACTGCAGGGCGCAGCGCTAACAGCTGATCCCTAACATAAACAAAGGAGCCATGCGCCCAGTGTCCAAATACAGGTGAAAAAAGTGGAGACAAAAGAAGAGAAAAGTCAACATAACTAGCACGGAGCGGTAATGCATGATGGCAGAATCTGATTGCTAAGACATAAGTTAAAGGTTAAGAGAAGTAAAGAGGAAAATAAGAAAGAAGCTAGCTCTGCTCATTACCTGTTAGCTGCCATAACAGGTAACACATTTAAGGTTTCAGAAAAAGTATTCTGTCGTTTGTTTGCTTGATCATGCCTTAAACACATCAAAATGCATAGTGGGATTATAATACAAGTCAATACTGTGACAAGCACTGGTACTGAATAGGCAATCACTTAGCAGCAAGGTGAATCGGTGATGCATTAGTGTGGTCTGCACTTCCTCTTCTTTGATTGGGTGAAATGAGTTGAAAGTAATTGGATGAGGGAACCATGGGGAGTGCCCTGCATAATTTCAATAAAACGCCGTTTTAAACGCCGTTACAGCTGGCACAGAACGCTATAAAAAACGCAGTTTTTATGCATCTTTGAACGGCGTTTTCTGCCGAGTGGCGGAAAAAACGGCGTTTCCGTCTGTCTTTGAACGCTGCTTTTTACGTCACTCGGATGGTGCGTTCAGGGCGCCATGTGAGAGTCGGAAAAAATGTCGTTTGTCGGAACAGAACGCCGTTTTTTTCTGCGTTTTGAATAATTAAACGGCGTTTTTTACGCCATTTCTTAACCAAACGGGTTAGAAAACTGCCGATTTATGCCACTACTGGCTTGCCATACCATATATCCAACAATTCATACCGCGGCGGTGGGTGTGGATAATTTTGCCGCAAAAGGCAGAAGGGAGCTGCCAAAGAGCGAACTGTCAAAAGTAAGTACTGAATATGATGTCACTTATTCATGTGCGAATGTTTAATAATGAAGAACATTAAAACATTACTGTTGGCCACATGTTGGCAAAGTTATGTGACATTAGCGACGTACTTTCAGCATTTACTTGGTTTTAAAGCCTCTACTTCAATATATATATGTGTGTATATATATGTATATATGTGATGATTTTATGGATAATTAAAGTCAGTCATATATCCACAAACACAACAAGCTGAAAGTCAGTGATGCTGCTCGGTTTGCAGTCCTGAATATGACGGCATAAGCAGGATTCACCGCACTGTTAATGTTAGCTATGTTATATTGCTGCCTCTGTTCGGTGGTGTCGAGCCAAACGGACTTTAACGTGTGTTTGAACGAGCTGACGGTTCACTCGTTAAGCTGAAAGAAAGATGCTTTAATCACAGGAGTCACACATGTGTCCACTGGACCATCTGGGAACTCTTCTTGTTTAGCACTCGTAATAACACAAACACTAAATCCTCCTTCTCTTGTGCTGTTTTGTAGCAGTGTGTACACCTGAGACTGTCACCTGTCTGTCTGTCCTGCACTCTCTCTCTTTTCTTTCTCTCTGATTGTGGAATAAAAGTATGAACATGTATTTATAAGTTACACTTGTGTTTGAATCCTGCAGCTTATCACACATTTGATTTCCATGTGTGACGACTGCAAGTGTCCAGAGTGAGGACAGACTGAGGGACCCACTGCTGCACATCATCTGTGAGGCTTTGCACCCCTGATGATCCACCAGGACAAACTCAGCAGTGTGTGAGGAAGAGGAGGAGGAAGAGCCAGCAGCAGCTGACAGATGGAGAGAATAGACAGACTGTTCCCTGTTTGTGAAGGACTGCTAGGAAAGTTTAACATAACTAATTGTCTGTCCTGAATCAGTCTTATTAGGTAATGTTCAAATAATGTTATCATCCCAGTGTTTTCAGTGTGGGAGAAAGTACTCAGGGCCTTCAGGTTACACACTATGAAAGGCAGCAACAAGTTTAATATTCAGAAACCTAAAGTATGTATCAGCAGCAGAATGGAGCTAAAAATAAATGTTTGTTTCAGTTCTATGAAGCTTTGAGTATTTTGGATTAGTAGCACTGCTGTGTTTGTTGCATCATATTGCTGTAATTGTTTATATGCTTTATATATTCTGAGCTAAGTTGATCTATAGTGTTACATCATATTCTATAAGGATGTTATGTGTTTGTAGACTTCCTGCCCAGTTTGACCCATTTAGCAGAAGTCAGCCTGTTTAAGGCTCTGATATCTATTCTGTATGACTTAAAGCAGTTATGACATGGTCTGATTTTCTCACCTAATAAAGGAATATTTAATATATCAGTCTACTCTTCATTTTATCAGAAACAATTATCACAGCTTGTACATTTTCTTTTTACACATATATGTAAGCATTGAGCCAAATTTAGTAATGCCAACATATTGAAAGAACAATGTTTGTCTCTTATATATAATACATCTGTATATACACTGTCAAAGATACTTGTCTTTGAGTGAAGATTTAAGGTGATAGGAAATATAAATAACTGCAACTTTAATCTTTGACCCAGAGTTCAAGTTCACTGCTGTAATATATCCTGTCATATATATTTATGTATGTATACATTATATATATAGATAGATAGACAGATACAGGGTTTATATATAATCACAGCGGTGATTAAAGTTCAAATAAATGCTATATTACATGTGGAAAATTCTAACAGCACTGTGGAACTGCATTTCTAAATGTTACAGTAGTATGCAAAAAAACAACCCCCCCTCCCAAAAAATCGTATTTTTTCTAGATTTTTTTCATAAAAGGAGAAGTGAAATTTCTTGAAGATGTTTTAAAAACCCTTAAAAACCTATCTAAATATATAGTAAAAATAGTGTCACAGCTGGGTACAGTGGTCTATTTCAGAAACACCCAAAAGCAGATGCTGAGAGAGAAACTATAGTTTAAACAAAAAGCAAGCCTTTTATTGTGGCTATTGATCATGAATAAAACAAAAAAGAACAAGCCCTTATAGCTCTGCTGGAAAAGTCCCTGAAACTATCAGAGAGATGAGACTGGTTATTGAAAAAAGGTTGAATAATGCATGTTGCTTTTCTTTAGATGCAGCGGTGGATGTAGTGGTGGGTGTAGCGGTGGAAGCCGGGACAGCGGTGGATGCAGCGGTTGATGCCGGGACAGCGGTGGAAGCCGGGACAGCGGTGGATGCATTGGTGGAGGCAGCGGTGGATGCCGGGACAGCGGTGGAGGCAGCGGTGGATGCAGTGGTGGAGGCAACGGTGGAGGCCGGGATAGCGGTGGAGGCAGCGGTGGAGGCAGCGGTGGATGCCGGGACAGTGGTGGATGCAGCGGTGGAGGCAAAGGTGGATGCAGCGGTGGAGGCAAAGGTGGATGCAGCGGTGGTTGCCGGGACAGTGGTGGATGCAGCGGTGGATGCCGGGACAGTGGTGGATGCAGCGGTGGATGCCAGGACAGCGGTGGATGCAGCGGTGGAGGCAGCGGTGGATGCTGGGACAGTGGTGGAGGCCGGGACAGTGGTGGAGGCAGCGGTGGATGCAGCGGTGGATGCCGGGACAGTGGTGGATGCAGCGGTGGAGGCAGCGGTGGATGCAGCGGTGGATGCCGGGACAGTGGTGGATGCAGCGGTGGAGGCAGCGGTGGATGCAGCGGTGAATGCAGCGGTGGATGCCGGGACAGTGGTGGATGCAGCGGTGGATGCAGCGGTAGATGCAGTGGTGGAGGCAGCGGTGGATGCCGGGACAGTGGTGGATGCAGCAGTGGATGCAGTGGTGGAGGCAACGGTGGAGGCCGGGATAGCGGTGGAGGCAGCGGTGGATGCCGGGACAGTGGTGGATGCAGCGGTGGATGCAGCGGTGGAGGCAGCGGTAGATGCAGCGGTAGATGCAGCGGTGGATGCCGGGACAGCGGTGGATGCAGTGGTGGAGGCAACGGTGGAGGCAAGGGTGGAGGCAACAGTGGAGGCTGGGGCAACCGTGGACAAAGAAGCTGTTATGGTATTTGGTTATATATATATTTTTGTATGTATACATTGTAGATGTGATGCTGTGGCTTTTTGTGCTGTCTGTGCTTGGAATTGCAGTGGGAACAGACGTAGTGTTTAAAATGTTTAAAATTGTGTGTAGTTTTCGAATTTGTCTTTACTTACACTGTCTACAGGTTGAAAAGTAGTCAGAACAGCAGTCGCCAGTCGTCTCACAAGATTCATCACAGTAACATCCTCTGTAACAGCTAAAGTCGGTACCAGAGCAACACAGAACTGGTGGGCCCAAACAGCTTTGAGCACCTTGAATACAAATATTCAATATAAAACATGTATTGTAATATGAAAGACTTAGACTTATGTGAGCTTGTACATATTATTGTGTAGAAATGATTTCTTGCTAGTTGGTAAATGTCACCATTAACATATTACTCAGAGTCTACGAGGCAAAAACGTTTGCATTATTGAGATTGAAAGTTATTGATTCTTTTAACTCTAGAAGAGCATGATGCATTGTAGGCAGGCATTCTTGTAATTTTTTGTATTTCTTCATTATTCTCCAGGAAAGTATTCCTCAGGAAAATAAGTGAAAAAGAGCCACCATAAAATGAAAAAATATTGAAAGCTAGGAAGCTTTTCCTCCAGACTACTTTAGAAACTGTCAAGTGCTTCAAATGCGTCCTTCATTTCCCTGAATTTTAAGGATGTGGCGGTGTAGACTTCGTGGTCCCAGTCGGTGAGGATAATTTTGCCGCAGACGGCAGAAGCGAAGCAGCCGAAGAGTAAACTTTTAGAAGTAAGTACTGAATATTATGTCACTTATTTATGTGCAAATGTTTAATAATGAGGAACATTAAAACATCACTGTTGGCCACATGTCGGAAAAGTTATGTGACATTAATGATGTTTGTACTAACTTGGTTTTAAAGCCTTTACTTTAAAATATACGCCGTTCAATCAGTCAATCAGTCAGTGAATGCTGCTCGGTTTGCAGTCCTGAATATGACGGCACAAGCAGGATTCACTGCACTGTTAATGTTAGCTATGTTATATTGCTGCCTCTGTTCGGTGGTGTCGAGCCAAATGGACTTTAACGTGTGTTTGAACGAGCTGACGGTTCACTCGTTAAGCTGAAAGAAAGATGCTTTAATCACAGGAGTCACACATGTGTCCACTGGACCATCTGGAACTCTTCTTGTTTAGCACTCGTAATAACACAAACACTAAATCCTCCTTCTCTTGTGCTGTTTTGTAGCAGTGTGTACACCTGAGACTGTCACCTGTCTGTCTGTCCTGCACTCTCTCTCTGTTTCTTTCTCTCTGATTGTGGAATAAAAGTATGAACATGTATTTATAAGTTACACTTGTGTTTGAATCCTGCAGCTTATCACACATTTGATTTCCATGTGTGACAACTGCAAGTGTCCAGAGTGAGGACAGACTGAGGGACCCACTGCTGCACATCATCTGTGAGGCTTTGCACCCCTGATGATCCACCAGGACAAACTCAGCAGTGTGTGAGGAAGAGGAGGAGGAAGAGCCAGCAGCAGCTGACAGATGGAGAGAATAGACAGACTGTTCCTGTTTGTGAAGGACTGCTAGGAAAGTTTAACATAACTAATTGTCTGTCCTGAATCAGTCTTATTAGGTAATGTTCAAATAATGTTATCATCCCAGTGTTTTCAGTGTGGGAGAAAGTACTCAGGGCCTTCAAGTTACACACTATGAAAGGCAGCAACAAGTTTAATATTCAGAAACCTAAAGTATGTATCAGCAGCAGAATGGACTATTAAACCCCGATTTTTTTGTCCCCATGATAGAACAGAGAAAACCGACTCATAGTGTGTTAAAACATTTATATTTCTTTAAATTCAATCATCTTCCGGAAGAGAGAGACTTCTGCACAGCCCAAACGCCAGTTGCAGGATCTCTAACATCAGAATCATAAACTGTGTCTCGTATAGGTATTATTTTGGTACTTTACACACCTGCTTTGTTTGCCATGTTATGCACGTGGTTTGAGGCCATCCACACCTGATTGACAATGAGCAGTCGGGTTTTTAACAGTTTGGCTGGCATTCGATCAATGCTGGATCATTGAGTGTATCTGTTAGTACAATCCCAGCTCATAGAAACTGAAGTGTTTTTTGTTAGGTTACCATGGGATGAGGATCCAAGAGAGTGAGCACTGCTGTTTGTATTACTCTTACACCATGGATCAGGAGGAGAGCACCCATGGGAGTCGGGAATTTTGCCACGGAGAAAAATTGTAGTTTCGAACACTGTTTGCGTCACATTGTTTGTTCTTACACTGTAAAATAAATTCACTGTCATTCACCAGGAAAGTCCTGTGTTTAGGGTCCTGTTCCTAACAACATGTGACACAAGTGCTGTGATAGTTATCAGATTGAGACAAGCTTCACAACTTTAAGCATGACAGCCCGTTCTCACTCCTGAGGCATAATATAATGATGATTTGTCAAGTTTCACGGCGTTCCTGAGGAACGCGATAGGTAACCTGTCGCATTCTTATGCTACGCACCGGGTTATGAATGAAATCCAGCAGAATGACGCTTTGACGGTAATACACGTTCCAGCCAGGTATTCCAGCCCTAATCCTAACCTTATGCCTAACCCTAACCGTAACGTTATCATGAACCTTAACCAGCACTTTAATGACGTTAGATAGTGTTTTCCAAAGCGATTTAAGTAAAATGAACGTCCATGTGTAGATTCATCCCAAACAGTTCTCATGTTTCCCAATTTTTCCAATCTCGTAATCTAGGGACATGTTGCGTGCCTGGAAGCATAACATACTGATGATTTTTCACCTGGGATAAAATGTTATACTTTGGGAGTGAGAACGTTTTGAGCTTGAACACAAAGTGCTTGTTCAACAGATAGCACTTTGTCTGGATTAAACTAAGACAGACATTCAGGGGACACACATTAAACTGAATGCATAACAAATCTAATAATAAATTTATATAAGATATACATTTAATCAATTCATTTTGTCAAGTTTCTGTTTTTCTGTATAAAAAAAGCAAATAAATAATGCAGTATTCTACCTCAGTTACTATTTAATCAGTGGATTTTTCCTGTATTCACCATGTGTATGTTTTTTTTTCTGTGTGTTTAATTTAAACATGAATCATGACACATTTAAAATGAAAAACTAATTATGTTACTCACCACTGTAAAGAGGCATCAGAGCTGTCAGGAGTGAGAAATACAGTGCAAACCAGTCCATGATGCTGACTGTTGGGTCGACTGAAGCTGAGAGTGACTACAGCTATTCTTGGCTTAGCCAGCACAGCCCTCAGATTGACTGGGAAGCATTATGAGGTGGAGCACCAGGTGTCATGAGCTTTATTTGTGCGTTGCCACACCTAGTGTTCTGGTTGTCAAATTTCAAAATCTTAATGACAACCTTGATCTCTCTGCAGTTACTCAAGAAAGGAGGCATTTTTTACTTTGTTCCTGATTCTGGAGTCGACAGAGTTGGGTGGAAAGTGTGGACTATTCACCTGTTTTTTAAAAAACTTGTTTTTAAAGGCCAAGCAAAACCAGAGTTATGATGAAAGATTTACTCATTGCTTTTTTCCACAATACTGTCATCATGTTTACTTTGAAATGGTAAAAATAACATTTTTACTGTGGTTGACTTGTTAAATAGTCCGTGATCCAACCTACCAGTGGGGCGTCCACCTGCATTTTTGTGAGCTTATTCCCCAGCAGTGATGGTCTGATTGTGTAAAAAGCACTGGAGAAGTCAAAGAACATGACCCTCACAGTGCTCCCAACAATATCCAGGTGAGAATAAGCCTGGTCCAGCAGGTAGATGAGGGCATCCTCCACACCGATACAGGGTTGATAAGCAAACTGCAGGGAGTCCAGCCAAGGCTCCACCAGCAGACGCAGATGTCTCAGGATGAGTCTCTCCAACGTCTTCATGACATGTGAAGTCAGAGCCACTGGCCTGTAGTCACTGGGGGTTGACGGGTTAGTCTTTTTAGGGACAGGAACCAGGCAGGATGTCTTCCAGAGTGATGGAACCCTCTGCAGTTTCAGACTCATGTTGAAGATCCGATGTAGAACTCCAGGCAGCTGGGAAGCACAGCACCTGAGGGCCCTGGGACTGACACCATCTGGGCCAGCAGCTTTACTGGAGTGGAGTCTGCCCAATTCCCTTTTGATGTTATCTTCTGAGAGGGACAGGGTGAGACAGGCTGAGGGGGCAGGAGAGGGGGGAGGAGTATGGAGTCGATGGAGAAGATGAGAAGAGCTGGGTGTGGAGACAGGAGACGCAGGGCAGTTGAACCTATTGAAGTGTAGATTTAGGTTGTTTGCACTTTCAACGTCCCCATCCATCCCAACACCTCTCTTTTGTCTCAGGCCAGTGATAGCCCGCTTTCCATTCCACACCTCCCTGGTGTTGTTTTCCTGCAGTTTGCTTTCCACCCTCCTCCTGTAAGACTCTTTTCCCTCTGCAATCATGGCTTTTAGCTCTTTCATAAACAGTGACAGTTGAAAATGGTGCAGAAAGCTCTTTTTTTGTTCTTGGTTATCCATGGTTTATTAATGGGGAAGAAAAGAATGCTTCTTTTGGGAACAACAGTGTCCACACAGAAGTTGATGTAATCTGTAACACAGCCTGTGAGATTGTCTATATTGTCCTGATGAGACTTACAAAGAACATTCCAGTCCGTTAACATAAAGAGCGAGTCCCCCTCCCCTCTTCTTCTCGCTGCTGCCTGGGTCCCTGTCCGCTCTCACACACGTAAATCTATTTAGATCCACCACCTGATCCGGGATGTTTTTATGCAGCCATGTCTCCGTGAAACACATAACACTTCTCGGAAAACTTTCTCTGTCCTTGTTAGCGTCACAATCTCCTCCATCTTATTGACAGGCGATCTAACATTACCAGTCACTACTGACGGGAGAGCAGGACGGAATCTTTTCCTCCTCAGTCTTCGTTTTTTCCCAGCTCTGCAGCCGCGGTAGTTCCTTTTGATCACCGCAGGAATCTCATGCTGAGCATCGGCATGGCTATGCTGTCTGAGTCCCAGCAGCTGGTCTCGGCTATAGACAAAGGGGCAGCGTGGTGTTGCAGTCATCGCAGTAGCTTACAAGGAATTACGCGTCCACACCCTGATAAAAAATTTCTCAATTACACCAAAAAGTATAAACTGAAGTCTAACTAAGTAGAAAAAAAAGAAATAAATAAGAGCAAAAGAGCAAAGAAAGAAAGAGGAAAGTATATTTCAACTGTGGAGAGCATGTTAGACAGGCTGCCGGAAGTGAACTTTAATGGAAGTTCAAAACTGTCACCCAAACCCACTGCCAACACACAGTACTGCACACAAAGGACACCCTCAGCAGGTCCACCAGAGCTCCCACATCTTTGCTTTCATGGGGGTTTGAGCTGTTTTTGATGCAAAACATCAAACATTTTTTTAAATGAAAAAAAGGGTAACATTAATGTTCAGCTGAGTGTCCCTGGTCATATCTCTGTCTCTGTGTTCCCTGGGTTTTGTCTGTCTGTGTCTCAGTGTGTGTATTTCTCTTATTTCCTGTTTTAGTTTGACAGTCTCTTGTCCTGTGTGCTCCGCTGTGTTCAGCTGTGCTTCCCCTGTCTGGTCAGTTGATTCTGTTCAACCATGATCCTCTTTGCCCTGACTCCCTCTCCTGTATGTATTGTCTGTCTCCCTCTGTCTAGTGTTGTGCTCTCTTTGATTCTCCAGCTCTGTTCTTCCTGCTTGTTTAGTTCCTCTTCATTCCAGTTTGCTTTTTGTATTTCTGTGGTCTCGCAATAAAGCTGGGTTTTTGTTTGTTTTTGTTTTTTTTACCATATCTCTTGGACTATAAGGCACACTTAAAATCCTTTAATTTTCTCACCTTATCATCAGGTGGCCCTTATGTATGAATTCTGGTTGTGTTTATCGACCTCAAACCGATTGTATGTGGTACACGGCGCTCAAAACTCTGTCAGAAAATGTTTTAGTACGACCAGTGTTGGGACTAACGCGTTATTAAGTAACGCGTTACAGTAACTATGTTATTATTGTGGTAACGAGCACGGTAACTAGTTATTATGCCAAAATCAAGAACGCGTTACTCGTTACTGGGATTTAGATAGGCTCGTTACTCGTTACTTCGTGTGGTGGATATCGTGGAGCTTCCACAGATTCAATAACATTAGCAAGTGGTGGAAGCCAGCAGGTGGATGAAGGAAAGTGGAGGCAAGAGGAGAGACCCGAGGCAGCCGCCCGTCCGAGTGTCAGGTGAACTGAACTTCAGGTAAGAAGTTATGACCTGCAGTCTATCTGGGTCAGATATAAACCAAGTTTAGGTGGAGTTTATTTTCATTATGCTGACTTTTTCGTACTGCGTGCTAGCTAGCATGACGGAGTTTCTATACAGCTGGGTGGGTGCTATGTTACTGATGTTGAACTTTATTTTGTTCATAAGGTTAGTTATTAGAGTTGCCAACCGTCCCCTAAAAAACGGAATTGTCTGGTATTCAGAGAAAATATTACGCGTTTCGTACTGAGGTGAAAAGGAACACAGTTTGTCCCGGACTTCAGCTACAATGAAAAAGACACAAAGCTGAAGCTGCACAGCTGCCTCTTCTTCTCTCATTCTCTCCCCCTCCCTCTCCCGTTTCTACTTCAATCACGAAACTGATCAATGATCAGCTGATCGGCTTTTCTCTCTTGTTTATTTATCGCCCACTTTGCGCCAGAAAGAGGAAACCAGCGGATGTCGCGCTAAACAACAGCAGCACGTTTAAGCTTGATCAGCTGTTGTTAGAATTTATTTAATATTAATTTCTAGTATCAGCTGATGTTTGCTGGAGCCACAGCTGTAAAGCTGCTGGTCATGATATCGATTTGGTTATCTGGTGAGAGGGAAACATGAAGATGAAACCAGGAGATGTCCTTACTGAATCATCAGAGCTGAACAGGTGATGGAGAAACAGGTTTACCTTTTAGGTGACATGAATGAGTTGAAGGGAAGTTATGAACTGTTTCTGAGAGACAAATAACACCAGGATCCTTTTTTTATGTAGCTGACAGCTGGTAACTGTGCAGGGGCGGGTCTAGCAAAGTGTTGCCAGGGGGCCATGTAGGGCATTAACAGGGAAAGGGGGGCACAAAGACATACTTTTCTTACTTATTCTCATTTAAAATGTCTCGCTTTTAATAAATAATTATCTGAGTCTTACAACAAACGATTGATAGATTGATACATATATACCATCAGAACAGTGTACATCACTGTCACAACAGTGTTTATTTTCATTCAAAGGCTTTATGATTTTTCCTATAATGGTGGGCCGGTCTCTAGTCAAAATGCCCGGGACGATTTTTTGTCCCAGTCCAGCTCTGTATGCAGCTCATCTGCAGTCTGGTGTTACCTACATCTTCCTATTCAGAAGGCAGAATTTCTGAGTTCTGAGTACAATCAAAAGCACCACGACTGTAGTTTTTGTGTTGGATGTAAAAAGCGCACATGACGCTGTGACGTAGGCTAGAATCATGGCGGCGGTCAACGACGGTCCAGGCGTGGGATTTCTCTCGTGGAAATATGCACATTATTTTTTCCTTTCTATTGGTAGGTGGCACAGTGCACTTGTGGCAAGTAAGCAAGCTAGAAGACTGGCAATCTTGCTGGGTATCCAGTTACGGAAGCAACACATTAACAAGAGAATTCTGAGTAAAACCAAAGTTACTTTCCCTAGTAACTAGTTACTTTGAAAGTAACGAGTAACTTGAAGTAACTGAGTTACTTTTGATGGAAGTAACTAGTAATGTAACTAAGTTACTAATTTACAGTAACTTACCCAACACTGAGTACGACTTTGGTAAGCTATGAAGCCGCACCGCTGGATGGATTGTCGGAGCATTACGGTTACCGTAGTCAGGAACCTCGCAGAGTAATACGTACTGTGCTTCAACGTAATATTACCGTGTTATGTGTGTACAAGGAGCCCAAAACGGCACCTGTTTAGAGACATGCTTATGAAGCAGATTTCAAACTCAATGCTGTCAGTCACACAGTAGAACATGGGAATAGAGCAGCTGTAAGAAAATTCAATTTTAATGAATCAATGGTACAGAAGTGGAGGAAGCAAGAAGAATGAGTTGAGTAAAGTTTGACTTACTGTCAGAGGCCACTAATTTGTAACCTTCACTAAAACTGTTTCTGTGCTGTGATGAGCTCTGAAACCTGACTGAAACTCTTCAAATAAGCCATTCCTCTGCAGATGATCTGTTAGCTGTTTGACAACTACTCTTTCAAGGATTTTTGAAATGAAAGCAAGGTTGGAGATTGGCCTATAATTAATTATGTGTATCTATTTACCATATATCCTGCTTTGCACTGTGGACTGTGTCAGAGTGAATTGTTAAATGTTTGTCATTTTTATGCTTACCATCCATTTCTATATTGTTTAACTGTGGGATGAAAGGAATTTCACAGTCCCCCTCCCCAGATTCTCGAGGTTCTGGGTGAGGGGCTATAGTGTTTTATTGCAGATACATCCTATCTGGAAGATCTGCTTCTTTTGATATAAGCTTCCTGCATTTACGACCCTTTGGTCAGCAGGAGGTAACACACACACACACACACACACACACACACACACACACACGCACTTACAAAACCACAGGCAAGGTACTCTTTGTGTGTATGTATACATCATATGTTAATGACCCTATGCATATTCAAGTAACCTCAATAAAAGGAGTGCTATGGGGAACCTGGCTGAGAGTCTGACGGAGGTCAAGTGGGTGGAACGACACTTGGCTCCAGGCAGGCCTCCCTCATGCATGAGTAACACAAAGGACTTTGCCTACTTCGTGTCTTGCTTGCTGTGTTATTACATTGCCTTTAACATTCCAGCGAATAGGTTTAAGCTACAAACCTATCAGACTGTAAAATGTTTCATTGTGTTCATGAAATAAACCAGACTTTCACCGTCTGCATCTTTTACTGTTTTTCTGCTTTTGTTCACTCCAAGTTTGACAAACCCACAGACATCCAGAGTTAACTCACTAACAATGTGGAGCAGTCTCAGTGTATTGAGCTGCTTTTTCCCTAAACACAACCAACTGAGAGAAATGTCTGTAGTCCTCACTTTGGTCATTTGAACGTTGAAGGAGATTTGTTCCATAGACACCTTATACTAGTGTTTCCTGCACTTAATCCATCACTACTATGTTCTATTTAAATCCAGATTCCTTTTATAGTTTGCAGTGAAATTTGTTAAACCATTGCTTAATGGGCCAGAAGTACAAGTCACTCTTTACTAACACATTGTAGATAAGTTTATTGCTGAACGACACAGCTAGCAGTCTCACTCACTCTTTAGATTTCAGAAGTTTTGTGTGTAATGGTTTAGTCTCACACACCTTACCCTTTTCTCCCCAGTATGACTCCCAAAGTACGGCTCAGTAAACAAACAAGGACTCTAAATTCAGAACACAAAGATACAGTTGGAAGATGAATGATTGCGTTTTTATGATGCGTAGTAAAACTACCCCTCTTCTTCTTCTCTGTTGTTGTTGTTCTTGTGTGTGTGTGTGTGTGTGTGTGTGTGTGTGTGTGTGTGTGTGTGTGTGTGTGCCTTAGAAGTCAAATAATACATTAGCCACACTTAAAAAAACATCTGAATTTCATTTAGAACTGAGATTCTAAGTTGTAAGCAGAACTCTTATGCTCAGCCACAAACGTGTTTCCCCACTTTCACTTTCAATGCTGAGGTGTCAAATCCACAACCCCCAACAGATGGTTTGTTACACGCGGGCGAGAAGGGCAGGTTTTACTTACACAGCCTCACACATTATAGATTTTTTAAGTTCTTGTGTACAATGGTTTAGCCACAGACATAACTTCTACTTTTGATAAAGATCACTCCAGCTACATATTTCTTAAAAAATGAAGCGCCTTTATTAAGCTCTTATTTATAAATGTCTACACAATAATAGACACCGTGTGCTCTGTGACATTACAGTCTTCTACTACTGCTTCCGTTGGTTGCATTTTAAACTCCCAAACTTTCAGGTTGTTATGAACGGCTTATATTTCTAACATTTTGTGATGTAAAAGTGAACCACGCATGTCACAGTGCGGTGCGCTGGTGTGTTAGTTAGAGCAGGGCCCAAGAGCAGACATAGGCAAGGAGACATGACATGACTTAACAAAAGGCTGATAACAGAAGGCAAAAACAAAAGCTAAGACGAGTGCAGGCAAGACAACTAAACTGGAAAACAGACTAAGAAAAAAACAAATCTACGCCCTTGGGATACTGTATTGTTCTTTCTTTGTGATTTTTTCCATGAAGAACTATTTCTTCTGCGCATCAGTTAGTAACACCCATTACAATAAACCTAGCCCTTAATAACTTTGCGTGACATACTACTACAGCCATTTGACACACACACCCACATGACTAAACCATTGATTAATAATGTTTTTAAAGTGGTATGACAGAATAACATAACAGATGGATAAGCTTACAGATGACTATGCTGCTTTGGTATTTAGTTTGTTACCAAACTAATATGCAAATGAGTTAAAGATGCCAATTCTTCACACCTGCTGCCAAACACACCTCTGCCAAATATCTGGAGTGTCTGATTTTGCACATACAGTAAGCTGTGCTGGGATCCTTTTAGAAAATTCTTTTAAGTCTTAAATATGCTTCACATCTTGGAGAGTTTACCAGGTCAAGTGGCCAGTCTGTTTGCTATGTTGAATTTGTTTACAGCAACAATTCTAAAAAATGGACCAGTGCCAGTTGTTTTACTGTGTGCATGTCTGTGTGTTTGTTTTTTCCCGGTATGGGCTGATCATATCATGAGTCAGCCTATAATTGGGTGAGAATGAAAATGCTCTAGGAGTTGGCGTTTTGGAGTGAACAGACTGACAGGCCAGAGAGTTTTTAAAAACTGTCTTCTCTAATGTTTTTCTGTGTGATGTGTGGTAATGTCAGAGAGTCCACACTAAATAGTCATTAGAAGGAAGCACACAGAACATGAACAAACTGAAAACACTGGGTCAACAACACAGGAACCCTGGAATTGATCCCCAGAAATATAGTAAAATTCCAATTCTTGGTCCCCACAGACATATGTAAACATGTACACACAGACGCACCAAGAAGCAGGAGGGAGGCAGATGAGTGAGAGAACAGCTGCTACAAAGACAACAAGCTGGAAAGGTGAGAAAATGAGAGCGAGAGAGGCAATAAAATGTAGATGCACTTCAGTCACACTGTAAGATAAAGCCTCGACCTTCTGTGTAAGTCTATATTCACTGTTTCCCTTTCACAAGACATTATATATATTCCAAAGTAACTTGTGTTTGTCCACATTCATTGAAGATGTCATACCATATTTTATTCTGTTGTTTATAGTATTTCACTCTTTTCTATGGTGTACAGTATCTTATTCTTATTATCTTATCCCAAATAAACCACTGTGTAAATGCAAGAATCTACATGACTTATACACCTTCATTTAACTAAGTCTGTCACTGTTACAGCTTTCACAGGAACAAATACAAACAGCGCCACCTAAAGGTTGAACCAGTCAACATCAAAGTCAACATGATGCGTTTCTACAGCTCGCATCAAGCCAGTCACAGCAAAGGTGGATCCAACACATGCATACCAAAGCTACCTGGTTTTACAGGTACACACTACATTTGTCACAGTATATATGGAAATAGCTTCAGTTCATGTAATGATGAAATTTATCTCCTGTGTTGAGCACAGGGGGCGTGTCCAAATGAAGCCTGTGTTGAGGCCCATATCATTCTTCAGAATATCACGTCACCAAAGATAAACGAGTCCTTGTTTCTCTGAAATGACATCACTGCCTCATTGTGCAATTCAAACTGTTGAAAAGACACAGGGATTCATTTTTTGCATGAACTGGATCTGAGGTGAATCTGGGGATGATCACCCACTTGCAGGAACATTATAAGCACATTATGGAGCCACCAAAAAGGCACAAATATCAGCAGTTAGAAGCATTTTGACATGCTGTCAACCATTAATAACACAGGTCTTAAACAGTTTCAGAGAGGCTGGTTAGTTAGGGGCGTGAATGTGTATAATACATAGTGGTGTTCTGCAGTTGATAAAAAGTTATTTTTGGATGTCTAATTTTGGTCCATTTTGAGCTGTTTCGTAACGTCAGGTGATTTGTTTCTTTCTGAATGTCTAGTGTTGTTGTTTGTATGACATCTGCATTTTGATCTCGTTTGCTTCCTTGTTTATGAGGTTCTCCTTGTGTCTTTGTCCTGTGTCCGAATCAAAATCAAATCAAACAATATTATTGTCACATCACGTTACTGGTACATCGGTACAGCACATGTGAGTGAAATGCTTGTGTGCAAGCTTCACAAGCAACAGAGGTGTGCAAAATACAAGAAACGTAAGAAACAGGAATATGAGAATTGCAAGAATTAAAATATGTACAAATATAAGATTGTATGCACATATGTATAAGATAAGATAAGATGGCCTTTATTAGTCCCACAGGTGGGAAATTTGTTTTGTTACAGCAAAAGTGCAAAGTTATGTAGCAGAAATTAGAAAACACTGGAATGCAATAAAATACAATAAAATAAAATAAAATACTATATACAATAGAATAAAATAGAATAGAATAATATATACAATAGAATAAAATAGAAATACAAATACTATATACAACTGAGTAGGAAAATACAAAAACACAACTTCGTCAGAAGAAGAATTGCACGTATAGTAGTCTTATTGCACATGTGTGGGTTTGTGTGTTTGATCAGCTGCAAAAGTCTTTATTGTAGAGTCTGACAGCAGTGGGGAGGAAAGACCTGCGAAATCTCTCCGTCCCACACCGTGGGTGCCGCAGTCTCCCACTGAAGGAGCTGCTCAGTGCTGTCACAGTCTCATGCATGGGGTGGGAGATGTTGTCCAACAGGGATGACAGCTTAGCCACCATTCTCCTGTCACTCACCACCTCCACTGGGTCCAGAGGGCATCCTAGAACAGAGCTGGCAAACATGTACCAAACATGTATATACTTATGCATATGTGTGTGTGCGCGTGTATATACACACATATATATGTAAAATAAAATATACAGAGGTAAACAGAGGTCAGTTATTGTGCAAAACAAATGGCGGTAAGTGGAGGTGAGGTATCTATGAAGTGCTCAGCAGTACGATGGCCTGATGGAAAAGCTGTTCCTCTGATATCCTCGTGTTGGTGTTGTTCCCACTTCATCATAAGAAATGTTGTTCCGGGGTCAATATTGCAAGTGACCAATCACATTTGACTTCAGAAAAAAACGGCGTAAAACAAACAAAACTTAACTTGCGATAAACCGCCTCTGTCCGCCGATCCAACAATTTGAATTCTTTGCATTTCAGGATATTGTTCTTTAATTAATGGTAAGCATTATACATATTGTCCTTGCAACATTGGAACTTCATAAATGAATGAATGAATGAATGAATGGCTTGGCTTGCAAAAGCATTACATCACAGCAATGTGATTGGTCACTTGCAATGTTGAACGTGGAAAAACATTTATTATGATGATGACAACAACGCAGACGATCCAACAAAGACTGAATGAGAAGACAGACTAAATACACACAGGAGGCTAATGACAGAAGTGGGAACACATGGGGGAACAGCTGACACACATGAACATAACGACCTCACAGTGGAAGAGTAAAACTAAACACGATGAACACAGGAACACAAGATCTCTTCAAAATAAAACAGGAAACATAAGTTGCAGACATGACAACCTGAACTTGACAACGTAAGACAGAGACATGAAACACATGAAGGGCAAGGGAGACTTAATTGGTAGTAGGCTTTCGAGCCTATACAGCTTGGAGTAAGACGACATGCATGAAGAGGATGATGTGGACAAAATACTCATTTGCCTAATAATTCTGCACTCCCTGTATATGTTACAAATACCTGCAAATTAAATTAGTTCAGTGACAATTACTGTGTGTTGTAATCAATTTTTTCAAAACAAAACTTTTAAACTAACAACACATAACACGAATGCACGAAATATATTAAATAAATGCATTTCTTAATGCACAACTCATTTTGGAACTAATCTTTGAAGAAGTGAAAACAGTCTGTCCGTCCTCTCCCTGCTCTGCTCTCCTCAGCCTCTCTTTGCTGCCTCATGTCCTCTCTGATGAGGTCTAGCAGCTCATCATCTCTTTTCCTCTTTCTCCCTGTCGTAGGTAGGTGGCTGAGCTGCTTCCTCATCGCTGTCGTTTTGGTCACCCACTGCTGTGCTTGGCCCTGGAGTGTCCTCAGGGAGAGAGGACATTAGGACAGGAGGCTTAATGGAAGGCTTCTGTCCTATCACCTCATCCATGAGGGCAAACCAGGGCCAAGTAGCAGCAGTGGGCTGACTCCCTCTCCTGAGCCTGGATACTTGCAATCCTAAAGGCAGAGGAAATCAAAAATGACAGTAAAAAAATAAAAGAAACACAAAAACGTTTAGGTTCTTTCTTTCTTCAGCATGTTGGTCAATAAAACTGTACTCATAAGCATAAAATGCGTAAATGGGTTCATTCTTGACCTCAGAGAATAGGTGATCTTGTCACCTTCCCATGAAATAGTCTTTGAGTAAATTTTAAATCCAGAATTGAATTCAAAATCCTGCTCCTCACATACAAGGTCTTAAATAATCAGGCCCCATCTTATCTTAATGACCTTGTAGTACCATATCACCCTATTAGAGCACTTCGCTCTCGCTCTGCAGGCCTACTTGTTGTTCCTAGAGTATTTAAAAGTAGAATGGGAGGGAGAGCCTTCAGTTTTCAGGCCCCTCTTCTGTGGAACCAGCTTCCAGTTTGGATTCGGGAGACAGACACTATCTCTACTTTCAAGATTAGGCTTCAAACTTTCCTTTTTGCTAAAGCATATAGTTAGGGCTGGACCAGGTGACCCTGAATCCTCCCTTAGTTATGCTGCAATAGACGTAGGCTGCCGGGGATTCCCATGATGCATTGAGTTTTTCCTTTCCAGTCACCTTTCTCACTCACTATGTGTTAATAGACCTCTCTGCATCGAATCATATCTGTTATTAATCTCTGTCTCTCTTCCACAGCATGTCTTTATCCTGTTTTCCTTCTCTCACCCCAACCGGTCGCAGCAGATGGCCCCGCCCCTCCCTGAGCCTGGTTCTGCCGGAGGTTTCTTCCTGTTAAAAGGGAGTTTTTCCTTCCCACTGTCGCCAAAGTGCTTGCTCATAGGGGGTCATATGATTGTTGGGTTTTTCTCTGAGGCGACTGTTGTTGTGATTTGGCGTTATATAAATCAAATCGAATTGAATATGAATTTGTCCATTTACTTTATTTTACTTTATACACAGAGTGGCCCATCTTAAGGAGCTGACATTTCATCCAATTTGAATGTGGATACCCACAAATGAAAGGTGAGATTTTACACATTACACCCATTTCAATTATATAACTATATTTGGAATATGTTTCAGTAAACGGGTAAAAAAACAAAACGAAAAAAAACTAAACTTGTGTCAGTATCCAAATATACGGCTGTCTGGAGTCCGAGTCTCTGTTTGTTTCCTGTCTTATTTTTAGTCTTTTGTCCTGTGCGCATGGTGTTCAGTTTTGCTTCCCCTGTCTCATTAGTCCAATTTATTTCATCCGTATTCTCTGGTGTGTTGCATCTTCCTGATTACTTTCTGTGTATTTTGGCTTTTAGTTTCCCTCTGTCCTTCATCACAGTCTCCCTTTATGCTGTGTGTTTCCTACTCCTGTCTGTCCTACTTTCCAGTTAGTTTTGTTCCTGCCTTGTTCTGTGCGTCTTTTTTTCATTTCTATGGTTAATAACACAAAAGCTGTATTCAAGCTAGTTGAGTCTTGTCTTGGGTGTTCTGCACACAGGGAACACACAGTGCTAGCTAACCTTTTGATGATTTCTGCAACTTTATTGCAAAGTTACTTTAGGGACTTTTTTGTTGTGGGAAGAAAGTTAGCTCTTGTGACAGAATCCAGTGATTCTGCCACAGATGCCTGAAAGTTCAGCATTTTAATATTCAAATACAGCAAATATGTTCCTTATAAAAAATCCCTCAAACAGAACTTTACTTATATGACATGTTGCAGCTCAAAGTGCTTTACAGAAGAAAAAAACACTTGGTTCTGCGTCATTTAATCCAGTCTGAGTTCTGGATTTTGTTTTTCTCTTTATTTCATTCTTATTTGTAACCTGTGGTTTGTTTAATGTTTTAGGTGATGTATTCTTTGGAGTATTTAGTTTTGCTTCCTGTTCTCAGTTGTCTTCCTCTCTTAGTGTTCAGCCCTCTCATGTCAAGTCCTCTGTATGTAGTCCATTTTTTGTCTTGTCTGCTATATATGTCCACCTGTGTCTCCCCAGCTGTCTCCACTTCACCTAATCACCCTTCTCTGTGTATGTAGTCGTTGTCTCCTCTTGATTTGTGTCAGAGTCTGAGCTCATCTTCTTAGAGTGTCTTTTATTCATCATATGGTTTAAGTTTTAGGTTTCCCTTCGTTTTTATGTTTCATGTCTGTATCTTTGCAGCAGTGACTTAAAAGCTAGCTTTTTTTATCAGCCTCTGCATATCTGCATGTGACTCGTCACAGGTGACATGAGCAGTGGCAGCTAGACCTTCATAGACCGTCATAGCAACTCTAACAAAACCTTCATAGACCGTCATAGCAACTCTAACAAAACTATATACAGGAATATCCAGAACGCCAGTAACACACACTCTCACACACCTTTTGACTAGTTCTTTCTGTAAACATTAGCACATGCCTTTTTTTTTTAACCAAAAGTAAAGTATACAGGAATGATGGCTGAATGATTAGAATCGAGTAAAATCTATTCAACTTCTGTTGATGCAGCCAGAGATGTACTTAAAAATGTAAAATCTGGCAATACAACAACAACAACAACAACAACAACAACAACAACAACAACAACAACAACAACAAACTTTATTTATATAGCACATTTAAAAACCAGTGGTGTACCAAAGTGCTTAACATTCAAGAGGGTGAGATGAAGTAACAGGGAAGAATGAGGGCTATGGCAAGGTACCAAAACGTGCTGGCAGGTTGAATGGCATTAAAACACACAAAAGCAAAAGAATTGCATATAAAGCATAAAAGAAAGCTAAATGTAGAGGATAAAACAGTCAAATTTAAAAATGAATTAAAGTAATTAAGAATAAGCCGAAGATAAGAAAAGCGTTAAGCTAACTATCAAGCAAGCGTTAACTGGTAGAAAAGGCGAGGCTAAATAAGTGGGTTTTTAACCGCGATTTGAAGGAATGGATGGAATCAGACTCGCGTATAGCGATGGGGAGGTTATTCCATAAAACGGGTGCAGCCAAGGCAAACGCGCGGTCACCTCTAGTCTTCAGCCGAGATCTTTGCAGTACCAAGAGTGACTGGGAAGATGATCTTAATGCTCTAGTAGGGGTGTATGATCTAAGTAGCTCAGTGAGGTAGCTTGGCGCTATATTGTTAATAATCCGGAAGGTAAGCAGCAGGATTTTGAATTGAATGCGGTACTTAACGGGAAGCCAATAAACTGCAATTCCAATATCACAACTATTTGACAACATACTGACTCAAACACAATGTCCCCAATAAAAGTTGGTGGTATACACAGCAAAAAGATAAAAGAAAAATATTGATCTCCAAAGAAAAATAACAGAAAAAAGCATGCTGTGCATTTTAAGGGGAGGGGAGGGGGGGTCTGGCGAACCTTATTTAAAGAGAAGATCACAATGTCGAGATATGCAAACATGCTGCAAACTGCTCCATCATTATGTCACAGCACTGTGCTGCTACTGACACATTGTCAATCCGCCCCATCCTGCGCTGCCTTGCTAGTGCTTCAGCTGCCTTTGGTTGTGATGGAGTGATATCTGTTATTCTTCAGTTCACTGATGGAGCAGTAAAACTTCTCCTTTCCGGTTCTGATAGGATTCATGGTCTGTTTTTGAAGAATATAAAATAGCAACAGCATGACGGCAGAATGATAAAAGAAGAAAAGAAAGTGTGCATCCCCCAGCAAAGCGGAGGTCCACAAACAACTCACGGAAGGGAAGTCGGACATTCATGAGTCCTGCTTGATCAATGCGATGAGCTTCAGTCTTCCTGGTGTTTCTTAAATGATGCCTCTCTCAGTGGGTCAACAGAACATCTGGCACAGGACAGCTGTGATGAAAGAAAGGGAAGAAGTTTTTCCAAACCTCTGGAGCCAGGAAACCCAGCTTGGTCCTGATGGTCTCCCTCACTAGTTTCTCTCCAGGGTGAATGTAGCTGTTGATATAATATGGACTCTATTATTAAATGAAAAGAACAAATTAGACTACACTACTGAAACGTTCTGCTGCTGTTTTTAAAGTTTCCATGTTACCAGGCTGTAGAGGGCTCTGAAGATTTAAACAGTTTTAGATCCATTACACTCACAGTCTTATGTTAAAATCTCAAAGGACAGCATTATATTTTTGATATTAACAGTAACTCTGGGCCTCTGTAGAGTGTGCAGCTGATCTCATCGCTGTCTAAAAATGGATAAAAAAAACATAAGAAGCGCTGAATCCTTCAATAACACAGACTATTAGAGTAGCAGGTGTGTAGCATCGCAAACTAGCTAGCAACAAGCCTCCAACACAGTGCGTATGCTAGCGGCTAATCTAGCAAACAAATTAACAACAGAGTGATTTTAGATGTTATAGAACTATAAGATGATAAGCTGTGTGTCTTTTTTATAACAGTGACATGATTGTATTTACCTTGATTGATTGATTGATTGAATCTTTATTTTGAACATGTTGAAAAAGTACAACAAAATAGAATTAAAAGAGACCTTAATTGAACAAGTCGTCAGTTGCGGTAAACCCATCATCAAATAAACTGGAGCAGCCGGGCTACGTAAAAAGTATAGGGGGACGTGTTTGCGGTCATGTCCAGTGGGTGTGTGGGCGGGAGTGTGACACAGTCGCTCCCCCTCAGGACACTACTGCACAGACTCTGGCTTCAAAAATGCAAGATGGCAGCCTCCACAAGCGGGGTATTTTGGCTTTATTTTTGCACAATGGGAGGAGGCGGAGTCGCGTCGTTCATGTTTTCAACAGTCATTGGGCCAGACTGTGCTCCTTGCATGTAACTTTTCCACATTTGCAGCAGGTGTTGACAATTCTCCTTCTTTTGTCTGTGCAAAAGTCACACTGCCTCCAGCCCTTCGATTTAATGACTGGAGAGGGGCCTACAGCAGCACCCTGCGTGTGGATTTACTAACATTTCTCCCACCTTTTCAATTAACAGCCTCCTCCTGTATGGTTTCTGCTGCTGCCAGGATGGATCTGTCGCGGTCCAAAGGACATAGGCATTGTACAGCGAGATGTCAAGGAGGTTGTGGAAAAGGCCCAGTGGCCACCGATTTGTTCGCCTCCTGAATAAGTAGGTGCCAATAACCTAACCCTAACAAAAAAACCAAATAAACAAGCAAAAATACAAAAATGAAAACATTAAACCTACGTATATTTTACACAACAAAATATGAGCAAGAATGAATAAATGTGTGCGTAACTGATGCGTAATGAACCTACCTTATCAAGGCTGTCGACACCTCCTTTGCATTTGTTGAAGTCCTTTATTATCGTGGGCTTTCTCTTCACATCATCGCTTACGCTTGGACTTCAGTGTTTTGTGCTCAGTAGGATGACATTCTTGCCACGTCACAGGATGTAAGAGGCCAGCGTGTGTGTCATGGTAAGAGCGAAGATCGAGGAGAAGACCTCTCTCCCGCTTGTCTGAAGCAAATGGAGCGGAAGCTCAGACTTGTTTTGGCGAATGGTGCCAACCAGGGCCAGTTTCCTCCTGAGTAGCTAATCTCCCAGAGCAAACGAAGTGAAAAAAATTGTCACATGTGATGACGTGTACCTGGAGCCCCTCTGTTAGTTCCAGGACCACACGCATCCCCTGGCTGAGCTCAGTATGATCATCGGCTGCTTTTCCCATGTAAGCCTGCAGTCTCCATGCATAGAACATTTCGACATTGCAGATTGCCCATATCTTCAGACCATATTTTGCTGGCTTTTTTGGCATGTACTGCATGAAGCTGCACCTGCCTTTGAATGGAACAAGTTGTTCATCCACACATATGTCTCTGTCTGGGTTGAACAGCATCTCTAGGTGGTGCGTCCACATTTTCCGGAATGCAGCCAGGTTGACACCGCGGTGTTGGGGTCGGGAAAGTTTATCATCAAAACGCAGCGCCCTGTTGATTTGATGAAATCTCTTCTTGGACATTGTAGCCCGAAAAATACTCCGTCTGCATTTGTCACTCCAAAAGCTGAGTGTTGATTCGTTTTTTGACCGGTAAACGCTGGCCAAAATAAGCAGCCCCACATAAGCCTGAAGTTCCTCCATGTCAACATCATGCCAGTCTGCGACCTCACATCTCCCATGCAGATTAGTCATGGACACAATGTGCAGCACGATTTCATCAGTCAGAAACAGTGAAAAGCTGGATTTCGGGTCACTGATTCAGGCTGTGGCATAGTGTGTAAGTCCAGGGCTACATCTTGTGGCTGCTGGTACATAGTTTAGCGTCCCCGTGTTTGTGGAAGACCACACTATTCTTTTGTTTTTAGAAGTCCATTCTGCTGGTGCTTCATCCATCTCTCCACTCTCATTTTCAGACGACACTTCACACGAGTCAGAACTGGACTCCAGCTCCTCCGTTTCCACCTCCGATGAATTTTCCGTGTCATCCCCAGAATTCTCAGGGGATGGTACTGATTACGTTGAAACCAAGCACACCATTGTTTTTCTCGTGACATTACCAATAGGTTTGATGTGTCACATGGCCCTCTTCCTGTTGAAAAAACAAAAGTTGTATCCAAGATGGCCGACTTCTAAATGGCCACCATGGTCACCACCCATCTTGAGGAGTTTGCCCCCTCACATATACTAATGTGCCACAAACAGGACTTTAATATCACCAACCATTCCCATGTTATTACGGTGTATCCATATAAATGGCCCACCCTGTATAATACTCATAATAAAAGTACAGTAACGGTAGTTAGTTAGTGACTGAGCAGCCCGGTGTGTAAACGCTGGCCTTCCTCTCTGCCATGCCCCGGCTCTTTTTAGAGAACCGGCTCTTTCGGCTCGGCTCACTAAAAAGAGCCGGCTCTTTCGGATCCAAACCGGCTCTTCAGGCTGTTTTGTTGCTTCAATTAATTTATTATTAACAATAATATAAAATTATGCACAAAAGGAATTACTAATGTAAAAAAAAGTGGTTTTATTAATATATGTTTATATATAAATATATACAGTGGCCCCTAGAGACAAAACACATTTCTAGCGTTAACTGAACTTCAAAACAGAGCTACCTAGATAACTTAAATTACACAATTGAAAGCATATGTGTATTCTTTGTGTATTTATACACAAGCACTCATATATATTCAAATAATTTTTTAAAAAAAAGCTCATTTACCTGTTACTACCACACACCAAATCCGGTCGTTGGTACTTGCTGGCTTGTGTAGCCACTAGGTAACAAAACACTGCGCCTAGCATCCTGGAGCACTTCTGTTGTGTTTTGTATGTGTTTTGGAGTTTTTACGTGTTTTTGTTAGGATCCCTGGGTCATCGACCCAGTGGTTTGTGTTTTGGTTCTTTGAGTTTGTTATTTCATTATATTCTTGTTTTGCTTTTTGGGTTTTTGGATTATTCTTAGTTTAGCTTCTCTGGGTGGGTTCTGTTAGAGTTTTAGTGTTCTGGTTTTCTGTCTGTGATTCTGAGTTGCTGTCTCCCCTGTTTGCTGTATCCCCACGTCCAGTCTGTGTCTGCCCTGGTCCCACGTCTTTGTTCCCTTTGTTATAATGCCTGCCTGTGAGTCTGTGTTATGTTTCCTGTTTTACTTTGAAAGTCCATGTCTCATGTTAGTGTATCTGGTTTTGCTCTCCTTGTCTCGTTAGTCCTGATTTGCCCCAGCTGTGTTTCCCTCCTGTTGCCCATTCCCTGATGGCTCCCTCTGTGTATTTAAGCCCTGTGTTTTCCTGTGCTCTCTGTCGCGATCTACTGTTTACCTAGCTGTGTGTTCTGTCAGTTCTCTGGTTTAAGTTTATTTTGATTTTCCCAGGTATGTTTTGTTACCCTTTTTGAGTTCAGCATTAAAGCTGTTTTGAGTTCACCTTTTTGTCTCCGGAGTCTGCACTTTGGGTCCTTTTTCCTGTCTGCACACAGCCTTAACCTAACAGTTTTGGAGTTTTTACGTGTTTTGGAGTTTGTACGTAGGGGCCACCGTAAAAATACTTTTATTTATTCACTCTACATAAAATGTAATAAATCATATAATACAAAAACCAACTATTCACATTTCAACTTTTAAATTTGTTTAAAAGGAAAAAGCTGAAAATTTCAATAGTTAAAGTGAAACAACACAAAACACTGCAAACCACAACACAATTAAATATAAATTAAAATATGAAAACAAAAAGAAGATGCACATTCTGTCATATGGGCCTGCATGAATAAACTTTCTGAATCCTTTATCATCTGCAACTGAAAATAGTTGTGGATGATTACTATACCTTTCTAATGTGACGTTGTTGTCCCTGGCTCTCTTTCTCTGTCTCTCCCTCCCGCTCTGTTCCTCTGCTACTGAGAGTGTAACTACTGCTCTCCCCTCTGCCCAGCGCAAAGCACAAGGCTCGCGTGCGGAGTGAAGCAGAAAAAAAGTGCGAGAGAGAGGGTGAGATAAGGAGAAAAAAAAAGACAAACTACGGCTCGCGATAAGGAGCCGGCTCACGTCGTTCACGTCAACGATCCGGCTCTAAGAGCCATTTCGTTCAGGACCGACACATCACTACCGAACAGAGTTTCTGCGTGACTGCAGCTGCCAGTCAAAACTGTTATGATGACATCACACCCCAATTTCACAGCAATTTGGTAGTAATTACAATCAAACTTATGAGAAAGGAGACCCCTTGAACATAAAACAGCGTAGTGAGAACTACTGTCACTGTCGCGACGTCCATGTTTTCTACAATCATTGGCTGTGACCTGACTACAGTGCCACCTAAAGGAGGCAGATTCTCTCTGTCTGAGAGCTTTTGTGTTGACACCTGAGACCTGACGACTTTTTTCCTGAAACCTGACATTTTTTTGTCTGAAATGTACACCGTAGACGGGAGTCGCGACAGAAAAGCTGATCATTGATCAGTTTCATGACTGAAGTAGCAACAGGAGAGGGAGGGAGAGAGAAGAGGCAGTCGCTCCATATATCGGTTGTCAAGCTTAATGTGGGAATTGTCATGATCCTGGGTCTTTTGACCCAGCGTTTTAAAACGCTGGGTCAAAAAATTATTTTTTTTTAGTTTGTAGGACTAACCAACTAAATTGTTTGTGGCGTTTTTTAATATTTTTTTAAAATTCATTTTAAGGCCAGTGATCCAGTCAAGCTCAGATGAGGATTGGGACAACGCTGCGGAACAGCCAGAGAACTCATCACCATCAGCAATGGAGAATAGACATTCAAGTGAAACTCCCCACCAGAACATCACTCATCCATTTGTTCGGCTACCACCACCCTCAACTCCTTCACAAGCAGTTCCAAGACAACTTGTACAAGCCACCAATACCAGCATGTTTGTACATGTTCTCTCTGGTTTGCAGCATACTTGAAGACGTAGGAGGTCAAACAACCTGATCAGCCCCACCTTCAAAACAACTCCAGTAGTATTTCAAATCTGATGTTATTTGTGAAAAAATGCACTTTTTTTCCAAGACCAATGGATCAGTAAATGAGTGAGAAGCTGTGTTTCAGTGCATTTTGTTTTCTTTTAAACTGTATAACATTGATTTGCTATTGTTTTGTGTATACTAGGGACCTTTTTTGTCAACTTGTTCTCTAAACAAAAAAATTATTTGTATAGTATATTAATCAGTATTGTAAAATAAAAAAGAATAACTGACTTTGTTGTACAGGTGATTTAAATTTTAGCTTACTGTATTATCCAAAATCCCATCTGGGCAAGCACACTTGGGGCCACCATGGAAACTGCGGACAAAAGTAGCTGGGTCCCAGGTGGGTAACCCAAATGGGCCCCAACTATCAGACCCACTCCTACCCATCTGGGTCCCACACTTGTTTTTTGGCTGGGCCTGATTTGGGGCCCATCCAGGGCCCGTCATTAACCCATCTGGGCAAACACACTTGGGGCCACCATGAAAACTGCGGACAAAAGTAGCTGGGTCCCAGGTGGGTAACCCAAATGGGCCCCAACTATCAGACCCACTCCTACCCATCTGGGTCCCACACTTGTTTTTTGGCTGGGCCTGATTTGGGGCCCATCCAGGGCCCATCATTAACCTATGTGGGCAAACACATTTGGGGCCACCATGGAAACTGAGGACAAAATTAGCTGGGCCCCAGTTGGGTTTCCCAAGTGGGCCCCAAATATTAGCCCTGCTGCTCCCTATTTGGGCCCCACATATGTGTGTTGACTGGGTTGAGTTTTAGTTTATGGTTTATGTTTAAGCTCTTCAGGTTTTCTAAGTTCAGTTTTTATCATGCCTAGGTTGTTATAGTTGTTTGTTATTGGATCCCCCTTGTGTCTTCCACCCCTGTTAAGCATATTAGGTGATGTGCATCTCTGTAATGAGAAGGGGTGTGGTCTAATGACATCAACACCCTATATCAGGTGTGCATAATTATTAGGCAACTTCCTTTCCTTTGGCAAAATGGGTCAAAAGAAGGACTTGACAGGCTCAGAAAAGTCAAAAATAGTGAGATATCTTGCAGAGGGATGCAGCAGTCTTAAAATTGCAAAGCTTCTGAAGCGTGATCATCGAACAATCAAGCGTTTCATTCAAAATAGTCAACAGGGTCGCAAGAAGCGTGTGGAAAAACCAAGGCGCAAAATAACTGCCCATGAACTGAGAAAAGTCAAGCGTGCAGCTGCCAAGATGCCACTTGCCACCAGTTTGGCCATATTTCAGAGCTGCAACATCACTGGAGTGCCCAAAAGCACAAGGTGTGCAATACTCAGAGACATGGCCAAGGTAAGAAAGGCTGAAAGACGACCACCACTGAACAAGACACACAAGCTGAAACGTCAAGACTGGGCCAAGAAATATCTCAAGACTGATTTTTCTAAGGTTTTATGGACTGATGAAATGAGAGTGAGTCTTGATGGGCCAGATGGATGGGCCCGTGGCTGGATTGGTAAAGGGCAGAGAGCTCCAGTCCGACTCAGACGCCAGCAAGGTGGAGGTGGAGTACTGGTTTGGGCTGGTATCATCAAAGATGAGCTTGTGGGGCCTTTTCGGGTTGAGGATGGAGTCAAGCTCAACTCCCAGTCCTACTGCCAGTTTCTGGAAGACACCTTCTTCAAGCAGTGGTACAGGAAGAAGTCTGCATCCTTCAAGAAAAACGTGATTTTCATGCAGGACAATGCTCCATCACACGCGTCCAAGTACTCCACAGCGTGGCTGGCAAGAAAGGGTATAAAAGAAGAAAAACTAATGACATGGCCTCCTTGTTCACCTGATCTGAACCCCATTGAGAACCTGTGGTCCATCATCAAATGTGAGATTTACAAGGAGGGAAAACAGTACACCTCTCTGAACAGTGTCTGGGAGGCTGTGGTTGCTGCTGCACGCAATGTTGATGGTGAACAGATCAAAACACTGACAGAATCCATGGATGGCAGGCTTTTGAGTGTCCTTGCAAAGAAAGGTGGCTATATTGGTCGCTGATTTGTTTTTGTTTTGTTTTTGAATGTCAGAAATGTATATTTGTGAATGTGGAGATGTTATATTGGTTTCACTGGTAAAAATAAATAATTGAAATGGGTATATATTTGTTTTTTGTTAAGTTGCCTAATAATTATGCACAGTAATAGTCACCTGCACACACAGATATCCCCCTAAAATAGCTAAAACTAAAAACAAACTAAAAACTACTTCCAAAAACATTCAGCTTTGATATTAATGAGTTTTTTGGGTTTATTGAGAACATGGTTGTTGTTCAATAATAAAATTATTCCTCAAAAATACAACTTGCCTAATAATTCTGCACTCCCTATATAAACATAACACTAACTTTGAACAAGTTTACATGGATGTTTATTAAATGACAAGAAAGTAAATGACAATAACAATAAAACAAGAATATTTCTAAAACATCAACAATAATTAAATAAGGAGAAACAAGTGTGCAGCTATTTACAGTTGTTCACACAGGATTAACCTGAGGGACCTGATCCTGGACCTTTTTTTTTCCTTAATAAAGTCTCTGATAGTATTGCTGGATCTGCTGAAGCCAGTTTAGAGACATGGGTGGGTGCTGCAGCTGAGACCCGCGGCTTGTGTGTTCTGGTCAACGAGTGGAGCATCACCCAAGCTTGCTGTGCCAAAGCTTCAGGTCATGTGAGTACATAGCCCCTCCCTTCAGAGCTGGTTTCCAAGTTGACTTTGAAACAGTTGTAAATCAATGATACCTGTGTGTGGCAGAACTGAATGTAACTGTACAGGGTGGGCCATTTATATGGATACACCGTAATAACATGGGAATGGTTGGTGTTATTAAAGTCGTGTTTGTGGCACATTAGTATATGTGAGGGGGCAAACTCCTCAAGATGGGTGGTGACCATTTAGAAGTCGGCCATCTTGGATATGTCTGTGAAGGTTCTCAGTCATCCAGGTCATCGTAGTCAAAGGAGTTTGCAAAGAAAAGCGTCTGGACTTCTTTAAGTTGCTTGAAGACGTTTCACCTCTCATCCGAGAAGCTTCTTCAGTTCTAAGGTCAAATGGCCGAGAGTCCCAGATTTAAACCCAGTGGGAGTTTCCCCCCAAAGAGGGGGATACAACTTTTGTTTTTTCAATAGGAAGAGGGCCATGTGACACATCAAACTTATTGGTAATGTCACAAGAAAAACAATGGTGTGTGTTGTGGAAGTTTTCCACTTAAATAAAGCCTGCAGATGAGCGGTAGCTAACATTCTTTAATCAAAACACACAGAACAGAAAACCAAGCTTGGTGGAGAGCGTGCATGACCACGGGGCAGGGTCAGCAGAGTCTCACTGAGCCTAGTGTGGCTCTCAGTTAAATACCTTCTCCAGGAACAAAAGGCAGTACACAGCTGTTTCACACCTTAAGGTTCACACTCCCTTGCTACTTCCCAGAGTCCTTGCAGAGACAAAAGACTGGTCCTCTGGAGTTCCTGTTTCCCCCAACATCCTACTACACCCCCTACCATTTGTCTTAAGTATGAGTGTCAGACATGCTAAAATCACCAAGGCATTACAATAACGTGATTAACACATAGGTGAAAGAAATTCCATTACAATCCCACCCTTTGATTCTTAAATCAAGAATCACATTAATACCAGAATTTCTTTTCTGACATTCTGTAATCACATCAACATTATTGTACACTTAAAGGAGTTTCACACTGTGTATCCTCACTGCACTTTTCTCCCACCACCCTTTGTTCATCTTTAATCTTCCCCACAATCTAAGCTCTCACATGCAAATGGAAACAACAATGATACAGAGGAAAGGTCTTCTCCAGAGTGTCAAAGTACTTTGCATGGCAAAGTGAAAAAGCATTAGATGGTCATTCCCAGTCACCGTCATGGTTCCTGGTGTCTGTGCCGTTTACAGAGTCATAATTCCAACGCTGGTCTCCCTCTGTGCTGTCACCTTTGGAGCTTGGCATGCTCTCTCCATCCCTCGATTTCTGTTCCAACGCGGCTGTAGATTAGGCAGAGCACGTCGTACACCTTAGTTGTCTTCCTCAACGTCAACGACGAAACTCTTTCATTTTAAGATTTTGCTGTTCAAAATCTCCTCGTGACAATCCTTTGGAAGCCCCAGTGGTGCAGCCCACTGTCGTTTGTCTGCTGTCCTGCAGATGGTCCCTGCTTGTCACTGGTCCTGTTGAAGCGTTCTCTCCCGGTCATGGACTGTATCTGCGTCAATCCTTCCATATCCCTCATGTCACGGTCACTGCAATTTAAAAATGAAAACTTCCCCGGAAAACCCTCTTTTGCCAAATGTTAGTTTAACACAATTAGACTTGCACAATGAAGTTGTGCATTGTCACTTAAAAATTCCCAGGGATTCTCCCCTGGAGTAGCTTCACTCCAGGCCCTATCTTAAGAAAAAGGTAAAACATTAGCCAGCGATGTGTCCTGCTGTAGATCATGTGATTAGATCATATGATTAACCCTCTGCTGTGGAAAAAATAGATGTTAGCGTAGCGCATCTGTATGCACACTTTCTCACAGTGACCTCTGTACTGTAAACAATACAAGGTCAAGAATAACACACCGCTGGTAAATTCAAAGACACAGAAAGTGACAATTAAAAGGTTAAATCAGCACGGCCCCAATGCCCATGCAACCCAGGATGTTGCTGTCACCTTTCTGCTCCTGTAAAAAGAAACATACATACATCCATCCACCCTTTTGTCACTGTCTGGGTGGAGGTGCAATCTTGCATACTGGTGTCAAGTCAGTAAAAGCTTTTGTCAGTCCAGTCAGTCCCCATTTTTTATTTGCTGACAGTAGAACCTTTCGTGACGCAATAAGTTTCTACTGCCAGCAATGACGCCATTTCAAAAAAGAAAAAAATAATTTAGACTGGATTACCTCGCCGAATCCTTTTTGGCAGGGACTTGTTTTCTGATTGTCCCAAATAAGTGGCTTTCTCCCGAGCCCATTTTAATTTTTTGGAGAAACTCACTTGCGATTGTTCAACATGTTGTGTAGCGCTTTCGATCCCGATCTTGCAGGCCTGCTTCAAAAAGAGAAAATTGCCAAACAAAAATCTCAGTGCACTGTTAAAAATCAAAAAATATGAAGGCCTCTTTTTAGAAGTTGTCTAAGCATGCTCTCTTAGAATGATAGATCAAAACAAAACTAATTGGCAGTTTCAAAGTGGTACCAAAGGAAAATGCAAAATCCCCAAAACTTTCATCCACCAGTCACACCTCACACAACAATATTCTATTAGATAACGAGTTTTTGTTTTCCCCCATGTAACCAGATGTGTGTCATGATAAGACCTCCCCCACACATCAGAAACCAGAAACTCAATAATCTATTAGTCTCCACTCATCTGACCCCCCTGCAGCATTCTGTTCACCCCTGCAATGATTCAATCATCCTTCCCCAAAATAATACTAGTTCACTAGCCTATGTATCACTTCTTAACCCACTAAGTGAACCGGACAAGATGATGGTAACAGCAATGCATGCTTAAAATACTATTTGATCTTCATGAGCTTCATTGCATGTGTATATGTGTTAGTAGGATTAATGCATTTTTCTGTTTGTGTAATTTTTGTGTACCTCTCCTCTTTGCAGTGCTCCAGACACTTTTCAATTCTCCACGCAAGGCAGTCGTTTTCCTTCCCAGTTTCCTAAACCCAAATTTCAGTTCCCACACTAAAACAGCCATGTTCTCCATGTTCTCCCCTGCTCCTTCCACTGTGGTCTCATCTCATCTCTCCCCCTTGCAGCAGTCCAGTGAGAGTCAGTTGTCTTTCAGCTTTGTCCTGTGTTTTCCACTGTCTCATCTTGCCATTTTGCTCCAAAAGTGGCAAATGTCCAGCTCAGGCAGACTTTTCAAAGGTCCATTTACACACACTAAAGTTGCAGCTCATATGAAATGCACACCCATCCATCCAGTCATGATGATGCCATTTTTCTCCTTGCTGCCGCTGTCTTGCACAGCTGCTGCTGCTAGACCTTTTCTTCACTGCTCAGGACACTGCTGTGAGCTCTTGATATCCATCTCGTTGTTCTGGAACTGCATTTCTTGTCTTCAGGAAGAGAATCTTGGAGCTTGTGTTCTCAGGGTGACAAACACATGGAAGTTAAGCTGTAAAACAATTCAGCCAAAACTTGGCTTGAGTGTTTCTAATGATGTTAACCTATAATTTCTTCCGACTGCTGCACATGGAAAATTGATCAGGGTCTGCTCTTCACCTGCAAGTGACACGCTGAGACATTTTGATCATTCTTATCACTGCTTAAAGAAACACGTCTCCCCTAGAGCTGGGCGATATAAGATTTTTTCATATCACGATATGTTTTTTTCATTTCAGGCGATAACGATATATATCACGATATAAGCCAAATAACTATATTTGTAAGATTTAAATGTGCCGTTGCTCACAAGTAAAATGTGAAATAATTAGCAGCTTGTTTTAATTAAAATATTTATTTCCCATAATAAGTTCAACAGGGTAGATGTACTTAAGGAACATGAGACTTCAGTTTCAGATAAAGGCAAATATTGTAAACTACACAAAAGGCAGCCGCTAAAGCGTTTAAGTTTCAAAATAGAACAAACAAAACAGACCACTAAATTGTCAATTCCACTTAGAAACAAAATTTTAATTCTAAAAATAAATCTTAGGTCGTTTTACAGAAGAACAGACAAAATTGACTAACTTTTGTCAATATCAAATAAACTGAGAACTAAAAGGAAATTCTCAGGCTACGTCCACACGTACATGGGTATTTTTGAAAACGGAGATTTTCCGTTTTCGTTTTAAAAAATAATCCCGTCCACACGTAAACGCAGAAATGAAGGAAAACGCTGCTGGGAACATGCCAAAGCAACAGGTGGCCATATATTCCTAACCGTGTAGAAATGTTGGCCAATCAGAAGTCTAGAAGCCTCGGTAGGAAATAGTAAACAAAGATGGGGCATAGAAACAGAACCGAGTCGTATGTGTGGAGGGACAGTAACTATGTGTGTATATGTAAGCATTTAAACACTGCAGAGAGTACAATTAACAGTAACAGTATTGTAGAAATTCATTTCACCGAAACAATAACGTGGCGCACAGTGTGATGTCAAAAAAGGCGCACACCTTTGACGCTGCGTTTTCTCCGTTTTTCTTGTCCACACGTAAATGCAAAAACGGAGTTTTCGAAAATATCCACCCTGGCAGGCGTTTTTAGAAATCTCCATTTTCAGTGACTGAAAACGCCGTTTACGTGTGGACGAAAGGTGCAAACGCATAGAAAAATCTGCGTTTTCAAAAATACCCGGGTATGTGTGGACGTAGCATCAATCTCTCCTTGTTGTATAGCTTAGCTTTTCAAACAGTTTTAACAGTTACTTTAGTCTGACAAAAGCCGAATGACGAATTAGCGCTTTCAGTCAGAGATTGAGCATGCACCGGTTTATTGTATTTCCAGACTTGCTTTCGGCACAATTTACAGTGCGCGCTACTCTGTTTTTTGTCAGACTTGAAATAGCCGAAATACCTTCACACTACGGAACTTCTGTGGCCCTTCCGTTTGACAATCTCTCCAGCATTGGAACCATCATCTGTTTTTTCTTCGGTAACCTTTGCTCACGCTCTCGGTTGATTTTTCTCTAGCAAACTCATTTCCTTCATTACCTGGGCGGCCCGGCTGCAAAAACAAATACACATGAGCGCCTTGGCGCTTGTGCTGTACGTAACAAGTCATGTGACGTGACGCTGCGGCTGTGATTGATTCGGCTCTGCGCTACTTAATTTGGATTGGCTGTTCTTTTTTTTTTTTTTTTTAAGAGGACAAGAGAGATGAGGCCTATCGCAATAGTTTAATTTTTCTATCGAGAAAAAGTTATTTCGCAATACATATCGTTATCGTTTTATCGCCCAGCTCTAGTCTCCCCTCTCTGGTTCTGAAGTCCCCTTTCTTAAAAACCCAGAGAGATTGTAGTTGTTCTACACTGAAAATCACCAAACCCTCTTCCTATTTTTTTTACTTATTTTCATCAACAATTCTGCTAATTTTGTGTGTGTGTCCACCCTAGGGGAGCTGGTGGCCTGCAGTACCACCGTCTCCCGCTAGCTGGAAACAACTTTTACGCACATTTCTACACTCCTCTCTTTTTTTTTTTTTCTTGTTTTTGTTCCCTATTTTCAACATTTTGAACCCCATTTTTCACTGGTTTTTCACACATTGAGTTTTGTCCCTGGCCGCCTGGTGGAACGTCTGCCGCAGTCGCCTCTCGAGCCGCTAATCCGGCTCCGCTGACTGCCCCTGGAATCTAGATTCTCTTCCTACTACACGAGGCGTCCCCCGTGAGGTTCCTTGCCTTCTACGGACCAAGGAACGAACACCGCCACCCCCAGTCTCCTTTGAAGAAGTTAGGATCTTTTAGAAGACGCTAGGGATGTCACTCCGTGATTCTACACGAAGACTCTCCGTGATTCTACACGAAGACTCCCTCGGAGCTCTTGCCCTGGAAGGTCGTAACACACCTTCTTGGGCTCCCCGAAGGCTGCAACACGCTCACTTCTTGCCAGACACAAAACTCTCGTGACTTGTAACAAGTTAGCTATCACTCACCCATCTGCAGGAGTCCCCTCAAAATCGATGGTCTCAGTGGCTGCTGAAACACACGGCTCCGTGACTCCATTTCCTTTGCTTCAACAGCCGGTAGGACAAAGGTACCTTTTCCCTCAGGGGTGATCAGCCCGTCCACGGAACCGTTGTTCAGTGACCACACGGACCACCCTGCTCGCAGCGCCATTCTGTTGTGGAAGTTTTCCACTTAAATAAAGCCTGCAGATGAGCGGTGAGCGGTAGCTAACATTCTTTAATCAAAACACACAGAACAGAAAACCAAGCTTGGTGGAGAGCCTGCATGACCACGTGGCAGGGTCAGCAGAGTCTCACTGAGCCTAGTACGGCTCTCAGTTAAATACCTTCTCCAGGAACAAAAGGCAGTACACAGCTGTTTCACACCTTAAGGTTCACACTCCCTTGCTACTTCCCAGAGTCCTTGCAGAGACAAAAGACTGGTCCTCTGGAGTTCCTGTTTCCCCCAACATCCTACTACACCCCCTACCATTTGTCTTAAGTATGAGTGTCAGACATGCTAAAATCACCAAGGCATTACAATAACGTGATTAACACATAGGTGAAAGAAATTCCATTACATGTGCTTGGTTTCAACGTAACTTTATTCTTTCATTCTTTCAAAACAAAAATAGAATTAATTTGTTTTCTCAGGTTAGTAGAATCATATTTATTTAACCAGAATTACTAAAAGCTCTGAGAAAACCCATATTTAGGTGTTTCTTCAAAAAAAAAGAAAACACAGAAAGGGAGTGTGTTTCTGTCACAGAGAGGCAACCTGTCCAGGTGTACAGGTGTAACCTTTGCTGTCATAGCCACTGCACCAAATCAAGAAATGTTAAACAAGGAAGTCATATTTAAATATTAGAATGAAACTTCCTGTTTCTGCTTAATGTAAATGAGTCCCTATATAACTCATATGTACACTGTATCTTTGTGTTAGGGGCAAAAGGTATATTTGTTCATATTCAATAGGGATGCACCGATACCGATACTGGTATCGGGTATCGGTGCCGATACTGTAAAATGTGTGCGTACTCGTACTCGTAAAAGTTAACCGATACCATGAACCGATACTCATAATTCCCATGGACTTAAACGCCACGGTAACATAAGGTGTTCACAGTTGATGTTATGTGATGTAACTCTACCCTGAATATAATTTGCCCTGTAATATGTCGCAAGGTAAATACAGGTAATTAGAGCAATCAAACTGTTACGTTAATCATAAAAGTATTATTTTATGGTATGTAACTCTGAAGGGAGTTAAAATATTTTTCAGAGTTCTAATTTTCTGGAGGCCTGTGAAGGTAGCATAAAACGGGACCTTGCATGGGGAGATGCACGAGGTTAGCTGAACCAAAGTGAGAGACTCGGCTAGTTTTACTGAGGTTAACCAGCACAAAAGAGTGTGTGACTAGAAAGCTGACCGTGTGAGAGCTTCACAACAGAGTGTGGGTGAAGTGACTTTTTGTTTCAACGGTCGCACCACCGTGCTGTGTTTCCAGCTACGACCGCCGAGGCTACAGGCTAGCCCGGACTGCTTGGCTGCGCCTCGGAGGCAGCCGCTATGGACTGTCGGAGAGCTGGACAGTGACTCGCTAACGCGCTGTAGCAGAGACAGCATCGGGTCCGCAGGGAGTGGATTTAGTGTGGGACTGGTGAACGGCGACCTACCGATCAGCTGAACTGTAAGTCAGACTTTTGTGCTCTTACTGGGGAGAAGAGGATTTTTCTCCATCGTCCGGCGTGAGCAACAAACAGGCCTGCAACAAGTGTGAATGTGAGTGTGTGTGGGGCCCATGTGTGAATATTGTATGTTTAGTGGATTTATATAACGTGTTTTGGAGTGTATATTAGTGAGTCACTTACCAAAAGGTGATAACATAAGTTGGGTTGTTTAATATAATTTGAAAGGGAATTATGTCATTTATACAGTGTATTTCATTTGGTTAAGGAATTGGAATATCATTTGAGTTTAAAAAAGGGATGTGTTGTACAGTATTTGTCTCTGCCCTTACGTTCAGTAAACGTTTCGTTTGTGTTAAAGAGTTGTGTGGGGTCGTTTCTTTACTACTGGTTAAGTTTAACTTGTGTGTGGTAGAAGTATCGGTTTTTGTACTCGGTATCGGCAAGTACTCAGATCCAAGTATCGGTATCGGATCGGTTTGAAAAAATTGGTATCGTTGCATCCCTAATATTCAAATACTGAGTACATAGAGTGTGTGTTAGTACAGATGGTTATTCACTGCAGAGCTGTCTGAACACCAGAGAAGAACCAGATTCAAACCTGCAGGCTCATTTCATGTCTGTGTACAGAGGTGCTGTGTGGACCACATTTGAACTGTTGCTTTTGTCTTCATGGACAATTTTAAACAGATGATCATTTATTAATAATAATCATATATTTCTTACAGCAGTGTGTGATAAACTAGATATCTGTGTTTAATATAAAGTGCTGCGTGTCCATCAAACAGTGAAGAGCTGCTGGATTCATTGTTTCCTCCAAATGAAAGAAAAGTCATTTTCATGTGACAGAGCGACGATGCAGTGGAGTCTGTTTCTGCTTCTTCTGATGGGTGAGTGATCATTTTACCAGGGCTCCTGATTGTTTCCACCTAAAATCCTTTAGTTTGATCAGGAGTCATTAAACAAATGAACTCTGACTGAGAAAATCCAGGATTCACCTGTAAACTGGACAGTTTGATGGGAACATGAGTTTCCTGCTTGTATCAGCAGATATTCAACAGTATTTCTTCTGTTTTAGGTCAGTGTGTCTTCATCACATGTCACCTGCATGAGTACCACTTTATTAAAGAGCAGATGAGCTGGGATGAAGCACGGGCATACTGCAGAGAGAAATACACAGACCTGGCCAAAGTGTTTGACCTGACAGACATGAGAAGACTTCAAGACTCTGCACAGAGTCAAACAGAAGCCTGGATTGGACTGTACAGCGAGCCAGGAAGAGACAACAGGAGGTGGCACTGGTCTCTGCCGGGGGAGGAATACACTGAAAATAAGACCTGTTGGGAAGCTGGAGAACCAAATGATGGAGCATATCCCGAGAACTGTGTGATGAAAAAAGACAAGTGGGCAGATTATTCATGTACATCCAAATTTCAGTTCATCTGCTATGACGGTGAGAATATGTGGACAGTAACATGATGAAAAAATATTTAATATTGTTATAATCAAGTTTATAATCTGTGTTATATCATATGTTCCTGAAAATGAGTTTTAAGAATGAGACAAATTAGTTGATAAAGATGTTTTTGTGTTTTTCTGTTGACTCGACAGAAACAATGAAAAACAACAAAACCTTTCATTTGAATGAGACGTTTGTGACCTGGACTCAGGCTCAGAACTACTGCAGACAGCATCACACCGACCTGGCCAGTGGACTCGATCAGATATAGTGAAGAGTTTAAGAAGCTGCAGAAGTCTACAGCTTTGTGGATCGGCCTGTTCAGAGACAGCTGGAGGTGGTCAGATGGGAGTAACTTCTCTTTCAGATACTGGGACATGGACTCATTTAATGATGGACTAAACAACAGGACATGTGCTACGACTCTGTTAGAGAGATCAGGAAGATGGAGCTCTGCTGGATGTAACCACAGAAAGCCTTTCTTCTGCTATGATGGTGAGTTTACACAGATTTATCTCAGCTGTTTGTCCAATAGATGAACTGCTGGAATCACTGAGAGGATTTAGGTCAGGTTTCTTTGTATCTCAGTTGGCTCCCTCTGAGATGTACAATTTAACCACACTGTTTATTAAATGTTTAGTTTATAAATGTAAACTGTCTTCATCGTCCATGCCATCACCTTCCTCCCTCCTAACAAAGCTCTCTCTCTTTTCTCATCGTTCTTCCTCAAATGTTCATTAGAGCTGTGTACCTAACACACCCTACACAGCACTACACAGTCACAGGTGTAACTGTCCTAATGTTTGTGCCTGTCTGTCTTGTTTCTGTAAGTGTGGACTGTTCATGTCTGTCATTGTTCATAAAGCACAGCAAAGACTCAGAGCTCTTTGGGTTTTGTGGTGACAGATAACATGATCCTGATCCAAGCAAACAAAACCTGGGAGGAAGCCCTTTATTACTGCAGAGAGAAACACCATGACCTGGTTTCCATCACCAACCTTCGAGAGCAGGCGTGGCTTCAGGAAAAGGCCAAAAGCGCCTCGACTCCTTTTGTCTGGCTGGGGCTGCGCTACACCTGCACTCTGGGCTTCTGGTTCTGGGTCACTGATGATGTCATTGGATATAATAACTGGGACTCTAAGAGGAAAGTTGATGTCTGTGACATGTCTGGAGCCATGGACACAGC
Source organism: Oreochromis niloticus (assembly GCF_001858045.2). Classification (NCBI taxonomy): domain Eukaryota; kingdom Metazoa; phylum Chordata; class Actinopteri; order Cichliformes; family Cichlidae; genus Oreochromis; species Oreochromis niloticus. The sequence goes on along the minus strand of NC_031967.2, from coordinate 82,873,745 downwards.
AGGAGAGCAGAAGTGGGTCAGTAAGCCTGATAATAATAAGTTTAATTTCTTCTGTTCAAAACATTAAAAGCACTGTAAACAGCACCAACAGCTTCTTATCTCCTCAGCAGGTTTATGGTTGTGCATCATAAAAGGGCTCTTTAGAGGGATTATGGGAAATTTAGTTTTTCATAGTGAGGTTTTATTTAACGTAATTTTTATTTTCCTACATCAACAGAAAGTGAATTTCTCTGTAGAAAACGCATGTATACACACAGAAAATATATAATGTGTAAGTTTTATTATATTGATGTTGTGGTTAAAATCTGGTGATGGTTATATAAAGTAATAATACAGACAAGTCATGAAGTGTTGTTAATGGAATTCACTGTTGTTGAATAAACTGTTAAACCACAGAACCACAGAGCTGTGTGTAAATTTAACATAATTACAGATGGGACACACATGACTGGGAGAGAGGAAGAAAGGGAGGGAAACAAAAAGAGGCAGGAAGAGGGACAGTGAGAGAAGACAGTAAAAAAATCTGCTGGATCACCTGTTGAAGAGAACAAAAAAAGAAAACAAGAAATAAGATGGTACACATAACATCTGTCTGTGAAGGTTCTCACTCATCCAGGTCATCGTAGTCAAAGGAGTTTGCAAAGAAAAGCGTCTGGACTTCTTTAAGTTGCTTGAAGACGTTTCACCTCTCATCCGAGAAGCTTCTTCAGTTCTAAGGTCAAATGGCCGAGAGTCCCAGATTTAAACCCAGTGGGAGTATCCCCCCAAAGAGGGACAAAGGACCCCCTGGTGATCCTCTAATCACATGAGCCAAGGTGTGAAAGTGGGTGTGGGACCTAATCAGCCAGGGTTTCGGGTGAGCACATTGTGAAACCTGGCCCCACCCTATCATGTGATTTCCTGAGGTCAGATGGCCCAGGATGTGAGTGGGCGTTAAGGCGTCTGGGAAGGGAACTCAAAACTGGATTATAGATGGCAGACAGTTGGTGTCGTAAACCACCGCCTCTGTTCAAAGATGGTCGCTCACAGTGGACGTAGATAGCTTCTTTCACTCCTCTTTCAAACCATCTGTCCTCTCTGTCCAAAATGTGAACATTGGCATCCTCGAAAGAGTGACCTTTATCCTTAAGATCAGCAGTCCATCTGCATCTTAAGGATAAAGAGGCCATCTATGTCCACTGTGAGCGACCATCTTTGAACAGAGGCGGTGGTTTACGACACCAACTGTCTGCCATCTATAATCCAGTTTTGAGATCCCTTCCCAGACGCCTTAACACCCACTCACATCCTGGGCCATCTGACCTCAGGAATTCACATGACAAGGTGGGGCCAGGTTTCACAATGAGCTCACCTGAAACCCTGGCTGATTAGGACCCACACCCGCTTTCACACCTTGGCTCATGTGATTAGAGGATCATCAGGGGGTCCTTTGTCCCTCCTTGGGGGGATACTCCCACTGGGTTTAAATCTGGGACTCTCGGCCATTTGACCTTAGAACTGAAGAAGCTTCTCGGATAAGAGGTGAAACGTCTTCAAGCAACTGAAAGAAGTCCAGACGCTTTTCTTTGCAAACTCCTTTGACTACACATAACATCATTGCACAACCTAAATAAATGTAACAGTAAATACTAAAATTAAATGATGTTGTGCAGGACTGACAGCGCACAATGTGCTTTGAGGTAGCAGCCAAGAAAGGTGTAGTTTGTGTCTGTGAACAGTGAACACCCATGTGCACACCTGTGTTGGGTGTGCACAAGGTCTCTCCATGTAGATAGATGATGTGTGGGGAGGGTGTGGGGAGCCATAGCCCCGTCCCCCAGGTCATGAAGCAGACATGGAGGATATCCAGGCCCCAGAGTGCAAGAGTCTAAGGAGGACCATCGGAGGGGCAACCTTGCCACCCTCCTGGGAAGAGCTGAGGAGAGCCCCAGATATGGGATCACCCAGAAGCTGTGGTGCAGAAGCCACAGGGGGCTGTAGTGACACAGGCTCTGCTGGCAGCCAGCCACACCAAAGTGGACCGATCCCCACTACCAGGGGCCCGAGGGTTCTACACCCCCCGGATGGAGCCCAAATGAGCCACGGGTGCCAGGCCTCGTCAACCAGCCACAGGGAGTGAGCCGGTACACACCTAATCGCCCAGCCCTGGACACTGAGAACCACCAATGCACCAAGGTCCAAAAGCATCAGCCACCGGCAGGTAGTGTGGTGGGCAGAGATGCTTCGACATGACATATGGACACAGGCGAACAGGCACACACAGACACAAACGTACATCCCCACCCTCATTAACACTTATCAGCACTCGCCCAATGTGGAGACAAACATAAATTGACACTGTACACACAATCACACTTCCCAAACATACTCTACACCCCAGGTCCAGGCACAACCACCCCCAGAGGGGTGATGGTAACCACAACTAGGAGATATTCCCTTTTCCCTGGGGTGGAGACAAACAGACTGCCCAGGTCCTGTGGCTGTTTTGTTAAAATAATAAAAGCACTGCATTAAAAAATGTGACTAATATCACTTTATAAAATACCCTCCCGCATCCCTCTTTTAACCTCTGTATAAATCTCAGTTAGTTTAATCTCAGAATAAATGGATTCTTCTCTGTTTATCTCAGAGTTATTCACTTGCAGGTGCATCTGTATGACCTCTGTTCCTGAAGATTTACTGTATCAGTGTGTTACGTCCAATGATGGGAATAACGGCGTTACAAGTAACGGCGTTACTAACGGCGTTACTTTTTTCAGTAACGAGTAATCTAACTAATTACTATTCCTATCGTTACAACGGCGTTACAGTTACTAACAAGGAAACGCGGTCCGTTACTATTTTTCAACAAACAGACGGTTGAAGCTGTGTTCAGTTTACCGCATCTTATATCAGTTGCAGGAAGTAGCTGTAAGTAATCTGGACGCTACAGCTTTAAGCAGCTGCGCGCTCCCGCGGACGGTAATCACGATCACTGTCTAGCACAACACCTGGAGCTCAGGGGGCAAAACAATCGCATGAGTGCTGCTGTTTGACTGAGGAAGAATAAAGTAGTCGTGGTAAGCCGATCACATGACCACTTAAAGACAAAGCAACACGGTGATATATACCAGTTTTTAAATTGTGTCGATAGGCCACGTAAAACCAGAGTCATGATAAACAAGATATACGCGGCATTTTTTCCTCAATAGTTTCGCCACCTTAGCGCTAGCACTGACACATCGATTGCAGCTCTCTCACTGTAGATCGTCTGTCGATCTAGAGTGACCTAGAAAAAAGGGGGAAGTTTTAAGATTGACGGCGGGAGAAAGAGAGAGGGAGAAAGAGAGAGAGCGAGTTTTGAGATGTGAGATTTGTGACGTTTAGCGTGTTTGGAGTGTGTAGTTAATGTGTTGTCTTGTGTAGTTAGTGTGTAGTGTTGTGGATAGTTTTGTGTTGTGTGTCAGAACAATGAGGCGACTGCTGTCTCCAGGTAGAAACAGCAGTGATACACCTGCTGCTGTCAGACCTGCAGGTATCAGGCTGTGATGTTCTCCTTTATAGTGGACAGAAATGATGTTTTTGGAGTGGCACAAATAATTTGTGTGGCATCTTATTGAAGAACAGCTGATTGTTCTGTAAATAGTTTGAAATGGTTATTTTAAAAAAGGGTAAAAGGTAAATGGATGCAAATAACTTTGTTGTTTGCAAAACTTGTGCATAGGATTTTAAAATTGACAATTAATATTTGCATTTAAAGTTATGAAATATGATTCATTAAACATGTCTGTGGTTGTTACAGTAAAAATATAACTTTTTCTACTCTGATTTTATGTTTTTTGTCTGATTTTAGATCAATTCTGGTTATACAGTATGACAAAATGAGAACATAACTGTAAATTCAGACACGTGAGGTTGTGCTAAAAAGAATGATACCAAACAAGGCAAAGCAAATAGTTTTTAAAGGTAAAATGTGGAGGAAACATCAAGAGTAGTAAAAAAATGGCCAATTATACCCTGGACCCCAGAGGGTTAAACGTTCTTTGTTTTTTTTTAAAGTAACGCAATAGTTACTTTTCCAAGTAATTAATTACTTTTAGAATATTGTAACTCAGTTACTAACTCAGTTACTTTTTTGAAGAAGTAACTAGTAACTATAATTGAATTACTTTTTCAAAGTAACTTGCCCAACACTGGTTACGTCCCCAGGCTAGTCTAGGGGGTACAAGGTACTAACATGCTAACATAAAGGTAAATACTGAAGGAGGAACCAACATGGTACGTTAAAAGGTTCATTTCTAGCTAGAAATTCTGGTTGAGTTTTAGTTCAGACTAAGGATTAACTTTAGGGAGAGCCAAGGCCAACATAACAAACCAAACATCCCTGATATGAACATAAAAGGATCTTACCTAACACAAAATATAAAATGCGGCCTTTAAGGCTGCAGACCCTGAATTGGGATACAGCCTTGGTCGCATTGCTTTAAGGCTGATTACCTCACAGCGATGCGATGAAGGCTGTCCCAATTCAAATACTGCTCGAAATGCGGCCCTCAAATGTTTCCTTCATTTCCCTGAATTTGAAGGATGTGGCGGTGTAGACTTCGTGGCCCAATATATCCCAGAATGCATAGCACGGCGGTGGGTGTGCATAATTTTTCCGGTGATGGCAGTTTGTGAATGGGTGATTGACTGAATGTAGTGTAAAGCGCTTTGGGGTCCTCAGGGACTATTAAAGCGCTATACAAATATAGGCCATTAGTGATGCTTGTACTAAGTCGTTACTTTAAAATATACACCATTCAATAGTTGACCTTAATCTTAGAAAGAATGCGATGATTTAATGGATATTTAAAGCACTGAGAGAAATTTAATAATGCCAACATATTAAAAGAACAATATTTGTCTCTTATATATAATAGATTTACATATACAGTGTCAAAGGAACCTGTCTTTGAGTGAAGATTTAAGGTGACAGGAAATATAAATAAATGCACCTTAAATGACAACAACTACAACTTACTGAAGCTCAGTATCTGACACAGAGTTCATTCACTGCTGTAATAACTAATAATGATTAAAATAATAATTTTAATATTGGCCATATTTTGTTTACATTACCAAAGTAAGATGACTTGTCTCATGAACAACATGAGCTAATTGTTATTTAATGGCTCTTGAGGACCATTAAAGCTGTGTACTTTAAGGCTGCACACCCTGAATTGGGATACAGCCATTGTCTTTCAGCAGGTGTCTGTTTCTGAGTGAACCTGTGGTGGGAACAAAGTTAGGTCCTGTGACAGAATCCAGTGATTCTGCCACAGATGCCTGTGGTTCAGCATTTTAATATGCAAATACAGCAAAAATATACTGTATGCAAAAAAACACTCAAACAGAACTTTATTTACATAACATGTTGTAGCTCAAAGTGCTTTACAGGAAAAACAGCAACATATTCCACATGATTCTAGGTAATCTGATCCACTCTGAGTTCTGGATTTTTGTTTTTCTCTTTATTTCATTCCTATTTGTGACCCAAGGTTTGTTTAATATTTTATGTGATGTATTCTTTGGGGTATTTAGTTTTGCTTCCTGTTCTCAGTTGTGATCGGTCCTCTCATGTCAAGTCCTCCGTTTGTAGTCCATTCATATTTCCCTTCTTTTGTCTTCTCTGCCATCATTTTTTCCACCTGTTTCTCATTCTCCCCTCCAGCTGTCTCCACTTCCCCTAATCACCCTTCTCTGTGTATGTAGTCACTATCTACTCTTGCTTTGTGTTAGACCATACAAGGAATAAAAAACCCTGACGGATTGTCAGCTCACACTCTAAGTTTTAGGTTTTCCATCCTTTTTATGTTGCATGTCTGTATCTTTGCAGTCAGCAACTAAAAAGCTAGCTTTTTTATCACCTCAGTCACCCTCTGCATATCTGCATGTGGCTCTTCACATGTGACATGAGCAGTGGCGGCTCGCTGTGCGCCACGTTATTGTTTACATAAAATTAATTTCTACAATTGCAGATATAGACAGAATATTGTTATTGTTAACCTGGCTATCTGCAGTTTTACACATTTACATGTGGCCGGAGATATTTTTTTTTAAACCGCATGTGAGGAAAGGATAAAGAAACATTAAATAAAACTTTAAATCAGTTTTTAACTGAAGAAGAGAGAGACCAGCTAATAACAACAGAAGATAACAAAGCAAATTATATAAATAAAACACTAAATAATTCAAATATGGTGTGTAAACAGAATAGGTGCTGAGGGGAGAGTTTTGGTTAATAATCCAGTGGCAGGTCTGAGTAATGCTCCCAAATTAGCCAAAACAGCACAACGTGAGGAACATTCGTAGATGTCAAAGAGACCTTTTAGGGAAGCAGTTACAGTACTGTGCAGTTCCCAAAAACCAGACTGGATGGGAGATATCTGGATGAAAATATTATTTTAAGTTATTTATTTATCAGCCTCCCAATGACCTTAGACAGAGTTTGGAAATTGACCTGTAATTATTAACTGTTGAAGAATCACCACCTTTCAGTAGGAAGAGTACCAAGGCACACTTCCACATCCCCTGTGTAAATGTTCTGTTGTATAGAAAGATTAAAAATATACGACACTGGCTCAACTATGATAATTGCAGCCAGGTACAGGAAAAAGGAGAAAGATTGTCAGGACTGGTTGACTTTTTGGTGTTGAGACTCTTCAGAGCCTCTTCTACCGTGAAAGGTGTGAAAGAAAAGGTATCAGGGAACTACTAGCAGAGTTTTATGCAAGAAGTTTACTATCAGATACTGTGAGAAACAAGGAACAAGAAACAACAAAGTGTTTGTTAAAACAATGAAGGATTTCAGTTTTGTCTGACACAGGAGTGGAGTCAATAATTAAGTGAGGAGGTAGCTCTGAGGACTGAGAGCTGGCAGAGAGAGACTTTATAGTTTCCCCAAAACTCCTGGGTTCATTTATACTGTAAGTGGTTAAAGGGACGAAAAAAATAGTCACATTTGGCTTTCCTGATGGAGGCTGAGGGCCACATACATAAAAATATAGGAGGGGCTGGGCCACTTACTAGAAATTAGGTATATAACCTTAACTTTAGTCAAAGGAGTTTGCAAAGAAAAGCGTCTGGACTTCTTTGAGTTGCTTGAAGACGTTTCACCTCTCATCCGAGAAGCTTCTTCAGTTCTAAGGTCAAATGGCCGAGAGTCCCAGATTTAAACCCAGTGGGAGTATCCCCCCAAGGAGGGACAAAGGACCCCCTGGTGATCCTCTAATCACATGCGCCAAGGTGTGAAAGTGGGTGTGGGACCTAATCAGCCAGGGTTTCGGGTGAGCTCATTGTGAAACCTGGCCCCACCCTATCATGTGATTTCCTGAGGTCAGATGGCCCAGGATGTGAGTGGGCGTTAAGGCGTCTGGGGAGGGATCTCAAAACTGGATTATAGATGGCAGACAGTTGGTGTCGTAAACCACCGCCTCTGTTCAAAGATGGTCGCTCACAGTGGACATAGATGGCCTCTTTCACTCCTCTTTCAAACCATCTGTCCTCTCTGTCCAATATGTGAACATTGGCATCCTCGAAAGAGTGACCTTTATCCTTAAGATGCAGATGGACTGCTGAGTCTTGTCCTGTGGAGGTGGCTCTTCTATGTTGTGCCATGCGTTTGTGAAGTGGCTGTTTGGTCTCTCCAATGTAGAGGTCTGGGCATTCCTCACTGCACTGTACAGCATACACCACGTTGTTCAGTCTGTGTTTTGGAGTTTTGTCTTTCGGGTGAACCAGTTTGTGTCTGAGTGTGTTGCTGGGTCTGAAGTACACTGGGATGTCATGCTTGGAGAAAACTCTCCTGAGTTTCTCTGATACACCGGCTACATAGGGGATGACGACGTTGTTGCGTCTGTCTTTCTTATCCTCCCTCGCTGGTGTCTGATCTTCTTTTCTGTGCCTCTTTGCTGACTTTATGAACGCCCAGTTAGGATAACCGCATGTTTTCAGTGCTTCCTTTACATGTGTGTGTTCCTTCTTTTTCCCTTCAGGCTTGGAGGGAACATGTTCTGCCCGGTGGTGTAGGGTCCTAATTACTCCAAGTTTGTGTTCCAGAGGGTGATGGGAGTCAAAGAGGAGATACTGGTCCGTGTGTGTGGGCTTCCGGTAAACTTCAATGTTGAGGTTGCCATTTTCTTCAATGTGCACAGCGCAGTCCAGGAAAGGCAAACAGTTGTCCTTAGTGTCTTCCCTGGTGAACTTGATGTTTTTATCCACAGCGTTAATGTGCGCAGTGAAGGATTCCACTTCTTGTGTCTTGATTTTGACCCAGGTGTCGTCTACATATCTGTACCAGTGGCTGGGTACTCTCCCTTTAAAAGAGCCAAGAGCCTTTCTTTCCACTTCCTCCATGTAAAGGTTGGCTACAATAGGTGACACAGGGGAGCCCATGGCACAGCCATGTTTTTGTCTGTAGAAGCCTTCGTTGTATTTGAAGTATGTTGTGGTAAGGCAGAGGTCTAACAGTGTGCAGATCTGATCGGGTGTGAAGTTGGTCCTGTCTTCTAAGGAGCTGTCTTCTTGTAGTCGTTTCCTGACAGTCTCCACTGCTTCCGTGGTGGGTATGCAAGTGAAGAGAGAGACTACATCAAAGGACACCATGGTTTCATCTGGATCCAGGGTAAGTTTCTGGACCTTGTCGGTGAAGTCGGTGGAGTTCTTGATGTGATGTGGGGTGTTCCCCACGAGAGGTGCCAGGATGGTAGCAAGGTGTTTCGCAATGTTATAAGTGGCTGAGTTTATGCTACTGACTATGGGTCTGAGTGGGACCCCTTCCTTGTGGATCTTAGGAAGTCCATAAATGCAAGGTATGGTATCCCCTGGATAAAGGCGGTGATATTTGAGGCGGTCAATGATTTTGTCCTTTTCAAGGTCTTGAAGGCAAGCTATAACTTTCTTTTTGTAGCTGCTTGTGGGGTCTTGTTTTAAAGCTTCGTAGGTGTTGTTGTCACTGAGGAGAGTAGTGATCTTTGTGTGGTAATCTGTTGTGTTTAGGACCACAGTGCACCTTCCCTTATCCGCTGGTAATATAGTGATGTTGTGGTCTTTGCTCAGGGAAGCGACGGCCTTCTTTTCTTGTAGTGTGAGGTTAGACGGAGGGACTTTGGCACTGGAGAGGGTGGCTGAGACTTTCATCCTGATTTGCTCTGCTTCTGTCTGTGATAATTTATTAATCCGTATGGCGGTTTCTGTGGCTGTGATGAGGTCCACTATGGGCAACTGTTGCGGAGAAATGGCGAAATTGAGTCCTTTGGCTAAAACCTTCTTTTCAGGTTCAGTGAGATTCCGGTCTGAAAAGTTCTTTACCCATTTCTCCCGACTGTCTTCAGGTGTGTTTTCTTCTCTGAGTTGTGTGGTTTCAGACTGAGGAGTGTGGGTTTTTGAAAGCAAGGTGTGAAATTTCCACATATCTGTACCAGTGGCAGACACCAGCGAGGGAGGATAAGAAAGACAGACGCAACAACGTTGTCATCCCCTATGTAGCCGGTGTATCAGAGAAACTCAGGAGAGTTTTCTCCAAGCATGACATCCCAGTGTACTTCAGACCCAGCAACACACTCAGACACAAACTGGTTCACCCGAAAGACAAAACTCCAAAACACAGACTGAACAACGTGGTGTATGCTGTACAGTGCAGTGAGGAATGCCCAGACCTCTACATTGGAGAGACCAAACAGCCACTTCACAAGCGCATGGCACAACATAGAAGAGCCACCTCCACAGGACAAGACTCAGCAGTCCACCTGCATCTTAAGGATAAAGGTCACTCTTTCGAGGATGCCAATGTTCACATATTGGACAGAGAGGACAGATGGTTTGAAAGAGGAGTGAAAGAGGCCATCTATGTCCACTGTGAGCGACCATCTTTGAACAGAGGCGGTGGTTTACGACACCAACTGTCTGCCATCTATAATCCAGTTTTGAGTTCCCTCCCCAGACGCCTTAACGCCCACTCACATCCTGGGCCATCTGACCTCAGGAAATCACATGATAGGGTGGGGCCAGGTTTCACAATGAGCTCACCCGAAACCCTGGCTGATTAGGTCCCACACCCACTTTCACACCTTGGCGCATGTGATTAGAGGATCACCAGGGGGTCCTTTGTCCCTCCTTGGGGGGATACTCCCACTGGGTTTAAATCTGGGACTCTCGGCCATTTGACCTTAGAACTGAAGAAGCTTCTCGGATGAGAGGTGAAACGTCTTCAAGCAACTCAAAGAAGTCCAGACGCTTTTCTTTGCAAACTCCTTTGACTACGATGACCTGGATGACTGAGAACCTTCACAGACAAACCTTAACTTTACTGTATTAAAAATCACTTAAAAGTGGTCAAATGTGTTATATTGTTGAATATAATTAAAGACAAAACTGCCTTCATCACAGTTTTCTATAAATGGATCTTTATTGATTTATTCAGAAAAAGCTTTGGTAGCTCATTCTCAGAACAGCAGCCTCAGATTTCTTCTTAGACAGAAGATTTACTGTACAGCGAAAAAACAAAGCAGAAAATGGGACGGGGACATTTCAAGCTTGTTATTTAAGTTATTAGGCTTAGCAACACACCTGTTAACGTTCGTTTGAAACGATTATCAGCATTAACAGACTGAACTGGACTTAATAACAGGAGTCCATATAATTTTAGTAAATTATTCTGGTGAGTATCAGCTGCGCTGGGTATGTAAATCGGGCCATCCAGCCGCGGTGCTGATCCGACGCCACTCGTGCCAAAAATCCGGACAAATGTCACTTGATCAAGGAGCAGAGCTGCATCAGATGAGATCAGCTGACTGCGTGTGCGTGTGCTGTGCACAGCGGTGTGTACTCTGTGTGTTAACAAGAAAAACGCAGATAAGAAAGTGGTGCGCAAAAGCAGGGTAGTGACAGAATTGATGCGCATTATTGATATTTGAAGCATGTGCACCTGCACATTAACACACGGGTACTGTGGAATATATTTTTTACTCACCTAAAGCGCTCGTGCTCACGTCCACTCCCCGCAAAAAATTAGCAGCTGTGCGGTGTCTGTGGCATCGGTGCTCTCATCGCATGCGATGGAGTAAAAATCAAAAGCACAGCTTTATCAGACAGTTGCAGTTTAATGTTGGCTGACAGTCTTCAATGCGTCGCACAACTGGATTTCTGGACATGCTGACGTTGTTGAAGTCCTGCACTGTTTCCGGGCACATTATTTCGGTGACTTTAACGAGGCAGTGTTTTATGAGGTCTCCATCTGAAAAAGGCTTGCCATGTCTTGCGATGAGTTGGGCGACCTCATAGCTGCTATTGGAGCCTTTTCCTGGACAATTTGAGCACGAAAAAAATACTGTTGCTGACCCCGCAGGAGAGCTACCCTTTGCTTTAATTTCTGCTCTCGCTCAGCACCAGTGTAGGATGCATAGGCCTGTTTGGTTTCATAATGACGTCGTACATTATACTCTTTCATAACTGCCACAATTTCAGTGCAGATCAAACAGACACACGTCCCCTTGAATTCTTTGAAGAAATATTCACTCTCCCACCGTGTCTGAAATTTTCTGCACTCACTTTCTACCTTTGGCTTCTTTGGTTCTGCCATGTTTGGTAACTTGGGGGTAAATTTCTTTTGTGATTGTCCTTTTTGGTGGAGCAACTGGCTTGATCAACAGCCCCCTGGTGTTAAAACTAAGAAGTGCAATAAACTCAAGCAAAAGTTGAAGTGCGGGCCATTTTCTATCCTATTTATAAAATTACTTGCGGGCCAATTAAAACTGGACCGCGGGGGCCCGCGGGCCGGACTTTGGACACGCCTGCAGTAAACCAATACAGAGCTGATAAAAACATAGCCAATCAGGATCAGATCCAGACTTTCTCGCAGCTGCTCATTCCTGGTTTCTCTCATGTAGAACTGAACCAGTGGTTGTCCCGACCTTTCACTCTGACCTGGCAAAAATGGGCATGCTTGTCCACAAAGTAGATAAAACTCTCCTATAAATATTCCCATTGTAAATTGACATTGTCGATCAGTTTAATACGACCCCAGCTAAAACTATAAGTTTTGAAGAAAAGCTTGCTCATTGAAAAGCTTTAAATTTCTTTTTGTGATGATGCCAGGCTTGGAGCATGTGATTTCTGTGTTTCTCACATTAATTGCGCAGTGATCACTCAGGTTGTTAGTTAGGAAAAAAAGAGCCAGTAAGAGAAGATTTATCTGGTGATTTGGGATTAAAACTTGCAGGGCTTTGAATAATTTAAATTAGATTTTTTTTTAAACACCTGACACAGAAGAAAGCCAGTCCCTGTCAAAATCACCTACCAGAATGATTTCATTAAGATACAGTTCAGATAAATGTTTACCCAGAGAAGGTAACTTGCTGGGGGGAAGCAGACAACCACAATCAAAGACTGATTTCCAATCAGATTAATAGTTAAGGCCTAGATTTGGACAGCCAAGTTTCAGAAACGACAATTACATCAGCACCTGTGGAGTGGGCCCAGATTCCAGTCATATCCATGTTAGGAAGCACACTTATATGAAGGATGTGTAACCTATGAAATACCAGCTATGTGTTAATAATTTCATAAATTAAGCATCTGCATTTTAATAGAGCAGAAATTCAGTTATAGAAATGAGAAATAAGTAAAGTTTTTCCTGTTGAAATGGCTGCTGTGACACGTTGGTGCTCGGATGTAGTCATTAAAATGAGCCGGCTCTCGGTGCGTGGTTGTCTCTGCTGTAACAGAAGTTGATCATATCTAATGTTTGTTTTCTCAAAACAGCACAGATATGCGATTGGTTCAATCTACTTTGCATCAACAAACAAATTATCGAGGTGCTGAAAGCAGAAACATTCAAATCTGCATGACTCACAGACTTCTCATGCTCATCTTCCATTCATGACATACTTGCAAAGGTCAAATCTTTATTAGTGTTACATGAGCTTTGTTCACATAAAATGGAAACTTTTTACAGTGTAAACAGCAAGACTGACTCTGACACTGAGTGTGAACAGCGTCACTGATTCTTATGGTGAGACAGTGAAGTGGTCTGAAGTGTGCAACAAAGAGTTTGTTCCAGCTGAAACATTTCATGAAGTCATATAAATGGACAGGAAGTATTTCCATTTTAAAATGACACTTCCTGTTTTTAACTTGTTGGTGAAATTACACTTCAGTCTTTACTGTTTCTACTGCATGACGTAATGGAAAAGGTCAGTCAAATACACACATCATCAGATGGCTCTGGCAGTGGTCATTCTTACAAACTGCTGTATATGAATAAAGTTTAAAAGCTGCCACATTATTTTACGTTTGTGGATTTTGGCTGGTGAGGAAACATGAACTAAGCATTGCTCACAAACTAAATTAAATGATCTTAAAGTGATAACTTATGTGAGCGATGTTTGAAACATCACTTTTAATACAGAAACATTTAATACAGAAAAAATGCTGTTCACGAGCTGAACTGGTGGTCGGTGGTGCTGACAGCCCAGGCTGACTCTCACTGTTGCAGGGAAGGCTGATGCACCTGCGCGAAATATGCAATTACACCCGCCGACTTAAATAAGGGGAATTAGGGTTGTGGGGAGTTGTTGTGGTGTGAAGCATGTGTGGCTGGTAGCTCATTAGCTGCCACCGCGTCAAATGAAATGGTTCTGAAATCCGACATGTGGACTGGCCATGCCTCATTCATGCCACACTGACTTTTTTTAAAATTATCTCCTTATATGGTTACATTGAATAGTATTTTAAATCTTCTGGACATGCTGTAAAGCTCAACGTGTTCAGTGAAAAGATGTTTATACCCTTTAAACTTGTACAGATTGATTATGTTACCACCACAACCTTGATTGTGTTTTAAATGTGTGATAGATCATCATAAATTATCTCAGGATTGTGAAGTGGAAGGAAAATTATCCATGGTGTTCAAAGGTTTTTACAAATAAAAGTCTGAAATGTTTGGCATGCATTTGCAGTCACCCTCCTGTACTCTGCAGAAGATGGTCTGGTCAAACCATAACTGAACTTCAAGGCCTATATGCAAAAAACGACGAGTGGTGGAATCCTAACACTCCACAGGAACCTGACCACACTATCCCCACAGTGGAGCATGGTGGTGGCGGCATTTCTTCAGCAGGGACAGGGCTGGTGCTCAGAGGTGATGGGAGGATGGATGGAGATAAATATACTGAAAACAAACCTGTTAGAGGCTGAAAATACTGGAAACTGTGGTAGAGGTTCACCTTCCAACAGGAAAATGACCCTAAGAATAGAACTAGAACTGCAATGGAGTGCTTTCAGATCAGAGTATACTCATGTGTTAGAACAGCCCAGTCAAAGTCCAGTATTATAATACTGCTGAAAAACTGTGGAAAGACCAACACTCTAGTGATGTGTCGGTCGCAAACGAAATGGCTCTTAGAGCCGGATCTTTGACGTGAACGACGCGAGCCGTGTTTTTTTTTTTTTTTCTTTCTCTCACCCTCTCTCTCTCTCTCGCACTTTTTTCCGCTTCACTCCGCATGCGAGCCTTGTGCTTTACGCTGGGAAGAGGGGGGAGGGGCGGTAGTTACACTCGAACAGAGCAGGAGGGAGAGAGAGAGAAAGAGAGCCAGGGACAACAACGTCACATTAGAAAGGTATAGTAATCATCCACAACTATTTTCAGTTGCGGATGATAAAGGATTCAGAAAGTTTATTATGCAGGCCTATATGACAGAGAATATGCATCTTCTTTTTGTTTTCATATTTTAATTTATATTTAATTGTGTTGTGGTTTGCAGTGTTTTGTGTTGTTTCACTTTAAATTTGCAAAAGGAAAAAGCTGAAAATGTAAATAGTTAAAAGCTGAAATGTGAACAGTTGGTTTTTGTATTATATGATTTATTTATTACATTTTGTGTGGAGTGAATAAATAAAAGTATATTTACGGTGGCCCCTAGAGACAAAACAACTTTTTCTCTGCTCATTGTTGCCATGTTAGATGATTAATTCAAGAGGATTTGGAGGTTACATCACTCTTGCTTTCTTGTTGGGTAACTATCATCAACTAATCAAATATCATCACCACAGAGATAAGAACATCCTCGGATCCTGTTGGGCTTTATCTTCTTCAGCCTTTCTCCTCCATAAATAAGAACAAAATCAACATCAGCTCAAAGTAGATTAAGTCGGTTAATGTAATTTAGGTAATTTATTACACTGTGACTTTTATTTATTTGCTTTTTCTTTTGCTTTGCTCGTGCTAAACGGCTTCAATAAAATATCCTGCAGCTAAAGTCTAAATTGTCGCCACTTTTAACCCTTTGAGAAACAGTAAAGATAAAAAC
Organism: Oreochromis niloticus; assembly: GCF_001858045.2. Taxonomy (NCBI): domain Eukaryota; kingdom Metazoa; phylum Chordata; class Actinopteri; order Cichliformes; family Cichlidae; genus Oreochromis; species Oreochromis niloticus. Next base: position 82,858,416 of record NC_031967.2, on the reverse strand, counting down.
CCGAGTATTAATCCATTTTAGTGTAAATAACAGACGTCCAGTCTCAGGTTCCTGGGACCTGACAATCAAAACCTGTGTTCCTGCAAGGCTATACTGTGAACCATCAGAAATAAATTTCTCTGAAAGGTTGCAGGGTCTGAAGAAATGTCATCTGCTGAGAGGTGAAACAACTTCAAGAAACTCAAAGAGGTCCTTTCCAAGCTTCTTTAACTTTGTATGAGTGGGTTTTAAACCGAAAGCATGCTGTGCCCAAAACTGGTCCACCCCAAGGATAGGGGGTCCTCAGACACAGAGTGATGTAGTGTTAAGTGTAGGGATGGGTACCGGTATCTGGTGCCATGATGGCACCGGTTCTGGCATAAACGGTAGTAACCAGACTGAAAAGCAGCGCACATTTCGGTGCTTTATTTCGGTGCTTTATTTCCCCTGAGATGTCATACACTTTAGATTCTAGCCAATCATTTTACGTTTCCGAGGATAGTAGGCGGGCCCAGGTACGTACGTTCTTTTAGAGCAGAGCTACACATTAAAAATGCCCAAGGCTAAGCGATCAAAAGTCTGGCTGTACTTCACAGCAAAAGATGCAAACTCAGCAGCCTGCAACAAGTGCTTTAAGCTGATACTGTGATACTGTCAAAGGAGGTAACACCTCGAATCTGATGAAACACCTGGTGACGCATAGCGTTTTTTTTTTAAAGCCGAGAAATGCGCCGTGTTTGATAGCTTGCAGTGAGACCTCACACCGTGCACATCTACTGCGGGTGTGGTGCCTGTTATCGGACCTGGAGTTAGCAACATCCCCCAAAAACCCGAAGAGGAGAGTCCTGGCCCCTAGCCCTGTCAGCGTAGAAATGATGAGGATGATGATGGCAGCAGCAGCCGTTCTCCTCTGTGGGAGTCTAATGTGTAGTAAGAAGGAATACTATAAGAAACAATTAGATGATAATAAAATAAAAGAACATCTGAAATATCGAACAGTGTTATAAAACATTAGGCTAGAATAAATAACTACAATACATTTTATAATGAGTGGTGGTCACTGAACGGGCTGCTGTTACAGCTCTCTCCTGCACCAGCATCACATATAGAAATGCTGAACGAACAGTAAAAAGTTATATTTAGACATTATAATCACACTTCCTGTTTCTGCTTGTTAGGCATTCATTGTTTTCCTTTTAAATGGTGAAATATAAACATAAAAGTCCTTTCATAACTGATATCTACACTGTGTCTTTGTGTCAGGGGGAAGTCTGTATCTTAAAATTCAAATGCTGAGTACACAGAGAGTGTGTGTTAGTACAGATGATTATTTACTGCAGAGCTGTCTGCATGAACACCAGAGAAGAACCAGATTCAAACCTGCAGGCTCATTTCATGTCTGTGTACAGAGGTGCTGTGTGGACCACATTTGAACTGTTGCTTTGTCTTCATGGACAATTTTAAACAGATGATCATTTATTAAGAACAATCATATATTTCTTACAGCAGCGTGTGATAAACTAGATATCTGTGTTTAATTTAAAGTGCTGTGTGTCCATCAAACACTGAAGAGCTGCTGGATTCATTGTTTCCTCCAAATGAAAGAAAAGTCATTTTCCTGTGACAGAGCGACGATGCAGTGGAGTCTGTTTCTGCTTCTTCTGATGGGTGAGTGATCATTTTACCAGGGCTCCTGATTGTTTCCACCTAAAATCCTTTAGTTTGATCAGGACTCATTAAACAAATAAACTCTTACTGAGAAAATCAAGGATTGACCTGTAAACTGGACAGTTTGATGGGAACATGAGTTTCCTGCTTGTATCAGCAGATATTCAACAGTATTTCTTCTGTTTCAGGTCAGTGTGTCTTCATCACATGTCAGCTGTATGAGTACCACTTTATTAAAGAACAGATGAGCTGGGATGAAGCACGGGCATACTGCAGAGAGAAATACACAGACCTGGCCAAAGTGTTTGACCTGACAGACATGAGAAGACTTCAAGACTCTGCACAGAATCAAACAGAAGCCTGGATTGGACTGTACAGCGAGCCAGGAGGAGCCAACAGGAGGTGGCACTGGTCTCTGCCGGGGGAGGAATACACTGAAAATAAGAGCTGTTGGGGAGCTGGAGAGCCAAATGATCATGGTGGCACCCCTGAGAACTGTGTGATGATAGAAGACAAATGGGCAGATTATCCATGTACTCACACATCTCAGTTCATCTGCTATGACGGTGAGAATATGTGGACAGTAATGTAATAATACAATATTTAATAATGTTATAATTTAGTTTATAATCTGTGCTGTATCATATGTTCCTGAAAGAGACAATTTGAAGAATGAGACAAATTAGCTATCCACAAACTTCCAGAAGCTTGTGTTATAACTAATGATGTACAATCATCAGTGTTTCCACTGCAAAGAGCTACGAGGCAGGGCTGTCCTCTGTCCCCTCTCCTCTTTGCATTAGCACTTGAACCTCTAGCTGAGGCCATTCGCCAGCACCAAGATGTGGACGGTACAACAGTGGGTGAAACAAATCATAAGATAGCATTGCTGACAATATTCTGTTGTTCTGTTCAAAACCAGAACAATCAATACCAGCCATTATGTCCATTATATATGAGTTCAGCTCATTCTCAGGTTACAGAATTAATTTTGGGAAATCAGAGATCTTGCCACTGGGTGACCAGATTAACTCTTTGCCAGATATTTCTAATCCCTTTCAATGGTCCCCCAGTGGCTTCACATACCTTGGACTAAACATTCCACCAGTTCTTAAAGACTTATGGAAACTGAACTTATCACCAGTTTAAAAAAAATTAAATTAAAATTAAAAAAGATTTAGATAGATGGCAAAAATTGCCTCTTTCTCTTATGGGACGTTTGAGCCTAATTAAAATGAATATTGTCCCGCGTTTATTATATCCCCTACAAATGTTACCTCTATGGATAACCCAGAAAGTTTCTTGTGATATAGAAGAAGTCTTTTAAAACGTATCTGGCATGGCAAGAAACCTAGATTAGGAATTAGAATTTTACAGCTGCCTACAGATAGGGGAGGCTTAGGGTTACCAAATTAAAGTTTTTATAATTCGGTATGTCATGGCTGGGTTTTAATGGAGTGGCTACATGCTTATCTAAATTCTCATTCCAACCTAGACTCTTGGTCTACTTCACCTTCTTCCCTTTGGAGCTTAGCTGTCTGTGACAAAAAATATAAAAACTGAGATTAAGAATCTTCCCAATTTGTTATAATACAATAAGGGTTTGGATGGAAATGCGTAAAACGTTGGGTAGAGAAGACTTCACTTCATTCGTGACTCCTTTATTGAGAAACAAAGACTTTGTTCCAGGAATGTCTCGCAGTATGCTCGATGCGTGGTGTAGAATATATATACTGGAAGTGGTATACAAGTCCGGCCTAAGTCTTCAGTCTGAAAGACTGCAGTGCAGGACTTTAATTAAGCTCCATAGAGGAATTGGTTACATCAGAGCTTAACATGTTTAAACCAAATGTGATGCAGCCAGATGTGAATTTAGTTATATAGTTGTAGCAGATGCAGTATATGTGACTATATGCATGGTTGTCTGGAAACAGAAACAGGTAATTCTATAAGTAGTAGGGCCAAAGATAACTAAGAAACAATCATAACACATCATCTACTCAGACACAGCAATATTATACAATGTCCACAAGGGGTCAGTGTAAAACCATAAGTTGGCTAAATAGCTTTAACGGGCACAAACGACTATAGCTATTATCATACCAGTTAACTTGTCAAAGGTAGTAACACTTACAGGTTCATTAATGCACACATAATCACGCGTTACAACTAATAATGGTAATGGATTGCATTTATATACCGCTTTTCGGGACCCTCAAAGCACTTTACAATTCCACTAGTCATTCACACACACTGGTGGAGGCAGCTACAGTTGTAGCCACAGCTGCCCTGGGACAGACTGACAGAAGCGAGGCTAGCCAACACCAGTAGGTGAAGTGTCTCGCCCAAAGACACAGCGACCGAGACTGTCCGAGCCGGGCCTCGAACCGACAACCTTCCGATTACAAGATGAACTGCCAACTCTTGAGCCACGACCACCCTGCCATGCTCTGCTGGCTTTCGCCTCTCACTCTCCCTCTGCATGATGCGCACATGACCACTGTTACGCTTCAAAACAACAAACTAATTAACTTTTTGCAATTGCAGTCAGATTTTAATATTCCTACAGACAATTTTTTTGGCTTTCTCCAGGTTCGTAATTTTGTTCATTCCAAAACTCCACAGTGTTCAAAAATCATTTTATATGATGATATGGAGACATTTCTTATTAAGTGAAAAGAGAGAACTCATTTCATTTCTGCTTTTTATTCTCTTCTATATACTCTCAGTAGCAGCACACTGAGCGCTATTTATAAATGGGAGAGAGATCTTAATATTTATTATACCGAAGAAGAGTGGAAAGCAGTCATTAACATAAGTTAGATCCATTAGATCCATTTAACATTAGATCCACTTTTACTTGCAACTGCTTGAGAGAAACCCAATACAAAATCCTACACTGCCTATGCATAGCTCCTAATGTTTTGCATAAGATCACACCTCATATTTTCCCCCTTCTGTAGTCAATGTCAGAAAGAAACTTTTTTTCATTACTTTTGGGAATGCAAACTCAATTTCATTTGTAAAGGTATGTAATGACTTTAATGTATGGGATTTCCTTTGGGTGTGTTTTTTCATTTCTTGTTTGTCTGTTTTGTTATGTTTTTATGCTTTTCCTAAAAACGAATAAAAACTGTTACAAGATAAGAAAGTTTGAATAGCTATAGACACAAGAAAATGTTTGTTTTTGCTGAGAAAGAAAAGGACAAATTAGTTGATAAAGATGTTTTTTTTGTTCTTCTGTTTACAGAAATGATGAAAAACAACAAAACCTTTCATTTGATTAAGACGTCTTTGACCTGGACTCAGGCTCAGAGCTACTGCAGACAGCATCACACCGACCTGGCCAGTGGACTCGATCAGATATACAGTGAAGAGTTTAAGAAGCTGCAGAACTCTAAAGCCCCTAAGGTGAACTTGTGGATCGGCCTGTTCAGAGACAGCTGGAGGTGGTCAGATGGGAGTAACTTCTCTTTCAGATACTGGGACATGGACTCATTTAATGATGGACTAAACAACAGGACATGTGCTACGACTCTGTTAGAGAGATCAGGAAGATGGAGCTCTGATGGATGTGACCAAAGAAAGCCTTTCTTCTGCTATGATGGTGAGTTTACACAGATTTATCTCAGCTGTTTGTCCAATAGATGAACTGCTGGAATCACTGAGAGGATTTAGGGCAGTATGTTTCTTCAGCCACTTATTTCTGCATGTATGTTGAACTTCTGTCAGAGGTGAAGATGTTTAGCTGATGGTTGGAACAAAGATTTCTCTGTAGAGCGACTGATTCATCTCAAGAATCACTGGATGTTTGGTCCAATTTCACTGGAAGAACAAAATAAAACATTTCAGAGACTTGAAGTTCAGATTTAACTGATTTAATGTTTTCTCTGATTTTTATGGCAGATAAACTGATTCTGATCAGGGAAAACAAAACCTGGGAGGAAGCCTTGAATTACTGCAGACAGAAACACCATGACCTGGTTTCAATCAGCAACCCTGAGGAGCAGCGATGGGTCCACGAAAGAGCCAAAAACGCCTCGACTCCTTTCGTGTGGCTGGGACTGCGCTACGGCTGCGCTGCACGTTTGTGGCTTTGGGTCACTGATTATGTAGTGTGCTATGAGAGGTGGGCTTCAGGGGGAAGGACTGAAGACTGTGACATGTCTGCAGCCATGACCACAGGAGGGCAGCACGAGTGGGTCAGTCAGAGGAAAAATGAGACATTTAATTTTATTTGTATAAAACACTGAGGTTTAAACCTAAAGTCACTTCTTAGCTGCACATGTAGATTTTCTGGGGTGAACTCTGTGTTTCTGCTCAGTGTTTACAGTCTCTGGGTTTGAAATGGGAGAAAAATGACCAACAGATTATTACCTGCAGGTTAGATATGTGCAGAGAGCAGTCTGTGTTTCATTTCCTCTCCTTTACCAGAGTCAGGAACATCTTGGTTTCTTCCTTCATTGTTGCTGGATTGGTTCATCATTAAACTGTAGCAGGATATTTGTTTTGATTTAGTTCAGATATGTTGATGGTTTGAATGTTTCTGCTTCATGTGCTGTAAATCTTTGTATCACATCATTGTATCCTCAGCTTACAAAGCCTGTCACTAAAAGCAGGTAAAACCATGTTTGTGTCATGATTCCATATGAGCTCTATAATCTGATCATGTTTGTTCATGAAGACAAATAAACCTTCATCTAACCAAGTCTGTCACTGTTTCAGCTTTTACAGGAACAAATGCAAACAGCGCCACCTAATGGTGAAACCAGTTAACATCCAACTAACATGTATTTCCACAGCACACATGTCACACTAAAACCACTTTGCACGTACACACATCACATACCACATATGGAATTATCTTCAGTTCATGTAATGACAGCATTAATTATTAATTCATATCAGAATCTGATTTGGATGAGAAAACTGTGCTGCACTGCAATGTGCACACTGGAGTGTTTCTCCAACACGCTAACCACTATTTGATATAAAGCTCGAACATCTGCTTAGCAGCCATATTAAAATACATCCAAGCACTTAGATTTGAAATTATTTTGATGAATTATCTAAATGTCAAAAGTCAACAGGACAAAACTACTTGATGTTCAGAGTATTCACCCAAATCTAACCCAAATCTCCTCCAAGAACATGACTTTAAAAGCTTTCCCCCTGATAGTTTAACCTCCACCACGACTTTTATGTCTAAAAAAAAAAAAGTGCCATCTCTCTCCTACAATGCTTCTGCTGCTACACAGGAAGGTACCCCGTTTAGCCTGCACTTACTGCCCAGTGTTAACTTTGAATAATATACAATTATTATCATTTCAGTTTTGTCCTCTGTCTACATTTCCAAGGCACGAGTATAACCTCTATGAAGAGTGGTTATCTATAAGATCTATAAGATGTGGTGCCCAAATAGCCTGTGTGGGTTCAGGAACGTGTGTCCAGAACAAAAGGAGTCTGTCATGCGTCTCTCAGTGAGTGTGCGATGAAGGCACAAAAAAGCCATATTCAATTCAATTTAATTCAATTCAATTCAATTTTATTTATATAGCACCAAATCACAACAAAAGTCACCTCAAGGCGTTTCATAGATAGAGAGAAAAACCCAACAATCATTTTTTCCTTCCCACGACAGTGGGAAGGAAAAACTCCCTTTTAACAGGAAGAAACCTCCGGCAGAACCAGGCTCAGGGAGGGGCGGCCATCTGCTGCGACCGGTTGGGGTGAGAGAAGGAAAACAGGATAAAGACATGCTGTGGAAGAGAGACAGAGATTAATAACAGATATGATTCGATGCAGAGAGGTCTATTAACACATAGTGAGTGAGAAAGGTGACTGGAAAGGAAAAACTCAATGCATCATGGGAATCCCCAGCAGCCTACGTCTATTGCAGCATAACTAAGGGAGGATTCAGGGTCACCTGGTCCAGCCCTAACTATATGCTTTAGCAAAAAGGAAAGTTTGAAGCCTAATCTTGAAAGTAGAGATAGTGTCTGTCTCCCGAATCCAAACTGGAAGCTGGTTCCACAGAAGAGGGGCCTGCAAACTGAAGGCTCTGCCTCCCATTCTACTTTTAAATACTCTAGGAACAACAAGTAAGCCTGCAGAGCGAGAGCGAAGTGCTCTAATAGGGTGATATGGTACTACAAGGTCATTAAGATAAGATGGGGCCTGATTATTTAAGACCTTGTATGTGAGGAGCAGGATTTTGAATTCAATTCTGGATTTAACAGGAAGCCAATGAAGGGAAGCCAAAACAGGAGAAATATGCTCTCTCTTTCTAGTCCCTGTCAGGACTCTTGCTGCAGCATTTTGGATCAGCTGAAGGCTTTTCAGGGAGTTTTTAGGACATCCTGATAATAATGAATTACAGTAGTCCAGCCTGGAAGTAATGAAGGCATGAACTAGTTTTTCAGCATCACTCTGAGACAGGATATTTCTAACTTTAGAGATGTTGAGCAAATGGAAGAAAGCAGTCTTACATATTTGTTTAATATGTGCATTGAAGGACATGTCCTGGTCAAAAATGACTCCAAGGTTCCTCACAGTGTTACTGGAGGCCAAGGTAATGCCATCCAGAGTAAGAATCTGCTTAGATACCATATTTCTAAGATTTTCAGGGCCGAGCACAATAACCTCAGTTTGATCTGAATTAAGAAGCAGAAAGTTAGCGGCCATCCAGGTCTTTATGTCTTTAAGACATTCCTGCAGTTTAACTAATTGGTGTGTGTTACCTGGCTTCATGGATAGATAGAGCTGCGTGTCATCTGCATAGCAGTGAAAATTTATGCTATGTCTTCTAATGATGCTGCCTAGGGGAAGCATGTATAATGTAAATAGAATTGGTCCTAGCACTGAACCCTGTGGAACACCATAATTGACCTTAGTGTGTGAAGAGGACTCTCCATTTACTTGAACAAATTGGAGTCTATTAGATAGATATGATACAAACCACTGCAGCACAGTACCTGTAATACCTACAGCATGTTCTAATCGCTCTAATAGGATATTATGGTCAACAGTATCGAACGCTGCACTAAGGTCTAGCAGGACAAGCACAGAGATGAGTCCACTGTCAGAGGCCATAAGAAGATCATTTGTAACCTTCACTAAAGCTGTTTCTGTGCTGTGATGAGCTCTGAAACCTGACTGAAACTCTTCAAATAAGCCATTCCTCTGCAGATGATCTGTTAGCTGTTTGACAACTACTCTTTCAAGGATGTTTGATATGAAAGGAAGGTTGGAGATTGGCCTATAATTAGCTAAGACAGCTGGGTCTAGAGGTGCTTTTTAAGTAAAGGTTTAACTACAGCCAGCTTGAAGGCCTGTGGTACATAGCCGATTATTAGAGATGGGTTGATCATATTTAAGATTGAAGAATTGATTAATGGCAGGACTTCTTTGAGCAGTTTTTTAGGAATGGGGTTTAAAAGACACGTTGATGGTTTGGAGGAAGTAATTATTGAAGTTAACTCAGAAAGATCAATTGGAGAAAAATTCTAACTTAACATCGATGGTACTAAAAGTAGCTGTAGATAATATTACATCTGTGGGATGATTATTGGTAATTTTTTCTCTAATGATAAAAATTTTATTTGTGAAGAAGTTCATGAAGTCATTACTAGTTAACGTTAAAGGGATTGTTGGCTCAGTAGAGCTCTGACTTTTTGTCAGCCTGGCTACAGTGCTGAAGAGAAACCTGGGGTTGTTCTTATTTTCTTCAATCAGTGACGGAGCAGCTTCTGTATGTTAGCATTTAGCAGCTGGCTGCTGACAAAAAGGCAGTTCTGCCCAACTGAAGAGCAAACTTAAGAGTTCAGCTGCCTGAAAATCTGTGACTGTAGGATCTTTTGGCCCTACGGTAGTGTCAGGTCTTTACCTTACAATATAAAATAAAAAAACTGTGGTTGTGGTTTCGTTCTCTAAAAATGAACTGAATTGAGTAAAGGGGGAATAATGATGAATAACAAAGTTTTGCAGCTGCTTCTTTTGCACTAACATACATTTGAAGATTGTTTATGGAGTTTTCTCAGAAATCTAAAGAGATTTTTCCAATTCATTGTGATTCAGTGTTTTATTATGAAGGGACATCCTTTGAAGTCTTTATGAGAGACAAACAGGACGTGTGCTCTGTGAATGGTGTGATAGAGTCAGAGGTTTTCTCAGGCTGTACTCATTCATATAAAAAAATCTGAAAGCACAAACATTAAATTTATAACCTTCTTCAGTTCAGAACTGAAGAAGCTTCTCGGATGAGAGGTGAAACGTCTTCAAGCAACTTAAAGAAGTCCAGACGCTTTTCTTTGCAAACTCCTTTGACTTGACTTTGGAGAGTTCCTGTAAACTGTTAGGGTTAAAAGTTTTGATTTCTCCTACTGAAATAAACGATTATAATCATTTTCATATGCACAATGCAAGTGTCCTTATATGAGTTAGCGCTCAGTCTTTTGAAGGTTAAAAGCTTCGTCGGCATGATTGCCAGGACTGATTATTTTAGGAATGATGCAGAGTGCAGAGGGTTGTTTGCAAACACGCTCACACATAGATAATGTTTAGTCTCTGGGTCAGAGAGTCCCGAACATGATATTCTGAACCAGAACTTTTCTCTTTTACAACCAGCATCATTTCATTTCTTTTTGTAGTGAAAGTTAATTTAGTTTTATTATTTCGGTCATTTAGCCAGGAGCTCATCTCAGAATGAACCCCACTGTCACCAGTGTAACAAATGATAATTTGACAGGCGTAAGCCAACAGAAGAAAAATAAATTCTAAAGTTTGTACTCAGAATCTATTGTTAGAATATTTCTAGACAGTTAGTGACTTAAATAACCTACTGGACTGAACTTCTGATGAGTTGACAGATCAGCTCTCGACGACTAAAGGCTGCTGTTGTTCTTCGTCTCTTGGATTCATTCATTAATCTGCATCACGGCCCGTCATTCCACCCAGGAGCTCTCAACCTTTCAACTCATCCAACAAATAATGATTAGGTCCCCCTGCTGGTTCAAATATCTCTTTGTGTTTTTTCTCTGCTGAACGTGTCCTTTCATAAAGGACGCTCCAGTTTCTCCTCAGCTAAAGGTGACATTAAAGGGAGCATTTAAGCTCCTTTCCTTCATGGTGGGATATCACACTACCCCTGATTTTGGCTGCAGACACTCAGACACTTCCTGTCACATCTGTCACTGTGGAGCTCTCCTAAGCAACACCATCCAACCTCCACCTGCAGCAGCTTGCACTTGATTTTATGAGAAACATATATTTCTGAAATATTTCCTAACGTGCTGCAGCTCGTCCTCTGTGAGCGGTTGATGTCTTGGCTCAGGTGATCAGTTTCTGTTTCAGGTCACTTTCTACATGCTGATCATAATATGCAGGTGACCTCAGTCAGGAGGATGATCCAGGTGTTCTGTTTACCTGTCTGCTGTGTTCTACTACAGATACCAGACTGTATCAGCTTGGAGCCTCTGTCCAGAGCTGTTGGCTGGACACTCAGATAAACACTAACTCAAAACTACACTCAGACGTTATGATTGACCTTTGTAGAAAAGCCCCAGAGCTCTCTCGCTCTTCCTCACTTTGCAGAAGACCAATTAGTGGACAGAGTGCATCACACCTGTAGTCTTCACATGCCTGAAGCAGAGGAAGGGCCATGATGAGGTGAAATCACTGTTTCTGGATCCTTTATTCCTTTTCATTAGGACTGGATCTGTGTGTGCAGATGAAACATGTAGTTTCTGCTTTTCCTTATTTGTCATGGATTTGCTGTGTTAGTGAGTGATGGTTGTACTTGTCAGCTCAGGTCTGTAGGTTTCTGCAGGTGTTAGCATGTCTGGCGCTGGCAGTCATGCTTTGCTTCATAAGCTGAGGCTAAGTTGTTGTTTCTTTCTGTTTGTTATGATCTACTTTATTCTTCACTTTTCCAGAACCACAAGCAACTCCATGTCCCTGTGTGACCTCAGTCAACACTCCTGCCATTAGAATCAGACATCTTCTTATGTTCTGGTCAGTCATCCTGCTCCTGCTGGTTTCTTCTTGATATTAAAATAAACATACACTACAAAAAACGGGGACACTTGAACAACACAATGTAACTCCAAGACAAACACACCTCTGTGAAATCAAACTGTCCAGTTAGGAAGCAATACTGATGTTGTGTAATGGGATAGACAACAGGTGGAAATTATAGGCAATTAGCAAGACATCCCCAATAAAGGAGAGGTTCTGCAGGTGGTGACCACAGATCACTTCTCAGTACTTTTGCTTTGTGGCTGATGTGTTGGTCACATTTGAACGCGGTCAGTGATTTCACTCTAGTGGTGGCATGAGACGGAGTCTACACAAGTGGCTCAGGTAGTGCAGCTTATCCAGGATGGCACGTCAATGTGAGCTGTGTCAAGAAGGTTTGCTGTGTCTGTGAGCATAGTGTCCAGACCATGGATGCACTACTAGGAGACCGGCCAGTACATCAGGAGACGTGGAGAGGGCCGTAGGAGAGAAACAACCCAGCAGCTGGACCGCTACCTCCACCTTTGTGCAAGGAGGAACAGGAGGAGCACTGCCAGAGCCCTGCAAAATGACCTCCAGCAGGCCACAAATGAGCAGGTGTCTGCTCAAACAGTTAGAAACAGTCTCCATGAGAATGGCATTTCTGTGGGGGGCGGCACAGCCCTTCATGAGCTTGCTAGAGGTAGCCTGATTCCCATCAGGTACCAAGATGAGATCCTCAGACCCCCTGTGAGACCGTGTGTTGGTGTGGTTGGCCCTGGGTTCCTCCTGATGCAAGACAGTGCTAGACCTCATGTGGCTGGAGTGTGTCGGCAGTTCCTGCAAGACCAAGGCATTATTGCTGTGGACTGGCCCGCCCGTTCCTCAGACCTGAATCCAGTTGAGCACATCTGGGACATCATGTCTCACTCAGTCCACCAACACCACATTGCACCACAGACTGTCAAGGAGTTGGTGGATGCTTTAATCCAGGTCTGGGAGGACATCATCAGGAGCATGCCCAGGAATTTAGGGAAGACATACAGGCTACTGAGCCTCATGTTGACTTCTTTTAAGGACATTACATCAAAGTTGTATCAGCCTGTAGTGTGTTTTTCTACTTTAATTTGGAGTGTGTCTCCAAATCCACATCTCTATGGGTTGCAACATTTGATTTCTATTGATAATTGGAGCCTCTGTCCAGAGTTGTTGGCTGATCACACAGATGAATAAGAAAAGTTAAAGGTCAAATGAGGAGAGAACTATCCCTGCAGTAGACAGCTCTGTGGCGATGTGTTTCAGTACAGTAGTTACTTTATAGGTGATAACAGTCTTCCCTGGGTTAATGCACAGTTTTCACTATTCAACATCTAGGTAAAAATAGTTGATGCTGTGCTTTGATGATGAAGGTCCAAGAAAAGGAACATCAACATGTCCTGTAAAGCGTAATCCCCCGCCTGTACTCATGGCATCAAAAATGATAATCTCTCCGTTTTTTTGTCTTTTTTAAGCCAAATAAATGTTTAAAGTGCAAGCAAGAATACACATGACTTATAAGAACCAGTATACTAAACACGTTGCCCCTCTACAGCAAACGTACACCACACAGTATATATGTCACAATAAATGGAAAGAACTGCAGTTCATAGTGCTGTGACAAAGGATTCACATCTTTCCTCTTTTCTTACTTTTGTACATTTGTAACATGTTTCAGATCATCAAACAAATGTTAATATTAGACAACGATTACACAAAATAAATATGGAATTCACTTTTTAAATGATCACTGAATTCTTGGGGGAAAGTTTTTCAAACCTACCAGCCAAATGTGAAAAAGTGATTGGTAACAAGAACTGAAATCAAGCTCTTTTGTTAACTAGCAATGAGGAACTTTGGCCCACTCTTCTTCTTCTTCTTCTTCTTCTTTTATAACCTTGTATTTTGTCATTTTCATGACAAAAAGCACTGGCAAAACAAAAACAAGTACGAGTTGGCAACCAGGATGTTAGCATTCTCTGACATAGGACCATGAAAACCAAACAGACCAAGGCCAACGAGAGAGAGATTTCATGAGGGGAGTTTATAACCTTATAGTACAGCGTTCTGTTTCAGTCACTGGGGTATCTGGCCACACAGCTCCACCTCTGTTGGAAGATATCCAGTTTCAGTTGCAAACTTGCTGTCACTCGCATCCTTTTGTTTTCTTAGCTATCAATAGGAGTATCGTTGGAATAGTTTTTGTCAGGACTATAGGTCTATCTAGGTAATGCTCCTAAAAGAGATATGTTTGAAGTTAGTGGAGAAATAACTTTTGATTTTGTCTGTTTCTTTTTTTATTCTTATCCAGAATCCTTGGATTAATGGACAATCTCAAAATTTATGTGAATAATGTCCTGTTTCCCCAAATTTTCACCAAAATAGTTCTATATCAGGTTCTTTATAATATGAGGAGATAACAAGAGCTGTATTAAAAATATTAATTAAAATTTCCAGTCAAATTATCTCCACAGTTGACTGTTTATTCATTTGCGACAGCTTTTGCAGAGCTCTTCCCACACATACATCATCAGTGATGATAACATTTAAGTCTAGTTCCCATTTCTCCTTAATACATCCCTATTTTAGCAGCACTTAATTAAAAGCCTTTTGCATACATAGAACACATGTTTCTTAGGCGAGAGGTCATTTTCCATATTATAAATAAAGTATTCTTCTATGCTGTTTGCATCTTATCTGAAGATATCCATCTAAGTCTTCAGAGGGGAGTTGGAACTGTTTCTGAAGCTGGTTGAATCACTCAGGCTCTGTTCCATTAAATACTTGATATATTGTATGAAGGCCTGATTGGCCCACCTCTTAAAGCCACTGTCCCACACAGAAGGCTGGAATTCTAGATTGCCTCTCACTGGTACGACCTTTGAAATAGATAAATGACTACAGATGATTGTTTTCCACATCTTCAGAGTGTGTTTTATCCAATCATGAATGCAAAGTTGGGTTTTTGATGGACTTTGCATTCATGAGAGATGAGAGGTAGTGTTAATAAGACATGTATGTTCTTAGCTGACTTTCTTCTATCTGGATCAAGATTTCTGGTCCTTTCTAAGTTCGGCAGTCCCAGGCAGAGTGCTAAGTCTTATTCTGCGTCTCTTTTTCTGCCAAATGAATGTGGAGATTTGTGTATTTAGTATATCAAAGATGGACAGAGGGACTCTTACTGGTAATGTTTGGAATAGAAACAAAAGGCAAAGAAGGTTCATCCTCACCACTTTGGCTACTCCAAGTAATGAAAGGGCCAGAATATCCCATTGTGTTATGTCTTTCTTTATTTGTCTAATGGGCTTATTATAACTAGCCTCAAATAATTGCTGGGATATTGCTGTGGGCCCACTCTTCTTTGAAAAATAGCTTTAATTCAAACACATCAGAGGGTTTTCCAGCATGAATGGCCTGTTTAAGGTCACACCAAAGCATCTCGGTCTGATTAAAGTCCAGATTTTGCTCATTTGAGCCAATCAGAGGTGGACATGCTGCTGTGTTTCACATTGGTCTTTCACAGAGGGCAGCTAGGTTTGGATAGCTTTTTCCTCCTTAATTAATGAAATCATCATTTCAAAACGTCTGTATTTACTCGCATTTTCTTTGCCTAATATTAAAATGACAATCTGTATGTACTGCAGCAGGTTGCTGCCTGCTGCTCGAGCTAGCACCGCTCTCGTGCCAGAGGCAGTTCCCAGCATTTGGTTTCTGGCACAGGCTCAGGTACCTGACAGGTGTACCCATCTGTGAGTAGAGAATGGCGGGGGAGGGGCAGCAGCATATTCCATTATTGGTTACTCTGTTGGCCCTCTGCCTCCATCCTTCAAGTATTGACTTTCCTTTGATATGAATCTAATGTCAACAGGTTTTGTCTGAGGGAACATTTGGAATGAACACTCACTGAATTAAGACATGAAACCAGCTCTCCTCTCAGAGTCCCTGAATACCAGCAGATGTTGGGAAGCCAAACCTCTCTGATGTATGTAGTATATCATGATCCATAAAGATCATATAGACATATTCATTTTCCTTGTTTCAAATAATATGAATCAATAAAAAAACAATTAATCAAGTTGATTGATGCTGAGTCTTCCCTCGGACTGGGGTTGTTGAACTTCAGGACACACATGGACACAATAAGCAGGAGGGAAGCTGGACAGGAAGTAGAAACTCATTTTCCATAATGAACCAGAAAGATGAAGGTACAAAAAAAACACATGTATAAGATAGAGGGAAACATGACGCATGAGAAAAACGACATGGATTTACA
The DNA here is from genome assembly GCF_001858045.2 of Oreochromis niloticus. Lineage (NCBI taxonomy): Eukaryota > Metazoa > Chordata > Actinopteri > Cichliformes > Cichlidae > Oreochromis > Oreochromis niloticus. The sequence goes on along the minus strand of NC_031967.2, from coordinate 82,842,467 downwards.
GTAAAGTCAAAACACAGCTGGACCCAGAGCAACAACACAAGCTGGCATCTGTCTCACTCCATAGATGAAAAGCACTGTCAGGCTGCTTCACATCACCTATGAATTCATCAACAAAGAAGAAAGCATTTGCAGACACTGAGAATAAAAATGCTAACACCACCATCATCCAGCTGCAGACTCCAGGACAATGTGTCTGGAGAGCCCTCATCGCTCCTCTGTTTTTCTGGGCGTCACATCAGGAGGGAGTGATGAGCTACAATCATGTTCTGCTTTGAAGCTTGAGCTGTCTGTCTGGGGAGACTGTAAGCAGAGCTGTGCTCTCTGGGCTGAAAACATTTTGCATTGACAAGGGAAATAAAGCCCTGCAACAGATTTCAGACCTGTCCAGGGTTTACCCCCCTTTCACACTGTGGTAACTGGCATGGGTTCCAGCCCCCCTGAATTGGATAAGTATAAGAACATGGATGGATGGATGGATAGAATTCAAAGAAAAAAACAGAAATAGTTTTATCAACAGGTCATGAGAGGAGTTTTGTAAACTGGCTCATTTCTGACTAAAGACTGTGCAAAGAGAAGAGGCTCCATTTAAACTGTCCCAGTGGTATTGGTCTGTGGCTCTTTTCTTAACCCTTTAAAACTGCTGGGAGTGTGCAAGCTTCATTTTATGTAACTGTTTTTAAATCACTGTAGGAATGGAACAACCTAAGCTAGCGCAATAATTTTTTTTTGCATATGAAACAGGAGGAGTTGTACTTACATCTTCCATCAGCTTGTCCTAAGTCACGGTTTCCTTCCACATATAGCTTTACAAAAATTGCATAAAAAGCACTTCCATCCATCCATCCATCTTGTTCCGCTTTATCCGGGGCCGGGTTGTGGGGCCAGCAGCCTAAGCAGAGAAGCCCAGACCTCCCTCTCCCCAGCCACCTCCTCCAGCTTATCCGGGGGAACACCGAGGCATTCCCAGGTCAGCCGAGAGATATAGTCTCTCCAGCGTGTCCTGGGTCTGCCAGGGGCCTCCTCCCTGTGGGACATGCCCAGAACACCTGACCTTGCAGCAACAAAAACATAATATTCCAAGAACACGCCTTGCTGATCCGATCAACTGTTTGTAACATTTCCTACATTGGAATAGACGTCAGCGCGAACTATCTCATGTCCGCCATTACCTGCCTGAAACTGGAAGTGACGTCATTTTTGCGGAAAATGTAGTTTTTTTGCCTTCAGGGCCTGATTAGTTTAAAAGTTATGTTTGACTTTATGCTTTTCTGTATCGCTTCTGGGATGCCTAGAACTCAAATTGCTCTGCTGGAAAAAAGGCATGTGCTGTTCAGTTGTGCATTATCGCAGTTGTGATCAATGACGTTTCACACGACAGATTTTCCTCAGATAGTTCAGGTTTATTCCCACAGTTGTTGAGTTTTACTGGGAATTTATCTGACCAGCACGGCATCATTTTAAACATATAGAATCTTTTTTGACAGCATCAGAGCTCACGGCCGATAAACTTGTGTCAGATGTCAACAATCAAAGTGCCCCAAAATTTTACAATACTTTTTTTTTTAAAAAGGTAAATATGAACCTTCTCCCTGTATCATTAGCTGTTATCCATAGTGATGTTGGTAATGGCAGTTTTACTGATGTTTGAATCAGCCTCATAAGAGCTTTGGAAGACCGTGCTTTGTTATTAAGGAAAAAATGCACAACCTTTGAAGGGATAATCATGTCTCTGCAAAAGGAGATATAGCTGCAGACAACGTCAGTGAGTTCATTAATGTCTCTACATGATTCTATTAACACTGACCAGTCTGTACAGTCAAAGCAGCCCTGCAGGGCTAAAGAGGAGTTCTGACCAGCTGCATCTGAGTGTGGTTCAGAAACTGCAATGTTGGCCATTTCAGCCAGTTATAACGGATTAAAGTATCTTGGTTTTTGTACTGGAGCCTTGTCATCTCATGGTCTATATACTGCACTGAGCTCACAATAAATTTACTTTGACTTGACTTGTTTAGAGACAGGAGCAAGTTTTAGGAGTGATAGCAGTATAAACGCTGTCTCCAGGTGGAAAACAGGAGGAGTGATACACCTCCTGCTGTCAGGCCTGTATCAGGCTGTGATGTTCCCCTTTATCTTATAGACAGAAACTATTTTTTGCAGTGCCACAAATAATTTGTGTGAAATTATTTGATGCAAAACACCTGATTGTTCTGTAAACAGTTTTATATGGTTATCAAAAAATACCGTAGCTGCATTTTTAGGTAAATAGCTGAAAATAACTTTGTTCTTTACAAAGCTTGTGCATAGGATTTTAAAATGTACAATTTATATTTGAATTTCAAGTTGAAAATATAATTCATTAAACATTTTTGTGGTTGTTACAGTAAAAAAAACAACAACTTTTTTCTACGCGGAGTTTATGCTTTCTTGTCTGATTTTAGATCAATTGTGTTAATACAGTATGCAACGAAAAAATAACAGTAAATTCAGACATGTGAGGTTGTGCTGAAAAGAATAATACCAAACAAGGCAAAGTAAATAGTTTTTAAAGTTGAAATGTAGAGGAATCATCAAAAGTAGTCAAAAACGGCTGATTATACCCTGGACCCCACAGGGTTACCCACTGTTTTCTAAGTAATGCAATAGTTACTTTTTCTAGTAATTAATTACTTTTAAAATATTGTAACTCAGTTACAAACTCAGCTACTTCGTTGAAGAAGTACCTAGTAAGTATAACTAATTACTTTTTGAAAGTAACTTGGCCAACACTGCTGATAATGACTTCTCCCAGTTTGAGTTCTGACTCACTGTCCAATCAAAGCTCTTTGTTTCTCTCTTCACTTTCTTCCAGCAAAGTTTAAGAACGGCTCATGTTGAACCATCTTGATCAGATCACTGTAAATGTTTTATTTATATTGCGTCAAATCAAAACCTCAAGGTACAGAAAGAAAACCTGAAGACTAATCCAGTGTTGGCTGTGGTTGGGAGGCCTGTGCAGTCTGAGCATGATGCTGGATACTGGTTAACTTGTACCTGTGTGTATCTAGGACAGCTTTTATTGTGGAGGAGCCTCCTGTTAGAGTGGTGCAGCTTCCTGTTGAGAGTCTCCTGAGAGGAGGGTGAGGTCCGAGGCAGTGAGGAGCTCTGTAACGGGACTGTGAGGATGAAAATGAGGCTGCTGTCTGTGATCCTGCTGTACGGTAAGAAGAATTTCTCACCTCGGATCCATCACACACACTGAAGGAGCAGTTTTTTCAGTGTGTGTGTCTCCTTTACACAAACACACACAGATATTCGCAGGATTTACGTTCAGCCTGCTTGGATTTTCTGAAATAAATGATTTTCTAAAATACCACAGGTGTGGTGGATAGCGGGGTTGTTCCTTTGGGTTTCTAACCATGTATCAGAGTGTGTGTGCATGAACTTCAGTCGACTCTGAACTCTGTTAGAGAGTCTGCAAACTTTGACCTCATCTACTTGTAAATGCTTGTTTAGAGCAGTGAGCACAGAGTTTGGAAAAACTTCTTAAAGAGAGAAGGTTGTCATAAACTCTGCTTCTGTGCTCACAAGTCTTTATGCATCAGAGCTGTGTGCCTTTATTTATATTTCTTTATATTTTTGGCTTCACGCTACATGTGGTTTGTTACCGTTTACAGGCTTTATTGATCAGCACCTTCCTGTGATGGTGCTGGAGATTGATTTTGTGCATTTTATGTAAAAAGATTTTTTTTTGTTTTGTTTTTCAAAGGGGAAAGTCTGCATGTTCATGTGGACACAAGCCTGTTCATGATACAAGTCAGGGTGATGCGGGGGTGGGATTGACAGTTTCTATTGAAAAGGACACAGAAAGAGAAAAAGAAGGATGAGACCGTTACACTGATGATCCAGACGACTCTCCACTAGTCTGTACTTGTCAAAACTGGCGTCCTACATCATGAAACTGTTCTTACACTGTTGTTTTATAACCTGTTTAATACACTGACATGAGTCCACTATCAGATAAGATCATCAGTAATTATCACTCCCTCCAGTTAATACACAACACCACGGTTCTTCATTCACTGATGGATTTATTCCTCCGTCACACTTCTCCTCCGAAACACCATAAAATCCACCGTCAAACTGTCATTACATAAAAGTACAGAATGACCAAACATAAATATTACAAATAAACATTTAAACCCAAGTTAACAAATATGCGATAAACAAACAGTTAACATACCTCGCTGGCTGCACGTAACCGTGAGGGAATGAGTCCGCTTCAGGAACAAAACTTAACGAAAATAATTCCCAATTTCTTCTTCTTCTTCTTTACAGCTTTCCTTTACTTTAAAACAGCTTATCTATTCCTTCTTGTGACTTAGTTAAGTTATAGCTTAGCTTCTTTGCACATGCTCTTTTGACTTCCCTTTACGTTACTTAAAGGGGCCTGTGCGCAACACAGAATGAAACTTAGTTCCTACCCCCAAAAGAACAACAATAAATAAAGGAAATAAACATAAATGAACACAATAAATTAAACTAATTGACATAATTTACATTTATGGCAGTTAAAGTAATTTTCACTAAAGCTGTTTCTGTGCTTTGATGAAACCTGACTGAAACTCTTCAAATAAGCCATTCCTCTGCAGATGATCTGTTAGCTGTTTGACAACTACTCTGATATGAAAGGAAGGTTGGAGATTGGTGTATAATTGGCTAAGACTGCTGGGTCTAGAGCAGCGGTCCCCAACCCCTGGGCCCCGGACTGATACCGGTCCATGAGTCGTTTGGTACAGGGCTTTGAGAGTTGAGGCTCAGGTGTTAAATTTATGGTTTTAAGGGTTTTTATCTTTATATTTTTATGATTTTTATCAGTAACTCGGTTTACATGGGTCTTTTCCCGTGTGTTATGAACAAATCTTTTATTTTAGGTACCGGTACTGGTTTTATTTTTTTGTATTTATCGGCAACACCTTAAAGGGCGGCCTGTAAAAATATTGTCGGACAGAAACCACTACGTGGCTAAAAAAAGGTTGGGGACAGCTGGTCTAGAGAGTAAAGGTTTAACTACAGCCAGCTTGAAGGCCTGTGGTGCTTAGCCGATGATTAGAGATAGGTTAATGGCTACCCTGGGTATTTTATGGAAGTCTTGGAATCTTTCTAGTTCTAAAAAAAGCATTTGATTCTGTTGACCACAAAATTCGAATAATCAAACTGGAAAAATGTGTGTTTAGGGATGTAGTATTCGATTGGTTAAAAGCTATGTGATGGATTGACAGCAATATGTACAAATAAATGAGTTTAAGTCTAAACTGGTGGATATTGAATGTGGAGTACCTCAAGGATCAGTATTGGGTCCAAAAATATTTATTGTGAATATAAATGATATTTGTAAAGTATCAAAGTTACTAAAATATTTGCAGATGATACCAATAAACTTTGTTCAGGTGTGGAATTGCAAGAGGTTTTGGACGTGATCGCACAGGAGTTAAAGATATTAAAGAAGTGGTTTGATAAAAACAAAATGTCATTAAATTTAAATAAAACAAAATTTATTCATTTGGAAATTATAAGAAAACATTAACATTGAAATTTGTGTTGATAATGTATATGTAGAAAGGGTTAATACCATAACATTTCTTGGTGTGATCATTGATCATAAGGCCTGTTGGAAATCAAACATTACTTATGTGACGGGAAAGTTAGCACGGGGGATTGCTGTCTCGGGGAAAGCAAAACAATTTCTGGATAGGAAAACATTGTACATGCTATATTATGCTTTACTAATACCATATATGAGTTATTGTGTAGAGATTTGGGGAAATACATATAAAAGTAATATTCATGGTATAATCATAATGCAGAAAAGGGCTATTAGACTAATAAATCAGGAGGGGTATAGGGCTCACACAAACAGACTCTTTATTAAGACGCAAGCTATAAAATTCCAGGATCTGGTGAAGTTTAAAACAGTGCAAATAATATATAAGGCAAGGAAAGGGATGCTCCCAATCAGAATGAGTAAATGGTTCTTAGAGGGAAGTGGAATTTAGAAATACAAAGAGTAAGAACAACATTGAAAAGATTCAATTTTCAATAGTCAGAGTTAAATTCTGGAATGAGTTAAAAAAAGAAATAAAGGTCAGTATGGATGAAAACCAGTTTAAAATAAAACTCAAAGAAGAAATTTTAAATAAGTAAAAGAAAGAAGAAAATGCAATTAACCCAAGACAGCAGTCAAAGTGATGTTTATTTCATTTGCAAGTCAGGAAATGTAAACATATTTTTAGTTGAACATGAGAAAAACAGTTCAAAGTGTTCTAATGTGAAACCATTGTATGAGTTTTTGTTGTTCAAATTTAGATAGAATGATGAGGAAATTATTAATATGTCAACCAAAGGGGTCAGAGCTAAATGAGTATATACTTCTGCCTACTCCCTTTCAAACAACTGCATGGAAAGATATTATGAAATGTTGGTGGATGTATGTGTTTGAAATAAAAATGAACAGAACTGAACTAAAATATTATCACTTCTGTAGTTGTGAAAATATCTGCTGTATCACCAATAATGATTGAAATTATGAACTAACACCTTTTTCAAATGCTATCTGCTCTACATCATCATCATTTTTGCCAAGAGGAATCTAATCTCTGTTTTGTGTCTCATGTCGTTTCAGATTTAATAATAATAATGGATTGGATTTTATATAGCGCTTTTCTAGGCACCCAAGGCACTTTACAATTGCACTATTCATTCACTCTCACATACTGGTAGAAGAAAGCTACAGTTGTAGCCACAGCTGTACTGGGGCAGACTGACAGAAGCGAGGCTGCCATATCGCGCCATCGGCCCCTCTGGCCAACACCAGTAGGCGGTAGGTGAAGTGTCTTGCCCAGGGACACAACGACCAGGAAAGAGAGGACAGGGGGATCGAACTGGCAACCTTCCAATTACAGATGAGCTTCCCAACCTCCTGAGCCACGGTCACCTGATATTTAGATTAAAGCACTGCTCGCCCTACTTGTCCAGACAGCGCCAAACTTTACTCCATGGTACTTCACCACCACTCCATCCAAACACCATGGATGGAGTGTGGAGCAGAAGTCCTTCCCTTTAAATCTAAGTTCTCTAGTTCCTCTCCTGTCCTTCTTTCTTTTTTTCTCCATCTCTGAGTTAAGTTAGCTCTCTTTCTTTCCTCTCTTTGAAACACAGCAGTTCAACCTTTAGCTGCAACACACTGTGAGACAAACTGCACACAAAAAGTTTGTGTTTTTGCTGATGTTTCTTATGCTCATAGAAACGCTGCATTTGAAATGACCTGACATATAATAAACCGTTACTCCCTTTATGCTCGCTCCACTTCAGCAGGGCTAGCTAGATGCTGAAGTACTGTGACTTATTGCCCCGCCCACTTTTACCCGAGTATCCACTTAATTACAGTAACTAAATATTTGTACTTTGGTGCCCACCTCTGTTGATAAATCATGCAGGGTTTATGCAGGTTTTTTTTGTTGGCACTACAAGAGAATGTAGCTCGTACACCAGGGGTGTCAAACTCCAGGTCTTGAGAGCCGGTGTCCTGCAGGTTTTATATCTCACCCTGGGTCAACACACAAGAATCCAATGATTAGTTCATTACCAGGCCTCTGGAGAACTTCAAGATATGTTGAGGAGGTGTTTTAGCTATTTAAATCAGCTGTGTTGGATCAAGGACACGTCTAAATCATGAAGGACACTAGGTCTCGTGGTCTGGAGTTCCCAAACCCGGTAGTGCACCGTCACACTTTCTCTAACCCTCAGTGACCTCTGTCCTCCTGTTGCAGGTGTGTGTGTGCTGCTGCTGTCTGCACCGATTGTTTCTAAAGGTGAGTTGATGAAGTGAAAACAATCAGTGAGACTCCAACAAGAACACAAATACATTTACTCTGTGTATCTGTCTGCCCTTCAGTCTCTCTGAGTGTAACTCCAGATCGCAAGCAGTTCTTCAGTCGTGGTGCTCTGGTGATTCTGACTTGTGATGATGATGATGAACAGAGAGTTGATGGATGGACAGTGAAGAGGACCAGAGCAGGACTCACTGAGAGGTGTGGAGCAGCTGCAGGCCTTGTTCTTAAAAATTCTCTGTGTCAACTCATATTGATTAACCCCTCTGATGGAGCTTACTTCTGTGAAAGCTCATCTGGACAGCGTAGTGATGAAGTCAACATCATTATTTCAGGTACAGATGTTCCGGCTGTGTCTGTATGACTCTGTGTGTTGGTGGAAGTCTGTCTCTGTATCACTCTGTTTGTGTCTCTGTTGGTCAGCTGGTTCCCTGATCCTGGACATCCCTTCATCTCCTGTGTGGACAGGAAGTAATGTGACTCTGCTCTGTCAATCCAGAGAGGGTAAACCGGGGAAGTCTTATTTCTATAAAGATGGTGCTATGATTGGACCTGATCCCAAAGAAAATTTGACTCTCACTAACGTTCAAAAGTCTGATGAAGGTCTCTACTCGTGCTCAACTGATGATCATCCACATTCTCATGAAAGCAGACTGACAGTCAGAGGTCAGTGCAATGATCTTTCTTATTCAACTTTTCCTTGACTTTAGTAGAAATGTCATAGAGATCAATGAAAGGTGGCAGGTTATATCTTACTTTATCGATACATGTTCTGTTAATGTATTCAGGTCACATAAACTAGAGCAGCCAGAGAAAATTATCCCATCATAACAAAACACTGCTGGATTTACTAAAGAGACTCAGTGTCAGGTTGTGACTGACAGATGTGAACATTAGTTTCTTTTCAGGCCCATGTTTCTCTTTCAAGAGGAGAATATTTGAATGAATCACACAAATTAGAGTCACTAAGGTTTTAAGCGCAGAGAAAAGCACATCTTATAGCTGCTGTGATAAATGCAGGGAGTCTGTTTGGAATGAGACCATCTCCTCTGCTGATCGGGCCCACCACAGTTGACACACCTGTCCATTGGTATTGCAATCATGTGTGTGAGGGGAGTACAGGAGCAAGTTGGCAGTGAATATGCAAAAGTTTAATCAGATAGCATCACTCGATCCAATCGTCTGTAATTGATCCTGATCTAACTCATTTATTCTATAATGCTGATTTCTGTCAGTGGTCTTGGGATGAATATGAGAGAATAAGATGGGTACACCCAGACTGTCACTGCACTCCTCTCCATCCTTTGCCTGATAAAGTCCATAAATAAAGACTTTCATGACTGATAGTCTCAGTGTATCCTCTTCTACAGGAGGCGACAAAACCTGAAGCTCCTTTCTTTAGTCTTTCAAGAATTCAAACTGCTCTGTCTATCAGTGAGGAAGTTTCCACAGACTAATGGAACTGATGAACTGACCAGATAATAAACTGACTGAACCATCTTTGTCATTGTTCCCACAGATCCTCCTCCTTCTGTAATAGCTTCTACTACTACTACCACCTGTAAACCAGCCACTCGTCCTCTTCGTCCTCGTCCTCGTCGTCCCCGTCCTCGTCGTCCTACTCCACCTACTCGTCGTCCTCCTCCTCCTCGTCCTTCTCCTCGTCATCGTCCTCCTCCTCGTCATCGTCCTCCTCGACCTCCTCGTCGTCATCGTCGTCCTCCTCCTCCACCTACTCGTCCTCCTCCTCGTCCTCCTAATCGTCCTCCTCCACCTACTCGTCCTCCTCCTCGTCCTCCTAATCGTCCTCCTCCACCTACTCGTCCTCCTCCTCGTCCTCCTAATCGTCCTCCTCCGCCTACTCGTCCTCCTCCTCCTCCTCGTCCTCGTCCACGTGTGATCAGGTCCCACTCCTTCGGCCCTCCTCTGACTGCCTCCATCATGTAATGTCTGGTTTCTGTGGTTCTCCTGGTTCTGGTTTGAGTTCTGCTCCTTTGGAGGAAGCTAAAATGTAAGCAGTGTATCAGTTGTTCCACAGAGCACAAAGGTGTGTGTCCGGAAAGTTCAAAGGTCACCAGATCCGAGCTGAAATCACTGATGTGTGTCTCTGAACAGGAAAATGAAGACGCACCTCTATCCTACTGTCTCTGATTATCTGCTGTTCTGTGATATCATTGGCCCATCCTGAAGCTCCAGTAACCAGTATAAAAGGGGGTGTGTCTTCAGAGTGTCAGCTTTGCTGTTGTATCTTTACTGTCAGGCCTGGGATTTTTCATGTTTCGTCTTTTTATGTAGCACTTTGTGATTGTTTTTAAAAGTGCTGTCAAATATTTTGGGATGTTTAAAGGTTTTCTTGCAGCTCTGCAATGACTTGTATTTTCAGACATGACAGCTGTGACTGTGTCTGTATTACACTATTTCTCTTTTGTAATAATAAACCATTAAGGTTTCTCACCACAAACATATTCATGTCCGAGTCTTTGTTCAAAGGAACCCTGACTTATGGAGAAGAACACAGCACCATGACAGGGTTGCAGTCAGTAGAAAAAAATGCCCACTGGTAGATGTTCCTGCTCACCAGTGGGATGGTATGTGATTAAGACTGTTAAATGAATGTTAAGCCAGCCACTGGCCTCACACACAGTGCATCAGCTCACTATCATGTTGACTGTTAAATGTTTTAAAGGTAAAATATGATGTCTTTTGATCTGGTTTACTTCCTGGATGATGCTAACTTTCTTCAGTGTCTCTGAGTCATGTTGATGATGGGCAGTGAGGAGGACCGAATAAAAAACAAAACACATTGCAAATGTGATACCCGCTAAGATCATTTCCTTTAACTTTGATGATCTTTTCATTTTTAAATACCCTAAATTCCCTAGTTTAAACTAGAGGCCTGGTATTATAACTGTAGCATGATCAGTGTTTGCCTGTACTGTACGTGAGCTTAAATCTTAAATCTTGAACTTTTTTTTTTAAGAGGTTCCTGTTTGGGCATTCTGTGAGGAGCTTGCATGTCCTCCCACAGTCCACAGATATACATCTGAGGTCAACTGCTGAGTCTAAATGAGCTGCATGGATAATTGTGACTCTGAGGGGGAAAGTTCCACCTGTTGTTCTGTGAGCCAGACTCTTGAGGACAGTGCTATTTTCCTGTGTATGCAGATATCCTTCATTCATCCTTTTCATATAGTCAATAATATTATGAGAATTGTGATTTATTTTCAATATATAAGTTTTTATTTCAGTTTTTAATGACTTTGTTGAACTTGTTAGTGCTCCAGGATATAGTCTTTATACACTGTAATATCTAGTTAGTTCACAGAACTCATAAAAACTATGCAAACTCATTGCCTCAAAAAATTGAGTACAGTTTGCTTAAGACAATTAAATTAGGGCAGCTTACTCATTTTGAGTACACTGTACAACCTTGTTAGTTCCCAGAACTAAAAAAAAAACTATTCAAACTCGTTGCCTCAAAAAAACTAAGTAAAGCTTACTGAAGATGACTGTTAGGACACCTTATACATTGCATGTCTAAAGTATTAAGAATAACTTGATATTTCTGACTGAACACTACCTACTGACAAACACTTCAAGTTCAACTAAATGAAAAATAAAATTGTGTTAACCTGAATATGATTAAAAATAATTAACAACACTTTTTGTAATGGTGTTAAAATCAGCCCAACTTTTATTTTCAAACACAACAAAGTATAACAGCCAACATACTGGACACTGTTCTGCTGAACAACAAACAATTATATTGCCATCACTGTTATAATCTTACAATGAAACAAAGTCTCAGATGTAATTATTCTGAAAATAAGTTTAGGCCTACCACAGTTTGTTTTGTACTTACATTACTTATATAATCAAAATAAAATATTTATTGTTCTGTCACAAGTGCAGTCTCTAATTTAAACAACACATTTGTTTTTCATTCCAACACAGGAGCTGGTATGTTGTATTATTTTAAGGATGCTTGTTTCCAGTCCAGGCATTACTGCCTGAATGACTGTCATGGATCGAGGTGATCCAAATGTAGGTGTAGAAGAAAGTCTTTAACTTCCCTTAAGTACAGTGGCAGTGGATGTGGGTTGGAGATGCAATGAGCTTGAACCTGCAGGCGACCATCTTCACTGACCACAGCATCTGTGACGGAGGACTCATCTCTCCTGGTGTCCTATTTTTTGGAACACAAACTTAATTGCTTTCTTAAATTTTTTTTTCTGCATTTGGTATAGAACAGACTCAAATTCAAGACAATCCCAGGCTCCCTCCCCACCGGTGAGGTGACATTCAATGTCCCACTTGTCAGTCTAGATAGCCCTAATATAAATGTCACTGAAAATTGCTAATATATTGGAAGACCAAAATACTTACCACTGAGTTGACGTCTTTCTGTCCAACAGCAGAAGTGCTGGTCCCGAGCCTCAAAGATAGTAAGAAGCAAGGAAAGGCAAGGTACATTGTAGCCACAGCCACCCTGGGGCGCACTGACAGAGGCGAGGCTGCTGGACACTGGCGCCACCGGGCCCTCTGACCACCACCAGTAGCCAATGGGTGAAGTGTCTTGCCCAAGGACATAACGACCGAGACTGTCCAAGCCGGGGCTCGAACTGGCAACCTTCCGAACAAGGCTGAACAAGCCACGATCGCCCCACGATCCTTAAGGGCTGTGCAATCATTGTAACTTATAACACAGAAGGTCAATGTAGACCCCATACAATCAAATTAGACTAGCACATATAGTATTAAAAACACCATCTACTACTGTGTCTGAATGTGTGGTATTGGCACTGTCAGCTTAGGCCTAAAGAGATATGTGTTTGAAAGAAGACCACCTAATTTAAATATAATCATTACATGCTTGTTAAAAGCTAACTTTCAATATATAAAGTTTCTAATAAGCAAAATGACCAGATCTAACATATGGCAGGGTTTATATGTAACATATTGTTTCTTATGATTCAACTGTGGAATTTAACTTAATTCTTTAGAAGGACAAGCTATATTACTTTATTCTCATGTAAAGCCAACCTAGAATTTAACCATTTAACAGGCCACTAATCTGGATTAAAGCTTTATAAACACATTTTTTTAACAAAACAAATACTATTGTTATTATTATAATTATTTAAAATGTAATTAAACAGAAAAGTCGGTTAAATATAAAAGCAGTTTGCTTATGTTGTTAAAGAAAGGCTAGATTTGACATTAATAGGTGCCACAGATGTTCAAAAGCTGCCACAAAGCATTAACCAAAATAGACGTCTCCGAAAATGTTGGAGCGTTTTTGCAAACATGTGATTGATAAATCAAGTAGATATTTGAACTTTACACAGCTATATTCTCGCTTGAAAATATCTTAAAAGTTTGTTTTGTGACCCAGAAAAAGTAATATTTAAAAATCTTTTAGCGGACGGCTCAAGCAGTGTGGCTAAAGAGTAACCTTTTAAAAGTACGGACTCACTTTTATGTCACTTATCTATAAGCGATACAAATGTTTACAAAGAACATTAAGACATTACTGATGGCAAAGTTATGTGACATTAAAATTTTTATTTGGCACATACAGTACAACATACATACAACATACAGTGAACATGTAGTGAAATGCTTGTGTCTGAGCTGCGGACAGGCTGCAGATGTAGCTGCGTCATTCCAGGGCTTGGATTGAGTATGGGGGGTCTAGCCAGGACCCTTACTGGATACCAGGGGGGAATCGAACTTGCGTCTTCCACTCCAAAGGTCTTACCACGTCACTATCCAGCCTCTTTTAGTAATGTTAGTGTCATGATTAGGCTGTGTGCAGGCAGGAATTGGACCCAAACGCAAACTCACGGGAAACAGGACTGAACTCAAAATACAGCTTTATTGCTGACAGAAGTTTAAAGGCAATACAAAATAATATAAAACTAAACTGGAAGATTCTAACAGTACTGATGCATGAGGAAACACACGGAGGGGCACACAGTCATTGTTATGGTCCCCATGTCACAAGCCCGCATGTGTTTTTGTGTACATTCTCCTCTCACCTGCCCTCTGGGGCAGAACTCACTGCGGGCTCCCACCCTTGGCGCACACACACCTGTGTGTCATCATGCTCCAATTACGGGTTGGACACTTAAGGCAGGGATGCAGACAGTCACATCGCTGGGTGGTTGTGCGTGGCACATTAGTGCACCTCAGCTTTGTGTATATCACCGGGTGCAGATATAAACAGTGATGGAGAAACAGGTTTACCTTGTAGGTGACATGAATGAGTTGAAGGGAAGTTATGAACTGTTTCTGAGAGACAAATAACACCAGGATCCTTTTCTATGTAGCTGACAGCTGGTAACTGTGCAGGGGCGGGTCTAGCAAAGTTTTACCAGGGGGCCAGGTAGGGCATTAACAGGGAAAGGGGGGCACAAGGAAATACTTTTCTTTCTTATTCTCATTTAAAAAGTCTGGCTGTTATTAAATAATTCTGAAGCTTACAACCAAAGTTTTTATCTGATGTACAATGTATAGAAATCATACATATACCAACAAAACAGTGTACACCACTGTCACAACAGCATTTCTTTTCATTCAAAGGCTTTATGGCTTTCCCTATAATACCAGGTGGGCCGGTCTCTAGGCCAATTTTTTTGTCCCAGTCCAGCTCTGGGCACGACACGCAGTGAATTAATCTGAGACGGTGCATTAAAAAATAAATGGCCAGGCCAGTGGTGTACATTGCAAATTAGCTCGCAGAGACACATTAGTTGTACCGCTTCTTAATGACGGTATCTTAGCTAACAAACCCAAGTATCAGATTCAACTTGTAATTGGCTATAAATCACTTAGCCTACTGGTGAGAGGGACGTTGCTAGGTGGCAGTTTTTTCGAGTCATGTTGAAATTTCCACATTCTGACACTTCAAATGCTTCAGGAGCTGTCTGCTCAGTGCAGCAACTGTTAATATAGAGCATTATTAAATTTATAGCTAATGCAATTATATGGCACATTGACTTCTGAGGAAATTTTAGATAGCACTTGTCATCAAAAAAGTTGCCTACCCCTGCTCTACCTAATCACATGAGCCGAGGTGTGAAAACGGGTGTGGGTCAAAATCAGCCAGGGTTTTGGGTGAGCTCATTATGAAACCTGGCCCCACCCTATCAAGTGATTTCCTGAGGTCAGATGGCCCAGGATGCGAGTGGGCATTAAGGCGTCTGGGAAGGGATCTCAAAACTGGATTATAGATGGCAGACAGTTGGTGTCGTAAACCACCGCCTCTGTTCAAAGATGGTCGCTCACAGTGGACGTAAATGGCTTCTTTCACTCCTCTTTCAAACCATCTGTCCTCTCTGTCCAATATGTGAACATTGACATCCTCGAAAGAGTGACCTTTATCCTTAAGATGTAGATGGACTGCTGAGTCTTGTCCTGTGGAGGTGGCTCTTCTATGTTGTGCCATGCGCTTGTGAAGTGGCTGTTTGGTCTCTCCGTTGTAGAGGTCTGGGCATTCCTCGCTGCACTGTACAGCATACACCACATTGTTAAGTTTGTGTTCAGGAGTTTTGTCTTTCGGGTGAACCAATTTTTATCTGAGACAGTTTCAGACTGTCTGAACCAGTTTCAGACCCAGCAACACACTCAGACAGAAACGTCCAACCATTATCCTCGTGTTTTGGTGTCTTCAAGTCCACCAATTCATCCACCTCAACAACCAATATTCCAGGCCGTAGGACAATCTCTTATGTGGTTGGCAGTCCTGTTCCCATCTCAGGAAGCAACTCTGAGCTCAGTCTACAGCTATGTCACTATTACCAGTGCAGGCACTAGCTCAACTACCAGCTCAGCCATCTATTCAACCTCCATTCAATCTTTTGTTTGGCCACCAGTTTATTCTCGAGCTCTGTTCTCTGACCTGCAGCCACATAATCCAGAGCCGACCTCAACCAGAGTTGCCCGCACCAGACATCTTACAGTATTAGCTTCTGGTCAGTCACTTTGCTGATCCTGGATTTTAAGATAAACATATATTTATGACATATTTCCGCAGATAGTAACGTGGTGCAGCTCGTTCTTAGTGAGTGTGAGGTGTCTTGGCTCACGTAATCAGTTTCTGTTTCAGGCCACTTTCTAGTTTGTTTGTTTGTTTGTTTGTTTTTTTGATTAATTTTAGATCAATTGTGTTAATACAGTATGCCAATGAAAAAATAACAAATAACAGTAAATTCTGACATGTGAGGTTGTGCTGAAAAGAATGATACCAAACAAGGCAAAGTAAATAGTTTTTAAAGGTGAAATGTAGAGGAATCATCAAAAGTAGTCAAAAACAGCTGATTATACCCTGGATGAAGGTTACACATTGTTTTTTAAGAAACGCAATAGTTATTTTTCCTAGTAATTAGTTACGTTTAAAATATTGTAACTCAGTTACTAACTCAGTTACTTTCTTAAAGAAGTAACTAATAATTATAATTGATTGCTTTTTGTAAGTAACTTGGCCAACACTGCTGATGTTGACCTCTCCCAGTTTGAGTTCTGACTCACTGTCCAATCAAAGGTCTTTGTTTCTCTCCTCACTTTCTTCCAGCAAAGTTTAATCACAGCTCATGTTGGATGATTTTGATCAAATCCCTATAACTTTATCAGTAATTTTCACTCCAGTTTTATTTATATTTTGCCAAATCAAAACCTCAAGGTGCTTTATATTATAAGGTAAATACAGTACTACAACAACAGAAAGAAAATTTGAAGCCTAATCCAGTGTTGGCTGTGGTTGGGAGGCCTGTGCTGTCCGAGCATGATGCTGGATACTGGTTAACTTGTACCTGTCTGAAACAAATGAACAGGAAGTGACCAGCACAGGTGTTTATCTAGGACAGCTTTTATTGTGGAGGAGCCTCCTGTTAGAGCGGTACAGCTTCCTGTTGATAGTCTCCTGAGAGGAGGGTGAGGTCCGAGGCAGTGAGGAGCTCTGTAACGGGACTGTGAGGATGAAAATGAGGCTGCTGTCTGTGATCCTGCTGCACGGTAAGAAGAATTTCTCACCTCGGATCCATCACACACACTGAAGGAGCAGTTTTTTCAGTGTGTGTCTCCTTTACACAAACACACACAGACATTTCTAAAATACCACAGGTGTGGTGGACAGCGGGGTTGTTCCTTTGGGTTTCTAACCTGGATCAGAGTGTGTGCTAATAACTCTAAACTCTGTTAGAGAGTCTGCAAACTTTGACCTCATCCACATGTAAATGCTTGTTTAGAGCAGTGAGCACAGAGTTTGGAAAAACCTTTTCCTGAGAGAAGGTTGTCATAAACTCTGCTTCTGTGCTCACAAGTCTTTATGCATCAGAGCTGTGTGCCGTTATTTATATTTCTTTATATTTTTGGCTTCACGCTACATGTGCTTTGTTACCGTTTACAGGCTTTATTGATCAGCACCTTCCTGTGATGGTGCTGGAGATCGATTTTGTGCATTTTATGTAAAAAGATTTTTTTTTTTGTATTGTTTTTCAAAGGGGAAAGTCTGCACGTTCATGTGGACACAAGCCTGTTCATGATACGAGTCAGGGTGATCCGGGGGTGGGATTCACAGTTTCTAATGAAAAGGACACAGAAAGAGAAAGAGAAGGACGAGACCGTTACACTGATAATCCAGACGACTCTCCACTAGTCTGTACTTGTCAAAACTGGCATCTTACATCATGAAACTGTTCTTACACTGTTGTTTTATAACCTGTTTAATACACTGACATGAGTCCACTATCAGATAAGATCATCAGTAATCTTCACTAAAGCTGTTTCTGTGCTTTGATGAAACCTGACTGAAAGTCTTCAAATAAGCCATTCCTCTGCAGATGATCTGTTAGCTGTTTGACAACTACTCTTTGACATGAAAGGAAGGTTGGAGATTGGTGTATAATTAGCTAAGACTGCTGGGTCTAGATTCTTTGTCATGGTTCTGTTTTTTGTTTTTTAATTCATGATTCTTAGTTATTTTTGAAACTCTGTAATTTCCTAGCCTTTAGGTTTTTTTCTCCTTGCCTCCCTTGTGTTCCTTGTGTAGTGCCATTATGATACTTAATTCTACCAAAGCAATGTTTATCCTTAGCCAGCAGTGTCAGGGATCCCTCAGTGCTGCCTCAGGTCCGCTGTTCCTCATAGATCTCAGTCTGTAATGGTACATCTATCCTCTGCATGCTCCGTTCGTTGACCACCCCAGAGTGTAAAATATTATCACTTCTGTAGTAAATATCTGCTGTATCACAAATAATGATAGAAATGATAAAGTAAATGAGTTATTACTAGCTTTTTCAAATGCTATTTGCTCTAAATCATCAACATGATTTCAAGAGCAATCCAATCTGTCACCATGCCTGTTCACTAAGAGATGAGGAGTTTCATGATGTTGCTGTCTGTGATGACAGGAGTTTTATGATGGTCCATTTTATGTGTCATGTCTTTTCAGACTTAGTTTAAAGCACTGCTTGCCTTACTTGTCCAGACAGACCCCAAACTTTGTACGCCATGGCACATCACTACCACTCCATCCAAACACCACGAATGGAGTGTTGAGCAAAGGGAAGCCACTTTTGACGTTCCTTTTGCACAGTATAGTTACATGTGTTAGAAAATACTCCAGTAAATGATGAAGCACTGAAGAAACTTCTTCACTCAATAAATGTACAGGCTGTGAAATTAATTTTAAGAAAATTAAAAGTAGCTCGTTTAAGAAAAATGTCTAGCATCAATTTTTCCAGGAACTGAACCTTTAAATTAATTAAATATTACTCCCTTTATGCTCGCTCCTCTTCAGCAGAGCTAGCTAGATGCTGAAGTACTGTGACTTACTGCCCCGCCGACTTTTACCCAAGTATCCACTTAAGTACACTAACAAAGTATTTGTACTTTGGTAATGTCCACCTCTGTTGAGAAATCATGCAGGATTTATACATTCTTTTTTTTTGCACACCCTATAAGAGAATGAAGCTCGTACACCAGGGGTGTCAAACTCCAGGTCTCGAGAGCCAGTGTCCTGCAGGTTGTGGATCTCACCCTGGGTCAACACACCTGAATCCAATGATTATTTTATTACCAGGCCTCTGGAGAACTTCAAGACATGTTGAGGAGGTTACTTAGCTATTTAAATAAGCTGTGTTGGATCAAGGACTTGTCTAAATCATTAAGGACACTAGGTCTCGAAGCTTGGAGTTCCCCACCCCTGTAGTACACCATCACACTTTCTCTGACCTTCAGAGACCTCTGTCCTCCTGTTACAGGTGTGTGTGTGCTGCTGCTGTCTGCACCAACTGTTTCTGCAGGTGAGTTGATGAAGTGAAAACCATCAGTGAGACTCCAACAAGAACACAAACACATTTACTCTGTGTATCTTTCTGCCCTTCAGTCTCTCTGAGTGTAACACCAGATCACAAGCAGTTCTTCAGTGGTGGTGCTCTGGTGATTCTGTTTTGTGATGATGATGATGATGAACAGAGAGTTGATGGATGGACAGTGAAGAGGACCAGAGCAGGAGTCACTGAGATGTGTGAAGAAGCTGCAGACCTTGTTCTTAAAAATTATCTGTGTCAACTCATGTTGCGTAACCCCTCTGATGGAGCTTACTTCTGTGAAAGCTCATCTGGACAGCGTAGTGATGAAGTCAACATCACTGTTACAGGTACACATGTTCCGGCTGTGTCTGTATGACTCTGTGTTGGTGGAAGTCTGTCTCTGTATCACTCTGTTTGTGTCTCTGTTGGGCAGCTGGTTCCCTGATCCTGGACATCCCTTCATCTCCTGTGTGGACAGGAAGCAATGTGACTCTGCTCTGTCAAACCAGAGAGGGTAAACCGGGGAAGTCTTATTTCTATAAAGATGGGAATATGATTGGACATGATCCCAAAGAAAATTTTACTCTCACTAATGTTCAAAAGTCTGATGAAGGTCTCTACTCGTGCTCAACTGATGATCATCCACATTCTCATGAAAGCAGACTGACAGTCAGAGGTCAGTGCAATGATCTTTCTTATTCAACCTCTTTTCCTTGACTTTAGTAGACATGTCATAGAGATCAATGAAAGGTGGCAGGTTATATCTTACTTTATCGATACATGTTCTGTTAATGTATTCAGGTCATATAAACCAGAGCAGCCAGAGAAACTTATCCCATCATTACAAAGGTTGGAATATTAGAGAAGGAACAAAGAAGTCCATCTTCACTGTGGTGGCACAAAACCTCTATTTGACATTAAAACACTGCTGAATTTACTAAAGAGACTCAGTGTCAGGTTGTGACTGACAGATGTGAACATTAGTTTCTTTTCAGGCCCATGTTTCTCTTTCAAGAGGAGAATATTTGAATGAATCACACAAATGTGAGTCACTAAGGTTTAACCGCAGAGAAGAGCACATCTTATAGCTGCTGTGAAAGATACAACTAGTCAGTTTGGAATGAGACCATCTCCTCTGCTCACCAGGCCCACCATAATTGACACACCTGTCCATCGATATTGTAGGCAGGTAATTTGGCAGTGAATATGCAAAAGTTTAATCGGGTAGAAACACTCGATCCAGTCGTCTGCAGTTGATCCTGGTCTAACTAATTTATTCTATAATGCTGATTTCTGTCAGTGGTTTTTGAGATGAATATGAGAGAAGAAGGTGGGTACGCCCAGACCGTCACTGCACTCCTCTCCATCCTGTGCCTGATAAAGTCCATAAATAAAGACTTTCATGACAGATAGTCTCAGTGTATCCTCAGTGTAACCTGAAGATCCTTTCTTTAGTCTTTCAAGAATTCAGACAGGTCTGTCTATCAGTGAGGAAGCTTCCACAGACTACTGGAAGTGATGAACTGACCAGATAATAAACTGACTGAACCATCTTTGTCATTGTTCCCACAGATCCTCCTCCTACTGTAAAACCTACCACTACTACCACTACAACTACTACTACTACTACCACCCGTAAAACAACCACAACCACTCGTCGTTCTCCTCGTCGTCCCTCTTCTGGCCTTCCTCTCACAGCCTCCATCATGTCAGGTCTGGTTTCTGTGGTTCTCCTGGTTCTGGTTTGAGTTCTGCTCCTTTGGGGGAAGCTAAAATGTAAGAAGTGTGTCAGCCGAGTCACAGAGCACATACATGTGTGTGTTAGGAAAGTTCAAAGGTCACCAGATCTGAGCTGAAATTGCTGATGTTTGTCTCTGAACAGGAAAGTGGGGAAGCACTCTGCCTTATGGAGGACCTTCATCCTATTGTCTCTGATTGGCTGCTGTTCTGTGACATCATTGCCCCCACCCCCCACCCCCCCGAAGCTCCAGTAACCAGTATAAAAGGAGAGAATGCGTCTTCAGAGTGTTAGCTTTGCTGTTGTATCTTTACTGCCGGGCCTGAGATTTTTCATTTTTGGTCTTATTATGCACCACTTTATGGTTGTTATGGTTTGTGCTTTTAACCCTTTAAGACCTACCATTGAACCAAGTCCGCCAGAGCTTATCTTTATATTTTTACATGCTGCAGTGCCATTTTTGGGAGAATTTCAAGTTACTGTACATATTTTTATTTTTGAAATACACCAATTTTTATATACTGCAGGAAAAATGAAAATAAGTATTATAATGCAGATTTACAAAAAAAAAAATAGCATGTGCATCAAAATAAACTATTTCCAGCAGTGCAATTTGACTTCTAAGCATCCCAGAAATGACACAGAAAGTCATAAAGTCAAACATAACTTTTAAAAACACCAGTATAGGCTTAGAAGGCCCTGATGGTAAAAAACTACATTTCCACGAAAATGACATCACTTCCAGTTTCGGGCAGGTCATGTCGGACATGCGATAGTTCACGGTAATGGACATAGGAAGTGTTACGACATCGGATCGGTAAAGCGTGTTTCTGGAATATTATGTTTTTGTTGCTGCAAGTGCTTTTTATGCTGTTTTTGCAAAGCTATATGTGGGAGGAAACTGTGACCTAGGACAAGCTGATGGCATAAGATGTAAGTACAACTCCTCCGGTTTCATATGCAAAAAAAAATATTGCGCTAGCTTACGTGGTTGCAGTGCTACCAGGATTTAAAAATAGTTACGCAAAATGGAGCGTGTCCGCTCTGACCAGATTTAAAGGATTAAAGACACAGACAGGCAGAACAAAAAACAGCCACCAACACACATTATGGCCGGGGCCGTGACAATTGTTTTACAGCTTCACTTCCATGTGTTCCTTGTCCTGAAAAGCAAACTCCAAGGATACTAATTTCTCCCTGAAGACAAGAAATGCAATTCAAAAGCACAACATGTCAGGCCAAGAGACGACAGCATTGTCCTGAGCAGTGAGAGACCCAGCAGCAGCAGGAGTATGGGCAAATGGCATCTGCAAGGAAGAGAAAAACACCATCATCATGACTTGATGGATGGAGATGCTTTTCCAAAAAGCTCCAACTTCACTTTGCATGAAAAGGCCTTGAAGAAGACTGTCTAAGTTTGACATTTGCCATGTTCAGAGTGAAATGGCAATAGGAAGAGACAGTCGGATGGAACGGAACAAAGCTGAAAAAGAGAACTGCCACTGGACTGCTGCAAAAGGGGGAGGAGACCACAGTGGATGGAGCAGGTGAGGACACAGAGGAAAGCTGTTGTTTAGTGTGGGAAATACAAAATAGGGTTAGCGAACCTGGGAAAAAGAAAAATTGACTGCCTTGAAATGGGAAAATTGGGTGTTTTGGAGCGCCACAAATTAGGACAGGTACACAAAATCACACACACAAACAGAAAAGGCATTAATCCAATGAAAAAATCAAAACCCAAGAAGTGGAATTCTTCACTGCTAAAATTAACGCTGTGGATAAAAACATCAAGTCCACCAGGGAAGACACAAAGGATAATAAAAGGGACAATGGTAGAAAATTAGCAATAGCTATAAATTTTTTCTGCTTAGCTATGGAAAACTGCACTCTCCTTTAAAAATAAATTAAACAACTGTTAGCCTTTCCATGACATTGCCATGCACATTGAAGAGAATGGAAACCACATTGAAGTTTACCAGAAGCCCACATACACGGACCAGTACCTCCTCTTTGACTCCCACCATCCTCTGGAACAAAAATTTAATTAGGATCCTACAACACTGGGCAGAAAATGTTCCCTCTAAGCCTGAAGGGAAAAATAAGGAACTTGAATAAAGTCTGCTGTTCTGGGAATCCATCCTACCTGACAAACCATCCTTCCCATTGTTTCTGTGAATGCGCACAACACGAAATTAAGTGGTAAACGGTCCTACCTCACACTACCATTGTTAATAAGAGCTAGAAACATACCCTGATGGGTGAAATTAGTCCAGTTAGTCTTTATTAGCCCAGTTAGTGTTTATTAGTGTCACTGCAGAAAAGTGGACAGTGCAAACAAAAGCAGCAAAAATCAAAACTGTAATGTAATGACAGGGATTGACAAGAACTAATATTGCACATAGAAACTACAACGGTGTATTGTAGGCTGCAGGTACTTTGTTGTAGAGTGTGACAATGACTGGAAGTCAAGACCTTCTGACCTTCTGGTTATTAAATCTAGTAGCAGGGACTTGCACCAGAAGAAAATGGGTCTGTAATTGTAGTGTTAAAACCTGAAAAGGCTCACTTTGAGTTTAATCTATAAAAAGCAATAACTGCATAAAATACGGACAATGCGACAGCACTTCCTCTTATTTCGCAAACATGAAGCCAAAATATCCTGGTTGTGGGAGCAGCCATGTTGCACTTTTGGAGCCAGAAGCTGTGTCCCAATTCCTAGGAGGCCACATCCTTCAGAGGGCACATTTTAAGGTCAATTATGTCACAGCCAGGTGAAATTCAAAAGTTGATCCAAATAATAATGGAGCCCGTAAGTGCAACTTACTGACTCTACTCCCCAAAAATCACCAACATGTCACCATTCTTACCCTTGACGAGAACATCCTGGATCACGAATACAGCAACATGCACAGTGCATATAGGGCTGCACCACATCCCCACTTTGGACAATCTCACCACATCTACTTTACAGTCAGAAGCTGAAACAATCAAACCCTGTCACCAAATCTGTTAAACTCTAAACCCCAAAGACTGAGAGCATACTGCATGACTGCTTTGCTCAAACAGATTGGGATGTGTTTCAAATTGCAGCCACTATAGAGGGCTGTTCTGTGAACATACAGGACTATGCTGAATATCTGATTGTGGTGGTCCTGGCCTACATTGAGAGCAATATTCCACACACTCTGGATTCCCTGCAGTATGTCTACGGGCCAACAGAAACAAAGAAATGTCTTCGATCCTGCTGTTTGAATTAACATTTTCGGCACCTATCAATTTGCATACTCCTCCTTGAGATGCAGTTACCAAGTCCAAAGTCAGCCTATTTTGCACTACCCTTGTCCGTATGGGTTTTTACTCCTCAGCTAAGGCTGTCTCGAGGGTCTGGGTCCAGTTTATGTGTCTCAGTGGTGCATACCTGTTGATTTCTACATGAGTTCAGACTTCCCTGGCCCCGAACCATTCAATCCTTCCAAGAACTTGGCTCCGGGTCCCCAGATTCGAAATTCCTAGGGGACCACACTCGGATCCGTGAGCCCAGTGCTCGCACTCAGTACATCCCTCTCCATTCTTGATGCTGGATGGTGTTCAATCCTCTAGATAAGAAAAAGGCATGGTCTGATAGTTTCACAATGGCGCACAGACCACCCCACTGTGCTGGTAAAGATGGATAGGCTTTGTGTTCACATAAAAAATACCGGTTTGCCAACACCCATGTACCTCTAGGAGTTTTGCGATACATCAGTTTTATGTACTGCAGGAAAAACTCAAATAAATCATGTGCACCAAAATAAACTATTTCCAGCAGTGCAATTTAAGTTCTAAGCATCCAAGAAACTATATAAAAAAGCATAGAGTCACTTTTAGATACACCAGTACAAGCCTATAATGCCCTGAAGGTAAAAGAAACAACATTTTCTGTGAAAATGCCATCACTTCTGTCGGGAAGAGGGATAAGATGTAAGTACAACTCATTTTCATATGCCCCCCCCCAAAAAAAAATGGCACTGGCTTATGTGGCTGCCGTTCTACAGGGATTTAAAAATAGTTACGCAAAACGGAGTGTGCCCGCTCCGACCGGTCTTAAAGGGTTAATATCTTGTCTTGTTTTTATCCTTATTTATCTTGTTCCTTCAACCCTACCTAATTTTGCATTTGTGTATGGACAACAAAGAAAAAATTTCACTGCACAGACAAATGCTATTTCTACCTTACACATGACAATAAACACTTTGAAATGCGTCCTCCTCTTTGCTGGACTTGAAGAATGGGTTGGGTGTATCCTTTGTGGCGCAACCTACCCTAGAATTCATAGCACAGCAGTGGTCGTGGATAATTCAAAAAACGACGGATGGTTGAAGCAGGGCCGCTGAAGACTAAACTTTTGGGGGGGGGGCTGGAGCCTATGCCAGCTGTCTTCAATTCAATTTTATTTCATATACCGCCAAATCTGCTGTGACCAATTGGGACGAGAGAAGAAAAACAGGATAAAGACATTCTGTGGAAGAGAGACAGAGATTAATAACAGATATGATTTAATGCAGAGAGATCATGGGAATCCCAAGCAGCCTAACGCGAGGGGGGTTTCGATTGTTTAACCAAAATGCCCTACACTGTTTGCCATTCATTCTCTATGGTAGTGCTAAAAACTACGGATCTAATATCTTTTTGGCCACTATAGTCTTCCAGTGCTTTTGCGAATTTGAGATGCGACACTTTTTAAAAATTTCCACTTTTAAATTTCAGGACACAAAACGAGTAACGCGCCACTCGCAACAAAGATCTCAGAGATCCTTGTTCATTGATCAAAGGTAATAAACCTAGTTTGAAATAAGAGAAAACCAACAGAATAAATTGTCAGGTGTATCTTTAAGGTAACAGGCATGTTGCGAGTTCATTTATGAAGCCTTCATCACTTGGTTAAAGATTGTTTAATTTAGTTTACGTTTATAATATACGTCAGGCTAAATTAAAGGATACAATTTAATATGATAAAGCATGAATGAACCTGCTCCTTAAAAAAGTGTGTGTTACATTGACATGTTTCACTGTTAAATAAACTTGGTAGGTTTCTGACTGCTCTGACACTTGCATTACTATAATTTGGTGTAATTAAATAACCTATAAATAGCTTGTTATAAGCTGACATGCTAAATGACTGAACTTACTTTTTTAAAATTTTGTATTGCTTTCATATTGCAATGGTAATTAATATTATCAGTGCAACAGTCTGCCTTGATATCTCACTAACATGAGCAATGCCAACTAGTGTATCAATAATCACGATAGCTCAAGTAGAAATGTTGATAACTGCCCGCAGTTCTTCCCATATGGGAAAGAAATAGAAAAAACTTATATAAGACTTGCATCAGATTTGGCTTACTTCATATAGTGAATCATAAATGGCTTATATGAAAGTGGCCACTTTCATATGTTGTTTTAGTAAGTGTCTAAAACATACAAGTTTCATTTATATAATTTTTCAAGGGATCTTATGTCTGTTTTCACTCTTGTATGCTTTTCATACAAGTTTCACACAAGACAGATACAAACTTTAATATTTATATATATCTTTTCCATATGGGTACTGCACATTGGCACAAATTTAGCAGATAGTCACTCAACCACGAAGGGTTTTTATTTACGCACAGAAGAGTTTGTAATGCCTGGAGAAAATACACCTTTATCGCAAATGTTGTAAATGTTTCAAATTCTGTCTCTTTATCTTTCTCCTGCATCTTGCTGTCTGAACCCAGCCACAATGTGAAGCAAGATTATAACCCAAATGTCCTAATTTGTTTTTGAAATATATTTTTGAAATAATTGTTTATTTTTTCACTGCATATCAAGATGCATAAGAAAATTGTATCCAACCCAGGGAAAATCTCTGTCGTGTTCCGCAAGGGGCCACTTGGATACTGTCAAGACATTTATTCTAAAGACACTTCTTCAGCTAAGAGTCTAAGAGTGGAGACACACAGGCTGCAGTTTTTCCTTGCAAGGGCGATCACAGAACGCCCACACCAGAGTGGGGACCCTGTGATGTGCGACCATTTTCAGCACGTAAACCAGAACAACAACAAACTATAATTTTTACATAAACTAATCACCCTGTCTATAACACCCTCTTAATCTCTGAGCTTGTTTTATATGTTATGTGACAAACACCTTAATGAACACTTAAGGTTGGGTTACTCAGGCCTTGATCTATAAAAAATGAGGACACAATGAGACAACTCAGTCACTGAGAGGAAGATTTCCTATATTCATGCATTTTATTATTTTTGAACAATTGTGTGAATTTTTGTATTGATGTACTTGTCTTGATTTCATCTGTACAGGTGTTCCACACACTACCTCCTCTGACTGTAATGCTCTGATATTTTACATTTGTCCTTACTACTGGCTGGCTGAACATAAGTATTCCTCTCAGGTCAGGAGTATTTGGTCTTATGTGGAACAAGTTCTGAATGTTGTGGGGCAAAGATTTATTTGCTGCTTTGTACATTGTTTGCGCAGTTCTGAGGTCAACCAAATCTTTAAATTTGAGAATATTTAATTTGATAAAAAGTGAATTTGATGGTTCTCTTGAAGTAGCTTTATTTATTATTCTTATTGCTCTTTTTTGCAGAATGTATTGTTAAGGTTCAAAAGTTGGAGAAAAGGAGTACGGAGGGCTCACAAGCAAATAACAACTCTGGTCCGGAAGATGTGATCAAAGCGAAGATTTATTCATTACACGCGTGGAGTCCGAAGCTGGGCAAAGTCAGCAATCGAACTGAACTCACAACGATTAAACAAAGGTTTTATATGGGTACAATAACAAAGCCCCCCTCTTTTACAAAAATAGACAAAGTACAGCTTACGTCACTTAAACCACAAAATGTTCCGTGAACTTTAACATAGTTTAAAGAACATTACGTCTCTTGTCTCGACATCAGTTGCACTTCCTCTAAGTACTTCGGCACAATTCTGCAATTGCAGCAAAAATACATCTCCACTTCTGCCCTACCAAAATAGATCTGTTATGGTGTGTATGTGTGTCTGCAGTGTATGCTAAGTATGTGTCATGACCTGGTCTGCACCCCAGCTTCACCTCACACCTCTGTCATAGCCAGACATAAGGCCTGAGCTTTTACACAGCTAAACTATGAGTGACTCCTAGACTAAAGGTCACACTCGAATGATGATACTCAAACCATAAAGGAAACTTACTTAAACTGAACATAAATGAAACTTAAACTTACTTAAAAGGATATAAATGATAAATGATACAAACTTAACTCTTAGCTCTCAAGGATATAAGGATATAAGGATATAACTCCAGGCATCTGACGTGTAAGCAGGTGTGTTGCCATTCCTTTCAGAGCTCCTGTCCTCCTCACCGTGTATTGGCTGATCCTTAACGCCTGCCAAGAGTTTCTGACCTTCACTTGACCAGGAGCCACAGCTCTTTAATAAGCTCAAATGCAATCATGTGTAAAAGATTAAAATCATTTTCATAACAAAAGTTCTCTCTTCTCAGATCTACCAATATGTTTGCTCGTCTCTAATACAGTTCAATCATTGAAAATTACACTGATCAGCATACCTTGTGGAAATTACAGATTACATCATGGCAAAAGCACTTTTCAGACCCCTCAGTATATTGGATAAGTGTGTGTCTTATACGTGTTTCCCCACACTTCCACACAGTATGTCATGTATGGCAGTATAATAGAACAAAATAGAGTATATAATGATGTTTGATTTATGAGATCCTTAACCTTATAGAGAATTGCCAGAGACTTCGATATTTTGCCTTTGATATGAGTAATGTGGGGAATCCAGGATAGTTTGTGTTGTATTATCACACCAAGGAATTTTATTTCAGATACTCTGTCTAATTCAGTGTTATTTATTGTCAGTTTACTGTTAGTAGAATATGTGCAATTCCCAAATATTATGAATTTTGTTTTGCTAAGGTTCAATGTTAATTTATTATGGTCAAACCAGGTCTTCAGATTATTTAATTTAATTCATTCAACATTATGCACTCCATACTGTACATTAATGCCACTGTTTTGCACATACCAACCTCTGTATATTTTATATTTTATATATCTTATTTTATTGTTTACTCTATTTCATTTGTAAAACATGTATATACACACTCACACACACACACACGTAGAAAAACATATTTAGTACACACATTCAGTAATGTATATACCTTTATATATGGTACATATATTTATTACTTTTAGATTAACCATTTTTATATTTTGCTTGTTGCACGTTATTGTATTTTGCACAACTCTGTTGCTTGTGAAGCTTGCACACAAGAATTTCACTCGCATGTACTGTACCAGTGTACCTGCACATGTGACGTGACAATAAAGGTGATTTGATTTGATTTGATTTCTAGTTCATTCAGAAGTTGTTCCAAGTTTCTTCCACAGCACAGTAAGTTTGTATCATCTGCAAATAATATTATTTTCAAAGACTTTGAAATAGCACATATCTCATTAATATACAATATGAAAAGCAGCGGCCCCAAAACTGATCCTTGGGGAACCCCACACACAACAGGTTTCAGTTCTGACTTCATGGCATTTATTTGGGTAAATTGTTTACGGTTTTTAAGGTAACTGTTAACCCATGATAATGCCACCCCTCTGACCCCATATGTACATAGTTTGTTAAGTAAAAGCTTGTGATCAACTGACTCGATTTTTTTCTTTAAATCTAAAAAAACTCCGACAGCATATTCTTTGTTTTCAATAGCAGTTGTTACTGTATCTATAAACTCCATTAAGGCATGCGTTGTGGTCCTTTTGAGTCTAAATCCATACTGCTGTTCATATAGTACATTGACTAAGGAACTTGGAAAGAAAAGCGTCTGGACTTCTTGAGTTGCTTGAAGACGTTTCACCTCTCATCCGAGAAGCTTCTTCAGTTCTAAGGATCAGTGGTGGAGAGTCCCAGATTTAAACCTAGTGGGAGTTTCCCCCCCCAAGGGGGACAAAGGACCCCCTGATGATCTTCTACCTAATCACATGAGCCAAGGTGTGAAAGCGGGTGTGGGTCCTAATCAGCCAGAGTTTCGGGTGAGCTCATTGTGAAACCTGGCCCCACCCTATCATGTGATTTCCTGAGGTCAGATGGCCCAGGGTGTGAGTGGGCGTTAAGGCGTCTGGGAAGGGATCTCAAAACTGGATTATAGATGGCAGACAGTTGGTGTCGTAAACCCCCGCCTCTGTTCAAAGATGGTCGCTCACAGTGGACGTAAATGGCTTCTTTCACTCCTCTTTTAAACCATCTGTCCTCTCTGTCCAAAATGTGAACGTTGGCATCCTCGAAAGAGTGACCTTTGTCCTTTAGATGCAGATGAACTGCTGAGTCTTGTCTCGTGGAGGTGGCTCTAATTCCCACTAGGTTTAAATCTGGGACTCTCCACCACTGATCCTTAGAACTGAAGAAGCTTCTCGGATGAGAGGTGAAACGTCTTCAAGCAACTCAAGAAGTCCAGACGCTTTTCTTTCCAAGCTCCTTAGTCTACGATGACCTGGATGACTGAGAACCTTCACAGACATATAGTACATTGTTTTTTATGATAAAGTCATATAATCTATTGTAAAATATTTTTTCCAGTATTTTAGAGAACTGCGGTAGTAGAGAGATGGGCCGATACTTTGTGAGATGTTTATCTCCTGCTTTATATATTGGAAATACCTTTGCAATTTTCATCTTATCAGGAAATAAACCACTTTGTAATGACAGATTACAAATGTACGTAAATGGTTTCACAATACATCCAAAAATATCTTTAATTAAGTGCATATCAAAGTGTAATAATACAACAGTGAATATGTCTATTCATAGACAGAGGAATGTTAGTGCGTATGTATGTGCGTATGCAGGTGTATGTGTGTGTGTGTGATTCTGAAGGACGCGGCCCCTCTTCTTGTTAGGGAGCTCAAATAAAAGTGTCCAGCTCTCCTCTTCCTGGTAGGAGTGAGGATATCGCTGTGGGAAAGAATTTATAAAACAGTCTTGTAGTGGACAACAGTCTAAGTCATCAAAAGGTCATCATGCAGTATTCTATCATATGCAAACTTATATCATTAAAAGCTTATACTGACTACTAAGTACAATTTTCCATTGACAGATACTTTCTCCAGAAGATGTTGGATGAAGCTAGATGGACTAATAATAATGTATATTTCATTCATCCCTGTGGGAAAATTCCTCTCTACATTTAACCTATTCACTCTGTGAAGCAATGGGCAGCCACCGATCTAGCGCCCAGGTGACTGGCACAGGTGTGTATCTAGGACAGCTTTTATTGTGGAGGTGCCTCCTGTCAGAGCGGTACAGCTTCCTATTGAGAGTCTCCTGAGAGGAGGGTGAGGTCCGAGGCAGTGAGGAGCTCTGTAACGGGACTGTGAAGATGAAAATGAGGCTGCTGTCTGTGATCCTGCTGCACGGTAAGAAGAGCTTCCCACCTCTGATCCATCACACACACTGAAGGAGCAGTTTTCAGTGTGTGTGTCTCCTTTACACACACACACACACACAAACACAGATGTTGTCAGGGTGTCAGGATGTTCAGCCTCTGTATGCTTGGATTTTCTGAAAGTTTCTAAAATTCAGCAGGTGTGGTGAACAGCGGGGAACCTTGCTCACAAGTCTTTATGCATCAGAGCTGTGTGTGCTGTGTTACTGTTTGCAGGCTTTATTGATCAGCACCTTCCTGTGGTGGTGCTGAAGATTGATTTTGTGCATTTAGTGTAAAAAGAATGTTTTTTGTTTTGTTTTTTGTTAAAAGGAAGATCTGCACATTCATGTGGACACAAGCTTGTTCATGATGCGAGTCAGGGTGATCCGGGGGTGGGATTGACAGTTTCTAATGAAAAGGACACAGAAAGAGAAAGAGAAGGACGAGACCGTTACACTGATCATCCAGACGACTCTCCACTAGTCTGTACTTGTCAAAACTGGCATCCTACATAATGAACCTGTTCTTGCACTGTTGTTTTGTAACCTGTTTGATACACTGACATGAGTCCACTATCAGATAAGATCATCAGTAATCTTCACTAAAGCTGTTTCTGTGCTTTAATGAAACCTGACTGAAACTCTTCAAATAAGCCATTCCTCTGCAGATGATCTGTTAGCTGTTTGACAACTACTCTTTGATATGAAAGGAAGGTTGGAGATTGGCCTATAATTGATCCCATCATCTAGATTTATAGACAACAGCAGGAAGGACTCCCTCAAGCTTTCTTTATGGCAGCAAGGTTGAATCAGTCTGAGGGACGAGGAGCTCTGCTGCCTCAGCAGTGAGGATTGTGATGGTCATCCATGATGAAGAGCAGTTTGCTTAGTGACCTCTGACCCTCACTAGCTCAAGACATACTAAATAACTCATTGAAGTGCTGCAAGCTAACCTGTTTATCCTGCACTAAACTACCCATGATTTTCATGTATTAATGGAATAACATAAAATAAGCAGTGTTGGGGAGTAACGGAATACATGTACCGCCGTTACGTATTTAAAATACAAAATATGAGTAACTGTGTTCTGTTACAGTTACAGTTTAAAAAGGTGGTATTCAGAATACAGTTACTTTGTGGAAATAAATGGATTACACGGCGGTGTTTCATATTGTGACAGGACTGTTTGGGTTTGTTTGACAGCTACATTTCTTTTGTTCCAGGCGGCAGCGTTACGGTTGCCATGGTTACAGGGTGATGTGCTCTCTCTGCGACTGTGTGTTTCCTGGGTGAGAGAGCGCTTTTTGTTGTTGTTGTGCTAAGCTAATAGGCAGAATGCTACAGGCATACCCCTTAAAAATGTAGTCTCATGGGCAGTGTAGTCCGTGCTGCTGGGAGAATGGACTACCATACACGTTATGTGTCTGTGAGCGAGGGAGGGAGAGAAAGGAAAAGCACGAGCTGTCACGGAGCAGATTCAGGAGCTGGAAGCATGTAAATATAATAATTCCTCCGAAACAATAAGTTCTGTTGGAGCAGCCTTTCAGCACCTCTCTCTGTCTCTTGCAAGCAAAGTTGACCCAGACAACAAAGTAAAGCTAGTGTTTGGCTACGAGCCCAACATAGAACCTGACGTATTAGTCAGAAGTCCCTTTACTAAGGTCCGGAGCTGTGGACCATCAGTAAAAGTACTAAATCACACAGCAATAGTACATTCATTTAGTTGTAAAAAGCATGATAATATATACTCAGAATACTCAGAATACGTTACTCTCATTGAGTAATGTAATGGAATACATTACAAAATACATTTTGGGGCAATTTCTGTAATCTCTAGTGGAATACATTTTAAAAGTAACCTTCCCAACACTGCATTTAAGTATACTTTACTTTGTTTGACAATATGAAAGCACTTCACATACAGGTCCAATATGTGATTAAAATCATGGCTTCTTTGCATTTCCAGTTCATGACATCACACTAAGCAGTCCTTCTCTTTAAATCTGAGCTCTCTTCTTCCTCTCCTGTCCTTCTTTCTTATCTTTCTCCATCTCTGAGTGAAGTTAGCGCTCTTTCTTTCCTCTCTTTGAAATACAGCAGCTGGACCTTTAACTGTAACACACTGTGAGACAAACTGCACACAAACAGTTTTTGTGTTTGCTGATGTTTCTTATGCTCATGGAAACGCTGGATTTGACATATAATAAACCATTACTCCCTTTATGCTCGCTCCTCTTCAGCAGGGCTAGCTAGATGCTGAAGTAGTGTGACTTATTGCCCCGCCCACTTTTACCACTTAGGCACAGTAACATTATTTGTACTTTGGTAATGCCCACCTCTGTTGATGAATCATGCATGATTTATGCAGGGTTTTTTGTATGCAATATAAGAGAATGAAGCTCGTGCACCAGGGGTGTCAAAATTCCAGGCCTTGAGAGCCGGTGTCCTGCAGGTTTTAGATGGTCCCCTGGGTAAACACACCTGAATCCAATGATTAGTTCATTACCAGGCCTCTTGAACTTCAAGACATGTTCAGGAGGTTACTTTTCAGGAGGCTATTTAAATCAGCTGTGTTGGATCAAGGACACGTCTAAATCATGAAGGACACTAGGGGCGTTTATCAATATGCGTACTTGTGCGTACTTGCGTTCTCGTGTACTCGTGATACGTCATCAGTCGGAGACCAAGTACTGTTCCAATTCGAAGTACGCATCACGCCGAGAACGCGAAAAAGTCCCGGATGTGTTCTCGATCTGCCCGTTTTATCGAGCATGCATCGGTGTAGACTTGGTACAGCTATATATCCCAGAATGCATTTCGTCCAAAACTCAACAGCGGACTCCCAGCACATCGCCCCCCCCCCACCCCCACCCCCCCCCCCCCCATTCGCGGTCTTCTCACTACTCAGGTTAAAGAAACCCCAGCAGCTGTCTATAGTATTGAGTGTCCACTAGAATAGAAATAAAAGCGTTCTAACATCTCACCTGCTTGTTTTTATTAAGGTATGTACATGTACACTATTTGTATTAATAGAGGTTTCACTACTGAGGTTAAAAATGATATATAAGTCACGTAGATCACTTCTAAATGTTAATGTTTGGTTCATTTCAGTGTTTTATTTGTTCCTGAGTAAACCGGTTTGGCTGTGATTAAAGTTAAGCTTCATAACATGTTACTCACAGTTAAATTAGGAGGGGACGGCAGTAAAAACTCCGGACCTGTGACATCATCACGTACGCTGGTGTTCCGACTGTACAAATCACGAGTCCGTGCTCGCGTACTTGAGAATTGAGAAACGGCCCACGAGTCCGTGCTCGCGTTCTCGGCGGGTACGTACTCACCGAGCACGCGAGTACGTACTCGCGTACTTGGGCATTGATAAACGGCCTAGGTCTCAAGGCCTGAGTTCCCCACCCCTGTAGTACACTCTCACACTTTCACTGACCCTCAGTGACCTCTGTCCTCCTGTTGCAGGTGTGTGTGTGCTGCTGCTGTCTGCACCGACTGTTTCTGCAGGTGAGTTGATGAAATGAAAACAATCAGTGAGACTCCAACAAGAACACAAATACACTCTATGTGTGTATCTCTCTGACCTTCAGTGTCTCTGAGTGTAAATCCAGATCACAAGCAGTTCTTCAGTCCTGGTGCTCTAGCGATTCTGACTTGTGATGATGATGATGGAAAAACAGTTGATGAATGGACAGTGAAGAGGACCAGAGCAGGACTCACTGAGAGGTGTGGAGCAGCTGCAGGCCTTGTTCTTAAAAGGTCTCTGTGTCAACTTCAGTTGAGTAACCCCTCTGATGGAGCTTACTTCTGTGAAAGCTCATCTGGACAGCGTAGTGATGAAGTCAACATCATTATTTCAGGTACAGATGTTCCAGCTGTGTCTGTATGACTCTGTGTGTTGGTGGAAGTCTGTCTCTGTATCACTCTGTTTGTGTCTCTGTTGGTCAGCTGGTTCCCTGATCCTGAAGGCCCCTTCATTTCCTGTGTGGACAGGAAGTAATGAGATCCTGCTCTGTCAATTCAAAGATCCCGGGAACTTTTCTTTATATAAAGATGGTGAGAAAATGAGATCTGATCCTGAAGGAAAGTTGACTCTCACTAATGTTCAGAAGTCTGATGAAGGTCTCTACTCATGCTCAACTGGTGTTGATCGGTCTCCTAAAAGCAGACTGACAGTCAGAGGTCAGTTCAATGATCTTTCTTATTCAACCTCTTTTCCTGGACTTTAGTAGAAATGTCATAGAGATCAATGAAAGGTGGCAGGTTATATCTTACTTTATCGATACATGTTCTGTTAATGTATTCAGGTCACATAAAGTAGGAGAGCCAGAGAAACTTATCCCATCATCACAAAGGTTGGAATATTAAAGAAGGAACAAAGAAGTCCATCTTCACTGTGGTGGCACAAAACCTCTATTTCACTTTAAAACACTGCTGGATTTACTAAAGAGACTCAGTGTCAAGTTGTGACTGACAGATGTGAACATTAGTTTCTTTTCAGGCCCATGTTTCTCTTTCAAGACGAGAATATTTGAATGAATCACACAAGTGTGAGTCACTAAGGTTTTAAGTGTACACCTTACTGTAAATTGCACTGAAGCAACCACAGAGAAAAGCGCATCTTATTGCTGCTGTGATAAATGCAGGGAGTCTGTTTGGAATGAGAACATGTCCTGCTCATCAGGCCCACCACAGTTGAGACACCCGTCCATTGGTATTGTAGGCAGGTTTGCAGGCATGTGTGTGAGGGGAGTGCAGGAGAGGAGTCAGGACGCAGCCATGTGGAGCTGCTGTAGTGAGAGACTCAGAAGATTTAATATTTTATTTGAGCAATTTGGCAGTGAATATGCAAAAGTTTAATCAGGTAGAATCACTCGATCCAGTCATCTGCAGTTGATCCTGATTTAACTCATTTATTCTATAATGCTGATTTCTGTCAGCGGTCTTGGGATGAATGTGAGAGAAGAAGATGGATACGCCCAGACCGTCACTGCACTCCTCTCCATCCTGTGCCTGATAAAGTCCATAAATAAAGCCTTTCATGACAGATAGTCTCAGTGTATCCTCTTCTACAGGAGGCGACTCAGGAAAACCTGAAGCTCCTTTCTTTCTTTCAGCTCTGTCTATCAGTGAGGAAGCTTCCACAGACTACTGGAACTGATAAACTGACTGAACCATCTTTGTCATTGTTCCCACAGATCCTTCTTGTAATGTAAAAGCTCCTCCTCCTTTTACCCCTAAAACACCCACTCATACTATCAGTACAACAGCCCCTCATACTACTAGTACAAAAACTTCTTGTGTTACCAGTAAATCAAAAAAGAACAATGATGGGTGGTACTGGTCCCCATCCTCTGGCCCTCCTCTCATAGCCTCAATTATGTCAGGTCTGGTTTCTGTGGTTTTCCTGGTTCTGGTTTGAGTTCTGCTCCTTTGTTGGAATCTAAAATGTAAGAAGTGTGTCAGCTGAGTCACAAAACACATACATGTGTGTGTTAGGAAAGTTCAAAGGTCACCAGATCCAAGCTGAAATTGCTGATGTTTGTCTCTGAACAGGAAAGTGAGAACACACTCTGCCATATGGAGGACCTTCATCCTACTGTCTCTGATTGGCTGCTGTTCTGTGACATCATTGGCCCATCCTGAAGCTCCAGTAACCAGTATAAAAGGGGGTGTGTCTTCACAGTGTCAGCTTTGCTGTTGTATCTTTACTGTCGGGCCTGGGATTTTTCATGTTTGGTCTTTTTATGCAGCACTTCAGATTGTTTTTTTAAAAAGTGCTTTTAAGTAAAATATTTTGAGATTTTTAAAGGTTTTCCTGCAGCTCTGCAATGACTTGTATTTTGAGACATGACAGCTGTGACTGTGTGTGTATTACACAGTTTTTGTAATCATAACCCATTAAAGTTTCTCACCACAAACATATTCATGTCCGAGTCTTTGTTCAAAGGAACTCAGAAGAGAAGAACACAGCACCATGACAGGGTTGCAGTCAGTGGAAAACTACGCACATTAGTAGATGTTCCTGCTCATCAGTGGGATGATATGTGATTAAGACTGTTAAATGAATGTTAATCCAGCCACTGGCCCCGCCCACAGTGCCTCAGCTCACTATCATGTTGACCTTTAAATGTTTTAAAGGTAAAATATGACGTCTTTCCATCTGGTTTACTTCCTGGAGGGTGCTAACTTTCTTCAGTGTCTCTGAGTCATGTTGATGATGGGCAGTGAGGAGGACCGAATAAAAAACATAACACATTGTAAATGTGATACCCACTAAGATCATTTCCTTTAACTCTGATAATCTTTTCATTTTTAAATATCCTAAATTCACTAGTTTAAACTAGAGGCCTGGTATCATAACTGTTTGCCTGTACTGTACGTGAGCTTAAAGTCCCATCTTTCTTCTTCAACTTGAATATTGTGAAATCTACTGCAGCATCATGCTTCCATCTGCAGATGATCAAGCTTGATTTGAACTTTTTTTTTTTTTAAAGAGGTTCCTGTTTGAGCATTCTGTGAGGAGCTTGCATGTCCTTCCACAGTCCACAGATATACATCTGAGGTCAACTGCTGAGTCTAAATGAGCTGTGTGGATAATTGTGGCTCTGAGTGGAAAAGTTCCACCTGTTGTTCTGTGAGCCAGACTCTTGAGAACAGTGCTGATGAATGTCATGAGACCTTTGCACATGCAGTAAGTAAGGAAGCATTTTCCTGTGTATGCTGATATCCTTCATTCATCCTTTTCATATAGTCAATAAGATTCTGAGAATTGTGATTTATTTTGAGTATATACGTTTTTATTTCAGCTTTTAATGACTTTGTTAAACTTGTTAGTGCTCCAGGATACGGTCTTCTTATGGTGTCCGTTCTTCATTGCCCACTTTGCTGCTACTGAAACATCAGTCTTTACATTTCCTGCTCATTAACAAATCTGAATGTCTTCCAGTCAGCAGCTCTTCATCACTCCTCAGTATCACTCCTCTGCTGTTCTGATATCGTTCTGCATTGCAGACAGGTGAATGTATACATCATCACAGCTCATTTCTTCATTAATGGAAGTTAATGAAGTATTGGATCTGAATCTAAATCAGAGCTCATCATAATTAACGTCCACCAGTCTGATGAAGGTCTCTACTCATGTTCAATTCAATTCAGTTTAATGCAATCCAATTCAATTCCATTCAAATCAATTCAATTTTATTTACACAGCGCCAAATCAAAACAACAGTTGCCTCAAGGTGCTTTATATTGTAAGGTAGACCCTACAATAATACATACAGAGAAAACCAAAACCCAACAATCAATCCATAAACAAGGGCTTCCAATGATTTTCAGGTCATTGGTCTACCGACCTAGTGCTGGACTTAACCAATGCTCAGCTGACGAACTTCTGCGACTTCGCTTTCACCTGGCTGCTCCACCGCCGGCTGCGCTTTATCTCCACACAGATATCGCATTCCTCCCTCGTTGAAAGTACATTCACCGGGACTCTGGTAAAATTTTCAGCATGACGACTCTAAGCCAGTACAGTCCCTCTGGTCTCGTCGCCCTTCACGGAACTTTGAAAGGGATGTTGACCACAGTGTTTTAGCCAGCCTGCCCAGGTCGCCTAATACCTCTCTCCAGTCTGACAGCACCGATGTCAACTTTGGCTTCCTTAACATCCGCTCCCTTAGGAGCAAGGAGATCATCTTGGATCTCATCTTGGATCTCCTCACAGATCGTAAGTTTGACTTTTTCTGTTTGACTGACATGTGGCAACAGCCCAATGACTTTTCGCAGCTCAACGACTCCACTTTTTTTTTTTACACCTGCCAACCTCGTGGGTGCGGCCATGGTGAAGGTCTCACAGTAATCTATCGTGAG
Organism: Oreochromis niloticus; assembly: GCF_001858045.2. NCBI lineage: Eukaryota > Metazoa > Chordata > Actinopteri > Cichliformes > Cichlidae > Oreochromis > Oreochromis niloticus. Next base: position 82,803,192 of record NC_031967.2, on the reverse strand, counting down.
AACTGGAAAGTCATGCTGTTGTCTGTACCTGTCTACAATTCCTTTAAATCCATTGTCTGTCAACTCTCAGCACCTGTTCCAACTGTTATAGTTGTCATTTACTGCCCTGTATAGTCTAATTCTGTCTTCATAAGTGACTTTGTTGATCTGCAGACTCACATAGCTTTCCCCAAATATCATACTCCCAGAAGTATGATATTTGGGGATTTAATAATCATATGGATAGCAGTGATCATCCTCTCACCAAAGATCTCTCATCCTGCCTCGATACTTGTGGCTTTAAACAACATATAAACCTTCCTACTCATACTAAGTGCCATACTTTGGACCTAGTTTACTGCTCTGGACTTTTTCCTTTTAACTGCAAAGCTGATGAACTGCTAATTTCTGATGACTTTGCTTCTTTCAAAATGACCTTTTAACCAAGAACCCTCATACCATTTCTTTTCAGAATATTATGAATATCAATCCTGATACCCCTTCCTTTGCTTTCTCTAGTCATTTGCATTTTCATAACCTGCTCACCCAAGAGGACTTGGTTTCCTATTATTATTACGTCGTTGAAGAGAAATTGTTCAAGCCATGTTTCTGAAGTAACAAAGAGGCGACGAATGGCCTGGATTGCAGCCATTCAAAGACCAAATATAACGTCCCAGAGCACTCCAGCTCACATGTTAGTCTGCTCCAAGCATTCCCACAAAGGTCAGTGTTTTGTAGTAGTTAATACGTCATTTTTCATAACATAATTGGTGATTTAAGTTACAAGCAAGTGTGGCGCTGAACAGAAATTGTGGCACTATGCTCCTTTGTTTATTGTGCATAAATAGTGAAATGTCCTGACAGAATATTGCGTTTCGCTTCTGTTATTACCACGGTACATTGACAAAAAACATACTTTTATTCACAGGATAAAACAGGGTTTTTTGTATCACTAATTGCCCAGTACGATTACAGCATACAATATTATTGTCACTGCTACATTTCTGTGATGCGTACCAGAAATTATTTCCACTACTAATTAATTACCGTTGAGCTCAAAGGTCCTATTAATAAACGGTTAACGAATGTATATTTATGAAGACGATTTGTGAGACTGGTAAACTTACCTTTGTTTGTACGATGGTCTTTCGTTCTACACGGCGTATTTCAAGGTCCTGTACCCATCCGTCGGTAAACTGTACCCGGGCTTGTGTATGTGTATGTACTCACTCCAAGAACCGTATAATTATAAATATGAGCGTAGTGAAAGTTGGGCAGCACGCTAACGTTTTTTATCCACTCTGTGTGCTCGTAAGGGTCTGACCCTTTCACTCCTTTGATTTTTTCCTTGTATCTTTTCTTTGACTTTTCATTGAATATGTCTTTGTACGGTCCGGCATTATTCTCCTTCGTTTTGTACATTCCTTTTGTGGGGGGCAAAGAAAAACCAAGAAGGTATTGGAACGGGAGAAAGAACGTTTTGCGGTGCTGAAAATGTTTGCGTTTGATGCGGTACTTGGATTGTTTTGCCACAGTTTCCCGCTGCCACGGTTTGTCCTTACTCAAGGACAGCTTTTACAACAGGGCAATAGCCCTAATCAATGCAAATAGCTGACCTGACTGGCTACCTACCTGGACTTTTTTGGGGAGTGAGGTAACAACGGTAAAAACAATAACAATAATAATATTTATATTTACAACAAGGTGCATTAACAATTAATGTACAATAATAACAGTGTGCAATACAAATACACTTATTCTTCTTTTTTAATACTAAGTTATTATACTGTGTTGTGTTGTTTGTGTTGTGTTGTGATGTGTCGTATCAGGTCGTGTTGTGTTATATGTAGTGCCGACGTAGGACAGTTTTCCAATTTCATTGTACTATTGTACTATGTAAGACTGTGCAATGACAATAAAGAGTCATCTTATCTTATCTTAACCTCCTAGGACCTGGCGTCCACATATGTGGACATCACATTTTGGGTTATTTAGACCAAAATACTCAATTTTGCTTTACAAGGGCCTGATATCCACTTACAAGGACATTATACTGCTACTGTTCTATCAAAATTTTAAACAAATATCCTCATATGTGGCTCTCATTTTTCTTTAAAACAAAAATAAGGTAAAAAAATTAATCTGGTAACTCTTTGTTTTTACGTTCATTGGGCCCAAATATCAAAGAGAAATTAAAAATGCATGCCGTGGAAGAGTTCGGGTCTTAGGAGGTTAATGCACTTTTTAAAACATCTGGAACCAGCTCCTTCATCTATTCGAGAGCGGAGCTGCTGGCACTAAGAAAAAAGGCACAGACCGGCATGCGACACAACATACCGACTGAGATTAAGAGGAGCTACCGAGACTGCAAAGCTGGAACGAGGAAAGCAGATCACCGGAGGCGATTCAAACCATCAATCCCGACAGGGATAATGGGCAACGTGAACTTGCAACAGAATAAAATGGATGAACTGTGTGCTCTGAACAACCACCGACTATACCGTGAGTGCAGTTTGTTTATCTTCAAGGAGACATGGCCAACCAAGCTAAGGCCACAGGCTAACATAGACCTATGTGGATTCACATCCGTGAGAGGTGATAGGGACACACAGGCCAGTGGAAAAAGCAGAGGTGGGGGACTCATTGTCTACATTTACAACAGATATTGTAACCCCAGACACGTCTCCGTTAAAGTATCGGTATTCCGTCCGGACCTATGCCAATGTATGCCACTGTGAGAGATGCATACAGAGCCACCCCCTCATCCCATTAGGGAAGTCAGACCACAACCTGGTTTACCTACAGCCACAATACACACCCCTCGTCCAAAGGCAGCCTGTCACAACACGCTCCATCAGGAGATGGACCCCAGAAAAGGAGGATGCTCTGAGAGACTGCTATGACACCACAGACTGGGATGTGCTTCTGAGCCCACATGGTGAGGACATAGAGAGGGCAACGCACTGTCTGACGGACTACCTCAACTTTTGTGTGACACGGTCGCCCCTGCTAAGACGGTACAGTGTTATCCTAATAACAAACCGTGGGTAACACAGGAAGTCAAAGCTGTCCTCAACATGAAGAAGAAGGCTTTCAGGAGCAAAGTGAAGGAGGAGATGAAAGCAGCACAGCGGGAGGTGAAACACTGCCTGAGGGAAGCAAAGGACACCTACAGGAGGAAGGTGGAGCAGAAGTTGGAGAGGAACAATATGAGGGAGGTCTGGAATGGTGTGAAAACCATCGCAGGCCACAACACCAAGAACAGCACAGTGGGGGGGACTGTGGAGAAGGAACTCTCCTGTTGAAGAACTCAACAACTTCTTCAAGAGATTTGACCAGCCCACAACCCCCCCCACCCTCACCTTTACTACAGAGCCCTCTCCCCACTCTCCTACCTCCCTCGCTTCCCCCTCCCCCTTCCTGACACTATGACACCCCCTCCTCCAACCCTTCTCTCAACAGCAGGATATCCCCCCCCCCTTCCAATCATCTCCCAGTGTCACAATGGATCAGGTCAGGAGACAACTGAGGAAGCTTTGCCCCAGGAAGGCAACAGGTCCAGGCAAGGTGTGTCCTAGGATGCTAAAGGCGTGTGCTGCTGAACTTGGGGAGCCACTACAACAAGTCTTCAATCTCGATCTGCGACTGGGGACAGTGCCTGCCCTATGGAAGACATCCTGCATCGTCCCGGTCCCCAAAAGGAACCGTCCCAATGAGCTGAATGACTTCTGACCGGTGGCACTGACGTCACATCTTATGAAGACTCTAGAGCGGCTCTTCCTCAACCTCCTCTGACCACAGGTACAACATGCCCAGGAACCACTACAGTTCGCATACAAGACGGATGTCGGAGTGGAGGATGCACTCACACCTGGACAAGGGAAAAGGCACCAGGATCCTGTTTCTTGACTTTTCCAGTGCCTTTAATACCATCCGGCCCTGTCTGCTTCAGGAAAAACTGGACAGGATGGAGGTGGACCCCTGCCTGGTCGCTTGACTCTCCGACTACCTCACTGACAGACCACAGTACGTCAGGCTGAAGGACATCATATCTGACACTGTGGTCAGCAGCACAGGAGCACCACAGGGAACTGTGCTGTCCCCTCTTCTCTTCACCCTGTACACCTCTGACTTCTGCTACAACTCTGAATTATGCCACATTCAGAAGTTTGCAGATGACACTGCCATCATGGGGTGTATCTGGGATGATCAGGAAGAGGAGTACAGAAGTCTGGTGAGGAACTTTGTCGCATGGAGTCACACAAACCACCTGCAACTCAACACCTCAAAGACCAAGGAACTAGTTGTGGACTTCGGGAGGTCCAGAGAAGGTCCACTGCCGATTCAGATAGAGGGAGAGGAGGTGGAGGTGGTCAACAAGTACAACTACCTCAGGCTGTGGGTGGACAACAAACTGGACTGGTCATGCAACACAGAGCACCTGTATAAAGAAGCCCAAAGCAGACTGTACTTCCTCAGGAGGCTGAGGTCTCTTACCATCTGCAGGAAGCTCCTGAGGATGTTTTACCAGTCAGTGGTTGCTGGAGTTCTTTTCTATGCTGTAGTGAGCTGGGAGAGCAGCACAGCAAAGAAGGACTCATCCAGGCTGGAGAAACTGATCAGGAAGGCTAGCTCTGTGGTCGGCATGAAGCTGGACACTCTGGTGTCAGTGGCAGAGAAAAGGACACTAAAGAAATTGCTGGACATTATGGACAATGCTGGGCATCCTCTGCACACGGCCATAAACAACCAGAGGAGTCTGTTCAGTGACAGGTTGCTTCTCCCAAAGACAAGAACCAACAGACTTAAAAACTCCTTTGTCCCACATGCCATCAGACTGTTTAACTCCTCACTGGAGGGGAGAGGGAGGGGAAAGAGGAGGACAAAGGAGGGGGGAACAACTAAGCTGTAGTACTTTTTCACTGTGCAATACTTTTATTTAATATCCAACGGTGCAATAGACTTCAATACTTGAAATGTGCAATTCCATTGTATTCTTATTCCTATTTTTTCTATTTATCCCTTTGTATACTCTTTATTTATATATGTCTCTGTATTTATATATGTGCATATATGGTATATTTCTGCTCACATTCTGTAACTTCTGTCGGTGCTGTGCTATTTGGAAACCGAATTTCCCGGAGGAACCCACCCAAGGGATTAATAAATTTTATCTAATCTATTTGTCATGGATTTGCTGTGTGATGATTGTACTTGTCAGCTCAGGTCCGTAGGTTTCTGCAGGTGTTAGCATGTCTGGTGTGCTGGCAGTCACGCTTTGCTTTGTAAGTTGACGCTAAGTTGTTGTTTCTTTCTGCTTGTTATGATCTACTTTATTCATCATTTTTCCGGAACCACAAGCAACTCCATGTCCCTGTGTGACACTAACGTGCTGCAGCTCGTCCTCTGTGAGCGGTTGGTATCTTGGCTCAGGTGATCAGTTTCTTTTTCAGGTCACTTTCTACATGCTGATCATAATATGCAGGTGACCTCAGTCAGAAGGATGATCCAAGTGTTCTGTTTACCTGTCTGCTGAGTTCTCTTACAGATACCAGACTGCTTGAAGCCTCTGTCCAGAACCGTTGGCTGGTCACACAGATGAATAAGACAAATTCAAGGTCAACTGAACAGAGAACTGTCCCTGCAGTAGCCAGTTCTGTGGTGATGTATTTCAGTACAGTAGTTACTTTATAGCTGATGACAGTCTTTACAAGGTTAATGCAGCGTTCCAGGATTCTGGTCCAGTAACTGGGGTATCTGGTCACACAGCTCCACCTGTGTTGGTAGATTCAGTTGCAAGCTTGCTATCACTCTCTTACTATTGTTCTCTTAGCTATCAATAGGAGTATCATTAGAATATACAGGGAGTGCAGAATTATTAGGCAAGTTGTATTTTTGAGGAATAATTTTATTATTGAACAACAACCATGTTCTCAATGAACCCAAAAAACTCATTAATATCAAAGCTGAATGTTTTTGGAAGTAGTTTTTAGTTTGTTTTTAGTTTTAGCTATTTTAGGGGGATATCTGTGTGTGCAGGTGACTATTACTGTGCATAATTATTAGGCAACTTAACAAAAAACAAATATATACCCATTTCAATTATTTATTTTTACCAGTGAAACCAATATAACATCTCCACATTCACAAATATACATTTCTGACATTCAAAAACAAAACAAAAACAAATCAGCGACCAATATAGCCACCTTTCTTTGCAAGGACACTCAAAAGCCTGCCATCCATGGATTCTGTCAGTGTTTTGATCTGTTCACCATCAACATTGCGTGCAGCAGCAACCACAGCCTCCCAGACACTGTTCAGAGAGGTGTACTGTTTTCCCTCCTTGTAAATCTCACATTTGATGATGGACCACAGGTTCTCAATGGGGTTCAGATCAGGTGAACAAGGAGGCCATGTCATTAGTTTTTCTTCTTTTATACCCTTTCTTGCCAGCCACGCTGTGGAGTACTTGGACGCGTGTGATGGAGCATTGTCCTGCATGAAAATCATGTTTTTCTTGAAGGATGCAGACTTCTTCCTGTACCACTGCTTGAAGAAGGTGTCTTCCAGAAACTGGCAGTAGGACTGGGAGTTGAGCTTGACTCCATCCTCAACCCGAAAAGGCCCCACAAGCTCATCTTTGATGATACCAGCCCAAACCAGTACTCCACCTCCACCTTGCTGGCGTCTGAGTCGGACTGGAGCTCTCTGCCCTTTACCAATCCAGCCACGGGCCCATCCATCTGGCCCATCAAGACTCACTCTCATTTCATCAGTCCATAAAACCTTAGAAAAATCAGTCTTGAGATATTTCTTGGCCCAGTCTTGACGTTTCAGCTTGTGTGTCTTGTTCAGTGGTGGTCGTCTTTCAGCCTTTCTTACCTTGGCCATGTCTCTGAGTATTGCACACCTTGTGCTTTTGGGCACTCCAGTGATGTTGCAGCTCTGAAATATGGCCAAACTGGTGGCAAGTGGCATCTTGGCAGCTGCACGCTTGACTTTTCTCAGTTCATGGGCAGTTATTTTGCGCCTTAGTTTTTCCACACGCTTCTTGCGACCCTGTTGACTATTTTGAATGAAACGCTTGATTGTTCGATGATCACGCTTCAGAAGCTTTGCAATTTTAAGACTGCTGCATCCCTCTGCAAGATATCTCACTATTTTTGACTTTTCTGAGCCTGTCAAGTCCTTCTTTTGACCCATTTTGCCAAAGGAAAGGAAGTTGCCTAATAATTATGCACACCTGATATAGGGTGTTGATGTCATTAGACCACACCCCTTCTCATTACAGAGATGCACATCACCTAATATGCTTAATTGGTAGTAGGCTTTCGAGCCTATACAGCTTGGAGTAAGACAACATGCATGAAGAGGATGATGTGGACAAAATACTCATTTGCCTAATAATTCTGCACTCCCTGTAGTTTTTGACTGGACTATATGTCTCTCTAGGTATAACTCCTAAAAGAGATCTGATTGGATTCAGTGGAGACATAACTTGTCTGTTTCTTCTTTGATTCTTATCCACAATCATCGGTTTAATGACAATCCCAAAACGTATGTGAATATTTTCCTGTTTTCTCATCTGATTTTAAATTCCAAAATGCCTGCATTGTCCCACCTACTAAAGCCACTGCCTCACACAGAAGGCTGGAATTCTTTCAACTGCCTCTCACTGGTACGGTCTTTGAAACAGATAATTGTTGTCCACACCTTGAGAGTACTTTCTATTGTTGGGTTTTTGACCGACTTTGCATTAATGAAAGGTAGTGTTGATAAAGACATGTTCTTAGCTGTACTTTCCTTAATCTGGACCTAGTTTTCTGTCATCAGTTAAGTTTTGTAATGTTTTGTAGCGGCTCTTATCGCGGTCAGCAAATCAAGTTGCATTTTGAGTTTAAGCCTAGTTTCTGTGAGTTTGCACTTTGGTCCTGTCCTGTCTGCACACAGCATCTTTCATTACAGGATGAAGCTTGTCATGTTCTTCTTTGTCTTATAGTGGCCAGAAATTGTTTTTTTTAAGTCGCACAAATAATTTGTGTGGAGCTTATTTGATGCAGAACACCTGATTGTTCTGTAAATAGTAAATCATTATCAGAAAAGCTGCATTTTTATGTAAATAGCTGCAAATGGATTTGTTATTTGCAAAACTTGTGTATAGGTTTTTAAAATGTACAATTTATATTTTTTATTTCAAGTTATGAAAATGATTCCATAAACATGTTTATGGTGGTTACAGTAAAAAATAAAACTTTTTCCACTGAGAGTTTGTTTTTTTTATCTGATTTTAGATCAGCTGTGGTAATACAGTATGTCAAAATGAAAAAATAAAATAAGAGTAAATTCAGATATGTGAGGTTGTGCTGAAAAGAATGATACCAAACAAGGCAAATACCTAGTTTTTTCATGTTGAAATGTAGAGGAAACATCAAAAGTAGTCAAAAACAGATGATTATACCCTGGACCTCAGAAGGTGACACACTGTTTTCTAAGTAATGCAATAGTTACTTTTCCTATTAATTACTTACTTTTAAAATATTGTAACTCAGTTACTTTGTTAAAGAAGTAACTACTAAGTATAACTAATTACTTTTTGAAATTAACCAACACTGCTGATGTTGACCTCTCCCAGTTTGAGTTCTGACTCACTGTCCAATCAAAGCTCTTTGTTTCTCTCATCACTTTCTTCCAGCAAAGTTTAATCATGGCTCATGTTGGATGATTTGTCCAGTCATTTTCACTCCAGTTTTATTCATATTTTGCCAAATCAAAACCTCAAGGTGCTTTATATTATAAGGTAAATACAGTATTACAACAACAGAAAGAAAACTTGAAGACTAACCCAGTGTTGGCTGTGGTTGGGAGGCCTGTGCTGTCTGAGCCTGATGCTGGATACTGGTTAACTGTGTCTGAAACACATGACCAGGACGAAACTGGCACAGGTGTGTATCTAGGACAGCTTTTATTGTGGCGGTGCCTCCTGTCAGAGTGGTACAGCTTCCTGTTGAGAGTCTCCTGAGAGGAGGGTGAGGTCCGAGGCAGTGAGGAGCTCTGTAACGGGACTGTGAGGATGAAAATGAGGCTGCTGTCTGTGATCCTGCTGTACGGTAAGAAGAATTTCTCACCTCTGATCCATCACACACACTGCGTTCAGCCTCTGTGTGCTTGGACTTTCTGAAAGTTTCTAAAATACCACAGGTGTGGTGGATAGCGGGGTTGTTCCTTTGGGTTTCTAACCTGGATCAGAGTAAAGCAAAGGATATGTTGGATCAGAAAGCACTGCACATTTTATACTGTGCTTTACTACTGCCATATATGAGCTACTGTGTAGAGTTCCGGGGAAACACATGCAAAAGTAACACACAAACAATAGCTATAAAACAGAAAAGGGCCATTATATTAATAAATTATATGGGGTACAGGGACCATACAAATGTACTCTTTGTCAAAATGCAAGCTATTAAATTCCAAGACCTCGTGAAGCTTAAAACAGTGCAAATAATGTATAAAGAAATAAATTGCTTGAAAAAAGAAATCTGTAAATTGTTCATTGAAAGAGAAGGTGGGTATAAGTTCTAGAACAACTTTAAAAATTATGTCTATCTCATCTCGCAGGAGTTAAATTATGAAACAGTCTAACAGAAGAAATAAAAGAAATTAAAACATAAACCAGTTGAAAATAAAATATAAAAAATGTATTTTAAATAATTATAAGAGTGAAGAAAACAGGGTAAACCCAGGACGGTAATGTTGCTGACAATGGCGTTGTAGTTCTTTTCTGTTTTGTTTGTTTGTTTCCATAACTTGTGAATCTACAAATTTACACATTCTGTCTTTTTCATATGAAAAGAACTATACTGTGGTGGGGCTTGTTTTGTTTTGCTTTACTTTTGCTTCATATGTTGTTTGTTTAATTTAAGACTAAAAGAAAATTAAATGAATGAGAGGTCAAACTTGAGGAGGTAGGGACAAATAACTATATACTTCTACCTACTCCTTTTCAAACAAATAATGGATATTTTGTAACGATTGTGAAGGCACATGTTTGAAATAAAATGAACTGAACTGAATCAGAGTGTGTATGCATTAACTTCAGTAGACTCTAAGCTCTGTTAGAGAGTTTGGAAAAACTTCTTCCAGAGAGAAGGTTGTTATAAACTCTGCTTCTGTGCTCACAAGTCTTTATGCATCAGAGCTGTGTGCAGTTATTTCTATTTATTTCTATTTTTGACTTCATGCTGTGTTACTGTTTAGAGGCTTCATTCACCAGCACCTCCATCTGATGGTGCTGGAGATCGATTTTGTGTATTTTATATTTATATAAAATGTATGGAGATGTATAAAATGTATAAAACTTTTTTTGTTTTTGTTTTGTTTTTCAAAGAGGAAAGTCTGCATGTTCATGTGGACACAAGCTTGTTCATGATGCGAGTCAGGGTGATGCGGGGGTGGGATTGACAGTTTCTAATGAAAAGGACACAGAAAGAGAAAGAGAAGGACGAGACCGTTACACTGATAATCCAGACGACTCTCCACTAGTCTGTACTTGTCAAAACTGGCATCTTACATAATGAACCTGTTCTTACACTGTTGTTTTATAACCTGTTCAAAACACTGACATGAGTCCACTATCAGATAAGATCATCAGTAATCTTCACTAAAGCTGTTTCTGTGCTGTGATGAGCTCTGAAACCTGACTGAAACTCTTCAAATAAGCCATTCCTCTGCAGATGATCTGTTAGCTGTTTGACAACTACTCTTTGACATGAAAGGAAGGTTGGAGATTGGCCTATAATTAGCTAAGACAGCTGGGTCTAGAGATGCTTTTTAAGTAAATGTTTAACTACAGCCAGCTTGAAGGCCTGTGGTACACAGCCGATTATTAGAGATAGGTTGATCATATTTAAGATTGAAGCATTAATTAATGGCAGGATTTCTCTTGGTCTTTACAGATTTTTTTTTCAAAAGTAATTAGTTACTTTATTACTAGGGATGGGTACAGGTATCCGGTGCCATTATTGCACCAGTTCTGACATAAAGGGTAGTAACCAGACTGAAAGGCAGCGTACATTTCGGTAGTGATGTGCAGTTCGATCCTTAAATATTGATTTCTCCGATACCAGTCATTTATGTTCTAGAATCGATTCTCACATTAAAATTTTGATATTTTAGTATTTTAGGGTAAATTTGTAGTTTATCATTAAGAGGAACACAGTGGAAAGAAACTATAACATTCGGATTGTCTACATTGGAAGGAACTACTTCCTCTTCTGCCCTTCAAAGTCATGTGTGAAATACGGCTGTATAAATGTGTCGCAACCCCTTGGCGTGCGCACTCACAACAACGGCTGAGCGTAACTGGAGTCATGTGCGGACGTATTTTACCTCCACAAACAGCTGAGACGTGGTTTGCGATACATGTGGCAAAAAAGTGAAGTGTTGCCGCAACACCACTGACCTTGTTAAACAGCTCAGAGTAAATCATATCACAGAATATGATGAGCGTATGTTGAGGTGAACTGAAGAGGAGGAGAGGGACAGGTGCCGCTAGGGCGAGACAGACGTCTCCCATGGCGTCCTTTAGTGCTGCAGGCAGGCAAGGTGTTCAAATAGCACATAGCTTCAGGTTTTTTTTATTTCTGTATGATGAACTCTGCATTATTGAGTGATAAGAACAAGTAATCTGATGTCCTGTAATCATTATGACACTATAATTTGAGATACAATAAATAAAATACGTTTTTGTACAATGTATCGGTATCGGATCAGTATCGTTGATACCACCCTGAATTTTACTTGGTATCGGATCGGAAAGTAAATCAGTGGTATCGCACATCACTATATTTCGGTGCTTTTTTCCCCCTTAGACTCAGATTTCCTGAGTCATACACTTTGGATTCTAGCCAATCATTTTAGCTTTCCAAGGATAGTAGGCGGGCCCAGGTACTTAAGTTCTTTTACAGCAGAGCTACAGATTAAAAATGCCCAAGGCACAGAGGTCAAAATTCTAGCTGTACTTCACAGCAAAATGTGCAAACTCAGCAGCCTGCAACAAGTGCTTTAAGGTGATACTGTGATACTGTCAAAGGAGGTAACACCTCAAATCTGATGAAACACCTAGCGACGTATAGCTTTTTGTTAAAAGCCGAGAAATGCACTGTATTTGATAGCTTGCTGCAACACCGAGCACATCTTCTGCGGGTGTGGTGCCTGTTATCGGACCCAGAGTTAGCAACATCCCCCAAGAACCTGAAGAGTAGAGTCCTGGCCCCTAGCCCTGTCAGTGCTAGGGGCCAGGGGTCAGTGCTAATGGAGTTAGAAATGATGACAGATGATGATGGCAGCAGCAGCCGTTCTTCTCTGCGTGAGTAGCTTAATGTTGTACGTCTGTGAAGGTTCTCAGTCAGTCTGTGAAGGTTCTCAGTCATCCAGGTCATCGTAGTCAAAGGAGTTTGCAAAGAAAAGCGTCTGGACTTCTTTGAGTTGCTTGAAGACGTTTCACCTCTCATCCGAGAAGCTTCTTCAGTTCTAAGGTCAAATGGCCGAGAGTCCCAGATTTAAACCCAGTGGGAGTATCCCCCCAAGGAGGGACAAAGGACCCCCTGGTGATCCTCTAATCACATGCGCCAAGGTGTGAAAGCGGGTGTGGGACCTTAATGTTGTACCTGTGTAATTTACGTTGAGTAGGCTAACCACGTTATTACATTAATGCATGTAAGGTGAACTAGCAAACACAGTTGTAGTTACATGCGGCTGTTTTCTTGTTTGATGGCAGATACTCCCTTCACCCTGGCTAAAATGACCAAAGAAAAAGTGGGAAACCGCTAAACATGAGAGTTTTTTGGACAAAGTTTGTGGGTTTTTTCCCATTGTTTAAGCACTGCTTCCAGCCAAGAGTGATACCACATATACCCTATAGCTGCCGAAAAGGCTAACATTGTTATCTTTTTACCCCCCCTCCCCCCAAAAAAACAGCTAAACATGAGAGGTTTTTGGACAAAGTGTGTGTTCTCCATTCTTTAAGCACCGGTTCGAGCACCGTTTAAGCACCGGCACCGTTTCAAAAGTACCGTTTGGTGCTGGTATCAGATAAATCCTTAACCACACCCATCCCTACTTATTACCTAGTTTGGTTTTAAAACACTCTAGGCACCCTGAATAGATAATAAAGCAATCGACCTTTCAGCCCAATTCTATTTTTTCTGCATAATCCATCATATAAAATTGAATCAAATGAAAAAAGTCTCTAGTCCAACAGAGCTTATCTTTATATTGTCACATGCTGTAGTGCCATTTTTGGGAGTATTTCAATACAATCATTATAGCCCAAATTTTAATAATATTTATGCATTTGGTCCATAGTAAATACATAAATTGCAAAACAGTGCAATAACCTACAAAAAAATGAAAATTATTTCTCATTTTTAATTTTTTTTTTTTACATATATTTATATATTTTATAGCAGAGGTTTATCCCTCAAAACTTTAAATACAAAAAAGCCTTCATAGTTTTATTTTTGAGATACATCAATTTATATATATACTTCTGAAAAAACGAAAAACAATCCTATAATTCAAATTTGCAAAGAAAACAGCATATGCATCAAAATAAACTGTTTAAAGGAGTGCAATTTGAGTTCTAAGCATCCCAAAAACTATTCAGAAAAGTATAAAATCAAACATGACTTTTAAAAACAGCAGTATAAGTTTTTAAGGCCTACAAGTGAAAAACTACATTTTCCGCGAAAGTCATGTCACTTCCGGCAGGCAATCCGGTCGTAAAGTCTGACGTCACTAGCCATGTCTGGGCCTAAACTCTGCTGCAGGTCCATATATCAAACGATCACTATGGCATTACTGAGAGTTGAAAAACTGTCTAAAATCTTTCATCTTTAATAAAATGATCAGCGTTCTGCTCTACCAGGTGTAACAATTGAGTTTAACATCCAGGCATCCATGAAAATGGAATTTATGACATTTAATGGAGTTAGAAGTTAGCAGGAAGTTAGCTCGCTAGCTTCTATCTAAATACAATATATCATGTCCTGACTGCGGGGTTTTGGAAACAAATTAAAACGTACAGCTCTGCTATAACTTCCAACATAAATGAAGACAGAAAACTAAACAGCAGTGACGTTTGTAGGGTTACTGAAGTTTGGCTAGCTGGTATACAATGATGTGCTACGTGACCACTAGCGACACAGCTATGTTAGCATAATATAAACAAGCTAACTTTTTTCCCAATCGATAAAAGTTAACGTGAGTGTTCTCGGTGGTCAGGAACAAATGTAATCACATGGCAGGATGCTGTAAAAGGACTAAACTTCAGTCACGAGAACAACTGAGATAATCCATCCACAATACGAGGTTAGTCATTCATATACTGCTGCATGGGCTGGTTTTAAAAACTTAGCTTAAATAAATGATTAGCGGTAATAAAAGCCGAGGGAGGTCAACAGTGATCACTGACTGTTTTAGGAGCTTTTTGAGATTAAATAGAAGAAAATACAAAACATTAAATATGTTAACAACACAAAAGCCATATAAAACGCAGACTACTTAGGCCCAGAAGTAGGATTCATCATGTCATCACTTAACGACCGGATGGCGGACATGCGATCGTTTGCGCTGACGTCTATTTCAACGTGGGAATTGTTACAAACAGCTGATCAGATCGGCAAAGTGTGTTTCTGGAATATTATGTTTTTGTTGCTGCAAGTGCTTTTTATGCAATTTTTGCAAAGCTATATGTCGAATGAAACCGTCACCTAGGACAAGCTGATGGCATAAGATATAAGTACAACTCCTCGGGTTTCATATGCAAAAACTTTTGATGTGCTAGCTTACGTGGTTGCAGTTCTACAGGGGTTTAAAAATAGTTAGGCAAAACAGAGCGTGCCTGCTCTGACTGCTTTTAAATAGAGATGGCACGGTACCATTTTTTTATGTCCGACACCGATATCATAAATTTGGATATCGGACGATACCATATTCTGGTAAGTTAAAGAGTAAGCAACCTAACTACTAGGGTTGCAAACTCCCAGCAAAAACTAAAATAAAATAAAATAGGGAACCACCCTCAACCTCATGATGCTTAATCGACGTAATCAACTTTAATTTGATGCAGTGTGAAAAAATGCTCAGAAATAAATTATTTTTCAAGAATAATTAAATAGATTCAACATTTTTCTTCAACAGAATTGCAGACTGCCCAGATGGTACCTTCCGAAAGGAAAAAGTACTATAGCTTACTAGGGTATATCAGACTTAATAGTTACTATATACAGTAATGGACTTCTATACATTTTACATCAGATTAAAACTTTGGGTGTAAGATTCAGATAATTATTTATTAAAAGCTAGACATAAGTGTCTTTGTGCACCCCCCCCCCTTTTTTTTTTTCCTGTTAATGCCCTATTGGCCCCCCTGGCTAAACTTTGCTAGACCCGCCCCTGCACAGTTACCATCCGTCATCCGTAAATAAATTCTAACAAGCTTAAACGTGCTGCTGTTGTTCAGCCGCTGGTTTCCTCTTTCTGGCGCGTAGTGGGCGATGAACAAACAAGAGAGACGGACTCGCGACAGAAAAGCCGATCAGCTGATCATTGATCAGTTTCACGTTTGAAGTAGCAGCAGGAGAGGGAGAGAGAGAGAGAGAAGGCAGTCGTTCCATATATCGGTTGTTAAGCATAACACTTGAATGCTTTACAAACATTCAGAGATGAACGTACACACTTGCTTTACTTCTCTCTGGGATAACTTCCTCGGAGATGAAATGCTGGTTTGGTAGCGAGGCTCCAAATACTCAACCAGACCGCCGAGAGGTCTCGCACGCCACATCCACTCGATCATGTGATGCATACTGCTCCGACATGCTACGTTTATGAGCCGAGTTAAGCCATGTCACAAGTTTTTTTAATATTTAATGGATCGGATTACGTTTTTTATTTCTCTCCGATATCCAATCCAGTAATTTAGGTCAGTATCGGACCGATACTGATACGTAATAACGGATCGGTCCATCTCTAGTGAGTATGGAGTCATGTGACTCCATGGTTAGGATTTGTCTATTCTTCATTTTGATTCTTTGTCATGTTGTTTTTTAGTTTTTATTTCATGTTTCTTAGTTATTCTTTTGCAGTTCTGTGATTTTCTAACCTTTAGGTTTTTTTCTTCTTCCCTCCCTTGTGTGGTCCCAATATGAATTTTAATTCTACCAAATCCTTGGGGGGATACTCCCACTGGGTTTAAATCTGGGACTCTCGGCCATTTGACCTTAGAACTGAAGAAGCTTCTCGGATGAGAGGTGAAACGTCTTCAAGCAACTCAAAGAAGTCCAGACGCTTTTCTTTTTTTTTTTTTATAATTTTTTATTTTTCAATAGACATTTAGAAACAGACCTTCATAACATATACATCACATGGGGATACTTCTTGCATCTGTTGTCTGCCCTTATTGCCGAAATAATATTTTAGTTCATATCCTGTTTATAAGAAGAAAAAAGAAAAAGAAAAAAAAACAAACAAGCAAACAAACAAACAAAAAAAAACTTACAACCATAACAATAATTGAAAGAAACAGACAGAGAGAAAAAAAAAAAAAAAAAAAAAAAAAAAAAAAAAAAAAAGAAGAGGAAAAAAAATAAAAATAAATATGTACTGATAGGGAGTGATCTTACTCTTACATACTCTCATACTTCATAACTACTGGTTTGTGAAAGTAAAATCTGGCCTATGAGGCGTGACATATTTGACCCATTTTTCCCAATATAATGTAAATTTATCCAATTTATGATTAACAAAAGCTGTTATCTTTTCCATTTTATAAATGTCCATTGTGATGTCCATCCATAGATTTATAGTTGGGCTCTCCGATGATAGCCATTTTCTGGTAATACCCTTTTTACAGGCCACCAGCAAAATATTTACTAAATGTTTATCGCTTTTCGGCCATTCCTGAGGTACGTGTCCAAAAAACATAGTCTTACTCTCAAGGGGTATTTCACATTGGAAAATGTACTGTAGAGCGTTGTGTATTTCTCTCCAATAGTCCCTCAGAACAGAGCAATCCCAAAAAATATGGTAGTGGTTTGCACTTTGATTTCCACAGTTTCTCCAACAGACAGGGGGGTTATTATCATAATGAGACTTCTGGGAGGGTGTTATAAAATACCTAATTAGGCTCTTCCAGCCAAATTCCCTCCATTTTTGGGAGCTTGTACACATCCATTGATACTTCCATATTGCCGTCCATTCTTCTTCAGATATATTTATCCCTCCTTCCTTCTCCCATTTTATTTTAATATATGAAGTTGAATGTAATGTCAAGTCCAAAAGACCCTTATACAGACATGAGACAATTCTATCGATAGTTTCTGACTTATAGCTTTTTATAAACAAATCAATCAAATGTGTGCCCGTCTTTGTTGCATTTTTCATCTTTATATCAACATAATGCCGTAGCTGCAGATATCGGTAGAAGTCTTGTTTTTCTAGTAAATATGTCCTTTTAAGGATTTCAAAACTAAGCAGTTTTCCATCTTTCATTATACTACATAGGTCTGTAATACCCTTAGCTATCCAATCCTTGAAACTAGAATCCAATTTATTGGGTATGAACTCTGAGTCATAAGCACACCATTTAAGAGCTATAATGTTAGCCTCTAGTTTATGTTCCTTTATAACAGTTTTCCATGTTTTTAGGGTCTGTTTCACCCATGGGTTATCCATGTTATTTATGTAAGTTTGTAAATTATTATCAGCTAAAATTGCCTGGATGGGAATAGGCAACATTTTTTCCTCAAGGTTTTTCCATTGGGCAGTGTATGACGGGTTACACCAGCATATCACTGCTCTCATCTGCGCTGCAAAATAGTAATATCTGAGATAAGGCAAGCCCCATCCTCCCTTTTGCTTAGCCAGCTGTAGAGTTTTGAGGCGAATCCTTGGTCTTTTACCTTGCCATACAGACGCTTTTCTTTGCAAACTCCTTTGACTACCAAATCTATATTTATCCTTAGCCAGCAGTGCCAGGGATCCCTCAGTGCTGCCTCAGGTCCGCTGTTTCTCATAGATCTCAGTCTGTAATGATAGTTGGATAAATATCTGCTGTATCACAAATAATGATAGAAATGATAAAGTAAATGAGTTATTACCAGCTTTTTCAAATGCTATCTGCTCTACATCATCATCATGATTTCAAGAGGAATCTAATCTGTCACCATGCCTGTTCACTGAGAGATGAGGAGCTTTATGACAGCGCTGTCTGTGATGATACGAGGGGGATGATTTATGATGGTCCATTTTATGTCTCATGTCTTTTCAGATTGAGATTAAAGCACTGCTTGCTTTGCTTGTCCAGACAGAGCCCCAAACTTTGTACTCCATGGTACATCCTCACCACTCCAGCTAGGGGTGGGCGGTATAAACAGTATACGGTAGAAACAATATAAATTTGGCCAGCTAAGAGATTTTGACTATACAGGGAGTGCAGAATTATTAGGCAAGTTGTATTTTTGAGGAATAATTTTATTATTGAACAACAACCATGTTCTCAATGAACCCAAAAAACTCATTAATATCAAAGCTGAATGTTTTTGGAAGTAGTTTTTAGTTTGTTTTTAGTTTTAGCTATTTTAGGGGAATATCTGTGTGTGCAGGTGACTATTACTGTGCATAATTATTAGGCAACTTAACAAAAAACAAATATATACCCATTTCAATTATTTATTTTTACCAGTGAAACCAATATAACATCTCCACATTCACAAATATACATTTCTGACATTCAAAAACAAAACAAAAACAAATCAGCGACCAATATAGCCACCTTTCTTTGCAAGGACACTCAAAAGCCTGCCATCCATGGATCCTGTCAGTGTTTTGATCTGTTCACCATCAACATTGCGTGCAGCAGCAACCACAGCCTCCCAGACACTGTTCAGAGAGGTGTACTGTTTTCCCTCCTTGTAAATCTCACATTTGATGATGGACCACAGGTTCTCAATGGGGTTCAGATCAGGTGAACAAGGAGGCCATGTCATTAGTTTTTCTTCTTTTATACCCTTTCTTGCCAGCCACGCTGTGGAGTACTTGGACGCGTGTGATGGAGCATTGTCCTGCATGAAAATCATGTTTTTCTTGAAGGATGCAGACTTCTTCCTGTACCACTGCTTGAAGAAGGTGTCTTCCAGAAACTGGCAGTAGGACTGGGAGTTGAGCTTGACTCCATCCTCAACCCGAAAAGGCCCCACAAGCTCATCTTTGATGATACCAGCCCAAACCAGTACTCCACCTCCACCTTGCTGGCGTCTGAGTCGGACTGGAGCTCTCTGCCCTTTACCAATCCAGCCACGGGCCCATCAAGACTCACTCTCATTTCATCAGTCCATAAAACCTTAGAAAAATCAGTCTTGAGATATTTCTTGGCCCAGTCTTGACGTTTCAGCTTGTGTGTCTTGTTCAGTGGTGGTCGTCTTTCAGCCTTTCTTACCTTGGCCATGTCTCTGAGTATTGCACACCTTGTGCTTTTGGGCACTCCAGTGATGTTGCAGCTCTGAAATATGGCCAAACTGGTGACAAGTGGCATCTTGGCAGCTGCACGCTTGACTTTTCTCAGTTCATGGGCAGTTATTTTGCGCCTTGGTTTTTCCACACGCTTCTTGCGACCCTGTTGACTATTTTGAATGAAACGCTTGATTGTTCGATGATCACGCTTCAGAAGCTTTGCAATTTTAAGACTGCTGCATCCCTCTGCAAGATATCTCACTATTTTTGACTTTTCTGAGCCTGTCAAGTCCTTCTTTTGACCCATTTTGCCAAAGGAAAGGAAGTTGCCTAATAATTATGCACACCTGATATAAGGTGTTGATGTCATTAGACCACACCCCTTCTCATTACAGAGATGCACATCACCTAATATGCTTAATTGGTAGTAGGCTTTCGAGCCTATACAGCTTGGAGTAAGACAACATGCATGAAGAGGATGATGTGGACAAAATACTCATTTGCCTAATAATTCTGCACTCCCTGTATGCTCTACTGCGATAGTGCATGTTTATGGTGTCATCATCAGGCCGTGCCCATTTTGGTCGAAAGCACTGTAGCAGCTGCAAACAACATCATCTGCAAATTATGCCGGGCGACAGTAATAGCAAAGAGATAAAGCATTTTGGAATATGCAAAAAGCTAAAACTGCACTTCCTCCAGTTCTGTACCATTGATTCATTAATGCTGAATTTTTTCGCAACTGCTCTATTCCCATGTTGTTGAAGTATATGAATGACTAACCTTGTATTGTGGATTGATTATCTCAGTTGTTCTCCTGACTCAAGTTTGGTCTGTTTATAGCATCCTGCCATGCGATTGCATTTGTCCCTAACCACCAGAAACCCTCACGTTAACGTTAGTGTTCCTCCTTCAGCTTCACTGTGCTAATGTTATGCTAACATAGTTGCTTTGCTAGAGATCACATAGGACCAATGTTCCCTCTAAGCTGCGCACGTGCGCAATTGCGCATTGCTGGCACGGTGTCTGCGCACAGAAAATCTGCGTTGCGCACACAAAAAATCTAACCTGAATTGAAATTAAAATTAATGCTTTAACAATTCTGTTTTGCAGTGTTAGTCAGTAAGTGACTGGCTGCTCCCATACGGGATTAGAACGATGCCACCTTATCCCATAGTCCAGCCAATAATGCGTATATAGTAGCCAATCAACGTCGTTGACAGGCTATGACAGCGTCCTTATGTGCCGACACCGGTGTTTTAGCTAGCAAAGCGGCGTGGCTGATGTGGAGAGAAGCCACATTAATGACAACGTGTACAACCATTGGAGATGTGAGCAGGACAGACGGAACAATTGACGAAAACGTGTGGACTTTATACCAGTTTTTAAATTGTGTTGATAGGCCACGTAAAACCAGAGTTATGATAAAAATATCTGCAATGTTTGGTTTTCTTCCTGAATAGTGTCGTTGTTTATATTTACTGCGGGAAGAAACGGTAAAAACGGCGTTTTATAAGAAAAAATGCTCAAAGCACTCTCTGCCTGTGAGCAAAAACAAACCCCACCTCCCTCTTCCTTTCCTATTCGTCCAAAAAAAAGTACCATGTCGACCAATCAAAAAATGATATGGCAAGGTGGCATCTAGTTGTTAAGAAACGGGGGGAAGTTTTAGGAGTGACGGCGGTGTTTTGAGATGTGAGAGATTTGAGATATTTAGCGCAAATCTTGTGTAGTTAGTGTGTAGTGTAGTCAATAGTTTTGTTGTGTGTGTCAGAACAATGAGGCGACTGCTGAATGTTACAGGTGTTACAGCAGTGATACATCTCCTGTTGTCAGGCCTGCAGGTATCAGGCTGTTGTTCTCCTTTATCTCATAGTGGACAGAAATTATTTTTGGAGTGGCACAAACAATTTGTGTGGCATCAGATTTGATGCAGAACAGCTGATTGTTCTGTAAATAGTTTGAAATGTTTATTTAAAAAATGCCTTGGCTGCATTTAAAAAAAATAGCTGCAAAAAACCTTGTTGTTTGCCAAACTGAGTTACTTTTTTGAAGAAGTAACTATATAATTAATTGCCCAGCATTGGTCATTATATACTGTATTTGGCAGACAGAGTTACAGGACTCTCTCCCAGACCACAGACTCATACTCATGACTAGATTTTTTTTTTTAAATTTTCATTGTAAGTGGGCTAAAGCAGTTTAAAAGTAGTGTAACATAAATGTAAATGCTGTAATTTGATTATTTTAATAAACCATGTAACTTGGATGGATTAGATGCCGGTGTGACCGAAGTGCACACGTCTGATGGCGCTCACAGTGGTCCAAGGGATCGCTCACGGAGTTTGCGTGTTCGCTCACACACGTGAAAAATTAGAGGGAACATTGCATAGGACATAATTATGTATCATTTATATCATTATACATCATTATATATCAGCTAGTCAAACTTCAGTAGCAAACATCACTGCTGTTTAGTTTTCTCTCTTGATTTATGTTGGAAGTGACAGTCAGAACATAGTATATCATGTTTAGGTGGAAACTAGTGAGCTAACGTCCTGCTAACTTCTAACTCTGTTAAATTTAATAAATTCTGTTTTCATGGATGCCTGGATGTTAAACTTAATAGTTACACCTGGTAAAACAGCAACGCTGATCGTTTTATTAAAGATGAAAGAGTTTAGACCTTTTTCTAACTCTCAGTGATGCCGCAGTCTTTGTTTGAGTTTGGGACCTGAAGAGGCAGAGTTTTGAACCCAGATTACTCCGTGGGGGTCCTGACTATGGTAGCCGTAATGCTCCGGCAATCCATCAAGCGGTGCGGCTTCATAGCTTACCAAAGTCATACTAAAAAAATTTTTGGACAGATTTCTGCACGCCATGTACTATATAAAATCGGTTCATGGTTAGTAAGCACAACCAGAATTCATACTAATGTAAAAATGAAATTAATTAAAAGCAGTAAAGGTCAGATTGACATAGGAAGAACTTCATGTTCTTCCGCTGGGTTGAATCAGTGTGAGGGATGAGGAGCTCTGCTGCCTCAGCAGTCAGGACTGTGATGGTAGTGCATGATAGAGAGCAGTTTGTTCAGTGACCTCTGACCCTCACTGGCTCAAGACATTCTAAATAATTCACCACAGTGCTGCAAGCAAACCTGTTTATCCTGCACAAAACTACCCAGGATTTTCATGTATTAATGGAAGAACATAAGTGAAATAAGTATACCTTTGTTTTGCACGACATTTCACAATATGAAAGTACATCACATAAAGATAGGGCTGCCACAAACCATTATTTTGATAGTTGACTAGTCACTAATCGGAAGATTAGTTACACTAATCAGATCATGCATCCTTTGGACGTACAACGTGCACCAGCATGCATCTGCTCTAATATATCTATCATTAGCTTAGAGCTTTAAGTGTTTAAGATATGCGCTATCTAAAAATAAAGACAAGATGATAGTTTGTTGAATTTAAATGAAATTTGCAGATTGTTTCAGTGATTGTTTAATAAACTCGGCCGTCTACTCTTTGCTATCTAAAATATAACAGGACATTCTCGAGCATCTCACAATTCTGATAATCAGTTGTCTGCTTGACGTTTATTCAGCTGTGTAAAAACTATAACTTTAATCTCAGCCAAAGCGATTTACTCAGGAACAAATAAAATCCTGAAAAAATTTTTTTTAAGTTATTTAAGTGACTTATATATCATTTTTAACCTGAGTAGCGAAAGACGGCGGTTGGGTTGAAAACAATTTGGAGTCGGGTGTTCTCACCGGCTCTAGTGAGCCTTGCCCCCGGCTAGTTATCGAGCAGGTGAGTAACAGACGTCTCCAAAAACGTCAGAGTGCTTTTGAAAATATGTGGTGTCTTGATAAACTGAGCAGATATTTGAGGTTTACACAGTTACATTCTCGCCTGAAAATATGTTAAACATTTATTTCATGACCCAGAAAGAATAATAAAAGTAGTAAAACTAACTAGCTGCCGCCATGGTTAGAAACTGGGCAGGACCGTGATGGGTCGCGCTATGAATTCTGGGACACAGCTTCTTCTTCTTCAGGGTTTAATGGCAGCTGGCATTCTTGTACATGCAGTGCTGCCATCTTCTGTTTCTATCTGTTATTACACTCTTAGATCTTACTACTTATTCCTGCGAGATCTTACAAAACTTCAAATGACGCTTCGACTATTAGTCGTCGACGATTTTCATAGTCGACGTAATTGTGACTAGTCAGCTAATCATAGCAGCCCTGCATACAGATGATTCAAATCCTGACTTCTTTATACCTCCAGTTTATGACATCACACTAAGCGATCCTTTCCTTTAAATCTGAGCTCTCTTCTTCCTCTCATGTCCTTCTCTCTTGTCTTTCTCCATCTCTGAGTGAAGTTAGCGCTCTTTCTTTCCTCTCTTTGAAATAGAGCAGCTGGACCTTTAACTGTAACACACTGTGAGACAAACTGCACACAAACAGTTTGTGTGTTTGCTGATGTTTGTTGTGCTCATAGAAACACTGCATTTGAAATGACCTGACATATAATAAACCGTTACTCCCTTTATGCTCGCTCCTCTTCAGCACAGCTAGCTAGATGCTGATGTAGTGTGACTTATTGCCCCGCCCACTTTTACCACTTAAGCACAGTAACAAAGTATCTGTACTTTGGTAATGCCCACCTCTGTTGATGAATCATACAGGATTTATGCACAGTTTTTTGCACACGTATAAGAGAATGAAGCTCGTGCACCAGGGGTGTCAAACTCCAGGTCTCGAGGGCCAGTGTCCTGCAGGTTTTATATCTCACCTTGGGTCAACACACATGAATCAAATGATTATTTTATTACCAGGCCTCTGGGGAACTTCAAGACATCTTGAGGAGGTTACTTAGCTATTTAAATCAGCTGTGTTAGATCAAGGACATGTCTAAAACCTGCAGAACACCGGCCCTCGAGGCCTGAGTTGGCCACCCCTGTAGTACACCCTCACACTTTCTCTGACCCTCAGTGACCTCTGACCTTTGGTGACCTCCTGTTGCAGGTGTGTGTGGGCAGCTGCTGTCTGCACCGACTGTTTCTAAAGGTGAGTTGATGAAGTGAAAACAATCAGTGAGACTCCAAAAAGAACACAAATACATTTACTCTGTGTATCTGTCTGCCCTTCAGTCTCGCTGAGTGTATGGCCACCTTCAACAAAGTTCTTCACTGGTAATAGTGTAGGAGTTCTTTCTTGTGATGATGATGATGGAAAAACAGTTGATGGATGGACAGTGAAGAGGACCAGAGCAGGAGTCACTGAGATGTGTGGAGCAGCTGCAGGCCTTGTTCTTAAAAATTCTCTGTGTCAACTCGAGTTGAGTAACCCCTCTGATGGAGCTTACTTCTGTGAAAGCTCATCTGGACAGCGTAGTGATGAAGTCAACATCATTGTTTCAGGTACCGTTGCTCCAGCTGTGTCTGTATGACTCTGTGTTGGTGGAAGTCTGTCTCTGTATCACTCTGTTTGTGTCTCTGTTGGTCAGCTGGTTCCCTGATCCTGGACATCCCTTCATCTCCTGTGTGGACAGGAAGTAATGTGACTCTGCTCTGTCAATCCAAAGAGGGTAAACAGAGGAACTCTGATTTCAATAAAAATGGTGAAAGAATTGGATTTGGTCCTGAAGGAACGTTGACTCTCATTAATGTTCAGAAGTCTCATGAAGGTCTCTACTCGTGCTCAGCTGGTGTTGATAAGAAGTCTCCTGAATTCAGACTGACAGTCAGAGGTCAGTTCAATGATCTTTCTTATTCAACCTCTTTTCCTTGACTTTAGTAGAAATGTCATAGAGATCAATGAAAGGTGGCAGGTTATATCTTACTTTATCGATACATGTTCTGTTAATGTATTCAGGTCATATAAACCAGAGCAGCCAGAGAAACTTATCCCATCATTACAAAGGTTGGAATATTAGAGAAGGAACAAAGAAGTCCATCTTCACTGTGGTGGCACAAAACCTCTATTTGACTTTAAAACACTGCTGAATTTACTAAAGAGACTCCGTGTCAGGTTGTGACTGACAGATGTGAACATTAGTTTCTTTTCAGGCCCATGTTTCTCTTTCAAGAGGAGAATATTTGAATGAATCACACAAATGTGAGTCACTAAGGTTTTAAGTGTACACCTTACTGTAAATTGCACTGAAGAAACCACAGAGAAAAGCGCATCTTATTGCTGCTGTGATAAATGCAGGGAGTCTTGCAGTCATGTGTGTGAGGGGAGTACAGGAGAGGACTCAGGACGCAGCCATGTAGAGCTGCTGTACTGAGAGACTCAGAAAATAGTGGACAATGTATTCAAGCAATTTGGCAGTGAATATGCAAAAGTTTAATCAGGTAGAAACACTCGATCCAGTCGTCTGCAGTTGATCCTGATCTAAATCATTTATTCTATAATGCTGATTTCTGTCAGCGGTCTTGGGATGAATATGAGAGAAAAAGATGTATACGCCCAGACCGTCACTGCACTCCTCTCCATCCTGTGCCTGATAAAGTCCATAAATAAAGACTTTCATGACAGATAGTCTCAGTGTATCCTCAGTGTAACCTGAAGATCCTTTCTTTAGTCTTTCAAGAATTCAGACAGCTCTGTCTATCAGTGAGGAAGCTTCCACAGACTACTGGAACTGATGAACTGACCAGATAATAAACTGACTGAACCATCCTTATCACATTGTTCCTGCAGATCCTCCTCCTACTACTGTAAAAGATCCTTCTTCTACCCCTAAAGCAATCACTCAGTCTTCCAGAACATCAACCCCCCAAAGTACCAGTAAAAAAGACCCTGAAAATACAAATAAAAAAAACCCTCCTGCTAACAATAAATCAAAAAGGAAAGATGAGGAGGATGAGTGGGACTGGCTCCCATCCTCTGACCTTCCTCTCACAGTCTCCATCATGTCAGGTCTGGTTTCTGTGGTTTTCCTGGTTCTGGTTTGAGTTCTGCTTTGGAGGAAGCTAAAAGGTAAGACGTGTGCCAGCTGAGTCACAGAGCACATACATGTGTGTGTAAGGAAAGTTCAAAGGTCACCTGATCCAAGCTGAAATCACTGATGTTTGTCTCTGAACAGGAAAGTGGGGACACTCACTGCCTTATGGAGGACCTTCATCCTACTGTCTCTGATTGGCTGCTGTTCTGTGACATCATTGCCCCCCCCCCCCCCCCCCCGAAGCTCCAGTAACCAGTTGGGGTTTTCTCTGTATTTATTATTGTGCTATCTACTGTACAATATAAAGCGCCTTGAGGTGACTTTTGTTGTGATTTGGCGCGATATAAATAAAATGAATTGAATTGAATTGAATTGAATTGAACCAGTATAAAAGGAGGGGGTGTGTCTTCAGAGTTTCAGCTTTGCTGTTGTATCTTTACTGCCGGGCCTGGGATTTTACATGTTTGGTCTTATTTGTGGTTTTTATTAAAAGTGCTTTTAAGTAAAATATTTTGGGATGTTTAAAGGTTTTCCTGCAGCTCTGCAATGACTTGTATTTTCAGACATGACAGCCATAACTAAGTGTGTATTACACTGCTTCTCTTTTGTAATAATAAACTAGTAAAGTTTCTCACCACAAACATATTCATGTCTGAGTCTTTGTTCAAGACTGCTTGAGAACAGCTGGTCTCCAAGCACAGCACCATGACAGGGTTGTAGTCAGTAGAAAAACAGAAGATGTTTCTAAACATCAGTGGGATGATATGTGATTAAGACTGATAAATGGATATTAATCCAGCCGCTGACGACGCCCACAGTGCCTCAGCTCACCATCATGTTGCCTGTAAAATGTTTTAAAGTTAATGTTACAAAGATTCTTGTTTTTTCCTGCCCCTTTTCCCCTCGCTCTCCCTCACCTCACCAGACTTACATTGTTTCCATTTCTCTCCTTTGAAAGGCTCAAGTTTGCCCTCAATTGCACTCACCTGGCACACATTATATAAGGACTGCACACACTTACAGATCACTCTTTCTGCTTTCACATGAGGCAGCAGCTAAGAGTTTAGCCATGTGTGTCTCCCATTAAGTTACGCTACCTTACCTTCTTAATGTGTTGATGTTGGGAAATGAGGAGGACTGAATAAAATAAAAAAAAACAAACACACATTCTAAATATGATACTCACTAAAATAATTTTCGTTTAACTTTCACTGATCTTTTCATTTTAAAATGTCCTAAGTTAAGTAGTTCACACTAGAAGTCAGGGACATTGCAGCTGCCATTCCATCTTTGTACCAGTAGGTGTCGGTGTTAAACCACAGTTTGCTCTTTTGTTGGCAGTGTCCAGGTGTGACAGTGGGATACGTGATAACAGTTTGATAACAGAATATGTGAGACGTGTTTGGGAAAAGTTGGTGCACAGCTGTAATACTGTCAAGTAACGAAAGACTGCATAAGTATGAGGAGGAGTAGATAATGGTGACAAGCCCCGCCTCCCTGTCTAACCGTTCCTCTCCTGTTTATAGGACACAGTTGCTGTGACCCGTACCAGTAAATCAAAAAAGTAAAATCATCACGCTGCCATGAATAACTCTGTACCACAATAACAATAATTTTATATTAGTGTCATGACGATCTGAGAAATCTTAAATGATGACTTTAATTTACTGCAATGCTGCTTTTATATCTCCAGCTTCTTTACTTTGATATTTAATCAGTTCTCTAAATGATATTCTTTTTCTTTTTTACAGGCATTTTGTATTCTTTGAACATCTACCACTTATTTTTATGTTTTCTACTAAATGTTTGATCTTTGAATTTGTATCACACAAAGTTACAATGTTATTAGATGCTTTATTATTAAGATATTTGGGTTATATACGGACTCACAGTGCAGTTCCATGGTGTGGATGAGTTTTTCTTTTGTGTCTTTACTGGATCCAGCTGTTGTGTGTATGCAACATAAGAATCTGTCTCCTTATGTCGTTCATCTCTGTCCCACTGAAGTTAATACCCAGATCACATCTGTCTGCATGAACCTGGAAATCCACCATCCTAATAGTCTCGTGTCTTCTGTCCACTGAACATCAAACAGTACTGGGAGCATCTCTGCTGTGCACACTGATCACCATCATCATGGATTCATTGCTGAAACTCATGAACAGTGATTGGTTGGATTCTGTGTAGATCAGGACATAACTGTAGTATGATCAGCGTTGCCTGTATTATACATGACCTAAAGCCCCATCTTTCCTTTATTGAAATAATGTGAAATCTACTACAGCATCACACTTCCATCTGCAGATGATCAAGCTTGATTTGAACTTTCTTTTTTTTTAAAGAGGTTCCTGTTTGAGCATTCTGTGAGGAGCTTGCATGTCCTCCCACAGTCCACAGATATGCATCTGAGGTTAACTGCTGAGTGTAAATGAGCTGCGTGGATAATTGTGGCTCTGAGTGAAAAAGTTCCACTGATCGCTTTGTGAATCAGACTCTTCAGTTCACTTCAGAGAGGACAGTACAGATGAATGTCATGAGACCTTTGCACACACAGTAATGAAGCATTTTTTCTGCCCTCATTCATTCTTTTCATAGTCAATGAGAGTCAGAGAACTGTGATTTATTGTCAATATTTAAAGTTTTATCCATCCATCCATTCGCTTCTGCTTATCATTTTCAAGTTTTATTTAATCTTTTAATCACTCTTTTGAACTTGTTAGTGCTACAGGAGACAGTCTTCTTTTGCTCTTTCCTCTGTTCTTCTTCATCACCTGCTTTGCTGCTTCTGAAACAGCGTGAGAAACAGAACAAGTGCTCACCAACAAATCTGTACGTCCTCCACTCAGCAGCACTTCATCACCCCTCAGTATCACTCCTCTACACTCAGCTCTGTGTCATCATTACAGGACAGAGGTCACTTCCTGCAGGAGTCTGTGTGACTACCTGACAGTCAATATGAGACCAGCCTGAGAT
This sequence comes from Oreochromis niloticus, assembly GCF_001858045.2. Lineage (NCBI taxonomy): Eukaryota > Metazoa > Chordata > Actinopteri > Cichliformes > Cichlidae > Oreochromis > Oreochromis niloticus. Next base: position 82,773,760 of record NC_031967.2, on the reverse strand, counting down.
CAGCTGCTGACTCTGTAACTGCTCCAATATCTACTCCATGTTTGAGGTGGGTGTTATTCTGGCGCCCCCCGTGTGCGGCAGCCTGTTACAGCAGCTCTGCTCATTCTGAGTTTCTTTCTTTCTTATCTTTTCTTGTCGTAATTTTTTATAACTAACGTATTAGTAATTAGACTTTGCAACCATGTTCTACCGTTTTGTGTTAGTTCTGGTCGTTTTTCTTAGTTTTTTTCTACTTTTTTCACCCGTGTCTGGGGACCCAGAGCAGGGATCCTTTGTTTACAGTAAGGATCAGCTGTTAGCGCTCCGTCCCGCAGCGGTACTGCCAGCGGACAGACCCGACATTCCCAGCGAGCTGAGGAGGAAAAGACGGGGGTGTCGTGCTGGGAAGGAGCGCCGTCGCCCGAAAAGGAGACGTTATTGACCATCTCTTCCTTCTGTAATTATTGGAAATGTAAGATCTTTGCCCAATAAGATGGATGAGCTCACGTCGCTAACCTGGTCACAGAGGGAGTACCGGCAATGTAGCATCATGATGCTAACGGAGTCGTGGCTAACACCGCTAACTCCGGACACGAGCGTGACACTACCGGGATTCCAGCTGCTGCGAGCGGACAGGACGAGAGAGAGCGGTAAGAGGAAAGGCGGGGGACTGGCAGTGTTTGTGAATGACAGATGGTGTAACCCCGGGCACATCACTGTGAAAGAACAACTCTGCAGCAGAGACATTGAGCTGTTAGCCGTTAGCATGCGTCCGTACTACCTGCCCCGGGAATTCTTGAATGTTATCGCGATAACAGCGTATGTCCCCCCCTCGGCCAACGCGGATGCAGCCTGTGACACTCTCCACTCTGTGGTCAGCAGACTGCAAACACAATCTCCGAGAGCCCTCTTCATAATATCAGGGGACTTTAATCATGCCTCACTGGACTCCACACTGCCCACCTTCACCCAGTATGTGACCTGCCCAACCAGAGACAATAAAACACTGGACTTACTGTATGCCAATGCATAAGAGGCATACAGTTCATCACCTCTCCCTCCCCTGGGCAGATCTGATCATAACCTGGTGCACCTTGTCCCTGTGTATGAGCCCTTAGTGCGCAGGGAGCCACCAGCCACCCGCACAGTGCAGAGATGGTCGGAGGAGAGCGAGGAGGCTCTTAAGGATTGTTTTGAGTCCACTGTGTGGGAGGTGATCTGTGATGACCACGGAGAGGACATCGACAGCCTTACTACATGCATTACTGACTATATTAATTTCTGTGTGGATAACACCGTACCTACCAGGACTGTACGGTGTTTCTCTAACAACAAACCTTGGATTACCCCATAATTAAAGCTGTCCTCAAGCAGAAGAGGAGGGCCTTCAAATCCAAAGACAAAGAGGAGTTGAAAAGGGTGCAGAGAGAGCTGAGGGGACTGATAAGGAATGGGAAGGACAGCTACAGGCAGAAGACGGAGAACCAGCTTCAACAAAATAACGTTGGTGAAGTCTGGAGAGGCCTCAGAACCATCTCAGGCCACAAACATCAGAACTCTCTGCCTGGGAGGGATGTGAGGTGGGCAAATGAACTGAATCATTTCTTCAACAGATTTGATTCAGCCATGAGGCAGTCTCCAACATCGGCTGCAGACTCACCCACCCCCACTGCTGCTGTTCCACCTCTGACACCTCAGACACTTCACACCTCCTCTATTCACCCTGCTCACTCCTCCCCACCCCCAACAACAGCATCCAGTACACACTCAACACAAGGCTCCAGCCTGTCTCTCTCAACCACCCAGGTTCGGAGGGAACTGAGGAGGATTAAAGCCAAGAAGGCAGCGGGTCCAGATGGCATCAGCTCGAGGGTCGTCAGGTCCTGCGCGAACCAACTGTGTGGGGTGATGGAGCACCTCTTCAACCTGAGCCTGAGGCTGGGAAGAGTCCCACAGCTCTGGAAAACCTCCTGTGTTGTTCCAGTGCCAAAGACTTCACGCCCCAAGGACCTCAACAGCTACAGGCCGGTGGCTCTGACATCCCACCTGATGAAGACCCTGGAGCGGTTGGTCCTGGCTCAGCTTCGGCGCCTTGTGAGCTCATCACTGGACCCACTTCAGTTTGCCTACCAGCCTGGCATTGGAGCGGATGATGCCGTCATTCACCTCCTACATCGTTCCCTCGCTCACCTGGAGACCGCTGGGAGCACTGTGAGAATCATGTTCTTTGATTTCTCCAGTGCCTTTAACACCATTCTTCCCTCGGTTCTGAAGGACAAGCTGGAGAACTCTGGAGTGGACCATCACCTCACTACCTGGATTTTGGACTACCTCACCGACCGACCACAGTATGTGAGGACTCAGGGCTGTGTGTCGGACAGGGTCGTCTGCAGTACGGGGGCCCCACAGGGAACGGTTCTGGCTCCGTTCCTCTTCACCATCTACACTGCAGACTTCTCCCACAACTCCACCCAGTGCTTCCTGCAGAAGTTCTCTGATGACTCTGCTATAGTCGGCCTCATCACTGATGGGGACGACAAGGAGTACAGAGAACTGACCCAAGACTTTGTGGACTGGTGCCAGCTGAGCTACCTCCAGATCAATGCCAGTAAAACCAAGGAGCTGGTGGTAGACTTCCGCAGGCACAAGCATCCTCCACTGCAACCACTGAACATCCAAGGTATGGACATTGAGGCTGTGGACAGCTACAGGTACCTTGGTGTTCATCTGAACAGCAAACTGGACTGGACTCATAATTCAGACGCCCTCTACAGGAAAGGGCAGAGCAGGCTGAACCTGCTGCGGAGACTCAGGTCGTTTGGAGTATAGGGCTTTGGAGTTGACGTCACGCCGCAATGCATTGTGGGAGCGCAGCACCATTTTCGGGGTCTATGAATCAAAACAAACGCACTGTTGGAACGACGATTACAAGATGCTTAAAAGCAGCTCAAAAGAGAATGGACTGTATGGAGACCGATTGCGTCCAGAGGCGAAGCGGCGGTACCTGCAGAAATAGCGTGCATTGGAAATGTGGACCCGTATGAAATACGGCTGTGGAGTAGAAACCCTGAAGACCAACCACTATTGATGTAGCCTGACATATTTTCGTACCTTGTCTGTGGAATCAGCGCGTACAAGTCGTCATTCAAACAAAGGTAAGTCAGCTCGAGTACTGCGAGTAAAATGCGTTTGATTTTCCCCTGAACATTCAGATTAGTGCAGCATAAATTCATTCATGAGGGGGAAATTACAGTGAGAACATGTGGAGGCTGTTAGAGGGATAACATAGTGAGTTCAGTGCATTGATGTGACATTGTCCTGAAGGATTTAGTTATTCTTTATGGTTAAAGAAATTGCAATGATTTATTCATATTTATTGTAAATAATTCTAATTATACATCTTGCTTCAATATTTGTATCTTGTGTCACTAAAAATACATTTTATTTTAATTTCATACATTGATTAATGACCTGCATAATCTCCTTATCATATAAGTGATTCATAATTGTCACTTTATGCTTTCTCCATCTTGAAAGTGATTACATCCTTGCATTACATACTTTAGGTTCATTTTCTGCAGGCAGGTTTCTGACAGAGAACAGGCAGATTTAGAATATAACATGCAGCGTTCTATAGATGGATACATAAAAAAATGAAAGTGTATGTGCTAACTTTCTAAACACTTTGTTACATTTATGATAAAGTAGATAAAACACATTTATGTCGGCCTTGGCTCATAGTTCTTGTCTTTAAATGAACTTTGTGTGTGTTTCAGGTGCTGCACTCTCAAAGACTGAATGAACCAGCATTGCAGCCATGGGTCACTGTGAGCATCACAGGGAAGGTTGAAGCCGCCCACTGCACCTGTATGGCTGGAGTCATGGAGACCTGCATCCATGTCGCTGCTCTTCTGTTTAATGTAGAAGCAACAGTGCGGATCTGTGGCACAAGGACTGTTACAGATGAACCTGCATACTGGGTTTTGTCTGGGTTATATGACCAAGATACAGCCAGAGGTTGGCCATAAGATAGACTTCTCTTCTTCAGCTGCCCAAAAAAAGGCTCTTGATCAAAACATAAACAGACCATCCGTATTGAAAGGTAAAAGGAGCCGTCCTCAAAAAAGAAAAATCCCACCTGCTACTGTGGAGGAGTTGTCACTGCTATAATGCCATAATGTTTTATATAGGGGTCCAGATTTATGCCTGTAGTGCACTGCCAGATAAATAATTTGCATTTACTGAATATGTACTGACTGAGTCCCACTGTTCAAAAATTTAATAAAGAAACAAACTAAGTTTTGCCTCTTTTTTTTTTTTTATTAAAACCACTTTGTAACTGATGTGATGTTCTATAATGTAGAATCCATGTCATTTATAGTTTACAAATGACAAAATGTTTACACAAAATCATGACAGTGTTTACATGATATCACCCACTACTAACATTATTTACTGTATCATTTGAAAAAATTTTTACCGCTATTTAAACAGCAAAAGACTTAAGAATATTTAACAGGAGCAAGTTTCATTTTTCCCTGGTTTTACTACCACACTGTTCCCCAAACGCAGCAAACCTTCACCATCTTATCCAGAAGGGTCACTTCTTCACCCTCACATGGAAGAAGTAATCTGATTGGCATGGTGGTATGTTTGAAGCAGGTCCCTTGTGTAGCGCTGGAACCCAGTCACGATGTGTTTCATCCATTTCATAGGTTGGTTTGCTGCAATAATGCCAAATAATTAGCAACTCTATAAATAGAAGATAGTTCTGCAAAATCACTCAGTAGGATGTTTGTTCTAATTTGCTATGACCTCAGAGCGCGTCGAAAACAAAACTAATAGGCTATAAAGAGTGATATGAACATATTTAGAACTTACTGGAATGAAACTGTCTGGAGCACCAACAGATATTTGGAGATGGAAGAGAGCTGGATATCAGCTCGTCTCACAGCTGCTATCCAGGCTAGACGCCTTCGTTTGGTAACATCGATACACGAGCTGCCTCATGTTGCTTCCAGGTTGGGAAAGAATGAAAAGATAAACCATTTTCAAGCTTATTCTCTTGCCGGTCGTGCGATCGAACATTGCAGCCGACCGCGCAGCAAGTACGAACCATGGCTGTTGTGTGTGCCTTCGCTCCCTTTTCACTTGCGCTAGACCCCCAAAATGGCGGATCGGGCCAAAATCCTTTCCACGCCCACCCCCGTGACATCACGCTCCAAAGCCCTATAGGGCCCACTCCTGAAGACCTTCTATGACTCTGTGGTGGCCTGAGCCATCTTTTATGGTGTGGTCTGCTGGGGCGGCAGCATCTCTGCTGGGGACAGGAAGAGACTGAACAGGCAAGGGCCAGCTCTGTTCTAGGATGCCCTCTGGACCCAGTGGAGATGGTGAGTGACAGGAGAATGGTGGCTAAGCTGTCATCCCTGTTGGACAACATCTCCCACCCCATGCAGGAGACTGACAGCACTGAGCAGCTCCTTCAGTGGGAGACTGCGGCACCCACGGTGTGGGACGGAGAGATTTCGCAGGTCTTTCCTCCCCACTGCTGTCAGACTCCACAACAAAGACTTTAACTGATCAAACACACACATCCACACGTGCAATAATCTTTTCTGGCATCGTTGTATTTTTACTCAGTTGTATATAGCATTTCTATTCTATTTTTATCTTATTATATATTTTATTCTACTGTATATAGTATTTTATTCTATTCTATTCTGTACAGTTGTGTACTGTATTTATTCTTATTTTATTCTAATTTTTGCTCCATAACTTTTGCACTGTCCACTTCCTGCTGTGACAAAACAAATTTCCCACGTGTGGGACTAATAAAGGTTATCTTATCTTATCTTATAGAGTTAACTGTTATTGCTGAAGACACATGGGTGAAATCTTGGGTGCCAGGTGGGGGCAGTGCACTGCTGTGCTGGGATTGTTGCTTTGGGTTTCTAACCGGGATCAGAGTGTGTGTGAGCATGGACTTCAACATACTCTACGTTTTCAGCCTCTAAACTCTGTTAGAGTTCTACAAACTGTGTCCACTATAAAAAAAGGGGGGCTGTGGTGATGCAAACCATAAACCTCCTAACACCTGTCCCCCAAACCCTGCTATAGGCAAGCAGCGATCAGTGATCAGCATATTGACTGTCTCAATCAATGCTGCAATAAGTGTTATATGTAAACCTGAAAATGTTCCATTGCTGTATTTTTAAAGTGTATTTGAATTTTTTTTCAGTTATCAGACTGCTTCAGGTCAAAGTGGTAGGTAGACAAAGGCTCAAAATTAAAAATAAGCACACATTTTGTGGTGTAATCTATATTGATATACATGCATGCGCCACTAGGCGGCAGTACTTACCGACTAGACAGGAAATGTGTGGTATGTGAACAGCATGAGAGTACGCTAAAATAAAAGATAGTTGTTGCTCCACGTTAACGCCAGTGTTGCCAACTTAGCGACTTTGTCGCTATATTTAGTGAGTTTTCAGACCCCCTAGCGACTTTTTTTCTATAAAAAGTCGCTAAAAAAAGACGTGAAAGCGCGTATCGCTTTTACTCTCAACAAGCAGCGGGTGCTGTAACGCAGTCAGTTCTTCTTTTAATCTTTTACTCTTATGCTGTTTTGTGGATCACAAGGTTTAAAACTACTTATAAACACACACAAACACAAAGTAACTCCACCAGAGTGCCTATTTCGGGTCACTTTTGCCGGTCCAAGCCCGGGTAAAGGAGCAGGGTTGGAATTGTGACATTAAAAAAACAATAATTGCTAAAAGAAATTTAATTTGTAGTTCTAAATAAACTCTAAATGCATTTAGGACGTTTTTTACTCACTTTATGTCTCTTCCACGATGTTATTTCTCTCTCCAACAACATAGGTTACAATTATATTAGCGTGACCAATTATGCAAATTAGGTGATGACGTCATTTAGCGACTTCTAGCGACTTTTAGGACAGCCAATAGCGATTTTCCTTACTGAGGAGTTGGCAACACTGGTTAACGCTTGAGCGGGAGTTTATTCAAGAGCCCAGCACAACATGGTGTCAGAAGTGCACTCGCTCTAAGCGGTGAACTGAGAAAACTGAATAGAAAGTCAGCTTGGCAATCGGCTAGCGACAAACATGACGGAGCAAGCGGCAGCTCTACTGCCGGCAGCAGCGACACTTGGCCCAGTTATGGCAGCTCCACCAGCGGCTACTTTCACCATCAAGCCACCGGAACCGTTCGACTTCGCAAAGCCCCAGGAGTGGGAGAAGTGGATCAGACGTTTCGAGCGTTTTAGAATGGCAAGTAATCTGAACAGCTCAACAGATGCTAACCAACTGAACACATTAGTTTACTGCATGGGAGACGAGGCTGACGACGTGCTAAGGGGGACTTGACCTAACAGACGGGCAGCGCCAGCAGTACAATGCCGTCAGAAACGCATTTGATAGACATTTTGTCCCCAGAAAGAATGTGATCTATGAAAGAGCAAAGTTTAATAAGCGAGTACAACAGCCAGCAGAAACAGTTGACTCCTTCATAACAGCTCTATATGCTCTCGCTGAAAACTGTGAATATGGTGAACTTCACGATGAACTTTTGAGGGATAGGCTCGTTGTGGGTGTTAAAGATTCATCGCGGTCGGAGAGAATGCAGCTCAACAAAGATTTGACCCTAGCTAAAGCTATCACAATGGTGAGGCAATCTGAGGGAATAAAAAGACAGCAAACAGACCTAAGAGGTGAAAGCAGCACTGGCAAAACAGCCATGGATGCCGTGCATGTCAGAAAATCACAGCCAAATAAATTCAGAAGCAGAGGCCAAAAGCAGTTCAAGCCACAAAAACCACAAATAACAAAACAAGAGAATAAAACATGTTCTAAATGTGGAAAAGCACCGATGCACCCAGCAGCACAGTGCCCAGCCAAAAATGCAGAATGCCACAACTGTGGGAAACGTGGACACTACGGGAGAGTTTGTAGGTCTACAACTGTGCATGAGGTGGCAGACAGTGCAGATGGACTTTTCCTAGGTGAACTGGATTCAGGAGAAGACCCATGGCTTGCTAACATCTGCGTGAGAGGCAAAAGCATGACATTTAAATTAGACTCGGGGGCAGATGTCACAGCTACCTCAGAGGAAACATTCAAAGACATTAAGCAGCCAAATGAACATTTGCAAAAAGCTGAAAAGCCACTGTATGGACCAGGAGGTGCAGCACTGAGCGTACTTGGGTCTACAAAGGAGGACATTTCCTACAGTGACAGGAGCACTACAGAGACAATCTATGTAGTCAGAAATCTGCGTGTAGCTCTCTTAAGCAGGACAGCTTCTGTGAGACTGAAACTAATTGCCCGAATGGACAATGTTGACCTTGAGACAGTGAAGAAAGCGTACCCGAAACTATGTGATGGGCGCTAAACCTTATTCACTGAAAGTGCCAAGGCGTGTTCCACTGCCACTACTGGGCAAAGTCAAAATAGAGCTGGAGAGGATGGAACAGTCGGGAGTAATCAGTCGTGTGGAAGAGCCCACAGACTGGTGTTGCGGCATGTCGTAGCCCCTAAAAAGGACAAAGAGAATGTCCGCATCTGTGTGGACATGACACCATTAAATGAGTCAGTGTGTCGTGAAAGATATATCCTCCCCTCTGTAGACCAAACACGAGGCATGCTCACAGGTGCGCAGTATTTCTCCAAGCTCGATGCTAACATGGGCTTTTGGCAAATACCGCTGTCCAAAGAATCTGCTCTCCTCACCACATTTATTACGCCATTTGGTAGATACCATTTCAATCGTTTGCCATTTGGTATTTCCAGTGCACCAGAGCATTTCCAAAACATGATGGTGACGGAAGTGACAGCCGGCCTTGCGGGAGTCGTGTGCCACATGGACGACATCCTGGTCTGGGGATCCACGAAAGAGGAGCACGACAAGAGACTCCACGCTGTCCTCGACCGTGCAGAGAAGGCGGGCGTCACCCTGAACATGTCAAAATGTGAGTTTGGCAAAAAAGCAGTGAAATTCTTAGGCTTCATTGTGTCATCTGAAGGTATGAGTCCTGACCCTTACAAAACCAGTGCGGTGCAGAATATGAAAGAGCCAAGCACCGTGAGTGAGCTTAGGAGCTTCTTAGGAATGGTGAATCAGCTGGGGAAATACATCCCAAACCTCTCCGAAAAAGACAAACCACTGAGAGACTTTCTTTCAACTAAAAACATGTGGTACTGGGGGCACGAGCAACAAAACGCGTTTAGCAGTTTAAAAGAAGAACTGTCATCTGCTCCAGTACTGCAGCTTTACGACCCAAACAAACCCCAAAAGATCTCAGCAGATGCCTCTTCATACGGGTTGGGGGCCGTTTTGCTGAAGAAAGACAGTGACGTGTGGTCACCGGTCGCGTATGCCTCACGATCATTGACACCCACAGAGCAGCGCTATGCTCAGCTGGAAAAAGAAGCGCTGGCGCTCACCTGGGCCTGTGAAAGATTCAGTGACTTTATTCTAGGGCTACACTTTGAGCTTGAGACCGACCATAAGCCACTCGTGAGCCTACTTGGAGGGCAGGCCTTGGATTTGCTTCCACCGCAGATACAGAGATTCCGCATGCGCCTAATGAGGTATTCTTACACTATAAGGCACATTCCAGGCAAAAGCCTCACCACAGCCGACACGCTGTCACGGTTACTGCTGACACACAGTGTGATACCCAGTGACAATGATCTTATGGAGGACACTGATATTTACGTTGATGCAGTGCTGGAGGGCCTTCCTACTAGCAGCAAATACCTTGCAGATCTCCGTGAGCAGCTACAGTCTGACAGCGTCTGTTCCCAAGTCATGAAGTTCTGTGCAGAAGGCTGGCCTGACAGGAATCAGCTGCAGGGAGTAGTAAAGCACTACTGGTCAGAAAGAGCAGTTTTGAGTGTACACAATGGACTACTCCTGCGAGGCACAAGGTTGGTCATACCTGCAAACATGCGAAATGCAGTTTTGGACAAAATACACGAGGGTCACCAAGGGGTAGTTAAGTGTCGAGAATGCGCCCGACAAGCAGTGTGGTGGCCAGGCTTAAGTAATCAGATCAGTGAACTTGTCCTTAAGTGCAGGCTGTGCATACAGGAGAGAGTTAATGTGAGGGAACCTCTTACGCCCACACGTTTACCTGAGAGGCCGTGGCAGAATATAGGAGCTGATTTGTTCACACTAAAAGATAAACTATCTGTTGGTAGTAGATTATTTCTCGAGATACGTCGAGATTGCTCAACTCAGCCCAACTCGTTCAGCCAATATGATTGTGCATTTGTTACGTCCCCACATGAAAGCTAGGCGAAGAGGGTGGGGGACAGTAACAGTTGGATCCGGGTTGAAATGAAAAGAACGCCAGGCAGAGGTATTTAACACAAAATGAGTCTTTATTATAATCAATTAACTCAATAATCATAAATGGTAACAACAGAAAGAGACAGCACCACTGCTTCAATGATAACTCATGTGAACAGCACGAGAGTACGCTAAAATAAAAGATGGTTGTTGCTCCACGTTAACGCTTGAGCGAGAGTTTATTCAAGAGTTCAATTTAACACAATTACCTTCAGTTATTATGAAAGTGCATCTTCCAGAGTTTACTTCTTTTCAGATTACACCCTTTGTGGATATTTCTGATGGGACAGCTGGTCATATTTGCTCAGTCCAGCATGAAGGTGGAATGAAGAAAGTATGTTCTTCATTGTTTCCTACATGCTCTTTTTTGCGTTATTGTGAAATACAACTATATACCATTCAGAAAATGAACTATTTGGGGTTTGCATTTTGCAGGTTTTTATTTGTGTGCGTTCAAATACACTTTACAACATGGCTGGATTTTTTTCTCATGTATTTTAACAAGCCAACACTCAGGCACTTTTTAAAAATATTTGAGTGTGAAACAAACCCTGAAAAAGTGTAGATGGGCCATTTATCAAAAAAAGCACATCTTGAAAAGTTTTAGATATATGAAGCAAAAATATCCCAGCACTTATTCTATGTGTCAAAACTTTGGACCATAAAACTTAAAAAAACAATGCTGTGGTCGCCAAGTCTGACAAAAAACCACAGACCGAGCAGGTGTATCATTACCTCAACATCCTCGTTTGGTGTGGCATTTGTTCTGCATGCTATTTACCTCAAGACCTTCTGTGAGGCAACAGTGTTAACCACTGCACCACCATGCTGCCATTTACCACCATTTATGCAATCCATATGAGTCCTGCTTTACTTAGTGACCTCTGTCCTCCTGTTGCAGGTGTGTGTGTGCTGCTGCTGTCTGCACCGACTGTTTCTGCAGGTGAGTTGATGGAAGTGAAAACAATCAGTGAGACTCCAACAAGAACACAAATACATTTACTCTGTGTGTGTGTGTGTGTGTCCTCCAGTGTCTTTGTCAGTCAGTCCAAACCTTCGGCAGTTCTTCAGTGTCTCTGAGTTGTGTTGATGATGGACAGACAGCTGATGGATGGACAGTGAAGAGGACCAGAGGAGGACTCACTGAGGACTGTGGAGCAGCTGCAGGCTTTGGGAGGCTTCTTGGTTCCTCCTGTGTTCTGGATCGCTCCATCTCCTCTGATGGAAGTTACTTCTGTGAGAACCCATCTGGACAGCAGAGTGATAAATTGTCCATCAGTGTTTCAGGTAGAGACAGGGAGATGTTCCAGCGGTGTCTCTGTGCAGATGTTTCCAGAGGTTGGATGTAACATTACTGTTTTTCCAAAGACATTGTGTCATGCTCTGTTTGTGTTTCTGTTGGTTAGATAAAGGTGTGATCCTGGAGATTCCTGCACTTCCTGTGAGGACAGGAAGTAACATGACTTTGTGTTGCAGACGGAGGAATGGTGGCACAGTCAGAGCATATTTCTTCATTAATGGAAGTCATGTTGGGTCTGAATCTAAATCAGAGCTCATCATCACAAACGTCCAGCAGTCTGATGAAGGTCTCTACTCATGTTCTACTGACACATTTGGAGAATCTCATCAGAGCATTCTGTGGGTCAGAGGTCAGAACACTGACATCACTTCTGTTTTAATGACAAGCACTCACCTGCTGACCTGATAATGAACTGACTGAACCATCTTCATCCTCACCACAGCCTGCACCTCTCCTGTAAACTCTCCCGATACTTCTGCATGTCCGTGTACTGGGACAGCATCTCCTACTCTTTCCTCCTCCTCCTCCATCGTTGCCATGATAGCCGGTCTGGTTTCTGTGATTCTTCTGGTTCTAGTTCTGCTTGGAGCTCTGCTCCTCTATAGGAAATTAAAAGGTATAAAGTCTTTTAGATTTGACAGTTTGCAGTCAAATCAGTGTGGATCATATAAGAGAGTCTAGAGTGCAGCAGTGTCACATTCCTAAACCGTCCTCTGAAAGGCAGTGGGAAACCATTTTAACAGTGCTTCAGATGCTTTTTCATAATGATGATGATAATAATAATAATAATAATAATAATAATAATAATAATAATAATAATAATAATGATAAAAATGATGTGACAGCTGTTTCTCCTCTACCATCACGATGAGTGCCCAGGCCTATAAAAGGGTTCACTCTGTTAAGTTGTTAGAGTTTAAACCAGTGCAGGACCAGAGTACTGTTTAGTTTACTTGCTCTTGTACTTTAAGAAGTAAGTGATTAATTAATTAATCTTTAGCTGAGTGTTAATGTCCAATCTGGGCTCTACAATATATTTTGCATTAGAGTTTAAACAAGTAAGACCTGTGTGGTTTCATCTGCTTCTGACACACTTTATAATGTGAAAGTTTATGAGCTCTCATCTCTGTCAACAGGAAGCAGCCCATGTGTAAACTTCATATCCTGTGGTCTACATACCTTATATGTACCTGTGGCTGTAACAGGATATGGTGTTTATGCTGCTACTCTTTGTGTTTGATGCTTGGTCAGCTCAGCTGTGAAAGCATTAAATTAAACATAATCTCATCCTACTAACATATTTTCCAGGCACGTGTTACTGACTGACCTCCCAATAATAATAATATTAATGATAATAATAATAATAATAATAATAATAATAATAATGATAATAATAATAATAATCATTGTCATCATCATCATCATCATCATCATCATCATCATAATTAACAGGATGAAACCTTGAGCAGAACCTGGAGCCCAGATCTACTGTTTAACTGCAGTATAACTAAGGAAGGATTTGAAGTGCTCTAATAGAGTGATATGGTACTATAAGGTCATTAAGATAAGAAGGGCTTCAAACAAACAGTTTATTCACTAGAATATGTTTTTGTTTCCTGCTTCATTTATCAGGAAGGAGTGACTCCTCTCCTCTTTCAGATGTCACCTATGTTGATGTCTCCTTCACACAGAGAGCCAGCTGGACAGGTGTGTGTCACCAAAACAACCCACACACACCATCCTTTATAGTTTCAGTCACACACAATTTCTCACAGTGTGTGTGTGTGTGTGTGTGTGTGTGTCCAGACAAACATCCTGCTGATCCATTGAATGCCCACTTGGATGTAAGGTCTTACCCTTCAGGTAAACATGAGCAAAAACTGATGATGATGGTGGTGATTCAGTGTTCACCTTCACAACTACCTGATATTATTCCCTCATATTTCTGTCCCCAGGGTGTGCTCAGGTCAGTTATAGTCAGGTGGTCTTTAAAAAAAAGAAGAAGTCTGATGGGTTGACAGGTAACCTTGACAACAACTCCTGAAATCAAACGTCATCAGCAAATTCAAAATAATCACCTCAACCTGACATTACATGTTCTGTTTGAGCTCGTAGGGGGAGCTAGAGACAGCTTCTGTGCTCACTAACATTAAACACAAAATGTTAGTTCTGCTGGATCAGTTCAGTTTATTTTATTTTAGCTGTGAACTTTAACCACCTGAGCTTACAGGTGTAGGGGCAAGTGGAAATGTGGTCCCAAATCTTAAATTGCACAAAGTCAGTGCAAATCCAAAAAAGGAAGCAGGAAGAGAGGGCAACCCAAAAGTTGGATGAGGAGAGGAAGATCAGAGATGCACAGCTCCCTCCGCCAATCAGGATCTCGCCTGGACAACAACATATGACAACTCCATCACCCCCAACCGGGTGGACCTGAGTCTGGTTATGCCTGGGAGTTTTTCCTTCCCAGTGTCACCAAAGCACTTGCTGATAGCGGATCATAAGATTCTCTGTATGTATTATTGTAGGTTCTACCTTACCTCGAGGTGACTGTTGTTGTGATTTGGTGCTGTATAAATAAAATTGAATTGAACAGGAGAGGATCAGGGTTCCTGAGCGCACAGGAACACTCAGGTGATCTGTGTGTCATGTGTGTTTTACAGCACCGGCCCCCAGGCCACGGACCCGTGGTCCGTGAGACGTTTGGTACCAGGCCACGAGAGTTGAGCTTCGGGTATGAAATTTATGGTTTTCAGGGCCTTTATCGTTACATTTTTAAATGTTTTTATCATTAACTCGGTTTCCCTGGGTCCGTGTGTTATGAATAAATCCTCTTTTTTTTGTTACTGGTACTGGTTTTATTTTGTTGTATTTATCCACAACACCTAAAGGCCGGTCCGTGAAAATATTGTTGGACATATACGAAAAAGGGCACCACTGTTTTACAGCACAGAACAACAGTTATGAGGTGTTTCACACAGAATGACCAAAGCCACTCTGTAAATGAATGAATGCATGAATTAATCATTTTAAACATTAAAATGTTTGCAGTGATTTCCACTGATTTAGACTTGTGAACTGGCCAGGTCGTATCATCCCACTCACCTAAGGTGAGTGGTAACAGGATGCAGAGAGAGAGAAGACATTGTGGGCTGGGGAAACATGATGGAATAAAACACAAGCAGGGAAACAAGGCACCAGAACTCACACAACTATATAAACACAGACACAAAGAGGGAGACAGAGGGCAACAACACGGGGAAATCTAATAAACAAATCTAAACAGACTAACCTAGGTTATGTAGAATTAGCTCCACGCTGACAAACAGCTACCAAACAGCCATCATAATTCGTCATACAATGAGAACAGGACAAATCAAGAATTGACAATGACTAATTAATATTGTGCTGAACACAGGCTCTTTTCTACTCTGGAATATTCTCATCAATTTTCTTGATATTTATTTATAATCACCTCTGTTAATCCTTGATATTTATAATTGAGTGATCTATATATATTAGTGCTATTTCTTAAATGTGTAAAATCTATAATATAATGTATTGTTTGGAGTTTAGTCTGTTACTGTTACTATTTTTACCATTTCTTCTTGGAGCAACTGTAACCCACATAATTTCCTTAGGGATTAATAAAGTATTCTGATTCTGATTGTTTCAGGATGACCTGCCATTATCCAATGACACATCTGC
This sequence comes from Oreochromis niloticus, assembly GCF_001858045.2. NCBI lineage: Eukaryota > Metazoa > Chordata > Actinopteri > Cichliformes > Cichlidae > Oreochromis > Oreochromis niloticus. Next base: position 82,758,400 of record NC_031967.2, on the reverse strand, counting down.
TTACCTGTATCTTTTGCTCGTTTCTCCTCTTCTTTTCTCTTTTTTCTAAACTGAGCACCTGATGGCTTTGAACTTTTCTTGTCCATCTTCCATTGGTTTTTAATTTTGCACTCCAGTATGAACACAAATCCCCCAACCCGAGGATCACCACAACATATCCTAACAGACCTACACCTTAGTTCACAGATTCGCTTTGTCTAGGGTTTATTTCTGGGATTTCACACAACCCAGGATTCAAATCATGAATACATAATGGGCTTGGATTTACATCATTATGAAGGAAATGTGCTCTATTTGGAAGCAGCCGGCCCCCCTCCCCTTTCGACGGGTTGTGTGTGAGACTCTAAATAATCAAACTGTAAATTATAAATTTTAAATTGTTATTGATCCCTTTACCCCGAGTCCTAAAGTGTATATTTATTTTCTTACTCTTCTTATATTTATTGTTCGTTTACTTGCACTGCTGTAACTGGAGCCTCGTCGTCTCGTCTCTCTATATACTGGACTGTATATAGCGGAGATGACAATAAAGTTTATTTTGACTTCAGCAGCGAGCAGGCGCACCGAGGGCTCTCGCGCTCACTTTTCGCGTACAGAATTTCGAAAAAACATCGGTGCAAATTATAAGTCTGTATCATGATGTCTGGTGTTTTCGTGTTTGTTTTTGTTTTGTTTTATTTTGCCAGTTGGTTATTAGATGCTGCTCCAGCCAGCCAGAGATTCCCCCGCCGCCCCGCCCTCTCCTCCCTGTGCCGCAAGCAGCAGGCGCACTTCGCAAACGGAGGGCGCCCTTACTCCCAGCAAATGGGCGATAGAAAAGCGCTCGGTGCCTATGCCATTCCCAATATGCGCTGGCTGATGTCGGGGCAGCATGAGTACGATGCTCGTGATGGCGCCCCCCACCACGATTCCGCCCCGGGCAACCGCCCGTTTCGCCCATATCAAAAACCGCTACTGACAGAGCTTTACAAACTACAAACACTTTACATTACAAACTACGACACAGAACGATTAAAAAAAGAACGATAGTGAGAATAAAAATAGAGCTTTTACTGAGCTCCTGCTGTCACTGCAGCACTTTTCCCTCTGATGGAATAAGGAAGTCTCTGAATACGTCTCTATGAGCTTTTACTTTGAAGGTTGAAACCGAAAGTAAAACTTTCTTGTTACAGCTGGAAAGTTAGAGCCGTGTGATGTTTTGGGTGTCGGGTGGAGCAGAGTTGTTTATAGTCTCTGTCACAGGAGGATGAAGAGCCTCGTGTCCTTCCTGCTGCTCGTGCACGGTAAGAACTTTGAACAGTCTATAGTTGGGCTGCCGTCAGCCACAGGGGGATGTTTTCAGTTTTACCGTTCCCTGCTGCAAGTCAGTGAATAACAGAGTGCTGGGTGAGCCACACTCAGTCACAGCTTAGTCTGTTACTCTCCAGGTTTATCTGCTTTCAATCCATCCAGTTTTCATCCAAAGTCGCGCCCACGGCAAACACACGAAGTAGTTTTGTATTTTACAAATGAAGTTTTTTCTCCGACTGAATGCAGAGTTTATTTTAACTCTTATATGTTAACCCAGCTTTTTTTTTTACTTTTAAGAGCATGATTAGGATGTTTCACAACCTTTTCACAGTAAAGCAAGCGGTTGGCTGATCTCGGGTGACCTGTAGGAACTTTTATTAATGTCTTTCAAACAGAAGCAGCACAAATGGTTGACATTTGTGCTGCTTCTGCTTCTTCTCAGTTTTACGTCATTAATACACCATAATTACTGAGCTTTGACCAGGAATGCTCCCACACAATCTGCAGTGATCAAACGTTTGCATTTCACTGATTTTACTGTCAAAATAGGGGAGTGCTGCTGGTGTGCTAGGAAGAAGTTTCCGTGTGTGTTTTTTTAGCTGGATTGAAAAGGATTTTTACCCTGTGGCAGGAATGTTCAGGCTTAAAATGACTCTATATCATTTATGACAGATTATAGACCAACAAGTCATTTACAGCAATTTGAATAATAATAATAATAATTTTTTTGCCAATTAGCAGAAAATGTGTGTGTGAGGATTTGACTTACAGCAGACAGAGAAGCGCATATGCTGAATGAGCTGCTTTTAAGGAACTGCTACTAAAAAAACAGGAAATAAAAATGACTTGTGTCATGTGTGAGGACTTTACATCGAGTCTGAGGTCAGGTTAATCAGGGAAGGGGTGCAGTGACGTGAGATAATGAGCTTGTTTCAAATGTAAAAAGTGGAGTTTTGAAAACATAGAGGGTAAAAATATGAGCTCCCTGAGAAATGCTCAAAGTACAGAAACCTGAAAACGAAACATCTGGAATTCAGAGAAGCGCTGGAGTTTGAAAATGGAAAATTTCTCTAAAGTAGGACAGGTCCATGTGTCCTCTTTAACGTCAGCCTGTGAGCTGAGGATAGCAGCGGTTCGGGTATGATGGAGGGTTCTAGCTGCTCAGCAGTCCTGGCTCTGCTTCGTCCTGTTGTTGAGCTCATGATGCTCCAGATGTTGTCAGCTGGTGAAAGGTCCGGACTGCAGGCGGGGCGATTCAGCTGCCGGACTCTTCTCTTATGAAGCTGTGTTGCTGGAATAGATGAAGTCTGCGGTTTAGCATCCTTTGCTCAAACATGAAGGCCTTCCAAGAAAAACATGTCTGCATGGAGCAGATGTTCCTTTGGCTCCTGATCATACCTTTTAGCACTGATGGAGGCTCCTGATGGGCTTCAATATGTTTTCAAAGGTTTCTAGTGTTACACACTGTGGTCATTACTGGTACTAATTTAAAACCTGTTGTTAGAACTCATCCCGACATGTTACCCACCCTGTGGACAGACTGAATGACGACACTCTGGTTCTCTTATCAGTTTCCCAGAATGCCTCAGGGGTGGAAGTGTATGAGGTGTATGAAGGGGAGGAGTCTGTCCTGGTGCCCTGTCAGGTACCTGTTAATGTTTCCAGTAGCTCCACAGCAGTGGTCTGGGACCGTGATGAGTTCAAGATCCCAACAGTCCACATGCGTGTGCAGAGCAGAGATGATATTCTGAATGATCAGAACCATCGTTACACCAACCGAACATCGATGAAAGCCGACGCCCTGCAGACTGGAGACCTCAGCCTCACCCTGAGGAACCCTACAGTCTCTGATGGTGGAACCTACACCTGCATCGTCCGCAAATATGGAGAAGATCAGAGCAAGACACATGTGCAACTGAAGGTCAAAGGTCAGTGTGTGAAATCGTCAGTACTGTCGTTATGATGTGTGTACCGTAATGTGTGACTGGAGTCTGAGATGTTGTAACTCTGAGCTCACACATCACCACTGGCTGATAACTAGGGCTGCCACAAACGATTATTTTGATAGTCGACTAGTCACCGATTATTTTTGTGATTAGTCGACTAATCAGATCATGCATCCATTGGACGTAAAACGTACAGCTTATTGCACCAGCAGCATCTGCTCTTAAATAACTATCATTAGCTTACAGCTTTAAGTGTTTAAGGTATGTGCTAACTAAAAATAAAGACAAGATGATAGTTTATTAAATTTAAATGAAATTTGCAGATTGTTTCGTTGGAGTTTAATAAACTCAGCCGTCTGCTCCTTGCTATCTAAAATATAACAGGACACCGGAGTATATTCTCGAGCATCTCACACTTCTGATAATCAGTTGTCTGCTTGAAGTTTATTCATCTGTGTAAAAACTATAACTTTAATCTCAGCCAAACCGATTTACTCAGGAACAAATACAATACTGAAAAAAGCCAAACAATAACATTTTAAGTTATCTAAGTGACTTATATATCATGTTTAACCAGAGTAGCGAAAGACGGCGGTGGGTTTGAAAACGATTTGCTGGGAGTCTGGTGTTCTCACGGGCTCTAGTGAGCCTTGCCCCCGGCTAGCTATCGAGCTAGTGGGTAACAGACGTCTCCGAAAACGTCGGAGCGCTTTTTGAAAATATGTGGTGTCTTGATAAACTGAGCAGATATTTGAGGTTTACACAGCTACATTCTAGCCTGAAAATATGTTAAACGTTTATTTTGTGACCCAGAAAGAATAATAAGAGTAATATTAAAACTAACTAGCTGCCGCCATTGTTGGAAACTGAGCAGGGCCGCACTATGAATTCTGGGACACAGCTTCTTCTTCTTCGGGGTTTAACGGCAGCTGGCATCCTTGTACATGCAGTGCTGCCATCTTCTGTTTCAGTCCGTTATTACACTCTTAAATCCTACTACTTATTACTGCGTCTTTTGTGATCTTACAAAGCTTCAAACGACACGTCGACTATTAAATTTGTCGTCGACGATTTTGATAGTCGACGTATTCTCGACTAGTCGACTAATCGTGGCAGCCCTACTGATAACACACATTCCAAAACACTGACTAAAGGTTCGTGGAATTATACAGGTTCCATGGCCATTAAGTACACTCATGGGACACTTCATTAGGTACACCTGTAAGCTGTTCATTGATTTAAATATCTAATCAGCCAGTCACATGACACCAACTTACTGCACCTAGGCATGTAGACATGCTGAAAACAACCTGCGGAAGTTCAAACTAACCAACAGAATGGATTCAATTCAATTCAGTTAAATTCAGTTTTATTTATATAGCACCAAATCACAAGAACAGTCGCCCCAAGGCGCTTTATATTGTACGGAAGGACAATGATGGAGAAGGAACAATGACTTTAGTGACTCTAAATGTGGCAATAAGTGCTGGTTTGAATACTTCACAAACTGGTGATTTTCAGGGATTTTCCCTCCAATCATCTGTGAGTTTACAGACAAGGTCTGAAACACAGAAACACAGCAGCAGGCTAAGGCCACACCTTGGCCACACCTATCTGCTAAGACCAGAGCACAGACTCACTGGACAACAGAGGGGTAGCACATGTTTCCTGGCTTCTGCTGCAACATTCAGAGGTAGAGTCAGAGTTTGGTGAAAACATCATGAAAGCATGGATCCATGCTAACTTAAAGGCTTAGACAGCTGGTGGCGTGATGGTGTAGGGGAGATTTTCCTGAGACACTTTTGGCCACTTAAATACCAACTGGGCATTGTTTAAACCCCACAGCCATGAGTACTATTGCTGACCGTGTCCATCGCATAATGACCTCAGTGTATGCTTCCTGCAGGGTAACAAAGCTGAGATCATCTCAGACATGACAATGAGTTTACTGCACTCTGACGGCCTCCACAGTAACACATCTCAGTTCAACAGAGCGTCTTTGGTATGTGCTGGAACAGAAAAGTCACATGATAAATGTGCAGCGTGTGAGTGATGATGTCACATCTGAGCCATTAACAAGCAAAGGAACAGGATACCAGCAAGGTGTACCTAATAAAGTGTCCAGTGAGGCTCTGTGACAGTGACTCTGTAATGGTGTAAAATCTAAACTGAGAGATGTCCAAGTGTCTCCAGCAGGGGGCGTAATTCAACTTCAACACATATACACTCATTGCCACTTTATTAGGCACACCTGTTCAGCTGTTCTTTAATGCAACTATCTAATCAACCAATCACATGGCAGTAGCTCAGTGCATGCTGTAACCAATAAAATGTCTGCTTAGTAAGAACCTATCATCTTTTCACTTATAGGTTGCTGACATCTTGCTAGTTTAGCAGTTACTGCACATCTCTGAGCTGTAGATTGTACGGTCCACTTTTGTTACATTAAATAAAAATTGCATCTAAAATGATTTTATTTTGTGAATGAGCTCATTGATCAGGACGCAAAGTAGTGAACGAGTGAGGAAATCTGCTCTGAATTCAACATGTTTCATGTTCAGGTTTCTTCTGTTCACCATAGAGCGTCCTCCGACCTGGCCCTGGGTCCTCTCTGGCATCCTGGCTATCTTGGCTGTCCTGGCTCTCAGCAGTGGGATCGTCATGTGTTATAGATATACAAGGATGAAATGCCCAGCAGGTATGATGACCTTGTGTCTGTGTGTGCTGTTGTTTGGTTTGTTGTTGTAAACCAGAACTGGACAGGAAGTAATGAGTGAATGATTTTCCTCTTTTTCTTCCTTTGTGGGCACTCATTTCCCTGCAGAGGAAGGGGAACCCCGACATCCAAATGTGTGTTATCTGTCAGGAGAAGCTAGCTAATGTGAACATGGCTTAATGGTTCATTGTTAGTAGCTCTACATTGATCTGAGCTTTGTGCAGTTGTGGCTTGATGCTAATTTGCAACACTTGAGATTTGTGGCCCTAAAGACCTCCAGTGGATACAGTTGTTCTTATTTTTCTGTCCTCCATGACTTCAGCACTGAAACAATCGAACACTTTCTCTTTAAACTCCTGGTAGAATGATGTGTGGGTTGTTGGTGTTGTGTGCACACGTCATGTTCTGCTGTGTTCTCCTCACAGACAGCCAGGTATTGATGGTGGAGATTTCAGAGGGAGAGAAAACGTCTGTCCTGCTGCCCTTTAAGACCACAGAGGATCTTCCCCAGGACGCCACAGTGGAGTGGAGACTCACTGAACCCAAACACATGAAGGTCCACGTGTATGACAGTGGAAAAAATCAGCCGGACAAACAGGACGAGGTGTACCAAGGCCGCACAGAGATGAAGGAAGAGCCACTGAGAGATAAAGACCTCAGTCTGAAACTAAAGGAGCCCCGCGTTACTGACACCGGAGTCTACACCTCCACTGTCAGCAGCAAGGATGGAAACCTTCTTCAGAAAGTGGTGTCTCTCTCTGTCAGAGGTGAGTGGAACAGCTTTGATTGTTGTCTGGATCCTCCATATATCTGAACAAGATCAAACTGCTGCTGACACATTTTCATTTGAATGAATAAATGCAGACATTTTGATTAAACTTGCGAACTGAGAGAGCTGTGTGAATCCGATTAAGGCCTGCACAGACCTCTGAATGAAAAAAAAACATGGGATAACATCTGCCATTTAATTCCCTGTATAAGCTCATTAACTCATTAATTTCCACACTGTTTCTTTCTTCTACAGAACTTAATGGCAACATATTCATAACAATAATTTTTGTCAATAGATTTACCACTGTCAATATAACAACACAAAAATAAGGGTCCATCACACCACATGTGACACACACAGAACCAGAGTCCAAACAAAAGTTTGATCCATGCTGTGCAGCAGAGACTGTGATTCCTGCTGACTCACTGCTTTGTTAAAAACACAAATTCCCCAGCATCATGCTGAACAGTAGACACTGTAAGTTTCTGCAGGTGTGACAGAATAAATCCAGAAGATTAAAGAAAGCAGCAGATATCAAAACAAAGCAGCTGTTTGTGCAGCCTCACACATCAACACACAAGCAGTCGAGCTCAAAGTCAGAGAAACACTGAAAACAGGAGTGAAGAGCTGCTGGTTACACAGCAGAGGACATGATGGAGGATCAACCTCACTGATGTCTGTCTGTGTTCATGTTCTGCTGTGTTCTCCTCTCAGAGAGCCAGATGGAGACAGTGGAGGTGACAGAATGGAACAAATCTGTCCTGCTGCCATTTAAAACCAAAGACGACCTTCCACAGGATGCCACAGTGGAATGGAGACGCTCAGACTCCAAACACAGGAAAGTTCACAAGTTTCAGAGCAGCCAGCACCTTTCAGGTGAACAGGACGAGATTTACAGAGGTCGCACAGAGATGAACAAAGAGGCACTGAGAATCGGAGACCTCAGTCTGACCCTGAAAGAACTTGGCATCACTGACAGCGGAGTCTACACCTGTACTGTCTCCACGCATGGAAAAGTCCTGAAACAAAAAGTGGTGGTGCTCAGTGTCAGAGGTCAGTAAGCACATCACAGAGGCTGTGGTATGTTGTCATTTCCTGTTGTCAACACTCTGGACTCCATTGACTGTATGAAAAACATGAAAAAAGGAAATCTACACTACTGGCCAAAAGTTTTAGAACACCCCACTTTTTCCAGTTATTTATCGGAATACAAGTCGTTCAGTTCCAGTGAATAGCTTGAAATGGTACCAAGGTAAGATGTGAACTGCCAGAGAAATCTTCACTTTCTAGTTTGTACAATGCTTTCATTTCAAAGTGCAATGAAACATTTCACGACATAATTTTCAATAAAAAACTGGGGTGTTCTAAAACTTTTGACAGGTAGTACATCTGACCAAGCATAACCATCTTAAACTTAACATATAGGTAAATAAGCAGTTAGCAGTGGCATTGCTTCATTACTTTGTGTGTTAGATATTTAGTAGTTGTTCTGCCTCGATTAGAGTTAACATGTTCATAGTAAATCCCAAAAAGTTGATTCTGTTCATCTGGATGTCACATTTTCAGTGGGAGAAACGTTTCATCGTGTGTGCTCAGCCTGTGTGAGGTTTATGTGTGTATAGATGTGTGTATTACTTTGTGTGCCTCCGACTGAGTGTGAAAGAAACTCATCCCAACACCTTCCTACCAAGTCCAAGGTGTTCTGGTTGTGGTGTTTAGAGCTGCCTACAAGTGGGTTCAGGATCGAAGCCAAAAACTTTGATCTTTCACCATCTTACAATGCTGAGATTGCAGGCGTTCCCCAACTCTCTGTGAATGGTACTCATAGCCGTTGATCCTTGGTCATGAAAAATTGCATATTAGTGATCATGAAACCTAACCTAAACCTAACCTCCAGGGCAACTGTTCATTCAGTAGGCTTGTTTAAAAAAAACATTTTTCAACTGTATTTTCTGTTCCTGTTTTATCATATGTTATTCATTACAAAGAAAAGCTTATGAAGATTTATAACCTCCTTTGGGACCTGGAATGAACAATTGATAGGAACAAAGGAAACAAAGGTGGAGGAAGATAAGACTTCAGTTTCAGTAGTGAGTAAAAACTGGGTGGTTTATTTTGATCAACGGGTTAGAAAAGCAAGGGCTGAAATTTCTCTGAGTTTCTCTGTAAGCACTCATTTAAATCCTGCTGTTAAAGGTATTTTACTGTTTATTTGAATTTTTCTAAATATCTGGTAGGGCAAACTCACCTGCAGCTAAAGTATCATTGAGAGAGTGAAGAGCTGGTCCAGTTTCAGTGACCTAGAAGAAAACCACATTGTTCTTCCTCTACCCAAAGTACGACTAACAGATGGACTCTCCCTTCCAGCACCCTGGCACAGACTTTCCCAGGGAGGGTGAGGAGTGTGATCCCCCTATAGCTGGAACACACCCTCAAGTCCCCCTTCTTAACCTCATAAGACCCAAACTCTTCCACGGCATGCATTTTTAATTTCTCTTAGATATTTGGGCTGGTCGTAGGAGGTTAACCATCTTAAAGCCAACCAGACTCTGCTTCTTGGAGTGGAGTCCTGCTGACTCCAACTGCACACAAGGCCCATGACAGAATCCCAACAAGACAGTTGTTGTTGTTTTTTTTTGTTTTTTGTTTTTTTTCATGGCTTCTCCTAGTTTTTCCTTCAGCTACCACCCAAGCCACGTTCTGCTTAGCGTGCTGGTACTCATCAGCTGCCTCCTAAGTCCCACAGGGAAACAGAGCCCGATAGGACTCTTTCTTCTGCCTGATGTCTCAGTCAGAATGCTGTAGGTGATGGGAGTTGAAGATCTTACAGACCAGGACTTCTGCCAGGCATTCCCAGAGAAAGCTTACTATTTATTTAGGTGCGCCAGGTCTCCAATGCATACAGCGTCCAAGACATTCAGCTTCAGATTGATCATCAATCACATGCATACACGTGCTTACACGTCACACACATACACACATAGTGCCTTGCCTTTTGTAACCATAGGGGGGCTTTTACAATGGGAGGTGCTTGTGTGTACTGTAACTGTTTTCAATAAAAGCAGCAAGCGGAGGCCAGAGTTGAGGTCGTCTGTGGTTGGATTCAGAGTGCTTTCCTGACACAAAAGGGGGCCTCCCTTGGAAGCAAGTAAAAGATGTTTGTCTTGTTTGTCGTTAACGAGAATAAGTTTCTAAACCAGCGGGGCCTGTGGAAGCGCAGACCCAACATCTGTATTGTCTGTTTGTCTATTCTGGCAAGTACATTGAAAGTAAAGCAAAAAGATGGAGTACTTTTCCTTGTATATGTATACACATAAAAGGCCAACAAATGTGCCTGTGTGAACATTCACATTAAATAAACACTGTACGTGGAACTGCTTATATCCCTCATATACGCTCCTACAGGCTCTGGGGGTTTCCGATGATGCACTAAACAAATTTTTTTTCATGCCCATATTTCACTCCCTGTATGTTCATACGCCACTAGTTCATGTCCTGAACTTTGTCTTCTCTCTGCTGCAGTTTGTGATTTGTCCTGTTTGTTATGTGTGGTCGCTCTGATCTTCTTCCTCTACCCCCTCACCACCCAATAGATGGCTACACCTCCTTCATCCTGTTTTTATTGGAGGTCTCTTCTTTTAAAAGATCATTTTGCTTCACATGTGTTGCTCAAATGAGATTACCTGATCAGTGTGGTTCTTTCTTTGGTATTTTAGAGTTATTTTCATTATAAAGCACTCGGATATACTTTTGTTGGGATCTGACACTACATAAATCAAACTGATATGAATTAACTGCAGCACACAACTTCTGCCTGTCTATACAACTTGTCTTCTACTTTCTTCAGTCTACGAGCTTCAGACAGTGGAGGTGACACCAGGGGTGAAGCGTGTTCTGCTTCCCTTCAAAACCACAGCTGACCTGCTTGAGGACGTCAGAGTGGAGTGGAGACGTTCAGACCTTGAAGATGTGAAGGTCCTTGTATATGAGAACAGCCAAAAAAAGCATGAAGAGCAACACCAGGACTATCAAGGCCGCACTGAGATGAATGAAGAGCTACTGAGAACCGGAGACCTCAGTCTGATCCTGAATTTCCCTCAACTTACTGACAGTGGAGTCTACACCTGCACCGTCTACAAAAAAGATGGAGACATCCTGAAACAGAAAATAGTGATACTCAGTATCAGAGGTCAGTAAACTCATCTGAGGTCAGTAAATGTATAACTTGTGTCTGTATTTACAGCTCAAGTTGTATTTTATCAGGTTACAAGGTGGAAATAGTCGAAGTAACAAAAGGGAAGAAGTCTGTGCTGCTGCCCTTTAAAACCACTCTTGATTTGATGATGTCACAATCGAGTGGAGACGTGGTGATTCCAGAGACACAGTCCACACCTATCAGCACGGCCAAAACCAGCTAGCAGAACAGGGACCGGATTACAGAGGTCGCACAGAGATGAATGAAGAGCCTCTGAGGACTGGAGACCTCAGTCTGACCCTGAAAGATCCCCAAAAAAGCCACAGTGGTTTCTACATGTGCACAGTCTCCCAGGGTGAAGACATCCTGAGACAGGAGTGACGCTTACTGTCAGAGGTCAGTAAATGCATCACTAGAGGTCAGTAAATGTAGCTCCCTCCACCTACTGCTCTTTTAGTTGAGGAACTGCTGTGAAAACATCAAGTGTCCATTTTTGTTGAGTGTCAGATGCCAAATAGATTCACTTAATACACTCATTCTGAAACTGACACTAAAATAAAACAATATTTAAATGTTAACTATTAGTGTCATTTTATGGTTCTGCTTTGTCTTGAAATGAATAGTTTCCCATAGTTTTCTTTGATATCACTGAGTAATGGTTGCAGTCCTGATTCCGATGTTTCAAATATTCTTGATAACTCGCACCAGAGATTGAAGACAAGTTAAATGAGACTCTGAATCAATGTTGTTTGTTTCCTCTGAAGGAAAACATGGTGCAAGCTTTACAGAGCAGTTTCAAGGCTTCAGAAATAAGAGAAAATCCATGACTGATGGACCTTCTTCCTCTATGTAAAGTCGTCTTCCTCTTTTTTTCTTTTTGTTGTCTGTTGTAAAGTTGGTGTGAAATGTAAAGACTAGAGCTGCACCATTTAAAATGAATCTTTAACTCAGCGCACATCCTGCAGGTTTAAATCCAATATTTGCTAAAACCTGATCTCACATCAGAACCTGAATACTGAAAGCATCATTCATCTTTCTTTCAATCTACTTTACTGATCAAGTTTGTTTTATATATATTAAATATTTATTTATTTATATTAAGTGTAATCATGTGACTCAGTATTTGGTTCTTGGCATCAAACTGGAAATAGCAATGTTACATATGTTGATCTTTTGCTTGCTTCTTCCTGTTCTGTCTTCTCTGAACCAGGATTCCTGAATCTGTTCCACTCACTACTAAAGAAGCAAGTTAAATGGAGGAGAAGAGCTGGCAGGTAGGTCATTGTGCACAGCCGTCCTTCTCACAAATGTTTGATTAGAATTACATGCAGATCTGTGTTTGATCCAGTGTGTATCTCTGACTGACTGTTCTCTCTCACCTTTGGAAAAGGACGATCTTCCGGATTACCACAGGCTTTATATTAGGGCCACTTACTTTTCCCTGTATACTCTTCTTTGGTTCCACTTTTAGAAAACATAATCTGGGATGAACACCTGCTCATTCTCTGCAGCTGGATCCTTCACTTCCTGTCTGACAGACGCCAAGTGGTCAGACTGGGCAGCATCACCTCATCCCCCATCACAATGGACACTGGTGCTCCACAGGGGTGTGTACTGAGCCCTCTCCTGTACTCACTCTGCACCTACGACTGCACGGCCACTAGAAACTCCAACATCATTGTGAAGTATGTGGACAACACTACAGTGGTGGGTCTTATCACCAAAGGTGATGAGACGGCCTACAGGGAGGAGGTCAGTACCCTGACCCACTGTTGCCGAGACAACCATCTTACCCTCAACGTAGCAACGACAAAGGAGTTGATAGCGAACTTCTGGAGGTGCAGAGAAGTACACACCCCCATTACCAACATCGGAGCTGCTGTGGAGAGAGTGAGCAGCTTTCGTTTCCTGGGTGTACATCTGGCTGAGGATCTTACGTGGTCGGTACACACAAACAAAACAGTCTCCTTCGTTCTCAGGAGACTGAAAAGATTTGGCATAAGCCTCCACATCCTCCACCGCTGTGCCACTGAGAGCATCCTCACTGGATGCATTGCCACCTGGTATGACAATAGCACTGCTTACATTTATAGGTCGACATTCCTGTAATTGTCGATTTCGACACTATGCACTCCATACTGTACATAAATGTCATTTGTTTTGCAACTGCTGACCTCTGTATATTTAATTTTTATTTAATTTTGTATATGTGTATATGTGTGAATTCAAAGCAGAAGGCAGGTAAACTAACTACTGTGATCAGTCTGTCTCTATACAGCCATTTGTGCTTTGACTGGAGATTCTGATGCATCACTGATCTGCTGTGTTACACAGAACGTCCTGCTACAACGCCTCAGGTATGCCTTGCTCTGACGTATCTGCCTGGCATGCATCCCTGCAGGATTCCCGTCAGGGGAAAATTCTCGGTTGTGTGAACGGTGGAAACTCCTGAGGTCAAAGCCTTCAATTAAACTAACATTCCTAAGTGACTCAAGGTGTTATGGAGTAACTCTCTCACCAAGTCTTGAAAAATATAACCTTAAAAAGAGAATAAAAAAATAAGATGAAGAATAAAATAAAATACAGATCTTTACGACCAATAACAAAAAATTTATCTTAATTGATATATGCACATTTTTTATAATGGACTTCTCATGGAACAGGATCAGCAAATTCCTCTTTATTTTATGTAACGAAAGTGAAAGAACTTTACTAAAATCGTTGTGATTACATCAGTATGTGAAATGAGGAACTTGCTAAGCGCAGACTTGAACGCTGGGATGGTGCTTTGTGTTGGGTCTGACAGACACAGGTCCTCCAGTGCAACAGACGGGTTCATAGAGAGAACCACTTCTATCAGACTGAAACTGTTAGGTGAACAATGGACTAGTCTCCTACTCTCCCACTGACTGTACAAATACAGATGTATTTTTTAGTTGTTAATTATCTTACGAGTTGCTGTGATGTTGACGACATAGATTTGCAGTTTCATTTTGCTCTGCCCTGCCTACTAAGAAACCTGACACCCACTAACTTGCATACTAAAAGCGATGAAATCTTTAGGGGGAGGTGCTTTGCCGAGTGCTGGCACAAACAGAGAGTGAACAGAAAGAGCGAAAGAGACATGGGAATTGGAACTTCAAGGCTATCACTGTTTATACTATTTTATTTCTAAAAGAGATGCTTTTAGGACCTCAACAACAAAATCGAGCAGGTGAGACACAAAGTGGTGCCGGTTGTGTTATGGGGCCTAGGTTGTTGTGTGTTAATGTAGTGAGCTAAGCTGGCAAAGTCAGGAACAGTGTCACAGTGGTATATATGTGGGTTAAAACATCTATCATCAGCATGATAATTATTTACATTTTATACAACACTTTTTATCGGGAAGTAGTCAGCGTTTAGGAAATGTGAAAGAATAATATTTAAAAATGTTGAGTGAATTTTAAATTTGTTTTATTTATTAATTATTTTTTTTAATTGCCATTGAGTATAAAAAAATTTATTTTTAAGAGGAGCTGGCTAAGAAGGTGGTAGGAATTGCAACAAAGATTACATCAGTTTTGTCAATATAGTTTAAGGTACCAAAAGAGGACTGGACTGATTATACTCAAGGTACAATAATTTAGTCACAATATATACATAAATAAATACAATGTATAAATACAGTTCCCTCTAAGCTGCACGTGTGCGCAATTGCGCACTGCTGGCACGGTCTTTATTGGTCTTGGTCTTTATATATTGTATTTTGGAGACAGAGTTACAGGACTCTCTCCCAGACCACAGACTCATAATACAAGTCAGAGCTTTATTAAGATAAAAAAGAAAGAAAGAAAGAAAGTTGTCTTTTCAAAATTTCCAAACGTGTTTATATGCTACACAGGTCATGAACAAGATTTAAAAAAAAAAAAAATTAATTGTAAGTGGGCTAAAGCAGTTAATTAAAAGCAGTCTAACATAAATGTAAATGCTGTAATTTGGTTATTTTAATAAACCATGTAACTTGGATGGATTAGATGCTGGCGTGACCACAGTGCACAAATCTAATGTTGTTCACAGTGGTCCAAGGGACCACTCAGGAAGTTTATGTGTTCGCTCAGAAACATGAAAAATTAAAGGGAACATTGTTAGCTAGCCAAACTAAAGTAACCCTAAAAACACCACTGCTGTTTAATTTACTGTCTTCATTTATGTCTGAAGTAATAGCAGAGCTGTACGTCTTAATTTTTTTCAGAAATCTCTCAGTGAGGACAGGCTATATTATATTTAATTGTTAACTAGCGAGCTAACTCTTTGCTAACTTCTGACTCCATTAAGTTTAATAAATTCCATTTTCATGGATGCCTCAATGTTTAACTTAACTATTACACCTACAAATAATTTAAGACAGTTTGTTACTCTCAGGCATGCCACTGTGATTGTTTGGCTTATGGACCTGCAGCAGAGTTTGAGCCCAGACAAGTCCAATGATGTCAGACTTAAAGACCAGATTGTTCTCAAGGCCACGTTAATTTACGCTGTATTTCTTTCCTGCATTTCTCCTTGTAGATAGTAGAACAAACAAACAAAGATGAAGCTGTTGTGGGTTGTAATGCTGCTAGTCGACACTGTGTTTGGTGTCGCCGCCGATAACAAGAAGAAGAACATTGGGACTGTGATTGGGATTGATCTGGGGACCACATACTCATGGTAAGTCACTTCAGACTCTTTAAACAATGGCATGATGCCTCTGTGGAAAAAAATGGGATTGAGACTGAATTCAAACCGTTTTCTTGCAGTGTTGGAGTGTTCAGGAATGGGCGTGTAGAGATTATTCCAAATGACCAGGGAGGCAGAATCACCCCCTCCTACGTGGCCTTCACCAGTGAAGGTGAGCGTCTGATTGGTGATGCTGCCAAGAATCAGCTGACCTCTAACCCTGAGAACACCATTTTTGATGCAAAGAGGCTGATTGGTCGGACATGGGGTGACTGGTCTGTGCAGGAGGACATCAAGTACCTGCCCTTCAAGGTGAGCTTGTAAACTGAAAGTAAAACTTGTTGGTTCTTTGGGTCATGTTTGAGTGAAATTCTTGTTAAATTAATATTGTTGTATATTCCTGTGAAGGTTACTGAGAAGAAGAGGAAGCCACATATCCAGGTTGACATTGGTGGTGGCCAGGTTAAGACCTTTGTTCCTGAGGAGGTCTGTGCGATGGTGCTGACTAAGATGAAGGAGACTGCTGAGGCTTACCTTGGCGAGAAGGTACAAAAATGTCAGAGATTCTAAATCAGGGAAAAGGTCAATCTTAATTAACCCCTTTATGGGCTAATTAAGAGCGATAAGAGTGGGGACGCTCCGTTTAGCTTAACTATTTTTAAATCCCGGTAGCACTGCAACCACATAAGCTAGCGCAATGTGTTGTTTTTTTGTTTTTTTTTTATACATATGAAACGGGAGGAGTTACTTACATCTTATGTATTCAACTTGTCCTCGGCTCTGCAAAGATTGCGTAAAAAGCACTTGCAGCAATAAAACATTATATTCCAGAAACACAATTTGCTGATCCCATCAGCTATATATCATATATCATAGCACTTCCCATTTTGGAATAGACGTCAGTGCCAATTATAGCATGTTCATCATTACTTGCCCAAAACCAGAAGTGACGTCATATTTTGTGGGTAACATAGTTTTTCCTTTTAAGGCATTTGTAAGCCTGTACTGGTGTTTTTAAAAGTCATGTTTGACTTATTCCTTTTTTGTTAAGTTTCTGGGATGCTTAGACCTCAAATTGCTACTGTTATAATTTATTTTGGTGAACATCCTGTTTTTTTGCAAGTTTGCAATGCATTATTTATTTCCGATTTTTCCACAGTATTTAAAAGTTGGTGTATTTCAAATATAAAGCTGTGAAGACACTCAAAATAAATTTCCTGTGGTTGGAAACTACTTTGTGCAACTTTATTGTATATACAGTTTTGAGGGATAAAGCTCTTAAATTTATCTAACTAGAAAAACCCCAAACAACAATTTACATTTTTTTGTAGTTCATTGCGATTTTCTGCGATTTCTTTTTAGTTACTATGGACTTAATGCATTCATGTCATTAAAATTTGCGATATAATGATTGTATTGATTATTTTATTAATATGTATTGTGTTAGTTAGCAGCAGTTTCACACTGGTTCTTTTTTATTCCTGGGGCATCCAGAGACGGCACCGGACTCAGTTTCATTTCACAAAACCTTTATTCATCTTCAGTTGTGCATGGATCTTCTAGAAGGGAAGATGTGCAAATGGTAATGTTTGCACAAATGGTAATGTGCAAATGGCCTGTATTTGTATAGCACTTTTCTAGTCCCTAAGGACCCCAAAGAGCTTTACACATCCAGTCATCCCCCCATTCACACATTGGTGATGGCAAGCTACATTGTAGCCACAGCTGCCCTGGGGCGCACTGATAGAGGCGAGGCTGCTGGACACTGGCGCCACCACCAGTAGGCAAAGGGCACAATGACCAAGACTGTCCAAGCCGGGGCTCAAACCAGCAATCTTCTGATTACAAGGTGAACTCCCAACTCTTGAGCCACGATTGCCCCAAGACCAATATCCCTCTGCAGATCTTCACTTCTTTGTTTGTTACAACCAGTTTTATAGCAGCAACCCCATCATAAAACCCACATGGTGTGTTGTAAACTCTGTGTTTGTATATGTCTGTGCGAGCACGTGAGTACCTTTATGTGCGTGTACCTGTGTGTTTATGTGAGTCCATGTGAGTGACTGTGCGTGTGATTGTGTGTGCGTCGTAACAGTTAAAGCACTGTGTGTGTGTCTTATGTATGTGACTTCCTGCTGGTCATAAAAGTAATCTCCCCTCACGCAAGCTGCACCAAATTCCTTTACAAAACATACAAAACATATGACAAGCACTGAGACCCCCACTCTGCATCCACTGGGCCATTGGCCTCTTGTTGTCTTACTTTTACAGCTAAGCATGTGGAAATCTCCTGCAAACCTACTTCTAAGTTATGACAATTATGAGCTTTTATTACATTCAGGGACAAGCATCAGCATCAGCATCCCTCAACTGTAGCTTCCTGTCTCCTTTTATGACCGGCTGAACTCCCAGAGTCCATAAATTCCTCTCCCTCTACACAATTACACACACTCAGGGGCGGATCTAGAGAAATTTTCTTAGGGTGGCATGAGGGTGGCAAAGAAATCAAATGGGGTGGCAAAATCAAAGCCCCCCCCCCAAACACATATGCAGGTGGTTAGATATGGTTAAAATGATTCAAATGCAGGAACTATACATGCTTTTCATATAAATATAGTCTATAACTTAATTATTGTCTGTAGCCCACATAATTACACACTTTAGTTACATAAAACATGTGAGTTTTGATGTTATGTACTGTACAGCCTGTATAACAAATAAACATGTAGCCCAATAACTATAAAATACAAACACAAGTCTAACTTAAGTTTCACTGTTTTTTGTTAGAAAACAATCACATTGTTACATGTTAAATTACACAAAATGTCAGAAATCTGCACTGTCATGAACAAAAATTTTAACCCAATTTTTCATGATTTGTTGGATTAACCCACTGAGGTCTGAAATACAACCGGCCATTTTTGACTTCTTTTGAGTTTACGTTTGTATTTCACCCTCAAATTGTTTCATTTTATTTTTTTTCCCCCTTGCCTTGTTTGGTATCTTTTCAGCTCAACTGAATTTAGTTGTTTTTTTCACTGACATACTGCATTAGTACTACTATTACTATTAATAGTACTACTACTGATCTGAAATCACACAAAGAACTTAAAATCCTAGCAGTATTTTTTACTGTAAAAAAACCCCCACAGACATGTTGAGTAAATTTCTATAACATGAAATGCAAATATAAATTGTACATTTTGCAAACATATACAACTATTTATTTAAAAATGCAGCCAATACACCTGCTGGGTTTTCTTTTTCATTTTCTACAACCATTTAAAAATATTACTAAAACTAAAATGAGAGAACAATCAGGTGTCGCAATAAGATGCCCCAGTAAAAAGAAAGTTAGTCCACCAAAAGACAGAGGAGAACAGCACAGGGATAAACTTGCAGGCCTGACAACAGGAGGTGTATCACTCCGCTGGTTTTCTACTTAGTGACAGTGTTTACACTGCAATGTGCCTTTGTGACATTCATTAGTGCCCTCACTGACACACAAAACAAAATGACTACACAACAGAACAGCTACACAAGACAACACAACACACTAACTATACACTCCACACTAAACGTCACAAATCTCCCACATCTAAAAACTCGCTCGTTTGCTCGCTCTCTCTGTCTTGCTGCCATTACCGTCACTCCCAAAACTCTCCCCTCTTCCTAAGCAACCAAATCACATATGTTGACTTTTTTTTAAATTGGTCGACATGGTACATTTATCCACCAATAGGAAAGAGGTGGCTTTTTTTCCCTTTCTTTACTGTTTTCGCGCTGTCCTTAGAAAATGCTTAAAACACACACACACACAAAAACGTGACGACAGTATTTAGAAAAAAGCGTGGCTTAACTCTGGATTTACTGGCCTGTAATTAAAATTTAAAAACTTTAAAGTCTGAACTTTCAATGTGGGCTGAAACAGAGACTCAGCGTGGCTGCAGCTTGTTGCTATGTCAGCTTACATCAGTCATGTGATTTGGAGGTGCAGCGTGTCCGTGGACCACAGAGGGTTAATAACACTCACCTTCCTTCCATTTCTAGAGTGTAACATCCAACCACCTGTGTAAAATCTGAAATTCCCATGGTGTTGTTCAAAATGTGTTCTGGCACAATCAGAAGCATCACTTGCTACTGAAAACAAGAAAAAAGCCGATCCTGCTATGGGCTGAACCATTTGTTAATGGTGGAGGGGGGAACACTATGCAATATATTCAGTTTTAGCATTTATATTCACTGCTGACTATAACTACTCTCAAACTGTTAATGCTATCTTATTTTAATAAACAACACTGTCATATGCAAAACTGGGGTGGCACTTGGGGTGGCAAGGGTACATTTTAGGGTGGCACTTGCCACCCCATGCCACCCTTCTAGATCTGCCCCTGCACACACTCTCAGGTCTATAACTAAACCAAACTGAAACACACAGACAGATCCTTCCCTATTCCTCTGATCTACTGCTGGACTCTCTCATCTAAGCTAATAATTCTTTTCTTGTAGTCACAATAGCAACTTGAAATATTCCCCAAAATGGCACTACAGCATGTAAAAATATAAAGATAAGCTGTTGCGGACTTGGCTCTATGGTAGGCATTACAGGGTTAAAGAGTTAAATGGTCTATCATGAAATCTAACTTTATCCTTTTTCCTCAGGTCACACATGCTGTGGTCACTGTCCCAACCTACTTCAATGATGCCCAGCGCCTGGCAACTAAGAATGCTGTTACAATTGCTGGTCTGAATGTTATGCGAATCATCAATGAGGCGTAAGCATCCAGTCAAAAATGAATTTGATCATCTGCAATTTGAAACTGCCAAACAATGTCCCTGCCCTCCCTCTGAAAAATAAATTCTCACTGTATTCTTTAGAACTGCTGCTGGTATTGCTTATGGCCTGGACAAGAAGGATGGAGTGAAGAACATTCTTGTCTTCGATCTGGGTGGTGGCAGCTTTGATGTTTCTATTCTGACCATTGACAATGGTGCATTCCAAGTGGTAGCCACCAATGGTGACACTCATCTGGGAGGTGAGGACTTTGACCAGCGTGTCATGGAGCACTTTATTGAGCTGTACAAGAATAAGACTGGCAAAGATGTGCGCAAAGACAACCGTGCTGTGCAGAAGCTGCGTCGCGAGGTTGAGAAGGCAAAGAGGGCACTGTCTGCCCAGCACCAAGCCCGCATTGAGATCGAGTACTTCTTTAAGGGACAAGACTTCTCTGAGACCCTGACTCGTGCCAAGTTTGAGGAGCTGAACATGGTGAGATATTACTTTGGTTCTGAAAATATTGTGTACCAACCCCTATTGGAGAAGTGGCTGAACAAGCTTTTTAACTTGTGTGTTCTTTAAAACCCAGGACCTTTTCCGGTCCACCCTGAAGCCTGTACAGAAAGTGCTGGAAGATGCTGAATTGAAGAAGTCTGATATTGATGAGATTGTCCTGGTTGGAGGCTCCACTCGTATACCCAAAATCCAGCAGTTGGTGAAGGAGTTCTTCAATGGCAAGGAGCCATGTAGAGGCATCAACCCTGATGAGGCTGTGGCATACGGAACTGCTGTGCAGGCGGGTGTGCTTTCAGGAGTAGTGGACACTGGTGAGTCATAACTCTTACAAATATTTTATTAAATAGGGTTGAGCTTTCAAATTTCAACAAATGTTAACAAAACCTTTTCCTTCACTTGCAGGTAATGTGCTTCTTATGGATGTGTGCCCCATGACCCTTGGTATTGAAACAGTTGGAGGAGTAATGACCAAGCTGATCCCCAGGAACACAGTGGTGCCCATCAAAGAATCCAAGATGTTTACTACACCCTCTGATGACCAGACAACTGTCGCCATCAAAGTCTATGAAGGTAAGAGCTTAGATGTTGTTGTTTTTTTAAGTTGCCAAACAGTGTTTTTATAAAAAAAAAAAAACAATCCAATGACAAGAAATGTGTGACACTGGAATTTAATGTTCCACAAGTCTAATTGTGAATGTTTTTCCTTTTCTTTTTTTTTTTAGGTGAGCATCCTTTGACCAAAGACAACCATTTCCTGGCTACCTTTGACCTGACTGGCATCCCCCCTGCTCCTCGTGGTGTACCGCAGATTGAAGTCACCTTTGAGATTAATATCAATGGCATTTTATGTGTCACTGCTGAGGACAAGGCCACAGGCAACAAGAACAAGATCATAACTGACCAGAACTGGCTAACACCTGAGGACATCAAACGCATGGTGAATGACGCCGAGCACTTTGCTGAAGAAGACAGGAAGCTGAAGGAGAGGATCAATGCTCACAATGAGCTGGAGGGCTACGCATACTCCCTGAAAAACCAAATTGAATCCATTGAGAACGCAGTGGAGGAGAAGATTGAGTGGTTGGAGTCCCACCAAGATGCTGAGCTGGACGACGTCCAGACCAAGAAGAAGGAGCTTGAGGAAGTGGTTCAGTCCATTATCAGTAAGATCTGTGGTAGTGCAGGTGGTCCACCAGCAGAGGGCAGTAAGCAAAATGAGAAGGATGAGTTGTAGGCAAGTCTGAAGTCTTAACACTCCTTGACCCTCTGGCATGTTGGTGTACATATTGGACTGATGGGACTGAAATTGTCACAGGAGTGGTTGGGAAGGGGCTAACAATAACAAGTGACCATACTGAATGTAGCTGACGCTAAAATGTTTGTGTGGGTTGCCATGACACCAGAATCGCGTCTGAGATCGTTATATTGTTTTCTATTTGTTTTCCTGTATTTAGAACTCATGTTTGTGTAAACTTGCAGTAGAAAGAGACAATCTATGAGTCCAGTGATACATTTTTCTTATAAAAAATGTTTCTGTTAAAAATGATCCTGAGGTAGTCACTTCCTGTGAGACGCAGGAACCAGAAGTTTTGTGCGGGAGAGACAAGACAATGATAACATGGAATCTGCAACTTTTCTACTGCTGGTTTTAGCAGGCGTACACAGTAAAAAAATGCTGGTTAATTTGTTAAGCACTTGTGCACTTTGTGAAAAGTAATAACTGGTTGGATGGATGTCATATGTGCTATTGATATTATTTTACTTGTTTCTAGTTTTCATGGCGCTCCATGATTGTGAGAGGAATAAAAAAGAATTGTGGACATCAGTACGAGGCGTTCTTTTGACCAGAGTCGATACACTGAATTTCCTGAAATACTTTAAAATAAGTTTCAGTGTGTGGCTGTAACTCAGGTGGTGGACCAGGTTGGTAGGTATCTTGCCCAAGATACCCATGCTGCTAATGATGATGCCTCTATGTGTTAATGATAGATAACGATAAGATAGATAAGAAAGATAAGATAGAGGATGCCGATTGTTACCTTGCTCTTTATGTACGCCAGTATAGTAAAACAGGCCAGCTTTCAGTCATAAAGTGTGTGAAAGGTTATAGATTGCTGAGCAAGACAGGAAACTGTGCAGAATACGACGCTTTGTGCAGAGCTGCAAAAGAACAGGATGCAGACAGGAAGCGGAACTAGGCAGAATGTAGCGCAGAAGTTGTTTTAAACGAAACTGTGTGTGATGTGTGAGTGCCAAAATAACAGACTATATTATACGCATCCAGCTTAATGCTTCAGATCTGCAGAGCAAGGGTGTAGATTTGGCATGGATGGAAGGGACATGACCAATATCCAGCAACTATTGAATTGTCCCCACCTATAATTTGATCTCTTCGAATAAAGAAAAACAAACCTGATACAAAGACTAAAAACAATCTGTCAACGTCTCATTCACCTAGCGGTGCAGAAAGAGTTAAATTACGTTCTCTACTGGAGTCCTACCTTCTGTGAAAAATATGGCCAATGTGATTGGCTGTGCCTTTCAGGGAGCTCTGTTTAGTTTTAGCAGCGGTAAGCCTGCGCTGCGAGGACCTGCAAGGAGGAGAGGAGGATGGCAGCAAAAAGGAAGAACCTGGATATAAGAAAGTATTTTTCAAAGGAACCTGTAAGTCACTTAAAGTCAAGTTCACTCATAAAATGAAAATGAGTGAAAAAAATGCCCCTCCTGAAAATCTCCCTGAGACACCATTCTCCCGAATTTCTCCCCATTTTACACAACAAAATTGAAAAACCCGATTGACCTAGCCAATTCCAGTTTCCAACAATGGCTACTACTACCGCAGCTACTTAGTTTTAATATTGCTCTTATTACTCTTTCGGTCTAGCAAAATAAACTTTTAACATATTGTCAACTTCAAATATCTCAGCCGGTGTTGTGCCAGAAACTGATTTCCAATGTTTTTATGCGTAATATCGTTACGTATGTTGCTAATTACACTTTGGTGAACATGTAATTCAAGTAGTTATATATAAAATTAAAAATTTACCTGTTTTTCAGGTATCTTTGTACCTGTGTTATTGTACCTATACAATCAGCTCCCTTTTGTGCACTTAAAATATATTTACAGAACTATTTTTGCATTTCTTGCAATTTCAGCTGTCCTCTTGGCCAGATTACTTTTAAAAGACACATTTTTAAAGTAAACAAGAATTTTTTTTAACTGCATAAATTAAGGATACATATAAGTCACTGCCAAAAACTGATTACCTTCTTACTGGAATGTTGTTTGTTGCTCCAGATGACTTGATATCATTCATGAGGGATACATTTGACATATGTTTCACATATTATAGACCAACAAGTTATTTATAGCAGTTTAAGTACAAACAATCAGTTTTTGGCAAATGCCGGAAATCAGTTTTTGGCAGACAATCACTTTTTGGCACAACACATTAGACATTAGAACTTTTTTAAATAATGTTTGGAACAAATTCAAAGAGAAGCTACAGATTCTTTTTTTCGTCAGAGGCTCCATAGAGAACTTGGTGATTCATTCAAACATTCAAACCTTCTCTGGAATTTTGTCTATCTCAAGATTCATTGACGATGCAATGAATAGAGAAGCAGTGAATACATTACAGTCCTTAAATGGACAGCTGAATTTTTTACTGACTGCTTATGAAACCAGACAAGGAACTACATCTGAGAACAGACTCGTCTTGCTACCTCCACCTCTCATGACTTGCTCTCAAGGTCGACCGTGATACAGCATTTCAAGAGAGCAAATATCTCATTTAGTATCTCTTGGAATGAACTGGCAAAGCATTGCAACATGCTTAGGGGTTAGCTCCCGCACTCCGTACAGGCACAGAGAGGAGCTTGGCATTGAGCCACTGACTTACATAACATTATCTGATGAAAACCTGAACAGGGTTGTTAGGGAAATTCTTCAGTATACCACAAATGCAGGTGAACGATATGTGCATGGCAGCTTGAGGTCACATGGGTTACGCATTCAAAGGTGGCGTGTAAGACAAAATCTACAAGAAATTGACCCCTTTGTACGTTCCCTTAGAAGACGCAATGCAATACGTCGACTACTGTACAATGTTCCTTTCCCCAATCAGTTATGGTCAGAAAATTCTAAGAGAAAAACAGTCCTGATTCTAAGTCTATAGAGAAATGGATTATCTAAAGCAAAATAACTCATTGTTTTATTTACTCCAACTTGTGCATATCCTTGACCATGTCATAGTTTCCCCATACATAACTTATATTTATTTAATTTTTCTATAGGCATATAGATGGAAACCACAAACTTGTGAGATGGAGGATGGTGTTCCATGGCTGAGTGGATGGTTTCAGTAGAACCATCATCTACCTTGCATGTTTAGATAACACCAGGGCATCAAGTGTTTTGTCACTGTTCATGGTTGCAGTTCAGAACTTTGGAATGCCATCCAGAGTGAGATGTGATCATGGACTAGAAAACACTGGTGTTGACCGTTTCATGCTTTACAGGCAAGGACTGAACAGACATAGTGTTATCACTGGCAGGTCAGTGCATAATCAAAGAATTGAGCGATTATGGGCAGAATTAAATCGAGTGGTCTCATATCATTTTGTTAATCTTTTAAATTTTATGGAGGCGCATGGTGTATTAGATTCACTTAATGAGGTCCATTTATTTTGTCTTCATTATATATATTTGCCACGTATTCAAAGAGCTGCCACAGAATTTCAGAACCAGTGCAATAACCATGGACTTTCAACACAAGGCGGACAAACCCCTCTTCAGCTGTGGCAAAGGGGCATTGTCAGCAATGCAGGAATACATAACCCAAATATGAATGGTATTTTGGAAATGACTTTGGTATTGATGAATGTAGACCACTGCCAGAGCTGGAGACAAACAATAATGTCGCTGTTCCAACAATTAACATTTCCATCAGTGACACCATAATGGTTACACTTCAACAGGCCTTTGATCCATTTGGAGATGATGGCAATAACGGTGTAGATTTATTTTGCAACCTTGTTCGTTTTCTTGAGAGACAATCCTAAAATATCAATAAGGCCTCTGGAGAAATTTCATTTACTGTACTTGTGGTTGTGCAGCTTAAAAAGAATACAATGCCAAGACTGTTGTTAGTTCAGTATTATTAGAAGTTTAGTCACAGCTTTAAATTTCAAGAATGCTACTATCAACCTTTACATGCATGTTGATGGTTTGTATATAATTTTAAAGAATTTATGAGTTGTATTACTTGTGTTTAGATTTTACAACCATGTTTTGTTTTAAAACACCTTGTTAAAAGAAAAAAAATTAATTTGTCCAACAACATTTTATTGAGGTTTTTGGTAATCACAATCACCAGGTGTATTGTCTTGGAACAAGATGACTCAAACTGATAACATTAACATTAATACAGTCAGTAAATACATCAAACATGGATCACTGATCAAATAGAAGTGTCAGTGTCATTTAGCAGGCTAATGTAGCTACCACCTCCCACATTAATACAGAAGATTTAGTATAAAGTAATCTTAAAGTAAGTCTCCAAAAGTTGAATCTGTTCATCGGGACGTAGCATTTTGTGGGAGAAACGTTTCGTCACTGATCTAAGTGACTTCTTCAGTCTCAGCTGACTGCAGGTTTCCCCAAACCTTATAAACAGTACATTTGCATAATGACTGAAACCAGCCCACTGAAGGAACAATGGGCTGTGAGGTCAGTTCCTTAATCATAATTATGCAAATTCCCATGACCATTGATCAACAATCACTGACCAAAACCCACTGATCAAAGAACACTGATCAATGGCCATGAGTACCATTTACAGAGAGTTGGGGAATGGCTGCAATCACAGCATTGTAAGATGGCGAAAGATGTACCCTTAGGCCCCCTCCTCGATTCAGAGATGGTCTTTCCCTTTTCACGTAAATGGCCTCCTTGACTCCGTGCTCAAACCAGCGTTCTTCCCTGGTTTGAGCACGTCCAGATGAACAGATTCAACCTTTGGAGATTTACTTTCCTGGATGATTGAGAATGCATCAAGACCTTAAAGTAAGCATTAACTTACACTCGGGTCACAAGTACAAACAGCCACTAATATTGAAATAAATGCCACGGTCTTTACTGTTTTTAATGTGGATGCTGCTGAATAAATTAGCTAGGGCTAAAATTTTATAAGGGTAACAAAGTGCATTGCTAAATCAGCAAAGCACATTTCATATTTCGCAGTTGTACAGTTAAGTGACAATCTGTTTTGTTCTTACCTTTTCCTTGATCTGCAGTTCCAGTTGCCAAAGTGTTTCTGGGTCTGATATCACAAAGACTGCCCCACTCCAGTTGAACTCCGCGGGTGTTAGCTGGTCTAAAAAGTTCCCTCATCTCACTTTCCACCGTGCTGTGGGTAACAGTGGGTGCAGTTGAGCCGTCCCATCTCGATCAAGTGACAAGGACAACGATGTGACCGTTTCAGGAGATGATAAAATATTTCTTAACACCCCGATAGCTTGCTGAAGAACTCGAGTTTCTTCTCTCCCCTCCATGCTGTCAGACACTTGAAAGTGACCCGCTCGTGCTTCTCAGCCAATCACAGCAATACAGACACCCAGCCTTCCGTTTCCATTAAACTCCTTCCATTTCCACTATACTCTTCACATACATTATTCTTTTGCATACATATATTTTCTTCTGACATGTATGCATTCTCTTCTTACATACATATATTATTTGTGAGATTAAATGCATATTGAATGCATGTAAATGAGAGCAAAATGTAGGAATGCATAAATGAAAATGCATGTATGTTAGAGGGAAAATGTGTAAATATGTACATTAAAATACATGTATAAGAGAGCACAATATTGCAATGTGTGTGTTAAATATGTGTAAACATGAGAATAAAAATATCTAAATATAAAAATTAAAATAAATCTATGCGAGAGTGAAAGTATATGTGTGTGAAAGAAGAATATATGTATGTGAGAGTGAAAGAATGAATTTAGGCTTGTATGGCCCCTCATACTACAGTGTGCGCTGTACACCTACTTACTGGTTTTGTCGCATCAGTCTGTGTCTCTGAGTTAATTTGTGTTTCTCCTACAGCTCCAGACCGCCCAGGCAGAAAAAATGTGCGTGCTCTTCGTGAGCTAGTTCCCAGCTTGTAACCAGCACGCCTTGCTATCAAGGGCAATCATTGGTTAATTGTCATCATGCGACTGATGCAAGCCAGATCCTTTTACTTAGTAAAAATGCGATGAATAGTTAAATATTACTGTTGAGGGGCACAGAGACGACTCCGCACGCACACACACATTATAAAAAATGTAATTAAAAAAACAAGATTTCCTCAACAAAAGGGCACTTTGGTCACCCATCAGGAAAAGCCCCCCCCCATTCAGAGTTGGACTTGCTGGTCTCGAAAAGCGCTATATAAATGCAATCCGTTATTATTATCATAATTATTATTATTATTAACTTGACAAACACTGGTGACAAAGACCCCAAAGCGCTTTATACATTCAGTCATCCACCCATTCACACACTGGTGATGGCAAGCTACATTGTAGCCACAGCTGCCCTCAGGCGCACTGACTGAGCCAAAAAGGGGGGAAAAAAAGAAGAAACAGGGCAGGGTTCGGTGGTTGAATCATCTGTCACCACCAATGCCAAAACAAAATCTATGCCCTTGCCCTGTAATAACATAGAGCAGAGCAGGTACCTGAACGCTACTCCAACAGAGATTGGGAAATCTTTTTGTAGCCTAAGCCTGCTTTAAATTTCTCAATAACTTTAGTCCTGACCAGGGCCGTGCAGAGACGTTTAAAGGGGCGGGTGCTCAAAGTTAAAAAGGGGCACATTGAACCAGGCTGAATAACAACAACACACATTCATCAAGAATCTAATATGGGATCGCATCATACTACATTACTGTTGTGAGGTGGCAACAAGGCAAAGCAAACGTAGCCTATGTTTTACCTGATGGGTACAATGTTGCTGTTGAGGGGTTGTTGCTGCTCCTGCTGCTGATAGTGCTGGAGGGCAGGGCTGTGCTGATCTGAGACTGTAGACATTAAAATGTTCATAGGAGAGATGGTAGCTGACTAAACAAGTGTTATGAGATAATAACTAAACGCAAAGAACATAAGAAAATGGGCTTGGAACCACAAAGCAACAAAAAACTGTGAGAAATAAACAAGGCTCTGCCTGTGAATCACACTGCTTCTCTTCTTCTTTCCATCCCCTCATTTCACATATCACTCTCCACTTGCTGTCTATCTGAGAACAAGGCACAACTTGCTATTGCAATAAACTATTATATAATTATCCACACCTAACAACTGCTGCATTTAATCTATGATAAAATGATGACAGAAAAATGTTATAGAAGCAAAACATTCCAGTTGTGCTTATTATTATTTTTACACTGGAATACCTCTCCAACAACTGGTACATGTGTTAATGTTACCTGTGTTCTTTGTAATCCAGCTGCTGAGGGATCCACTGCCTTTAGTAACCTCACACAGCTCCTACTGTTTCCTCCTCATGTCCTTACCAGGCATGTCTGGACAATGTTATATCATGAGTAATAATTTAAAAAAACCATATACATAAAACACACACATGCACGCACACACAGGGACATTTTAGACCTTCAGAATACTGTATATAATGTAGGCATCATGGTGCTGATCCAGAATCCTTCCCTTATTATTTATTACTAGAGCTACAATAATAAAGCAATGAGGGAAAAACAATAATAAATATGAAATAATGTATTTATGATGATTCCATTTGTTTCACTAACCACTCTGTGCAGGCAGAAAGCTTATTACATTTTTAAACTGTAGAGATACAATAATTTTACTGCTATAAAATCAGCATTTTAAAATATAAATCTACTATAATCTGTGTCTTAATGCATGTTCTTTAAAATACAGCGTATGTTTTTTTAAATATTATAATTATAATAATCCATAATTATGTGGACATGCATATTAGATGGTTTTTAGTGAAATATAATCCCTCCAGAAAGGCAGGAAAAGCCCTGTAACTTACTTTAAAACTAAATATGTTCCCTAAAACGGTGACAGAGCTACAGACCCATGACAGCCTTACCAAGTGAGCCAGCAGCTATGACCAGCACTACTTGTGCAGTTAATAAAAGGACAGCTAATGTTTGTCGCGCTGTTGCACACACAGCACGCTCATTTGTTTCAGTTCGTCAGTTGTCACAAGACAACTTACCAACGTGTACGTAATAAGCTAACACTCCTGTGTGCTATACACTACAGTGTGCGCTGTACACCTACTTACTGGTTTTGTCGCATCAATCTGCCTCTGAGGTAATTTGTGTTTCTCCTACAGCTCCGGACCGCTAAAAATGCGTGTGCTCTTTATGAGCTCGTTCCCAGCTCGTTCCCGGCTCGTAACCAGCGCGTTCTGCTGTCAAGGGTGATCATTGGTTAATGGTGATCATGTGACTGATGCAAGCCAGATCCTTTTATTTAGCAAATTGTGATTAATAGTTAAATATTATTGTCGAGGGGCACAGACAGGACTCCGCACACACACACACATTTAAAAAATATATATATATATATTTTTTTTAAAAGTTGCCTCAAGAAAAGGGCACTTTGGGCACCCATCAGGAAAGGGGCAGGTGCTCAAGCACCTCTAGCCCCCCCCTCTGCACGTGCCTGGTCCTGACCTGTCTGGTGTCTAAATCCAATCGAGAATCTGTGGCAAGATCTGAAACCTGCTGTTCACAAACGCTGTCCATCTAACCTGACTGAGCTGGAGCTGTTTTGCAAAGAATGGGCAAGGATTTCAGTCTGTAGATGTGCAAAGCTGGTAGAGACATACCCTAAAAGACTGGCAGCTGTAATTGCAGCAAAAGGTGGTTCTACAAAGTATTGACTCAGGGGGCTGAATAATTACGCACACCCCACTTTTCAGTTATTTATTTGTAAAAAATGTTTGGAATCATGTATGATTTTTGTTCCACTTCTCACGTGTGCACCACTTTGTATTGGTCTTTCACGTGGAATTCCAATAAAATTGATTGATGTTTGTGGCTGTAATGTGACAAAATGTGGAAAAGTTCAAGGGGGCCGAATACTTTCGCAAGCCACTGTATAGAAAATGCAGCCATTTATAAAGCTCATAACATCTAAATAATTGTGTTCCATTCAGTCGAGTGTCTCTGCACAGTTTTAATGGTCATTGTTCACTTTAACCTCATGGTGGCAGTGTTGTTACACTGGATCATGAACATTTAGCTCTCCACAGAACACTTTAATCTTTCCTTTAACATGTCACTGATTCATGGTTTTTCACAGTGAACTTATTTAAAACTGATTCAAACCCTGTTCATTAAAAGTTAGATATTGGAATCAGATATACATGACCTGAAAAAATGAAAAGTTTAATGTTTATTTATTATTCATTTGTCTTTGAGTTTGAGCGTCGTCTCTATGATCCACCACGGGGTGCACTTCAGCATCTCTCTTCCCACAGCCCTGAATCCAGCGCTGTTCCTGCCTGATTACCAGTGATTAAAATCCAGAGTGGTTTCTGACTGCTTGATGGCCACAGGCGGCTTCTTCTCTGGTGGCTATTTAATGATTCCTGTTGGTCACAGTTTGATCCACATTTCTTCTCTTATGCTTTTTAGGCATGTGTCCTAATGTCTTTAAGTCATATCTCTGTCTCTGTCATCACCTCAGTAGAAGAATAATAGAGTAGAGTAAAACATATACATTCAAGGAAGCTGCAGTTTTCCATTCTGTTCATTTTGATATTATCTCTTTAAAAACTGTTTAAAAAATGTTGTATTTAAACACTGTATAAGAATAGTGTTAAATACAATATACAGTAAAATATATAGTTTTTAAATTCACTATAAATTCACTATAATCTAAGTTAGCAGAAATAATAATAATAATAATAATAATAATAATAATAATGACATTCAATTTCAAGATTTTCTGAACTATGTCGTTGTGTCACTATTAGACAGGCTGAGGTAACCACCTTGTTAACATCTAAGTAGCTATGTTAGCTCTACTTCCATAGAAAGAATAAAAATGGAGAAGGAAAGAAGCTATGACTGTTTTTATTGATGCTGTACATACCATGTGATATGAAACAAAACACAGCCCATTTGTACAATCAACACTTCTCACTGCTGAACCAGTCTGACCAGGATACTGACAAACACGCACACACACACACACACACACACACACACACACAAACTGAACAGCTTCACACAAGTATATACTAACCCCTTTAGACTTGCAACCATGCACAATAAGCAAACAGCCAATTACACAAACACAATTGCACACAAACAGAAGCCCCATGGGTCCCTCGTGGGTTTTTGTCACAGTCTGGCAGGGTCAGACTGTATGAAGTGTTGAAGAGGACCCAAAATGCAGACACCATGAAACAAAACTTACATGTTAACAGAAAGCCAGCCGTTTATTAAGGCTGGTGAAAAACTTTACCAAACAAAAGGCAGTGGAGAAGCTAAACAATAACTTAAACTGCAAAAGCTAAGACAACATGAAAACCCAAAACATGAACCCTAACATGGACACAAAAATACCCAGAGCACAGAACCAGGAAACATGGCACAAAGGACAACAGACGACCTAACAATGAATGAACAGAAACACACAGACTAAATACACACAAGGGTGATTAGGTGGAAGTGGAAACACATGGGGAAACAGCTGACTCATGCCACGAAGACACAATTGGAACCCAGCGGACTCTGACCTTTTTGAGTGGCAGGAGGCAGTGCTCTCCCTATGGGCGGAGAAGCTCCGGTGGAAACAGCGGCTCTTCTCAGAGAGGGAGCCTGTCTTTGAGGAGACTCATCTGGCTCTGGGCGAGCCTCGGAGATACCGCAGTCCTCCACTTGCTGCCTCACCTGCAACAGAGCACTCGCTGTGGAGAGTGGGCGTCACTGGCCAAGCTTCAGACACTCGCTCTCTCGCCGCTTCGCTCCTCACTCGCCCGCTAGCCGCTTCTCTCACAGGACCTTCAATCTCGCTGTGCCAAAGCGGCTCCACCTCCCACCTTGGCTCTACTGAGGCTCCCTCGTTCAGCAGCTCAGCTGCTTTCGCTCAGCTTAGGCAAGGCCCACGCCACCATAAAAAGGACACTACAGAGCAACTCCCAGTGGTGAGTGACAATGACTTTTATTCTCACCTCCCATTTGACGTTAAAAGTAACAAACTCACCTCTGATCTGTGGGGAGCTTCCATTTTGGACGATGGCGTGGACTGGGAAAACTTTTTTCGTTCTGCACCCTTGGTGCTGGTAAAAGACAATAGCCCTTCTAACACTACTAGCACTCCTAATTCAGAGACTTTCAGCCATGTTTCTATACCTAAGACTGCTAAGGGTGTTAACAATGATAGTTCGGAGACAATTTTGTCTGGTCCAGCCGCCTCCCATGCCAATCCCAGCACCGAGGGTGAGGGCAGACAGGATCCAGCCTTACGTCCCTTAAGGCTAAGCTGAGGCTCTCCAGCCATTGTCCTCATGCCCTGAAGACTCGGAAGAGCTAGCCTGTCCACCCGCCAGTTCACCATCCCATTCACTGCCTCATTCAGCTTTCCATGCCCTAGCACAATCTCTGGTTAGGCTAGCCAACTTATTTCCAGCTCAAGCACCAGGTTTGCTCGCCCAGGCTGCAGCTTTGTCTCCTTCGATAACCCAGTCTTCAGCTCAGCCATTAGCCTCCCCAGTCCAGTCAGTTCTGGCCTGGCTGCTCCTCACCCATAGGTTTCTGCACCTGCTGGGCCCGCCCATTGTCAGCCAGAGGTTTCCGCACCTGCTGGCCCCACCTGTCTTCAGCCAGAGGTTTCCGCACCTGCTGGCCTGGCCTGTCTTAAGCCAGAGGTTTCCACACCTGCTGGCCCTGCAGCTGCTCCTCCGCCTCCGCCAGCTCCCCCGCCGTCGCCTGCAGCTGCTTAAATAAAATGATTTTGAACTATGGAAGGTTGAGTGTGGCCTACTAGCTGTCACTGATTTGGTTTTGTTTCTATGTTTATGTTTTATTAAAGATGCTGGCTTTTCATTTAAAGGTTTCTGATTCTGGTTTCTTCACTGTGCTTTGATCCACTCCCTTCCAACCTAGAACTGTTCCAGTAGCTTTTATATCTGTCATACAGTTGCAGCATCTTACAGAAGGTAGTCCCAGGATGGACAAGCACGCACGCACGCACGCACGCACAAACAAACACACACACACACACACACACACACACACACACACACACACACACACACGTCCATCCATCCATCCATTTGCTTCTGCTTATCCTTTTCAGGGTCGCGGGGGGTGCTGGAGCCTATCCCAGCTGTCATAGGGCGAGATGCAGGGTACACCTCGGACAGGTCGCCAGTCTGTCGCAGGGCAAACACACAAGTTAATTTAAAAATCTAAATTGCCCATAGGTGTGAATGCACAGTGTTGGGGAGTAACGGAATACATGTACCGCCGTTACGTATTTAGAATACAAAATATGAGTAACTGTATTCCGTTACAGTTACCGTTTAAAAAGGTGGTATTTAGAATACAGTTACTTTGTTGAAATAAATGGATTACACGGCGGTACTTCCCCGTTTCATGCTGTCGCAGGTCCGGACTTTGGGTTTTGTTTGACAGCTATGTTCTGTTGTTCCAGGCGGCAGCGTTATGGTTGCCATGGTTACAGGGTGACGCTCTCTCTCTCTGCGTGTTTCCTGGGTGAGAGAGCGCTTTTTTGTTGTTGTTGTGCTAAGCTAAAAGGCAGAATGCTACAGGCATAGCTCTAAAGAATGTAGCTTCATAGGCAGTGTAGTCCGTGCTGCAGGGAGAATGGACTACCATACCCGTTATGTGTCTGTGAGCGAGGGAGGGAGAAAAAGGAAAAGTACGAGTTGTCATCGAGCAGAAGCGGAAGCTGGAAGCATGTAAATATAATAATAACCACTGCAGCCAAGAAGAGTGCCTGACGAGCCCAGCTGTAAGTAAGCTATTATGACTCAACTGTACACTGTGTTCGTGTTTTCCTCGGGAAAAAATAAGTTCCGTTGGAGCAGCCTTTCAACGCCTCTCTCTGTCTCTGGCAAGCAAAGTTGACCCAGACAACAAAGTAAAGCTAGTTTTCAGCTACGAGCCCGACACGAACCCGACGTATTAGCCAGAGGCCCCTTTACTATGGTTCGGAGCCGCGGACCTTCAGTAACAGTAATAAATCACAGCAATAGTACATTTACGTAGCTGTAAACAGCACGATAATATATTAAGTAATCCAAAGTATTCAGAATACGTTACTCTCATTGAGTAACGTAACGGAATACGTTACAGAATACATTTTGGGGCATGTATTCGGTATTCTGTAATGGAATACATTTTAAAAGTAACCTTCCCAACACTGTGAATGCGGGAGTGAATGTGAGTGCGAATGGTCTGTTCCTATCCCCACACATGTGTTACCTTCAATTCAATTCAGTTTTATTTATACAGCACAAAATCACAACATCAGTCAGCTCATGGTGCTTTATATTCATACCTTATATTCTAAGGTAAAGATTGTACAATAATACAGTGACTCATAATTAAATGCAGAGTGTATAAGCACATGGTGAGTGAAAAAGAAACACCCAGTGCACAAAAGTAATTCCTTAGCAGCCTACGTGTATTGCAGCATAACTAAGGGAGGATTCAGGGTCACCTGATCCATCCCTTACTAAATGCTTTAGCAAAAAGGAAAGTTTGAAGCCTAATCTTGAAAGTAGAGATAGTGTCTGTCTCCTGAATCCAAACTGGAAGCTGGTTCCACAGAAGAGGGGCCTGAAAACTGAAGGCTCTCCCTCCCATTCCACTTTTAAATACTCTAGTGACAACAAGTAGGCCTGCAGAGCGAGAGCGAAGTGCTCTAATAGGGTGACATGGTACTACAAGGTCATTAAGATGAGATGGGGCCTGATTATTTAAGACCTTGTATGTAAGGAGCAGGATTTTGAATTCTGGATTTAACAGGAAGCCAATGAAGGGAAGCCAATACAGGAGAAATCTGCTCTCTCTTTGTAGTCCCTATCAGTACTCTTGCTGCAGCATTTTGGATTAACTGAAGGCTAACCATTTCTAAGTCACTGTGGAAACACTGATCAAAGTTAAAGTCTTGATTTGAAACTCTGATTAACTACATGGGTCTCACATGGAAAACTACAGGCTGACATTAACATTAAATTACATTTAGAGCTTAAGGCATTCCACTGAGTTTTCCTGAAGTGCACATCTTATAGTGCACTTTTTACAGCCTGGAACAAACATTTCAACAATATGACTTTATAAATCTGAAACTTCAAATACACTTGATTGATTTGAAATATTCTAATATTATAAGATGATGAGAGGAAAAAGGTTCATGTCCTGAAAATCAATGTTCATATACATTGTAGTCAGATCAAATGCTTTAATACTATATCTACATGTTGATATTTGTGTGTTCCCAATTGTTCATTTTTCCCTCTTTCACACTGAAAAACAGAGAGACTAAAAAACATCTGGATCATGTGCACTTTGACTCAAATCAGATTTATTTTGTACAGTCACAAGTCCCCGCAGTGTTGTAGCTGGATGGTGTAGTGGTAAGACTATGCAACTTGGGAGTGGGAGGCGCAAGTTCAGATTCCCACTTGGTAAGCCTTAGAATGGTGTGGCTACGTCTGCAGCTTTCACTACATCTTATGATTGTGTGCAAGCTTTGATTTAGCATTACTATATAGCATAGCATAGCATCTTTATTTATAACGCACTTTACATCCAACAATGTTGACCAAAGTGCTACAAATATAAAACAGAGCGGAAACAGTTTAAATTACATATAAAATATCTTAAAATTAAAAATAATATAATTAATAAGAAAACATATTAAGAGACATCAACAAGTCCTGCTGTGCTAAAAGCCAAGGTAAATAAATATGTTTTAAGACGTGATTTAAAAACAGATAAGGAAGGTGCCTGTCTAACATGTAAAGGCAACTCATTCCACAATTTTGGTGCTGCCACAGCAAACGCCCGATCCACTCTGAGCTTATGATTTGTCCTGGGCACACTCAGGAGGAGCTGGTCAGCCAACCTGAGGGACCGGGAAGGTATGTATGGATGAAGAAGCTCAGAGAGGTACAGACGGACAAACATTTAAAAACAAATAAATGCAGCTTAAAATGGATCCTAAAATGCACAGGCAGTCAATGAAGTGAATATAAAACTGGGGTGATATGCTCGTATCTACGAGAGCCAGTTAAAAGGCGTGCAGCAACATTCTAGCTGCAGTCGAAAAACAGAAGATCGACTCACCCCAATATAAAGAGAATTACAGTAATCCTGCCGAACGGTTACAAAAGTGTGGATTACTGTTTCAAATTGCTGTCTTGTAAGAAACTGCTTAATTTTGGCCAGTTGCCTCAGATGAAAGAAACTAGACCTTACAACCAACCCAATCTGGCTTTCAAGCTTAAACTCAGGATCCATTTTAAAACCCAGATTAACAATCTCTGGTTTACAGAATGATTTCAGCAATTGCAAATCAACACACGGAACAGCAGTGGAGGCAGGTCTAAACACCATTACTTCAGTTTTAGAATCCTTAAAACAAAGAAAGTTTAGCGCCAACCATGACTTGACGTCCTCCAGACATGTTTGCAAACGATTTACAGACGACCCATCTTTCATTTTAAGAGGAACATAAATCTGGCAGTCATTTGCATAACAATGAAAAGAGAGTCTGTGCTTTCTAAGAATTGAGCCCAATGGAAGTAAATAAAGTGAAAACAGCATAGGGCCCAGAATGGAACCCTGTGGTACTCCATGAGACAATGGAGCACGGGAGGACTCACAGTTTCCTAAGCGAACTGAAAAGGTTGGAGTTTTTTAAGTAAGACCTGAACCATTTCAGAGCCACACCTGTTATACCAACACACAGCTCCAAACGCGAGATTAACATTTCATGGTCTACAGTGTCAAATGCAGCAGTTAAATCGAGTAAAATAAGAATGACACT
This sequence comes from Oreochromis niloticus, assembly GCF_001858045.2. Taxonomy (NCBI): domain Eukaryota; kingdom Metazoa; phylum Chordata; class Actinopteri; order Cichliformes; family Cichlidae; genus Oreochromis; species Oreochromis niloticus. Next base: position 82,720,414 of record NC_031967.2, on the reverse strand, counting down.
TTCACCAGAATCACATGATAAAAATATATCATTAAAAATTCTTAAAAGTGGTATGCATTGTATACAAACCATATTGAAAAATAACCTGAACATTTTGTGCATTCAAGTACGAGATCAATTGGTCATATACAATTTTTTCCAAGACTTTAGATAAAAAGGGTAGCTTAGATATTGGTCTAAAGTTTTCAACAGCATTTGTATCTAGCCCAGGTTTCTTAAGAAGTGGTTGCACAATTGCATCTTTGAAATTCTTTGGAACCATACCTGAAGTAAGGCTGCTATTTAAAATGGTTGGACCTATGGTAGAAAAAAAGTTCTTTCAGAAAAAGGGGATAGGATCATACGGTGAGCCTACAGGCTTTAAATGATCCACCACCTCCTGTAGCTGGGCAAGAGTAACTGACTCAAACTGTTGAAAGACAGCTGAGCAAATTGGAAGATCAGAGGGGTCAGATGTGGGTAAAATAATCTGCGCCCTAGCCGAGGCTACCTTGTTTATAAAGAAGTGCAGAAACTTTTCACACATTTCATGTGAAGGCTCAAAACTAAGAGCAGAGGGAGGGCTTAAAATAGTTTTAATTGACTTAAACAATATATGTGGTTTCTGATAATTCACCATTATAATGTTTGCAAAGTGTTTCCGCTTTGCTTCTTTTATTGTAAGCTGATATAAGGCCCAGCACTCTCTTAAACTTTGTAAAGAGACCTGTAAGTTATCTTTTTTCCATCTCCACTCAGCCCTATGACATTCACACCTCGCAGCACAGGTTTCATTGCTCAACCAGGGTTCAAACTTAGTCTTAGGATGCTTAATTTTTAGAGGGGCAACAATATCCAAGACAGTCTGACAAGTGGTATGAAACCAAAAACTGAGTTCCTCTACGTATTGGAGTGTCTCAGGAATAGAGAACTGATTATAGTAGGTGGAGAACCGTGCTGCCGTGGAAGAATTTAACAAACGAGATGTCTTGGCAGGGACATGCCCCCTGAGTTCATTTCTAGATAAAAAGATGTCAAACAGAACCGACATATGATCAGAGAAAACAGGATCCGAGACTTTCAGATTAAAAACAGGCAATGAGTGCGCTAAAATCAGATCGAGAGTGTGGCCACACTGTTGCGTGGGTGCAGACACACATCGAACTAAATTAAATGAATCAGTAATATTCAAAAAGTCTTTAACCATAAGCTTATTTGGACAGCACACATGCATATTAAAATCCCCAACAATAAGAAAGTCCTTACTGTATTTTGGGGCCCTGTATATTATTCTCCACAGTACGGGGGGAGAACAGGCTATTTCAAACAGTAACAGTTCAAAACTGGAAAAACAAAATTCCAACTAAACCTGCTTGCACTTGTAGCGATCTCTGAAGATAGTAGCTACTCCTCCACCTCGACCAGATCTGCGTGGGACATTAAGATAGCAGCAGTCTGAAGGCAAAGGCGCTGGAATCACCAGCAGTTATCCACGTCTCAGTTAGGCAGAGAAAGTCCAAGTAGTGTGATAAAAAATATTCCTTAAGGATAAAAGTCTTATTCGATACCGATCTGGCATTTACCAGGCCACATTTGGCCGGAGTTGAATAGTCACTAGACTTAGAAGCTCGCGCAACATAACGCAGGTTTTGCAGACTCACTCCGCGCCGCCGTGGACAGGGAGGCAGGGAGCGGCCGGGCGGGAACAGCCCAGAGCCAGCGAGCGGCACTAGACACGCATAGGACGGCCTACGAAGATGCCAGGGAAAAGGGGGGCGACAGGCAACGCCAGGGACAGCAAAACCAAACGGCAGACAGGCCTTCAGTTTCACCAATCTGCCACTCCTTTTGCCGCGATGGCAACCCCGCCTCCGCGGAGACGGCACAGGTACACGGAGCAGGTGAGTAGGAACCAACGACAGGAGTGGAGGCAGTATTTTGTGTGCATTTCCCAGTCTACACACCGGCGTATTGGGAGATAGTTGAAGATCAAGTAAAACTTGGCAATCATAGACCAGCAGGGAGTCTACATCATAACAAAATAAAAACATTAAAACAGAAACTTGGAGGAACAGACGGCAAGCCATACACATCGACACCATCTTGATAGGAAGACAGAAATGTGATAAATGACTGTACAAACCAATCATTATAGATGTATATGTTATTGTTTAAAGTGATATTTTAACATACTATTGTGCTGGAGCAGAGCTCACCGTTTGAGATGGACATGAATCTATCATGTTAAATTTTAAATTTTATTGCTGAACATTTGGAGAATACTGTGGAAATTTGGAGATGAAAGTGAAAAATCTATTTGGAGAAAAAAGTGGAATTGTGCAGATTGCAGTTGTTGTTTCAAGACCAACTGCCACGGCTGCTGTACCCTTTATAAAAATGCCTTGTGTAGAGTTAGTGAAACAAACTGATCAGTCATCGAGTGATACAACATCCATCCTCTTTATTGCATGAGGGTGGAACCATCGATAACCTTGCATCTGTCCATGACCAGCCGTTTCATTTTCTACAAATCCACCCAACTTTTACAAGCCTGTGTCTTTTCTCCTGATTTTTCCTCTTTCTGCACCATCTTTTCAACGTCCTTATACTGATCACCGCATTGTGTTTATGAGCTCAAAGACAAATCATTGGACACTTTGGAGGCTTCCCTCCACATTTGGCTGTTGCTCATAACTTCCTATGATTGCTTGTGTCACGCAGAAACCGGAGCTGCCGTTTCCCGACAAACAATCGTCTGAGGAAGCGAGGAAGAAGAGTGGGCAACCAAGTGAGAATACGGAAATACAGGGATATCCTTGATTTTGCGTCCTGCTCGGGGCTGCCAACGTTGGATGTTTTAGCTAAAACGGGCTTCGAGTTGAGTGCATGCCTTCCCCGCATGGTTTTCATCAGGATGCCAAGCTTTCCTAGAACATGTGAGTGACCATCTCATTGTCCCATGGCTTATGATAAAAGTTAAGAAGTCTCGGGTAGTGTGCAGGGCGAATGTGTGCCAAGTGTCACGTTCCTGGGTCTGTTGACCCAGCATTTTGAGTTTTAGTTTATTTTGATGTTTATGGTTTATTTTTAAGTTCATTAGGTTATCTAAGTTCATTTTATTTAGATTCCCCTTGTGTCTTCTACCCCTGTGTTTTAGTCTCCTTTTGCTCTTTGTGTTTCCTGCTGCGTGTCTTATGTTGTCAAGGTTATATTGTCTTGTCTGCATCTCATGTTTCCTGTCTTATTTTGAAGGTCTGTGTCCTATGTCAGTGTAGTCAGCTTTGCTTCCTTTGTCTCGTTATGTCAGACCAGTGTCAGCTGTTTCCCTATGTGTTTCCACTTCCCCTAATCACCCTTGTGTGTATTTAGTCTGTGTGCTTCTGTTCATTCCTTGTCAGGTCGTCTGTTGTCCACGCCATGTTTCCCATGCCATGCCATGCCATGCCATGCCATGCCATGCCATGCCATGCCATGCCATGCCTCGCCTCGCCTCGCCTCGCCTCCAAGTTTCTTACCCTAGGTTTTTCTTATTGTTTGTTTAGATTTCCCAGTTTAGGTTTGTGTTAATTTTGCTTCAGTTTGCCTTGCCTTTTGTTTGTACCTTTTACCAGCCTCATTAAACGGCTCACTTTTTGTTAACATTCACGTTTTGCTCCCTGTTCCTTGGAGTCTGCATTTTGGGTCCTTTTTTGCAATTCATACAGTCTGCCCCCGCCAGACTGTGACACCAAGTCTCTCAGGATTTAACCAGAGATGCTTCAGCCTCGCCAATTAAGATGGCCCTATTAAACTGCCGTTCGATCTCAAATAAGGCATTTGCCCTCAATGATCTTTTGATTAGGAATAACTTGGATTTTAAGTTCCTAACCAAAACTAAGTGGAATATGTAGTTTTTTCATTTTAACCCTCTGGGGTCGCTGGACGCGCCGGTGCGTCAAAATCACATGACCAATTTAAGACGACACAGCTACTACTTGGGTCGAAGGTGCGGACTTCAAACTATATACCAGTTTTTGAATTGTGTCGATAGGCCACGTAAAACCAGAGTTATGATAAAAAATACACGCGATGTCTTTTTTCTGAACAAAACAGTGGAGTTTACAGCGGGAAGGACGGTAAAAACGGCGTTTTCTACAGACAGCGCTAGCAAACACCCTCCGCTTGCGAGTGAAAAAAGAAAAAGAAAAACACCCCTTCCCTATTGGTGTTAGAGTTTACCATGTCAGCCAATCAGAAAAATGATAAGGCAACATGTGACATTTGGTTGTTTAGGGAGTTTTTAGGAGTGACACCCGCGACGGAAAGCGGGCGAGCAAAAGACAGAGAGAGAGAGCGAGTTTTCATATGTGAGACATTAGTGACGTTTAGCGTGTTTGGAGGCTATAGTTAGTTTGTTGTGTAGTTATTGTCTTGTATTGTGTGTCTGTTAGACTGCTAAATTTCACATTTGCTCTAAAAAAGCCGTCAAAGGCAGATTCTAGTGTAAACGCTGTTCCCACATGGAAAACTGCACTCATGCACCTCCTGCTGTCAGACCTGCAGGGTTTAGGCCTTTGGTGTTCTCCTCTGTCTTATACTGAACACAAACTACATTTTTTGGACTGGCACAAATAATTTGTGTGCCTTCTTATTTGATGCAGCACACCTGATTCTGTAAATAGATTTAAATGGTTATATAAAAAACGCCTGAGGCCTTGGCTGCATTTTTAGGTAAATAGTACCATATAACTTTCTTGTTTGCAAAACTTGTGCATAATTTTTAAAAATGTACAATTTCTATTTGCATTTCAAGTTATGAAAATGATTCGTTAAACATGTTTGTGGGTTTTACAGTAAAAAATATAACTTTTTTCTACTCGGATTTTGAATTTCTTGTCTGAATTAAGATCAACTGTGCTAATATAGTATACCAAAATGAAAAAATAACTCAAATTTCAGATATTTGAGGTTGTGGTGAAAATAATGATACCAAACAGAGAAAAGAAAAACATATTTTAAAGGTGAAATATAGAGGTAAAATCAAAGGTAGTCAAAAACGGGCAATTATACCCGGGACCCCAGAGGGTTAATGAACTGTGCCAGGCAGACCATAATTCTCTAACTACACTGCGTCTTTCAGGAGATGGAGTTGGGTTGACTGTTAAATCCCGTGGATTAACATGGACATTACATGGCTCACTAAGTGATTCTCTGCATTTAACCCATTCACTCAGTAAAGCAGTGGGCAACCATTTTGCAATGTCAAAAATTCTAGATAAAGTGGCTCGTCTTAAAATCAGGAAAGCCAAAACTGTCTAAAGAGTTTGGAAAGAAAAGCGTCTGGACTTCTTTAAGTTGCTTAAAGGCGTTTCACCTCTCATCCGAGAAGCTTCTTCAGTTTTAGGGTCAAATAGTGCAGAGTCCCAGATTAAAGCCCTGTGGGGGTGTCCCACCGATAGGGGCAAAAGGGCCCCCTAATGATCCTCTACCTAATCACAGGAGGCCAGGTGTGAAAGCCAACACTGTTAAATCCTGCCCTGGTTTACAGAAGCTATCCACAGCTTTAGGCAAGTTTGCCGTAAAACTGTTTTTTCCTGTCTGTCTAAGGCTTCCTCAAATCATCTTCAAGCAAAATGCCGCATCAAGGCAGTCATAAATTCTCCCAAATGTCTCCTGTGTTAAAATCCTTGCACTGGCTTCCGGTTGGGTACAGATATCAGTTTAAAATTCTTACTTTTACATTTAAGCCCTTACAAGATGAGGCCCCCACTTATATCATTGTGATTCTTACACCTTACTCTCTATACCGGATCCTTAAATCCATTGATAGTAGTCTTCTAACTATTCCACAGACCCGTTTGAAAACAAAGGAGGATCATGCTTTTCAAACCCCAGCTCCTGTGGAACAGTTTATTCCCCGCCCTCTTCCCCCCACTATGCACCATTGACTCTGTGACTTAGACAGGCATTTGGTTAACTTGGGTTACTTACTACTTACTTGCCTCTGTGCTTCATGTTCTCGCTGTCTCCCCTGTCAGCCATGTCCCCTTATCAACTTTGCGTCTCTATGCCTGTCTCCCACTTCCTGTTATCCTTTGACATTCAAGTCAGCACAGAGACACTGAGGAACCACTACGATGAAGCCAGAACCCAAACCCAGGATAAAGCGTTTCAGTGAATGTGGTGTTGAAGGTTTGGAGGTGGATCAGAGTGTCAGAGGAGACTCTGTAGAAGGACAGAGTGCCAGCAGGACAGTCCACATACACTGCTACTCTGTTAGAGACAGAGGAGGAGGTGGAGGAGGAGATGGATGTTTCTCTGTTATTGTGACAAACAGATTCAGGACCATCATGAGAGCAGATCAGGCACCAAGACTGATCATTCCCTCCAAACAAACAGTCCTTACAGCGTCCCTTTCTTCTGATTCTTCGGTAACTCACTGATATATCAGCCCATCCTCTCCACTCAACCTCCCAGTAACAGCGACCAGTCAGACCATTTCTACACAGCAGCTGATAACAGTTTTCAAATCTGTCTGGATGATCAGGATATGACTGAATCTCCTCCACATGTGTCACCTTCCTGTTGTTGTCAGAAAGTCTGAGGTATTCGTTGGCTGTGTTTGTGTTGATTGTGAGTTGACAGGAATCTGATGGAGAGAACAAACACAATCCAGCTGCAGTTATTGATCCATCATCTGTTCATTGATTGACACTTTGATGATGACTCCTGACATCAGAGATGTGAATGAGTGATGTGACAGTTTGAAGATGGTTGAATGTGTGCTGCTTTGTTTTCATGAATCACATTAAAAACACACTTACAGTTCCTCAGACCTGGTCTCAACCCCCCTCCACCCTGAAAGGAGGAGGGGGGTCAGACCAGTACAGTCTCTTTCAGCATGCACACATGGCTCTTGTACACATACTGTTAGACACTGATAAAGGAACAGTCCAACATTTTCACAAATACACTTCAATCCATATGCGGATCAACCTGCTGACGATTTGGACTGATCCTGGATCTGTAAGTTCTTTGAAGTAATGGTTCGATCAATTGTCAATTGCTGATGCTAAGGTTGCTGCTGCTAACAAACTCAGTAAAAGGCCAGTGATGTTGTGGGGATGGAGCTGGACTATCTTAGGGTTCTTATGGAGAGGCACATGTTATTCAGGATAAAGACAATGCTGGATAATTTCTCCAACCCACTCCATGAAGTGCTGACTAGCCACAGGAGCACGTTCAATGAGAGACTGAGACTACTAAAAAGCACCATTGAACAACAGGAAACCATTCCTACCTGTGGCCATCTCCCTGTACAACTCATCCACCTAACACACTGTATAATGCTATAGCTACACTCTTTTTGCACATGCTCAGATATTTATTAGAACAATATATGCAATATATATATACTGCATATATTGTTCTATTTCTTACTTCTTGTAGTGTCTGTTTTTACTAGAGCACTGTAACCAACACAATTTCCTCTAGATGGTAAATGGCCTGTATTTGTATAGCGCCTTACTAGTCCCTAAGGACCCCAAAGCGCTTTACATATCCAGTCATCCACCCATTCACGCACACATTCACACACTGGTGATGGCAAGCTACATCGTAGCCACAGCCACCCTGGGGCGCACTGACAGAGGCGATGCTGCCGAACACCTCTGACCACCACCAGTAGGCAAGGGTGAAGTGTCTTGCCCAAGGACACAACGACCGAGACTGTCCGAGCTGGGGCTCGAACCGGTAACCTTCCGATTACAAGGCGAACTCCCAACTCTTGAGCCACGATCGCCCGTTCACCGCTGCCATGATTTTAGCCTATGTCACAGCGTCATGTGCACTTTTTACATCCAAGACAAAAACTGCAGTCGTGGTGCTTTCGATTGTACTCAGAACTCAGAAATTCTGCCTTCCGAGTCGGAAGATGTAAGTAACACCAGACTGCAGATGAGCTGCATATAGGGCTGGACTGGGACAAAAAAAGCCGGGGCTCGAACCGGCAACCTTCCGATTACAAGGCGAACTCCCAACTCTTGAGCCACGATCGCCCGTTAGTGATAAAAAAAAGTATTCTGATTCTGACGGTTCTGAATTGTGACAGCAAGAAATCCAAGTCACTTATGACTGAGAATGCTACTATTATCTCCAAACACATACTGAGAGGATGTAGTGTTTGATGGAGACCTCAATCTATAGTCCCTTTTCAATCAGTACCTTCTTGGATCGTCTCACTACAGTTCATCAAGGTTTTCAGGGTTTTCCATTAGGTACCTGGTACCAGGTGCTTTTTTAGTACCCATTCCGCCAAGGTTCTGAGCGATCCAAGCAGGTACTAAAATGTAACATTATGAGACTGCATACCATTAGCTTTTAAATAGTGATACTCGATGAGCCACTTTTGAAACCCTGCAATGAGGGAAATGGCTACAAAAACATTGCCGTATTCCCCGGGTCTCTCTACTGGTTTAGGCAGAATTTAATCAGTCGTAGTTTAGTCTGTCACCTATATTCAGTGTTCAACATTGTAGCTATCTGATAACTAATACATTCCGATTAGAAGCAGAGAGCATGTCCAGCCTGCCATGCTTTTTCAGTGGTACCGTGTATCTGTGCTTAATAGGAATCAACTGTAACTCTTATCATCATATGCAATCTGGTTTCTCTTTGATGGATTTTCTGATCATCAAAAACCTGCATCAAACTTACTTGTAGATTCTTTTATACTTGGGTGTCTTTTATTTCTGTTTTTCTCAGTTTCTCATGTTTTACAGCATTTTAATAAATCATGATACATCAATGTAATGTTGCTTCCCGTATTAAACATAACTGTGTTCAGCGTTCCACACATTCAGATAATGTAATAATTGCGTGGAAGTAACAAAAGAAAAATTCTATATTGATAAATGGTAGATGAGGCAAACAGTTTCTGATTAGCTCATAAGTGAATAGGTAAGAAACATATCTACAGGAATAATTTCTTCTAAATAGAACGCAACATAATAATGTGTATGTGTTAGTCCCCGCAGGGAAATCTCTGCTCTGCATTTAACCCATTCACCCAGTGAAGCAGTGGGCAGCAACCAATTCAACGCTCAGCGTTCATTGGAGTCGAACCCCCAAGCTTCTGATCATGGGGTCACCACTCTACCTACAGAGCTATCCCGCCCCTGACTGAGCTATCCCCCCTGAACTGAGCTACCCCCCACCCCTGCCTAATCTGGCAGTTTCAAGACAGATTTCCTTCTATCATTCATGAATTTATCATCCAAGTAGACTAGTATTTCTTTTCTGAGTAAAGAAAAACCTACTGTGTGTGGTTGCTCAGATCATGTCTGTGGGACCTGAGTGAGGGACACATAAAATGTTTCCTCTTCTTCCTCCTCTATCAGACATTCTCTCCATACCTGAGAGTGTCCAGTCTCCAGCCTGGATCCTTCAGTCCAGCCGACAGCAGCTTCACTCCTGAGTTTCCTGGATGATTGTAGCTCAGGTCCAGCTCTCTCAGATGGGAGGGGTTGGAGCTCAGAGCTGAGGCCAGAGAGGTACAGCCTTCCTCTGTGATCAGACAGCCTGAGAGACTGCAGACACACAAAACAATACATCTGTGAATAATTAACCAGAACTTTAATACTTGCTCAGGAGCATTTCTAAACTCAAAAATATCCAGTCATCTAAAGGCCTGGAAACTGTTATCCATGCTTTCATATCATCACGTCTTGACTATTGTAACTCTCTCTATCTAGGCATCTGTCACTCAAGCCTGTCCCTGCACTCGAACTCTGCACTCCTCCAGTCAGATGCTTTTATTAGTTCCCCTCTCCCAGTTCAAATCTGAAGGTGACAGGCTTTCTCCATTGCCGCCCCGAAACTCTGGAACAGTCTTCCCCCTTTCATAAAATCCTCTTCGTCCTTGGAAGTCTTCAAATCGAATCTGAAGACCTACCTATTTTCCAAGGCTTTCGGATCTCTCTGACACCCCTTTTATTCTGTTTCAGCTACCCTGGTCTTTTATCTCATTGGATGATGTTTGAATGTGTAGACACGTATACATGTATTTTATGTTCACGTATGTGTGCTTGTGTGTGAATGTGTACATTTTTGTATACGTATGTGCATATTTGCATGTACAATTTTTTATTTTTTTTTACAAAAATATATGGCTGTCTCACAATGTTTCTATGTTTTCATCTTATCTATTTTAATTCTTCTTATTATATTTCTCTGTTCAGACACCTGACAACTTTGGCCGACACCTGATGTCTTTTAAATGTACTATATAAATAAAGATGACTTGTTTTGACTTGACTTATTGGGGAAAACAGGATCATCACACTGTCTTGGAACTCTGGCATGCAGGCCATTTTGCTCAGTCTCTTTCTTATGGTGGAGTCATAAACACCGTCCTTAACTGAGGCAAGTGAGGTTTGCATTTCTTTCAATGCTGTTCTGGGGTCTTTTGTGACCTCTCGGATTAGTCATTGCTTCATTGCAACAAAATAAGTTGCAAAATATAGTTTACAAAAACAGGAAATTTATTTTGAGTGTCTTCATAGTTTTGTTTTTGAAATGCACCAATTTTTATATACTGTAGAAAAAAACAAAAATAAATCGTATAATGTAAATTTGCAAAGAAAACAGCATGTGCATCAAATTAAACTATTGAAAGCAGTGCAATTTGAGTTCTAAGCATCCCAGAAACTATTCACAAAAGGATGAAGTAAAACATGACTTTTAAAAACACCAGTATAGGCTTATAAGGCCTATATGTAAAAAAAAAAAAACCCTCCATTTTCCGGGAAATGATGTCACTTCCGATTTCGGGCAGATAATGGTGGACATGCGATAGATCTCGCGCTGACGTCTATGTCAATGTAGGACATGTTATGACCAGCTGATCGGATCGGCAAAGCGTGTTTCTGGAATATTATGTTTTTATTGCTGCAATTGCTTTTTATGCAATTTTTGCAAAGCTATATGTGGAAGGAAACTGTGACCTAGGACAAGCTGATGGTATAAGAACCGGGTCTAGGTACCCTTTCCCCTGGAGGGGGAAACTGCACCCAGACCCAGGTGGTGTTACCCTTTTCCCTGCGGTGGGGAGAAGCAGACCGCCCCTGACTCCGCAGCAGCAGGGAGGCCCCACATTCCAGACCCCAGTCGGACGGCCATCTCCTCCTTCTAGCCCCCCCGCTCCAGCAGGCTGCAGAGAACGGGGGTGTGAGAAGACTCCAAACCTCCCTCCGCCCGCTCATATCTAGTGTTGATGCATGTGTGTTCTAAGGTGCATTTAAAACCCAGGAGGGCATGGAGCTACCTGCCAGAGAGCAGCAGGTAATTGCATAGCCCCTCCTGATAGCCCTCAATGTCTACGTGTATTTAAAATTGAGAGGTGGGCAATGACGCCAGGAGTGAGGTATACACCCTGATGGTAATTTGGATTACGTGTAGCGTGCCCACCCCCAAGATCCTATATGTATGTGTTATGAGAGTGTGAGTAATGTGAATGTCTAAGTTGTGGGATAAAATTGAGGCACAGGCAGCCAGAAGGGGACAGAGGGGGGGGATGCCTCCCCTGCACCCTGGTGACACACCTTTAACCCAAGGCCCTGCATGTGTGGGTGATTGTGGTGGAGCGGGAAGAGGGAGGCAGCGGGAGATGGGGAGGGAAGGAAGGGAGGGGCAAGTGAACCCTCCCTGGGGCCAGCTCCCCCGCTGACCCAAGTAGGCACCCCCATACTCTGCAACCCGCCAGGGAAAGGGGGCCCAACCGGACCGGGGCCCAGCACAGCAGTGCCGCCCGGCCCCACAGAGCCTGGGACAGCCCACCCGACCCCACCACAGAGAAAACTGCACCCACCCCGTCATCCACTCATCTTCCAGACTACACGAGACAATAGACACCGAGGCTGAGGTCTTCCTCCACCTCTCCTGTATCTCCCCCTCCTGCAGAGTGAGTTCCTGAAGAGAGGAGAGCTCCTGCAAGATGTAACAACCTCCCCCACCAGTCGAAGAGCCCCACAGGTGGCTCGATGCACTGGTGGCACCCTGCGAAAGGGCTGGGCCCCCATACACCCACCACCCCACAACCCCGGCAACACACCAACCAGAACCCAAGCCCCTGAGGCCCAGCCAGGGCCCCAGCCCGGAGACAACCTGGGACAGCAAGGCTACCAGGTCAGTAACCCATGTCCTTCAGCACAGACTCTCCCCTAGCCCTGCTGCACGCAGCCATGAGGAAACCGTCACCTAAGAGCCAACAGAGCCCTTAATAGGCCATGACCGCAACCCCGGGTTGAGCCCTCCAAGGAAGATGCTCCTGGGGAACCCCCCGACGCCCTAAGCCCGTCCCTACCCCCACACCAATCACAACAGCGAAGGTGGGACCAAACTATGACCCCCCACCCCCACTAGGTGATGGAGCTAATCAAAGGAGCCCAGAGCAATTGATCTGATGTGGTGACAGAGGCTGTATCAAGACTAATGTAATCTAATAGATAATTTCCATATTGGCTAGAATTAAGATTATTTTTATTTTTCCAGTTCATGAGGACTGTTTTCTTGGCTATGCATAGGGCAGTGAAAACCATATGGGCTATTTTCTTTTCTCTAGTGACATTATCTAAGCTTCCCAACAAACACACTAAAGGGGAAGTTGGAATGTTACATTTCAGACACTTTGACAAGTCTTCACATATCTCGTGCCCAAACTTCAGAACTGGTGGACAGAACCAAAGAGCGTGGATATAATTTCCGGTGAATTGGTTTGGCAGTGTGAGCAGTTGTTGGTAGACGTATAACCCATCTTGAACATCCGATGACCTGTATAGTGCATTCTATGTAGTATTTTGTATTGAATTAATTGAAGACTGGGATTTCTAATTAGATGAAAGGTTTTTAAGGATATCTGAGACCAGACGTTTTGGTCTAAGTTAACTGATAAATTCGCTTCCCATTTTGCAATAGGAAGTGATATTGATTTATCTGTTTTAGAAAGCATTCTGTAAATTTTGGAAAGTAATTTTGGGGTTTTAAGAGTAAGAAATTGAACCACACTTGGTGGTGTTTGTAGTTCAACTTGGCCCGGTTTAAATTCCTTTTTTATTATGGATTTAATTTGTTCATATTCTAAAAATCTTTTCTTGTTTATCCCATATTGTGTAACTAGTCGGTCAAATGAAATAAATTATGTTCCTTCTAATATATGTTCTAAGTATTTGATTCCTTTACCACTCCAATCTGAAATGTTTATCATATTATTGTTTTGTAATATGTCAGGGTTGTTCCAGATAGGTGTACGTTTGCATGGGATTAATGAAGACTCCGTAAATTTTAGAAACTCCCACCATGCTGTCAGAGAAGAGCTGATGTTGACGCTTTTGAAGCATTCATGTCGTTGGATGTTTGAGCTGATAAATGGTAGGTCTGAAATCTCTAGATTATTGCAAATTGCTTGTTCTACATCTAGCCAAGGTTCATCTAAGAGGGTATGTTTTAGCCATCCTGAGATAAACTGAAGCCTGTTGGCTAAGAAGTAGTGCTGAAAGTTAGGTAGTTCTAATCCTCCTTTATCCTTGGTCTTTTGTAGTGTTTTTAAGCTTATACGTGGGGGTTTATTTTTCCAAAGGAACTTGGACAAACATGAATCTAGAGATCTGAACCAATCTTGTGGAGGTTTAGTTGGGATCATTGAGAATAAATAATTAATTTTTGGTAAGACCATCATTTTTATAGCGGCAACCCTTCCCATGAGTGATATGGGTAGACATTTCCACCTAGCCAGATCACCTTCTACTTTCTTTAAAAGTGGGATATGGTTTAATTTAGTTAGAACTGCAAGCTTGGGAGAAACATTAATACCTAAATATTTTATATTTCCCGATTTCAGTGGAGTAGAAGAAAAATTATGGAAGGAGCGATTAATCGGGAGGACTGTAGATTTTGACAAGTTAATTGAGTAGTCTGATATTCTTGCAAAAGAGTTTATCAATTCAATCACCCCAGAGATATTGGTTTGTGAGTTTTGGAGAAAAAGTAACACATCATCCACATGAAGGCTGATTTTATGTTCCACGTTCTTGTATTTTATGCCCTTAATTACTGAATTCTGTCTAATTGCTGCTGCTAGTGGCTCAATAAAAATTGCAAACAGTGAAGGGGAGAGTGGGCATCCCTGCCTGGTGCCCCTCAGGAGACAGAAGCTGGAGGATGTCTGGTCATTTGTTCTGACACAAGCTGTTGGGGAGTTATATAATATTTTTAACCAGTTTATGAAAGAGGATCCAAAACCAAATTTGTGTAAAGTTGCAAATAAACATTTCCAATTAACTCTGTCAAATGCTTTTTCTGCATCTAGACATAATATTGTGGTTTCAATGTTTTTGCTACATGAGTAATCTATTAAATTAAGTAATCTGTGTGTATTTGTTGATGAGTGCCTAACTTTTATGAAACCAGTTTGGTCAGGATGAATTAAGAGGGGTTATTTTCTCTAGTCTCTTTGAGAGAGCTTTGCAGATTATTTTAAGGTCTACATTTATAAGGGATATTGGACGATAGCTTGAGGGATATACAGGGTCTTTGCCTGGTTTTAGCAGGAGATTAATGTTTGCAGAATTCATATTTGATGGAAGTCTGCCATTTTCTTTGATTTCCAACAACGTTCTGTAAAAAACTGGTGCTAGAATCGTCCAGAATTCTTTGTAGAATTCTGCAGGAAAGCTGTTTGGACCTGGAGCCTTATTATTGGGCATACTTATCAGGGCTTCCTGGAGTTCACCTGATATCAGTGGTGAATCCAGTGCCATTGCTTGAGTGTCTAATCATTTTGGAAGAGTTATGTTGTCTTAAAACTGATCAATTTCCTTTTTAGATGGGTTTATTTGTGGTGAATACAATCTTTTATAGAAATCCCTGAAAATGTTGTTTATTTGTTTCGGGTCATATACTGTGTTCCCAGATGAATCTTGAACAGCACCTATAGTTGTTTTTTATTTATTTATTTTTAGCTGGTTTGCTAGAAATTGACCGGATTTATTACCTTGTTCATAATTTTGGAAGCGTAGTCTTTGTTCTAAGAATTTTTTTTTTTTTATCAATTATCTCATTTAATTCTAGTTTTGTTTTGTGTATTTTGTTCAATGTTCCCTGATCTTGGTGGGACACGTAGGCTTCTTCTAGGGATTTGATGGTTTTTTCTAATTCCTGAATATTTTTGTTTTCTTCTTTCTTTTTATGTGATGAGAAAGAAATTGTTTTACCTCTCATCACAGCTTTCCCTGCTTCCCATAGAACAGAAGCTGATGTTCCGGGAGTGTCATTATAGTCTAAATATGAAGTCCACTCTTTTTTAAAATATTGAATAAAGTCTTCATCTTTAATCAGCAGTGTTGGGAAGGTTACTTTTAAAATGTATTCCATTACAGAATACTGAATACATGCCCCAAAATGTATTCTGTAACGTATTCCGTTACGTTACTCAATGAGAGTAACGTATTCTGAATACTTTGGATTACTTAATATATTATCATGCTGTTTACAACTACGTGAATGTACTATTGCTGTGATTTATTACTGTTACTGAAGGTCCGTGGCTCCGAACCGTAGTAAAGGAACCTCTGGCTAATACGGTGGGTTCCGTGTCGGGCTGGTAGCCGAAAACTAGCTTTACTTTGTTGTCTGGGTCAACTTTGCTTGCCAGAGACAGAGAGAGGCGTTGAAAGGCTGCTCCAACGGAACTTATTTTTTCCGGAGGAAAACACGAACACAGTGTACAGTTGAGTCTTAATAGCTTACTTACAACTGGGCTCGTCAGGCACTCTTCTTGGCTGCAGTGGTTATTATTATATTTACATGCTTCCAGCTCCCGTTTTTGCTCCGTGACAGCTCGGACTTTTCCTTTCTCTCCCTCCCTCGCTCACAGACACATAATGTGTATGGCAGTCCATTCTCGCTGCAGCACGGACTACACTGCCCATGATGCTACATTCTTTAGGACCATGCCTGTAGCATTCTGCCTTTTAGCTTAGCACAACAACAACAACAAAAAAGCGCTCTCTCACCCAGGAAACACGCAGAGAGAGAGAGCGTCACCCTGTAACCATGGCAACCGTAACGCTGCCGCCTGAAACAACATTACGTAGCTGTCAAACAAACCCAAACAGTCCTGACCCGCGACAATATGAAACAGGGAAGTACCGCCGTGTAATCCATTTATTTCAACAAAGTAACTGTATTCTGAATACCACCTTTTTAAACGGTAACTGTAACGGAATACAGTTACAGTTATTTTGTATTCTAAATACGTAACGGCGGTACATGTATTCCGTTACTCCCCAGCACTGTTAATCAGCGATGTATTAAATCTCCAGTTTTTACTTGGCATAGTATTATTCTTGTGCATTAGTGTTAAAGATACAGGAGCATGATCGCTGACAGCTATAGGGTGAATCTCAGTGTCTGAAATGTCACTCAGCAGTGAGCTGCTGACCAAAAAATAATCCAGATGAGAGTAGGAGTGATGAACATGTGAGAAAAAAGTATATACCTTACTGGTGGGGTGAAGGGAGCGCCATGCATCGCAAAGACCAAAGTCGCTCATATACTGTTTGATTATATTTGTGGACTGCCAATTGCGCTGAGTTCCTGCTGTGTTGAGCCTATCCATTTCTTCATTTAGTCCAAGGTTGAGGTCGCCTCCAAGAACAAGTGTGCCATCTAAGTGTTCAGAGAGTGCACTGAAAAAACTGTGAAAGAATGAGGGATCATCAACATTTGGACCATATACACTTACAATACATAGCTTTTTATCAAGTATAGATAGTTTAATGATTAAGAATCTGCTCTCTGGATCTATAACTGTATCGAGTACTGTGAAATTAATTTTTTTATGTATTAAAATTGCTACTCCCCTTTGTCTAGAATTATAACAAGCTGAGAACACATTAAGAAACTCAGGTGTTTTAAGTTCATTCGAACCTCTAAGAGGTCTGTGGGTCTCTTGTAAAAGGACAACATCTGCCTGTAGTTTTTTGAGTTGGTTAATTATTTTTAAACTCTTTTCTCTGGAGCCAGCTGCATTTACATTCCGTGTAACGAATCTTAGTGCACCCATAGATGTCTGTGTATAACTAGGGGTGTATGCTGTGTGTGTCGCTTAGACAGGTGGAGAGAATACATCACTTGTTCATAAATAAAGAGAGGGAGAGAGAGAAAGAATGTGTGGCAAGATGCTCCCTGAGTCTGACTATGTGTTTGCATATTTACTAATAGGAGTACGCTTGGCTTAAGTGTGTGTATCCTGTAGGTCTGTATGCGCTGTCTGACTGATGTAAATGTGCTGCCGTTGAGCGCATGATTGAGCGTGATCGTGCTATGCGTATGTGTCGAAATAAAGGATGTTGTTTGTGGATGAGTGTGGAAGCAGGTGATCGAAGCAGTGAAAGAAATAAAGAAAGAAAAAAAGGACAAGGGTGAGCAGCATAAAAACAAGAGGGGGAAAAAGAGAGAAAAAACAAACAAACCCGGAAACATTCCAATCAAACCTTTGACGGAGAGTGATGGTATTAATTCTGCTATGATATCACACTTAAGATGCGATTTGATACTGGTAAGTTAAACAGATGTTAATGTTAAGTTAATGCAAGTTAGTGTGAGTGGATGGGGAAAGGGTGCAGCGGATTCTTATCTGGTGTGAAGTTAATACAGCCACGGAGTGATGCCGGGGTCGTGGTAAAGCTGTCCGTCCACGTACAGCCGGTCCACAGCGAAGACAGTGCGGGAGCCCTTCTGGATGAAGCCGTGTCGGATTGGGAAGAGGACCCTGCGTTATTCCAGGATCTCTTTGGGGAACTGGTCGTTCACGCTGAAGTCCGTTACTTTTAATTCCCTGCCGCGGCTTTTCACCTGTTCCTTTTGTTTGAAGTGGCCGAATTTGGCCACTATAGGACGTGGTCTCGTGGCCGGCGACCTCACGGCCCCCAAGCGATGCACTCTATCGAAGGCGATGTTCTTTTCGGTGTCCTCCGGCACCTTCAGGTGGATTTTAATGAAGCTTTTCACCGTTGCCTCCGCGTCCTCTCCGGCAGATTCTGGAATACCAGAAAACACAAGGTTGCCTCGCATGCTACGGGCTTGTAGATCGATAACGGACTCTTTTATTTTTTTAATTTCTATGTTTAGCTGGGTCACGTTATCGGTGAGAGATTTGACCGACTCCCGTAGCGTGGCATTTTCAGTGGCAAGCGTTTCTACCTGCTGCTGGCTGAACTCCAGGGATTCTCACAGAGATTTAAATTCCCGGTGTGAAATCTCTACCAGGGACAGCCTCGCATCGAAACTGGACAATCGCTTGTCGATTGACTCCAGGATGTCTGCAATGTCTTTGCCGGCAGGTGGTGTTGTGCCGGGGGAGTCTGCCGGGCGACATCTCTTCGATGACGGTGTCTCAATTTTGGCCGGGGAGGATGCACTCTGAGCCGTCTTCATGACTAAATCCTGGAAACAGCAGTCGATGTAATCTTGGAGAGCGTCTATACTCTCCCCGTTGTCCTCCAGGGTGTTAGAGATGATAGGACAGATGTTGTTAGTTATATGACAATTGATTAGTATATTTGGTAATACTGAAGCTTAAAGAAACTTTGTTCAATTCTAACCTACCATTCGCTTTAATTTTCCGCCAAAATCTCCGGCGTCTGACGTCAGTTACAACACGAGTCGTTTACCTTGTCCGTCACTTCCGTCACTTACCTCCTCACTTCCCTCACTTACCTCCTCACTGCTGTTGCAGTCTAACTACCGCCCTGCCCCCTCAGCGCAGTGCTGAGCAGAGGGAGGAGGGGCGCAAACGCAAGGCTCTGTTTGCCGTCTCTGCTCAGCGCAAACACATGGGTGACTTGCAGCGTGAAGCGAAAAAAAGTGAAAGAGAGAGCAAGAGAAAGAAAGAAAAAAAACCCCACGACTCCCAATAAGGAGCCGGCTCGCATCATTCACTTCGAAGATCCAGCTCTAAGAGCCATTTCATTCGCGACCGACCCAGCACTACCCTCCACAGCTTCTAATGAATTCTAAAAGACAACTTGCAGGTCAGTTTCACTGTTCACTTATCAGCAGTTTTGGGTAAGTTACTTTAAATTAGTAACTTAGTTACATTACTAGTCACTTCTATCAAAAGTAACTCAGTTACTTCAAGTTACCCGTTACTTTCAAAGTAACTAGTTACTAGGGAAAGTAACTTTGGTTTTAGTCAGAATTGTCTTGTTAATGTGTTGCTTCCGTAACTGGATACCCAGCAAGACTGCCCAGTCTTCTAGCTTGCTTACTTGCCACAAAGTGCACTGTGCCACCTGCCAACATAAAGGGAAAAATAATGTGCATATTTCCACAAGAGAAATCCCACGCCTGGACCGTCATTGGTAAATGGCCCGTATTTATATAGCGCTTTTCTAGTCCCTAAGGACCCCAAAGCGCGTTACATATCCAGTCATTCACCCATTCACACACTGGTGACGTGGGCCACTGACAGAGGTGAGGCTGCCGGACACTGGCGCCACCGGGCCCTCTGACCACCACCAGTAGGCAACGGGTGAAGTGTCTTGCCCAAGGACATAACGACCAAGACTGTCCGAGCCGGGGCTCGAACCGGTAACCTTCCGATTACAAGGCGAGCTCCCAACTCTTGAGCCACGATCGCCCGTTCACTGCTGCCATGTGTAATGGAATTTCTTTCACTTATGTATTAATCACGTTATTGTAATGCCTTGGTGATTTTAACATGTCTGACACTCATACTGTAAGACAAATGGTGGGGGTCTATTTAGGAAGTTGGGGGAAGCAGACAACTCCACAGGAGGGAGAGTCTTTTGTCTCTTCGAGGACTCTGGGAGGTAGCAAGGGAGTGTGAACCTTAAGGTGTGAAACAGCTGTGTACTGCCTTTTGTTCCTGGAGAAGGTATTTAACTGAGAGCCATGCTAGGCTCAGAGAGACTCTGCTGACCCTGCCCCGTGGTCATGCAGGCTCTCCACAAGCTTGGTTGTCTGTTCTGTGTGTTTTGATTAAAGAATGTTAGCTACCGCTCACCGCTCATCTGCAGGCTTTATTTAAGTGGAAAACTTCCACAACACATGATTTTAGCCTATGTCACAGCGTCATGTGCGCTTTTTACATCCAAGACAAAAACTGCAGTCATGGTGCTTTCGATTGTACTCAGAACTCAGAAATTCTGCCTTCCGAGTCGGAAGATGTAAGTAACACCAGACTGCAGATGAGCTGCATACAGGGCTGGACTGGGACAAAAAATTGGCCCAGGCATTTTGACTAGAGACCGGCCCACCATTATAGGAAAAGCTAGATACATATTTTAAATGAGAATAAGAAAGAAAAGTATTTCTTTGTGTCACTGGAATATTTCTAACATTTTGAGTTATTTTCCAGTGTTAGAAAATCAGCACTGCTCAGTGTTAGTCATTGTAAATCTTCAGAACTGACTAGGTGACTAGGCCATTTGTTTGGCTACATATGTTTTGGCTACATACATTGTTACATATGTACAAACTGTCTTTCCTGTGCTTGGCTGGAGCACACAGTTGGGGGGAGGGGCTAATGCCCTCTTTAAAGCTGCAGTATGAGTACAGGTGTTTGAACAAACAGCACTTTCTTCTTCTCTCCTGGGACTCGATGTTGGCAGATGCTTTCTGGACACATTTGTCACTTTGAGCTTTTTGACCTGAAGGGTCTGTGCAGCCTGGATCTGCTCCAGCATCTGCTCGGAGAATGAAAGTCACGATCCGATTGGCTGTGAGCAGCATGTGGGAGCAAAGCTGGAACACCTGAGGACAGGTTTGAAGAAGCAGGGAGTCAGTGCAGACAGAAAGCCTCAGAGCTTTGAAGGAGAGGCTGCAGGAGCCGAGAGCATAGACTGGATATCAAAGATGGCATGTTTGGAGTGAGTGTATTTGGAGCGGATGGTGGAGCGCCCAGTCTCTCAGTGGATTCATGTTTCAGTCCTGGACGTTGATGCTTGTTTGTTTGAAAGGACACAGATGGACACTGTGGTGGTTACAGTGACATCATGCAGTTTGTGTTTTGACCTCTGGAAAACCAGCAGAAATTAAGGACTTGGTGAAGATTAGTGATTTTCCGAGTTTCACCTGAATGCAACACAGACTTGTTGATGCTTTTGAGTGTCCTTAAATGCCTCTCTGGGTGTTTCCTTCCTGCTCAAAGTTCCTCTTTGCTGAACTTCGTGGAGTGGAGCTTTTTTTTTGGTGTGTGTGAAGAAACTGTAAGTTTGCTTTGTTTCCTCCTTTAACAATTTGTCTTTAGGAACTTTATTGTTTGTTCAGCTCATGTTTCATTTCTTCACACAAGTCAGTGTGTAATGTTTCCCAACGAGGCCGAGTGTTTCCGCTATTTTCTTTCTGTGTGTGATCAGACTCTGGGTATCAGACTAAACACACTGAATGTGTCCTGAGCTCGGCCAGAGAGCCTCTGAGCTCTGGGTGTTTATATTCACAGGGACAGCAGGAGAGGGAGAGTGGACTTTATAAATGAAAATTTAGTATAGATGTGTGTTGGATACAGTTTCAACATGGTGGTCTTAAAAATACTCACAAACTGTTGGATCCACCCCAACAGGAAGAAGTGTTACATAGCACACAAAAGCTATTGTAGTTCCCTAAAACTGAACTCACAACTAAAACTAGATGTGTTTTATTTGTTAGTTAATTAAAATTTAAATTAAATTAAAATTTGTACTAACGAGAATTCAAAAGGCATTCAGACAGAGGATGAACTGGGTAGGAGGCTCCAAAGGATTATTTTGAACTTCAAATCATATGAAGTTTTTCTTGTAGTCTAAGAATAAATTTCAGTATAAGAGATTCTTTTTAACCTTTTGAAATAGTTTTGTTATCACAGCATATCTGAGTGAAAAAAGTGCGAGGTTTTAAATCAAGTACTGCACAGGCTTTATAAAATATGCTTAATTAGTAATCAATAATTGAAAATAAAAATACATTCATATATGTAATAAAATCATAAACCTCAATAAAAAAAAATGAAACCTCATCAAACCATGGGTGTGTCCATAATAAAAGCAATGATTTTATGTTAACATGGAGCTGAACACCAGTGAGCTCTTATGATAAGTGTTGAAGTGAATTGTTAAATGTTGTCATTTTTATGCTTACTATCTCTACATTGTTGGAGGTTCTGGGGCGGGGGGGGGGGGGGGGGGGGGTGGCGGGGGATGTTATTGCAGATGCATCCTATCTGGAAGATCTGCTTCTTGTGATGTTGCTTCCTGCTTTTATGACCCTTTTGATCAGGAGGAGGTCACACACACACACGCTCACATAACACACACACACACATTCTTACCTGCATGCACACACACACACATATACATACAGTGCCTTGTCTTTGTAACCAAGGGGGGTTACGAGGGGAGGTGCGAGTAAACTATTGTGTATTCTGTGAAATGTTTCCCCAATAAAAGGCAGCAAGCAGAGGCTGGATTTGGGGTCATTTTGTGGTAGATACCAACGAGGCCTCCCTTGCAAGTAAATCGATCGATCGCTGTTGCCTTGTTTTTCTTTCACGGGAATAAGTCCTGGATACAGCGGGGTCTGAGTTTAGACCCAACAATAAGGAACAGGTCAAAGATCAGGAGCCACGACCAAAAAGACTCTGCTACCTCTGTCTTTGAGCCCAGATTCAAGAATGTCTACAGCTGGTAGAGAGCTGTGAGCTCAATGGACATAATATAACGGGTGCAATATACTAATATAACAACAATAATACTTACAATCATGTGAGAAAATTAGGACACCCCATTAAAAAAATTAGCTCTTTATTATGAACTGTTCAAATATATCAATTTCCAATCATGTTTTCATGTATTATTGGAAAAGAAAATGACTTCATTGCAACTAAACAACAAAAGTTAACATTTTTTTTTACTCATCAAAAAAAGATATGGACATAAAAGTGTGTGAATGTGTGTGTGAATGGATGGATGACTGGATGTGTAAAGTGCTTTGGTGTCCTTAGGGACTAGTAAAGCACTATACAAATGCAGGCCATTTACCATTTACCATTAATGAGTATTTTAATAGAGGAAAAGTTAGGACTCCCTACCCCCTAACAACTAGTGTTGCCCCCATTGGCTGATATAACTGTAGTCCACTCCTCAATGCAGAATTCTTTCAGCTGTGAGATGTTTGAGGGTTTTCTTGCATGCACAGACTGCTTCAAGTCACCCCACAGCATCTCAATGGGATTAAGATCAGGACTCTGCGCTTAGTTTTTAGCCAGTCCTTGGTGGATTTGCTGGTATGATTTGGGTCATTGTCATGTTGCAGTGTCCAGTTCCTCTTCAGCTTTAATTTTTTAACAGATGGTTTCACATGTTCTTCAAGCACCCTCCGACACACAGTCAGATGATGATCTATGAAGGTGAGCTGGCCAGGTGCTGCTGGAGCAAAGCATCCCCAAACTATGATGCTGCCACCTCCATTCTTCACAATTGGTTTGAGGTTCTGGATTTGATTTACACCAAACATGTCTACTGCTCTGGTATCCAAATAATTCAGTTTTAGACTCATCTGTCCAAAGAACATTATTCCAGAAGTCGTGGTCATTGTCTACGTTCACTCTGGCAAACTTCAGTCTGCCCTAATGTTTCTCCCAGAGAGCAGGTTTCCTCCTTGCACACCTCTCATGAAAGTCAAACTTGTGTAGTCTCTTTCTGATAGTAGAGTCACGCACTTTCACATCGACAGTAGAGAGCCTGCTTTAGTTCCTGTGATGACATTTTAGGATTTTTGACAAACACAGATATTCTTGTTGAGTAATCATACAATTCTTACTCCAGTGAGTTGAAAATTTACCTATATAAACAAAGGAAAATGTATGCTGTTATTACACTTAATAAATGATATAGAATAAAACAAAGCACAATTCAATGTTATTGTAACGTTCTCAAGAACCAGACGTTTTGGTCTCAGTTTGTCCGTTTATTCGGCGACAGGCAAACGGGCCGTTAACTCCGGGAGCGTGCTCTCATACAACACCTCCCTCAAGCTCCGCACAGTCACACACCCACAACAACAACAACCCAGGACCCCCCTCCCCTTCCTGCACACATTAACACCCTTTTTCCTGCAGCACAACCAAACATGTATCTTAAGAAACAACAGCGTGCAGAGATAAACAACCTGACTGTAACACAACATTTAACCATCGTTACATTATCTAAAAGCTTATTTATTTTGTTCAACAGTCTTTTCAGTACATTTCAGAATGTCATGGGTAGTAGGGTGAATTTCTGTTAAAAAAAACAAAAAGAAAGAAAGAAAAGAAATAACAAATAAACAAAAACGTGTTGCCAGTTTCTTTTGGGTGCTTTGAGCACCCCAGCAGAGACGTTAAAATTCCAGAGTCCAGAACCAAAAAAGAAAAGTGTCCAGCAACTTAATAATTCACCCACACACACCCTGAACGTCTTGTAAAAGCTGAACATAACTATTGCACATTTAATAGGGTAGTGGAGCCGCGGACCAGGATGGCAGCATAAAGTGGTTGCTCCGTGTAACCTGCATTAAAAACCCAGAACAACCCCAAACTAGAAACTTAATTGCTATTGGAAAAAGTCAAAAACGACTAATCTCAAGGACTGTGATATTTTCACTCGAAAACGCGGTTCCCAAAAACCCGTTAAAACCGATATTTTGGCAACGCCTGAAAACAGCGAGGGAGCTGCTAGCGCTAGTAGCATGAGTGACCTTAGCACGGTGTTAGCTGAACTTCGGTCATTGCGCTCTGAGTTTAGTGTATTCGGAACTAAACTGGACAGCATAGATAACCGTATGGGCGAAATGACGAAGTCAGTTGCTGCTTTGGAGAAAAACATGACGGAGGTAAAGCAAAATGTTGCTGCAAACGCTACACGACTGGAGGAAGCTGAAAACAGAATAATGTCGGTGGAGGAGCTCCTGGGAAAGAGCGTGGCCGATCTCAGCAATGCCATGAAGCGGATATCCTACCTGGAGGCAAAAACCGACGACCTGGAGCACCGGGGCCGAAGGAAGGACCTGCGGCTATTTGGCCTCCAGGAGGGCGCCGAGGGTCAGCGGCCACTGCTGTAGTTTATAAGGGAGATGTTACCGCGCTGGCTTAAGACCGACAGATCGTTCATTGTTGAGAGGGCTCACCGCACCCTAGCACCTCCAAAGCCAAACCAACACAGAGCTGTCCTTATCCGATTCCTGAACTTCCAAGATCGGGAGTTTGTTTTCCGCTTCACAAAACACAGTAACATCGAGCACGATCGACCATCCGGCAGCGAACTGAGTTCAACGCGATCAGAAAGTTGTTCGCCGACAAAGGAATGTTCCGCGGGTTTCAATATAATCCATGCAAGATGAGGATCCTCCACGATGGGAAGATACACCTGTTTTCATCTCCAAAGGAGACAATGGATTTCCACCGTAGACACACTGGGCAGGACTAACTGTAGCGGTGAGTGTTTCACTCCCTGAACTGCAAAATCAGCTGCTCATAACTGATAGACGGGCTGTAAAAAATCTGTATTTTCGCTCAGTTATAATATTTGGCTTTTTGCCACTCACTGATTTGCCATGTTATTGGATAGAGGAAGTTTTTGTTTTTTTTATTTTCTAGAGCTTGAAAATTTTCCATTGCGTTTTAGTAACGCTACTGCAAATGCAATTTTTTGTTTGTTTGTTTTTCCTTTTTCTCTCCTTCTCCCTCTTGAATACAACAATGTTACCTACTTTGGTCAAACTTTTATCCTTTCAAGAGGGATTCTGTAAGTCACAAAAAGGACACTGCCGTGGATCTGATATGTTAACACATATGGGTTTGTTATGTTTATGTCTTTGAATATGGTGTATGCATGGTTGATGGACACCACTGTTGCTTTTGTTGGGTTGGGTTCTTATAGTTCAGCTATTCCCCTTTGTAGTGGAATAGCACTGCCCCTAGTTTACTACTCTGAGTAAGGGAAGGGGGGGGGACTTTAAGTGTTATGGGTCAATGCCAGGGTTTTTTTCTCTATTTATTTCTCTATTTTATTTTATTCAAAGTTTACTTGTCACTTTTGTTTACTCGACATCAGCATCACGTGTTGTTATCTTAATATTACAGAATAAAACTTCCAAGTATGGACCAACTAAACACCCGCAATCTCTCTGACATAAAAGTCACTAGTTGGAATGTCCGGGGTCTCAGGAAACTAATCAAACTGAAACAGGTTATAAGCAGGATCAAGCAACTGAAATCAAAAATAGTTTTTCTTCAAGAAACACATCTGACAGACTGTGAACTAAAGTCTGTGAGGAACAGATGGCCTGGCCAGGTGATCCACACATCATACAATAACTATGCGAGAGGTGTAATTATTTTGATTCATAGAAGCATACCATTCCAAATGATGAAAATAATAAAAGACCCTGCTGGTAGGTACGTAATCACTCAGGGTACCATCCTTTCTATTACTTTAAACTTGGTGAGTCTCTATGGCCCAAATGAAAATAAGCCCAAATTTTTTGAAGATCTGTTTCTTACTGTATCTGCTTTGCAAGGACTGTATATAATTGGAGGAGACTTTAACTGTACTCTCAATCCGAGTATAGATCGCTCAACAGGCTCAGATACATATAAAGCACAAACTAGACGACTAATAAATCAATTTATATCAGATATCAACTTGGTAGAAGTGTGGAGAGAACAAAATCCTGATAAAATAGAATTCTCCTGTCATTCAAGTATACATAAATCCCGCTTACGTATAGATTACTTTCTTGTCTCAAGAGAACTTTTATCAAGGATCAAACGGTGTCAGTATGATAGCATAGTGATCAGTGATCATGCAGCTATCTCACTGAGTATCCATCTAGGAAAGTTTATCCATAACCCCCCTCACTGGCGGCTTCAAACAAAATGGCTGCAGAATCCAGAATTTGTTAAATTTATAGAGGAGAAAATAGAAAATTACTTTGAGTTAAACACAGATCAAACTTGTGCCTCAGTGAGATGGGAAGGATTCAAGCATATATTAGAGGTGAAATTCTTAGCTTTATGAGTACAAAGAATAAACAGCAAAGAAAGCGAATGGAAACCCTAGATAAACAGATTAAATCTTTGGAATTAGACTTAAACGTTAGCGACGACTCAACAAAACAAAGTGAGTTGCTACGTCTGAGAACTGAATATAATAAATTATCATCTGATGCAGCAGCAAAAAGTCTAATGTGGCTGAAGCAATCTTATTATGACCAAGGAGAGAAAGCAGGTAGACTTTTGGCATGGAGAATTAAGAAAATGCAGAGTGAAAGAGCAATTAATAGTATAAAGACCTCTTCAGGGAATGTAACAGTAGATCCATTTGAAATTAATGACAGCTTTAGAGAATTTTATGAAAAAATTGTATAAATCAGAATGTGCTCAAACCTCAGAAGAACAGGACATATTCTTAGATCAACTTCAGTTTTAGACGCTAACAGAAAACACAAAGCAGGAATTAGACAGACGTCTAACTATTGAAGAGATATCTCAGGCTATCAAAAGCATTAACAGTGGTAAAGCACCTGGGCCAGATGGCTTTCCGATTGAATTTTATAAAACTTTCCAAGACAAATTATTAATTCCACTTTTTAACATGTATGAAGAAGTGTATCAAAATGAGGCTCTCCCACCCACTCTGAGACAGGCAATGATTACTTTGATACTGAAACCTGGCAAACCACCTGCAGAGCGTTCATCATTTAGACCAATAAGTCTGATGGGTGTTGACACTAAAATGCTTTGTAAAGTTTTAGCAAGAAGATTAGACCCCTATATATCACATTTAGTTCATAATGATCAAAATGGCTTTGTGCCAAAACGTCAAGGGTTTCACAATATAAGAAGGGTTCTAAATATAATTCATGAGAAATTTGATGCTAAAGATACAGCATTATTATCACTTGACGCTCGTCAAGCTTTTGACAGAATAGAGTCGTCATATTTATTTACTGTTCTCCCAAGATATGGATTTGGAAATAATTTTCTCAAATGGGTTGAACTTTTGTATACAAATCCCACACCTAGTGTTTTAACAAATAACATAGTTTCTAACCTATCACATAGAACCCCTGGCGATGACAGTTAGAATGAGAACTGACATATTTGGTGTCCAGTTAGGAGATCAGGAGCATAGATTGGCTCTGTATGCTGATGACCTGATAGTGTTTCTGACTAGGCTGTCCATTAGTATACCAAAATTAATGCAACAAATGGAGTTATTCGGACAATTCTCTGGCTATAATATAAATGATTCAAAATCTTCAATCCTATTTCTGAACAAGGATGAAAGGCTAAATCCTATTATACAAACCCCGTTTATTAATGCAAAAGAAGGATTTGTGTATCTTGGAGTTAAAATCACCCCAGACATTGATACCATTGTAGCAACAAACTATGATCCTCTGATTAGTGAAGTGGAGGAATTTCTAAATAAATAGATGACAATGCCCATATCAGTGATTGGCCGTATTAACATGATTAAAATGAATATATTGCCCAAATTTTTATATCTCTTCCAGTCTCTTCCAGTTCCTCTGCCTCTTCCAAAAGAATTCTTTGATAAGCTAAACGGTATCTTTAATAGATTTATTTAGAATAACAAAAAATCTAGACTAAGACTTCGCTTGTTGTACCTGCCGTATGAAAGAGGGGGGTTACAACTCCCTAATCTTAGACTGTATTACTGGTCTGCACAACTGCGCTCAGCCATGTTCTACTTTTCCACTGAGACATCCCCGGCCTGGTTACAAATTGAACAAACATCAGTAACAAATCTTCAGTTAAATCTGTATTTATATTCTGCAAGCCTGAACAATTTAAAAAAATGACAAATAACCCTTTTTTAAAAAACACAATAGATATTTGGTATAGGGCCCATCAGTATATGGGAGATAAGTCTTCTATCTCTCGTTTTACACCTATTTGGGGCAACATATGTTTTAAAGCAGGAAGAGCTGATGGGGGTTTCAAAATCTGGGCAGATAAAGGTGTACAGAAGGTGGCAGATCTTTATAAGGATGGCAACCTTCTTACATTTGATCAGCTATGCCAAATATACAGCATCCCCAAAAAACTTTTTTTTTTTTAAATATCTACAAGTTAAACATTTCGTTATGTCAAAATATAAACAGATTGTATCTGAGCCACCATTATCACACTTGGAGAATGTCATACTTCAAAAGCCAGTGGGTAGAGGTCATATCTCTTCAGTTTATACAGCTCTATTAACACATGATAAGGAATCTGCCACTGACAAGTTGGACGCATGGAGGGCTGACATCCAAGAGGAGATAGAGGAGGTGGACTGGGAAACTGCATGTTTAAAAGCCCAAAGACAATCAATTAATACAAGAATGAAACTCCTCCAATATAAGTGGTTGATGAGAACTTACATAACCCCAGTCAAACTGAATCGCTGGTCGCCTGTCATCCCAGATAGCTGCAGTAAATGTTTAGATGAGAAGGGCACTCTGCTTCACTGTGTATGGAGCTGTCCAAAATTACAACAGTACTGGAAATTAATCACGCAAACTTTATCTAAGATTGTTGGAGTAAATATACCTGTTGAAGCAAAAATGTGTGTGTTGGGTATATATCCAAAGAACTGTGATTTTAGCATCAGACAGGTAAAGTTAATTGACTTTGGACTCCTGCAAGCTAGGCGCTTAATATCTTTGTATTGGAAGAAAATGGATGTACCCTCACCCTATGTGGGTGAAGGAGATGGCATCATGTATTGTGTTGGAACGACTTACTTATATTGTCAGAGGAAAGGGAGTAGATTTTGAAGAAATATGGTTACCTTTAACTGAGTTTCTGAGACATTATGAAGTGAATTACTTTAGAAAGTGATACTTGGTGCTGAATTTTTTTTTTCTTTGCTGTCTGTTTCTTTGTTTTTGTTGTTTTTTATTTTTCGTTCGCATCTTGCTTTGTTTGTTTTACCCATGCTGTACATCGATTTTTTTTTTTTTGGTTTATTATTATTGTTGTTTCTTTTAATTTATATTTGTTTATTTTGGGGACTATGTTCTTTAATATAAATCTCATGTTAACTGTACTATTATTCTTTGCTTGTTCTGTATTATAAAAATCAATAAACATACTGTTTTAAAAAAAAAAATGGGGTAGTGCCACAAACGATTGCCTATGTACCCAGACATTGACATTTTACACAGGCTTACTATGATGAACTATGGAAGTTAAAAGTTATTTCGAAATGTTACCATCAATGAAGAGGAAACTAACACTATAACAAGTTTTTTAAAATACTACAAGACAAATTTTCACCATATATTCTCAACAATACAGATTCATCTGACTAAAATTTACATTTCGAATAATGATTTATCCACTTCGCCTTCATATTGTCCGACCAGGTCAAAATAAGATGGTCTGAATTGCTTCAAAGTTAAAACTCATCTGCTTTGGATAATCAATGTTGAGGGCATACAGAAGGCCAAAGAGGTATGCCAGGGCAGTAGAGAGGTCTGGAATGTTATGTAGCATGATGTCCCCCTCCAACACAACTGCATGTTCTCGCACAGACGTATCGGCATCGTCATCTTGTAGGATGGTGAGGATGGCAACTGATGCACCGTTCAACACTGGTTCCAAAATGTCAGTGTCCTGAAGAAAAGTAAAATATGAATTATTGAAAGCTAAGAAAAACTAAAGACAAAACAAATTTCTAAAGATTTTAACTTTAACCTCTATACCATGCTGGTCGTTTGACTCATGGAGGTTTTAAGAAGAAAAAGCTTATTTTCCTTTAATTAATGCCACCTTGTGAGTTTTGTACAAAAATATTTTCTGCTATGGAACAACCACTAACAATGCCCAGCTGCTGCTCAGCAGAAAAAAAGGAATGAGAGTTGTGACAACTGCAATCCCCACTATAAAATTATCTGGACTGCACTGAGGAAGTGTACATTTCCATTTTGGATTAACTCATCCTTTAAAAACATCTCATAGCAATTAGTTTTACTTGCATTACTTTTTTGTACTTACTAAGCACTTCAGGAAAACCTCTGTTGCATCTTCCCTTGAGGAAAAAGGGCAGGCCTCTCAGTGCCCGTTGGACACAGTGTTGGATGTCTAAAGAGTAATCAGTGGAAAACAAGAATTTCAATTAGTGAAGTAACATGGTGTACTATACACAATGCAAAATCAATCTCATAGTAATGAAAGTAAAGCACAGGTCAGACCCAGCAACACGCAAAACTTACAAAAAAAAAAAAA
Source organism: Oreochromis niloticus (assembly GCF_001858045.2). Taxonomy (NCBI): domain Eukaryota; kingdom Metazoa; phylum Chordata; class Actinopteri; order Cichliformes; family Cichlidae; genus Oreochromis; species Oreochromis niloticus. The sequence continues at coordinate 82,689,123 of NC_031967.2, read as the reverse complement.
AACACCCAACAACAACACCATGTTAACAATTTTACTTTCTTTTTACAAATTAAATAAAATACTGCCAAATAAGAACAAAGGAATGACTGATGACATTCATTTTTACTGACATGTCCACTGATGTGTTTTGTTTGAAGCCAACATCTTTTTCAGTTTCTGTTAAGAGAAAAGTATACTCTTCTAAAAATGTCAGATAAAGGAGCACTTCACTCACCTGTTCATCAAGTTTATCCAGGAGGTCTTCCATCTCCTCACAAAGAACTCCCTTCTTAGACCAGTAGAGTTTCAGCAGGCCAGGCACAAATTTGTCAAAGGATGCATTGAAGGTCCCCAGGAGGTCTTTGCTTGTGAGCCGATGAAGTTTTTCAGATATCTAAACAATACATTCACCAAAATATTGTCATTTATTCAGCACAGAAAATTCCTGGGTAGCTGTCTTGGACAGTCTGCACCATGTTATATGCCTGACTGTGTTATCAACAGCAAAACCTACTTCAAAAATCTCTCATGAATACGTCTTTTGCACAGGAATAGAAACACCCCCCACAAAACCCAGTATCAAGATGAAAATACACATTATGTTTTAAGTTGCACCAAAATCTGTGACCAATCAGATTCTGTGACCTACCCTAGTATTCTTTCCCTAACCATCTCAGTCTATAGAAGTCCTATTTCTAGCACAAAAAAAAAAAAAAAAAAATACATGCTAAGTCAAAATTATGAGATTGCCTTTCTGTTTCACAATTTCGATTTAGCATGGGGACTCTTTTCTTCTACTGGCAGAAATGTTCAGGGTAAGGATTTCAATATAACACTGGCAAGGGCCTTGACTGGAGTGGTAGCACAAGATAATAAAGTTGGCCAATGCATTACCCCAGCAAATACCGTACTATTTCAATATAAGTATAAATAATGGCCAATTTGAATAATAATTAAATTGTAAATAAATTAGGACAGTCTTACCTCCTCAGAGGAAAACAGCGCAGGTCATCTCTCCTGGACCTCAGATACCATAGGCTGACACTCCACGACCTCTCTCTGCCTGAGAGAAAATGTTTGCAATAATGAAACATTTCAATATAATGTAGAAAAAAAAACGAGAAAAAAAAGTTACGAATCGGACTCCTCGATCCTTACTGCGCATGTGCAAAGTCGGACCGTACAGATCGCGTCTACCCGTGGAATTGTACATAAAATCAATACTCCACCAACAAAAAGGCTCTCAAAACAATACAATACTTTCCACAGCTTTGAAGGATGGGTCAGGTGTATCCTTCGTGGCCCACCCTATGCCAGAATTCATAGCGCGGCCCAGCCGATTCTAGTTTCAAACAATGGCGGCAGCCACTTAGTTTTAATATTACTCTTATTACTCTTTCTGGGTCACAAAGTAAACTTTTAAGATATTTTCAGGCGAGAATGTAGCTGTGTAAATGTCAAATATCTGCTCAGTTTATTAAGACAACACATTTTTGCAAAAATGCTTCTACGTTTTCGGAGACGTCTGCTACCACCAGCTTCGATAGCTAGCTGGGGATTCAAGGCTCGCTAGAGTAGCGAGAACAGCGAACTCCTGGCATATCATTTTCAACCCCCCGTGCGGTCCTTCGCTAGCTTAAACATGATATATAAGTCCCTTAGATGACTTAAATATGTTATTGTTTGGCTTTTTTTCAGTGCTTTACTCGTTCCACCCTCCTGGGTCCTCAGGAGGATGCAGCCAGCGCTTGTAGAAAATCCTAATAACAGATGTCGTTAGCTTACCTGCTAGGGCAAATGGCCGGCAGCTCCCGCACCTGTCCAAAAAATGGTCAAATAATACACTCCAACTTCAGACCAGGTAAAATCCGTAATGGTCGAAAAATTGTAATTTTCATCCAATTTTGGCCACGTTTGTTCCAATTTTCTTAGCAGGTTTTCAGTTCAGAACACGTCGACAAACCACTATCACACAATCTGCTCAGGCTCGTTTGGTCTTGTTCAAACTTATTCAGACCACGACGTGTGCCAGTCACCTACGGGGTTTCCCACTGGTTCCCAACTCGACTCAAAAACTCTACTCAAAAGTTGATAATCTTTGTTATGCTCGCTAGAAAATCTTAGTTAGGACAACAATGGAAGAAATTTGTTGGGCAGACAAGCTATTTTAGGTTGTAAATGGAAAGTTCTATTTCTAAGTCAGTTTAATTTGAAAACTTTACTCAAATCAACAATTACTAGTTATCATTTTTAGAGTGTAGTGTATTTCTTTATGTTATAACCAAGTAACACTTACTGATTTCTGTTTGTACACAGACATGATTTAAGTGAAAAGTGCAAAAATAATAAGATATAATTTTACTTTTATATTTCAAAATCACAATAATCTTTCAATTTAGAACTACAAGTTAAAAAAAGAACTAAACACAAATAAAATACACTTCAGCTAAATACTTCTAATTTATTTTCCCAAACCACCCGGAGCTGCAAAATAAAGACTAAAGAGCCGCAGGTTGCCGACCCCTGGGATAGACATTCATTTGCCTGGAATCATGTTTGTTTGTCACAGCTGAACCCAGAGCAAACTATGCTAAATTAGCATTTTTAGCTAACAGCTACAGTAAGTATAACAGTTACTGTACGGCTATCATTTGTTTAAATGACGCTTGTTCTTATACATGTAATACATTTATTACCAACCTAAGAGTTTACCCGCTGGTCTGACATGGTGAATGACTTCTTAGTCCAGCTCAAGATGCTGTACATTCCCGTCAGTAACAGTTTCAGTAAAACGTAGTTCTATTAATCTGCGCTCGATTACTCTGGAACCAGAAACGGATGTAAGTCCCAAATAACTGAATTGTAGGACTGAAACCGAAATTATTCAAGAGCTACATTTTTAAAGGATAAAATACAGTTTCAAAGCAAACGAATTCATTTTCAAAATATAAAATTCAATTTTAATTTAGTGATGATCATTTTCAAACCAATACATTGAATTTCAAATTAGGCAAATTCAAATTACATTTTACAAAACTTTTATTCAAGTTACAATTCAGATTCAATCTGAGCAATGCAAAGTGAATTTAACTTATTCAAATTCAGTTTCTAATGGCACAAAGTTCTGCCCATATCATGGCTCCATCTAGTGGACTGATAGTAGAAGTAAAGCAGCTGATGGCAGCTTCCTCTGCCTCACACTGCTGTCTAACTGCATTCAGCTGACACTGAGATGAAGCAGGAAAGAAGCAGCTGATATTTGGACAGCACACATGATGGGAAGGAGGATTTCAGTTTATGTGCACATGAATGATTTGTGTTTCCTCTGCAGGTGAAGGTAGAAAGTGTGTGTGAGCTGATGTGAATTGAGCAGCATGGATCAGTGTGAGGACAGAGAGGAGGGAGTCCCTCCCTCTAAAAGCACTCTGTGTGGGGAACATGAGAGCCAGACCAAAGCTCAGAGGTGAGACGACCATCTCTAACTGTCCATGACTCTTCCCCATGTCACAGCCCAGCACTCACATCGCTGCTCCATCATTATTCACATGAAGAAACGAGGAATGGGGTGGGTTTTGATTATCGATTTATCTATTAAAATTGATTCTAGCTTGGATAACGTGATATCGATTCATAAAAATCCTGAATCGTTTTTTTAATATAACTTTATTTTGCCCGAAACGCCAGAATCTCAGGTTAAACCTCACTAAATTTCAACAACCACCAAACAGCTAAAACAGTCAATGAGAGCAGGTACACGGATTCTGCACAAAGACGTAAACACAAAGCGCGGCCCGCTGACGGATCAGAATCAGTGACTTTCTCACCCGACGGCACGGACACGGTCAGGGCTGAAAGCCTACAGCTCACTGATTCTGATCTGTCGGCAGGTCCGTGCTTTGTGTTTACGCCCTTTTTGTGCTAGATTCAAAAGCTGCAGGTTTTTATCTCTCTCCAAACAACATTGACTGAACCAGCAGCAAAGGAAGATCCAAACTACGCTTTACATAAATATCGTTATGAATTCCCTCTTACTTTTGCTGTTTTGCTTCCACCACGATAAAATCACACTTCATGCACAGTTCTCTCTCTCTCTCTCTCTCTCTCTCTCTCTCTCTCTCTCTCAGTATACTTCAAGAACAGTTTCCCATCTAAAAATCTCTGTTTTCTGCATTATTCGCTTGCTTGTTATGCACAAGTCTACCGTTTTCTACAGCGCTGTCGGCCGCTGTTTTTTTCCTTTTACTTACTTCCGAAAAGAAAACCAAATTTCTTCTACTGAAAAAATTTTAACTGTTTAAAATTATGCAAAATTGCAAAACGCTTAGCTGTGTCTCTAAAACATCTGTAACTTTGCTCTGCTTCACTTCAGCAGCATCAGGTACTGTTCATATGTTGATTAATGGTTTTCTTTCGTTTTTGATCTACTGAAGAATATTTTTATGAAATCCCAGGCCAGGAAAATCACCTTCATGTTTTTCTGTGTTTTATCCTCAGTTACACAAAGACATCTGCTGTGATGCTTACACCTTTGATAAAGTCTCGCAAGTGTCAGCTTTCTTTTTTATAGATATAAAAATATGGAAATGTACTGATGCATGATTTGAGGCAAAATTTCCCCGAATCGAATTGTGGATCGAATCGATTCAGGACCTTGTGAATAGGAATCGAATCGATTCTAGAAATCAGTGACGATACCCAGCCCTAACGAGGAACTAAACGTAAACATGAACCAGCACCGAGAAAGAGCGTCAAGGCTACAAGTCCCCCCTTGAATTTTAAAGTCCAGCCTCATTCTGCTGCAGAGAGGTGAGCTGTTAGTAAAATGAACTCTTTGATTTAACTGCTTGATGTTGTTGGATATAAACTGCAGTGCAAACACGTCACTCTATGAGGTGCCGGGACATTATTACTGAAATTTTCTCACACACTACTGAAACACTGATCATTTCCTGATAACATTTAGTGGGGAGTAGAATTTATCACAGTAGATGTCTTTCTGAAAGTGCTGTAACTACGTTTAACAGTGCGTTCACACCGAATGCGATAGACGCGACCAAAAAGCACCAAACGCCCCTAGCTGGTCGCATGCACATTCGCACCACGACGCGCAACCAAAGCGAATTGGTCACGCTTCAAAATATGCAATTTTCACACACGTGAAGCGGAAATGTGGATGACGGCCACTTTCAGTGGTACCACCGTCTTTCCCTCGCCCAGTTTGAGGACCTGTTGTCCCGCGTCGGTCCAAGCATCGCCCACCTAGACACCAACTACAGGCGCTCAATCCCACATGCAGAGCGCCTGTCCATCTGTCTGCGGTTAGTTAAAGTGTTTAATACGATAGGCCTTTATTGATACCTGTGCTAATATATGCTCATTTGAAGTCCCAGTGACTTCCCCACAACGGCTCTGAGCCACCCACAAACCTCTAAAGTGCATTTCTGCCTTTTTAAAAAAATTTTCTTAATAAATGGAGCTTGCCTCCAAAATAAACTAACCTCTCTTTATTCTATTAAATAATTGTTCTTCACTATGTTCCTATATAGTAGTATATTTTTTCATTAGTATAATATGAAATAAATTCTACATGTGTCAAGTTGTGTGCCAATATTTGCTGTGTAGTAGAACTGAGACATTAGTCATTACAAAAATTTATTTGAAATAATATTAAAATTCTCGGTAGAGAAAACAGCTGGTGTCGTACAGCTCCGGGTGGTTTGCTATGGCGTTGATTAGCCTGTCGTCCATATTGAATGAAGAATGAAGGGCTTTAGATGGACCTGCCCCTTTGAACTAGGTCAGAGCATCACGTCACCAGGCTCCTGGTTGGTTGTCTTGGCGCGACTTGACACTTGAGTTCAGATTTTTCCAACTCGAGCGGTAGACGCGATACACGCAAATCCACAAAATTTACCACACAAACTGCCACGAGTATTTTTATTCGTGCTTCAAACGCGTCAGTCAGGTGAGACTGACGCGTTTTCGTGACGCAAATCTGCTTCTGAATTTTCACGGGACCCCCAGTCGCGCTTCATCGTGCTCCTCCATTGACTTTACATGTAAACCTGATGCTCACTCACTGAGTGTTTGTGGTTTACTTCTCAGACTGACTGAAGTCCACAAGAAGATGATGATGGAGAAACAGGAGGACAAAGCAGAGTCTGCAGGGTCCAGCTGTCCGTCTGTGAGGAGTGACCGGTCCAAACCTCAACCTCCAGGCTTCAGTGCTGAACCTGGACCAACGAGGTCAGAGACCTGTGATGAGCTCCTTTACATGTTTGTGTTTTCCTGGATAAATATGACCTGAAACATCCTCAGATTGTTACAAAGATTCATTAAAAAGAAAACGATGAAAGAGAAAAGATAAAAAATGTTAGACTTGGTCATTTGCTGTTTGAGGACAGTGATGCTTATATCTGTGGGGAAACTGTGACCTGAGTGGGTTCATGTTTGTCTTTAAAGAACAGAGCTGCTCTGATTCTCTTTGTGTCTGATCTGTTAAACAGTCTGAGAGGTCACACAGAGACCCAGCAGCTAAAGCCTGGATCATACTGGCTGCTGTTAATGAGACTCCATCAGGACAACACTGAACCACAGTGCTGTTCATGACAGGGCTGTGGGGACAAAAATTCTGCCTACAGCTAAATGTAAATCACATGACAAGAGACAGAATTAAATGAAACGAAAGAATAAAGTGTTTTTCTATGTGTGAAACATGTCCTTGGTAGAGCTTTGGCCTGTTTTCTCGTTTCTGGGTCAGAAAGGCTCACCATCATTAATGAAGCCATGAATTCTCAATACAGAACAGCTATATGTGGACTGAGTCAAGTAAGACACTAAAACAAAGAAGAATACACACAAAGAATATACAATAATAATAATAATAATAATGTGTTTTAGAAGCACCAAAGAAACTAAAACTCTGGATCCTAATCCAGCAGAAATATTGTAGACGTTTCTGAAGTGAAAATCCACCAACAAGCTGCTCTGTGTGAAGGACTGAGCTCAGATTCACTCAGTAATGTAGGATTGATCAGCAGGTACACAAATATTTAGAGTTGCTGCTCAAAGCAATAACAGCAAACACTTTCAGCAATGTCTGACATACTTTTATGATCTTATAGATGGGTAATACTGAAATGAATAGTCACCTGAAGAATTTTTGTTTCTTTAATTGGTTTCTTTTCCCCTACTTCCTGGGTATGCCTGCTAAAAGACATGAAAAAATGCAATTTATTTTCATAGTTGAACATCACAATATGAGAACAAGTTTTTGAAAATTATGTTTAAAAGACTTTAGTTTCAATCAAAGAGTTGTAGTTTTATCAACAGGAGACCAGAGCTCTGATAAGTTATTCTAGTGAAGCTACACTCCCTAAGACTATGATCTTGAAACATTAAATTTGTACACAGCTTTTAAACCTATTAGTCAAGAATAAACATTTATATCTAGGTCAATCTCCAGCCTTCCTTTCATATCAAAAATCCCTGAAAGAGTAGTTGTCAAACAGCTAACAGATCATCTGCAGAGGAATGGCTTATTTGAAGAGTTTCAGTCAGGTTTCAGAGCTCATCACAGCACAGAAACAGCTTTAGTGAAGGTTACAAATGATCTTCTTATGGCCTCTGACAGTGGACTCGTCTCTGTGCTTGTCCTGCTAGACCTCAGTGCAGCGTTCGATACTGTCGACCATAATATCCTATTAGATCGATTAGAACATGCTGTAGGTATTACAGGTACTTAGCTACAGTGGTTTGTATCATATCTATCTAATAGACTCCAATTTGTTCAAGTAAATGGAGAGTCCTCTTCACACACTAAGGTCAATTATGGTGTTCCACAGGGTTCAGTGCTTGGACCAATTCTGTTTACATTATACATGCTTCCCTTAGGCAGTATCATCAGACAACATTGCATAGCAGTGAAAATGTATGCTGATGACACCAAACTGTATCTATCCATGAAGCCAGATAACACACACCATTTAGTTAAACTGCAGGAATGTCTTAAAGACATAAAGACCTGGATGGCTGCTAACTTTCTGCTTCTTAATTCAGATCAAACTGAGGTTATTTTACTCGGCCCTGAAAATCTTAGAAATATGGTATCTAACCAGATTCTTACTCTGGATGGCATTACCTTGGTCTCCAGTAACACTGTGAGGAACCTTGGAGTCATTTTTGACCAGGATATGTCCTTCAACGCACATATTAAACAAATATGTAGCACTGCTTTACAATATCTCTAAAATTAGAAATATCCTGTCTCAGAGTGACGCTGAAAAAGTAGTTTATGCATTTATTACTTCAATCAATCAAACCTTTATTTGTCACATGCAAGTTTGCACCTGCAGTGAAGTTGGGCATAATAACAAAGAGACAGATTTCACAGCTGCTCTGTTCCCAAGTTCTACTGTGTGACTGACAGCCTTGAGTTTGAAATCCGCTTCGTAACCATGTCTCTTAACATGTGCATTTATGGTCCTTATACACACACAATAGTAATACGTTGAAGCACAGTACGTATTACTCCGCGAGGCTCCAGACTATGGTAGCCGCAATGCTCCGACAATCCATTAAGCGGTGCAGTGCCATAGCTTACCAAAGTCGTACTGAAACATTTTTTGAGAGATTGCTAAGCGCCGTGTACCACATAAAATCGGTTCACAGTCATCAAGCACAACCAGAATTCATAAATTAAGGTGCACTGTCAACTTTTGAGAAAATGAAAAGATTTTAGGCCGTGCAGCCCCTGTGGGGGCTGGGAAGAGGGTGTCAAGACTGCCCATATGGAAAAGAAATAGTAAAAACTTATAAAAGACTTGCATAAGATGTGGCCTACTTCATATAGTGAATCATATAAGGCTTATATGATTTACTCATGACAGTGGCCACTTTCTCATTACTTTAGTATATTGTTTTAGTAAGTATCCAAAACATACAAGTTTCATTTACATAATTTTTCAAGGGATCTTATATCAGTTTTCACTCTTGTATGCTTTTCGTACAAGTTTCACACAAGACAGATACAAACTTTATAAGATTTACATATATCTTTTCCATATGGCTGGGCTACTGTAATTTACTATTATCAGGAAGTCCTAAAAACTTGCTGAAAATGCTGCATCAAGAGTACTGACGGGGACTAGAAAGAGAGAGCAGATTTCTCCTGTATTGGCTTCCCTTCATTGGCTTCATATTAAATCCAGAATTGAATTTAAAATCCTGCTCCTCACATACAAGGTCTTAAATAATCAGGCCCCATGTTATCTTAATGGACTGGTTCTTATATAGCGCTTTTCTACTCTTCTGAGCACTCAAAGCACATAACTTGTGCATTCACCCATTCACAAGCAAATTGTTCTAAGTGCTTTCTACGTAACATTCACACACATTCATCCAATGGATGCATCGGAGAGCAATTTGGGGTTAATATCTTGTCCAAGGATATTTGGCATGCAGACTAGGGGAAGCCAGGAATCGAAACACCAACCTTCCGATCAGTAGATGACCTGCTCTACCGCCTGAGCTACAACCACCCCAATGACCTTGTAGTACCATATCACCCTATTAGAGCACTTCACTCTTGCACTGCAGGCTTACTTTATGGCCCCTCTTCTGTGGAACCAGCTTCCAGTTTGGATTCGGGAGACAGACACTATCTCTACTTTTAAGATTAGGCTTAAAACTTTCCTTTTAGCTAAAGCATATAGTTAGGGCTTTTTTTCTGTTTATTGAAGTTTTCAAAATTTCTTTTGAGCTGCCGCAAATTCATACCTCCATCAGCACAAATAAATTTGGAATTACAAAGTTAATTTATACAGACAAGGAGTCTGTATTGTATTGGGTTATCTGATTATAGGTTGACAAAATGTTTTGAGTCTAGGGTTTTGATATTTTTAAGATTGTTTTATTTCATATGAGAGTAGTACAGAAAATGTGTTATTGACTTCTGGATGTAGTGCAGACTCTATAATGTATTTATCAGGATAAAGCTGCATGAACTAAACTCCCCTGGAAATGAAGCTATCTTTGGATCTATGAGCAGACACTAAACAATTACTTCCTTTTACAGAAAGACTTGACCTGATTGTTTCTTAGCAGACAACTACTGGATCTTTATCCTGTGCTTGAACTAATTCTTCATGGTTCCTCCACAGAGTGGACCAGCAGAACTCAGAGGTTCCCAGTGGTCAGTCTGCCCAGCAGCATCAAACACACCTTGACTCCATATTTATGGTCTGCACATGTACAGCAACTACTTTTACATCTATTCTGTTCACAGTCATCTCCATGCTGCTCTTTGTAGACCAGTGGATTGTCAGTGTGTCCAACATGGAGCTGATGTTTGGCTCCATGATTTCAGTTTGATTGGCTCATTCATAAAATATTCTGTTCCAGCTGCTGGAGGACAACATCATCACTTTTGTGAAGAACGAGCTAAAGAAGATCCAGAAGTTTCTCAGTCCAGATTACCCAGAATGCTTAGAGAGTCAGAGGGAGGGTGATGAGCAGATGAGGAGCAGCAGAGAGGCATTTGTGAAGATCACGCTGAACTTCCTGAGGAGAATGAAGCAGGAGGAGCTGGCTAACCGTCTGCACAGCAGTAAGAGGATTTATATTAAGATTTAAGCTGCTGGCGATGAATGAAAAATTTATTGATGTCTTGAGATGTATTGAGTCATTTCTTAGAGGGACTGAAATGTCATAAAAATTTTGTTTGATATGTTTGATTGTAGTTTTATTGTTTTTCAGAACATTTAGGTGCAGCTAATCCACAAAAACTTAAATCTGCTCTGAGGAAGAAGTTCCAGTGTGTGTTTGAGGGGATCGCTAAAACAGGAAATCCAACACTTCTGAATGAGATCTACACAGAGCTCTACATCACAGAGGGGGGGACTGCAGAGGTCAATGATGACCATGAGGTCAGCCAGATTGAAATAGCATCCAGGAAACCCGACAGACCAGAAACAACAATCAGACAAGAAGACATCTTTAAAGCCTCACCTGGAAGAGATGAACCAATCAGAACAGTGCTGACAATGGGAGTGGCTGGCATTGGGAAAACAGTCTTAACACAGAAATACACCCTGGACTGGGCTGAAGACAAAGCCAACCAGGACATCCAGTTCATATTTCCATTCACTTTCAGAGAGCTGAATGTGCTGAAAGAGGAAAAGTTCAGCTTGGTGGGACTTGTTCATCACTTCTTTACTGAAACCAAAGAAGCAGGAATCTGCAGCTTTGAAGACTTCCAGGTTGTGTTCATCTTTGATGGTCTGGATGAGTATCGACTTCCTCTGGACTTCCACAAAACTACAATCCTTACTGACCCTAGAAAGTCCACCTCAGTGGATGTGCTGCTGATAAACCTCATCAGGGGGAAACTGCTTCCCTCTGCTCACCTCTGGATAACCACACGACCTGCAGCAGCCAATCAGATCCCTCCTGACTGTGTTGACATGGTGACTGAGGTCAGAGGGTTCACTGATCCACAGAAGGTGCAGTACTTCAGAAAGAGATTCAGAAATAAAAAGCATGTCAGCAGGATCCTCTCCCACATCAAAACATCACGAAGCCTCCACATCATGTGCCACATCCCAGTCTTCTGCTGGATCACTGCTACAGTTCTGGAGGATGTGCTGGGAACCAGAGAGGGAGGACAGCTGCCCAAGACCCTGACTGAGATGTACATCCACTTCCTGGTGGTTCAGGCCAAAGTGAAGAAGATCAAGTATGATGGAGGAGCTGAGACAGATCCACACTGGAGTCCAGAGAGCAGGAAGATGATGGAGTCTCTGGGAAAACTGGCTTTTGATCAGCTGCAGAAAGGAAACCTGATCTTCTATGAATCGGACCTGACAGAGTGCGGCATCGATATCAGAGCAGCCTCAGTGTACTCAGGAGTGTTCACACAGATCTTTATAGAGGAGAGAGGACTGTACCAGGACAAGGTGTTCTGCTTCATCCATCTGAGTGTTCAGGAGTTTCTGGCTGCTCTGCATGTCCATCTGACCTTCATCAACTCTGGACTCAGTCTGCTGGAAGAACAACAAACCTCCCAGAAGTCTGAAACAAGAGAATCTGCAGAGAATCACTTCTACCAGAGTGCTGTGGACAAGGCCTTACAGAGTCCAAATGGACACCTGGACTTGTTCATCCGCTTCCTCCTGGGTCTTTCACTGAAGACTGGCCAGGTTCTCCTACGAGGCCTATTAACACAAACAGAAAATATTTCAGAGTTCCATCAGGAAACTATTGGTTATATCAAGAAGTTGATTAGTGAGGAAGACCTCTCTGCAGAGAAAAGCATCAATCTGTTCCACTGTCTGAGTGAACTGAATGATTTTTCTCTAGTGGAGGAGATCCAGTGGTCCCTGAGATCAGGACGTCTCTCCACAAATAAATTGTCTCATGCTCAATGGTCAGCTCTGGTCTTCATCTTACTGTCATCAGACAAAGATCTGGATGTGTTTGACCTGAAGAAATACTCTGCTTCAGAGGAGGCTCTTCTGAGGCTGCTGCCAGTGATCAAAGCCTCCAGCAAAGCTCTGTAAGTAAATTGTGTTCATATACTTCTTCATTTTTTAAATGTTGATTTTGCTTAGCAAAAAAGGATGAGCTGTGAAAAAAATTGAAGACTGTAATGCAGGTTTGGCCAGCTCCAGGTCTCGAGGACCAGTGTCCTGCAGGTTTTAGATATCACCCTGGGTCAACACACCTGAATCAAATGATTAGTTCATTACCAGGCCTCTGGAGAACTTCAGGACACGTTAAGTAGGTAATTTAGCCTTTCAAATCAGTTACGATGGATATGATGGATCAAGAACACGGAGCCTTGGTTTGGACACCGCTGTTGTAATAGGTGTCTATTAGCCAAAGCCATCCATTTCTAAAGGATTTGTGTGTACTTGTGAGTAAGAATTATCCAGATGCATACTATGGTAGACCTATAGTAGGTATCTGTCGATATACTCTGTATTAACATATACAAAAAATGTGCATGTAAATTCATTAGAAAACCACATGGAATAATCTGTTTCATGGTATTCTAAACTTGTCAACTAAATTCACTTTATTAGTGTACTGCTCAGTTAAAGATGCAGCTGGAGATCTTGTATGGTACAAGATCTCACTGATCTGGTACAAAATCTCTCACTATTGCTTATGGTGTATCCAGTTTGTGGACCTGGAGGGTTTTTGTTGCCAGATATAAGAAAATGGCTGCGCACAGAAGGGAATTGGCAGGAATACCAGAGGGACAAAACACAATCTACTGGTAGACAGAGAAGTCTCCAGAGACTGTAAGAACACACTGACCACCCTGTGCACTGCCTGAATTGACTACAAGAAGGCCTATGGTATAATGCCTCACACCGGGATCCTGGAATGCCTAGAACTCCATCCATCCATCCTTCCTTCCATCCATCCTTCCATCCTTGTCAGATGCCCATTTACACGACTCTGACTTATTGCCTGCTGTGTGGACCAAGCTCTTTCAACAGTTATGTAAAAATCAAATGGCCTGTAGCAATGGTCCACATCCCATACTCCCGAAGCACCTCTTACAGGACACTTTGAGTGACATGGTCAAATGCCTCTCTAAATTCACAAAACAAATGTAGACACATGGGGGTCCTAAAGGCCCTTTCTCAATTCTCAAGTACGCGAGTCCGTACTCGCATACTTGAGAGTCTCATTCCATTTGGCCTGATGGTACCTATTAGCTGGCTCTGAAGTCCCACTGCTATCAAAGCCTGATAGGTGTCTGTCTTCACCTCTGGTGTCTAAAATTTGCTTCGGGGATTAACCACCACAAAAGGAACCAACCACTTTGCCACCGCAGCTCAGTGCAGCTGCTTTGGCAATAGAGGTGCTGGACATGGTTCATTCAGAATTAATTTCCCCAGTCTCCCTCTGAATGCTCTTGAAGCTCTGCTGGAGGTGTACTATGAACATCTCGCGGACTGGGGCCTTTGCCAGGCGTTCCCTCACTATACGTTTAGGCGTACCAGGTCTGTCCAGCATCCACCTCCGCCACCTGATCCAACTCACCACCTGGTGATCAGTTGACAGCTCAGCCCCTCTCTTTACCCGAGTGTCCAGAACATATGGTTGCAGGTCTGGTGATACGATTACAAAATTGATCATCAACCTGCGGACTAGAGCATCCTGGTGCCATGTGCACTTATGGACACCCTTATGTTCGAACATGGGGTTCGTTATGGCCAAACTGTATTTTGCACAGAAGTCCAACAACAAAATACTACTCGGGTTCAGATCTGGGAGGCCATTCCTTCCAATCACGCCCCTTAAGTTCTCACTGTATTTGCCCACATGAACATTGTTTTTGTACTGAGAGACTTCAGAGCCCTCAAGTGGAGCACCCTCAAGCACCCTGCCCTGGGTACTCTGAACCATTGTTTGGGGCCTGAGTGCAGATGGCAGTCAGGACCCGTTCCCCGACCCGAAGGCTCAGGGAAAAATCCTCCTGTCCACTAGGTGAAACCCCAACACACAGGAAGCAAGCCGAGGGGATACTGTATACCCACCCCAGCCCACCATCTCTCAAGAAGGGCATCTCCAGAGCCTCCGCCTGACACACATTGGACCCAACCTCTTTGGTGCCTCCTGTGAGTGGTGGGCTCAAGGGGGATGGGCCCCACAAGGAAAGCGGCGGGGCCAGACGGCATCATGGGCCGTCTGCTGTGCTGACCAGCTAGCAGGTGTGTTCACGCACATCTTCAACGAGTCCCTGGCGAAGTCTGTGGTTCCCACATGCTTCAAAAGATCCACCATCATCCCTGTGCCCAAGAACAGCAAACCCTCATCCCTGAACGACTACCGGCCAGTTGCGCTGACCTCGGTAGTAATGAAGGTGTTCGAGAGGCTGCTGAAGAACATCATGTCCTCCTCCATCCCAGACACCACAGATCCGCTCCAGTTCGCCTACCGACCCAACAGATCCACTGAGGACGCCATCGCCCACGTTCTGCACACCACCCTCAGCCACGTGGACAAGAAACAGGGTAACTATGTGAGAATACTGTTTGTTGATTACAGTTCAGCGTTTAACACAATAGTGCCCAGCAGATTGTTCAAAAAGCTGAGGGATCTGGGACTCAACAGCCGTCTGTGTGCGTGGGTGTTGGACTTCCTCACTGGCAGAACTCAGGTGGTGAGGGTGGGTAGGTGTGTCTCCGACAGCATCACCATCAACACAGGAGCACCACAGGGGTGTGTCCTCTCGCCACTGCTCTACTCCCTCTACACTTCAGACTGTGTGGCCACCCACGGCTCCAACACCATCGTGAAGTTTGCTGATGACACAGTGGTGTTGGGTGCCATCTCCAACAGCGATGAGGCGGCCTACATGGACGAAGTGAAGAATCTGGCATCATGGTGCCAGGACAACCACCTCCAGATGAACGTCGGCAAGACCAAGGAGCTGGTGGTGGACTTCAGAAGGAGTCAGCACAGAGACTACAAGCTCATTATCATTAATGCAGCTCCAGTGGAGAGGGTGCAGTCCTTTAAGTATCTTGGCGTCCACATCTCCTCAGACCTGACATGGGCTGCCCACATTCAGGTCCAGACCAAAAAGGTTAGGCAGCGCCTGTACCACCTACGACAACTGAGGAAGTTCAGGGTCTCTCCAAAGATCCTCAGGATTTTCTATACAGGCGCTGTGGAGAGCATCCTCACACAGAACATGACATTGTGGTTTGGGAACAGCTGTGTGAAGGACCAAAAAGCTCTCCAGAGAGTGATCCGTACAGCAGAACGCTGCTGCAGGATTGCTCTCCCCCCGCTTCAGGACACCTACACCAGGAGATGCCGGACTAGAGCAGCGCAGATACTGAAGGACCCGTCCCATCCTGGCAACAAACTGTTCCAACTTCTGCAATCTGGTAGAAGGTTCCGCATCATCCGGGCAAGGACAGAGA
The DNA here is from genome assembly GCF_001858045.2 of Oreochromis niloticus. Classification (NCBI taxonomy): domain Eukaryota; kingdom Metazoa; phylum Chordata; class Actinopteri; order Cichliformes; family Cichlidae; genus Oreochromis; species Oreochromis niloticus. The sequence goes on along the minus strand of NC_031967.2, from coordinate 82,673,197 downwards.
GACTCAAGAGGAGCTTCTATCCCCAAGCCATCCGGGCCCTAAACTAACCCCCCCACCCCCCCACCCCCCACACACACACACCCGCCCTCTCACATCATCTATAATTGACTGAGACTCTCCTCCAGACACTCAATTCCTTTAACTTTAAATATGTTTATATTGTCCACTCTGTAAAATAGTCAGATGTCTATTCATATTAATGTACAGAATTCACCTGCTTGCTGCTCCTACTGCACATTCACCCAATGTATATACTATATATATATATATATTTATAATGTTATTCCTCTACCCCCCCCCCCCTTTTTTTTTTTGCACATGTCGAGGAGCGTGTCAGGTTGCATTTCACTGTGTGTTATACTTGTATAACTATGCATGTGACAAATAAAGAACCTTGAACCTTGAACCATGTCTCTTTTCCGGGCTGTGCCCCCCATGGACTAATACCCAGCAATCAGAAGCTCGCCCTCGGGCACCCTCCCCAGGCCTGGCTCAAGGGTGGGGTCCCAGTAACTTTATCTGGGCTATTCCTTTGATTTTATACTCATAGGGGTCCAGTGTTGTGCCAAACAAAACTGGGGGCCAACTTTAAGCCCATAGCACAAGTTAGCATCAAGTGCGGAATCTACCAAGGAGGTGCTCTGGCCCCAGTGCTGTTTTCTATCAATCCTAACTCCCTCAGTGAGATAATTAATAAGACTGGCTACCGGTGTTATCAAGCTGTATTTCAGAGTGAACGTGACATCAATTCACTGATCCACATCAGCAGGACCTACAGCATGGACATCGGAATATCGTTCTGACTGGAGAAGTGTACAGGGATGGTGACGAAGAGAGGGACGGTAGTCAGAACTGGGTACATTTGAACTACAAGAAGCAACCACCAAGTACCTGCAGATGGTTCAGAGTCCTGAGGTGTTAGGTAAACGGCAAGAACAGGATCCTGGCTATTGTTAAAATCTCCCAGTTCTTTTAATCTTTGGGCTGAAGGAAGGACAATACTCGGTGTATAATAATAATAATCAACCATTATTTATTTCCATACAATTCAACACTTTTGAGCATAAACCATCATGATGGGGAGACCTGCATGCAGAGGGTCACAGCAAATCTCAAAATGGTGACGGGTTAGTCAGCCTTTTATAGTCTCTAGTGGCCCCCACCTAGTTGTAAAAGCCTAAACATTCACATTCTTTCTCTCTTACGGCGCCTAAGTTATGACCTCGGCTCCCTGTCTTTCTGCTCTCCGTAAAGATGGGGGTATGGAATGTGGTCTTCTCTTCTTCTATTCTAGGCACAAGGTCTCCTGCACACAACATTCTCTTCATGATTCAGCAGTATGAAATGTCAAGAAACAGTGTAACACATTCAACAGTGTTGAGTAATACAGGTCAATCCAATAGATCTAATGATTTTCACACTCTCTTAGGTCAGAAGTATAATGCAAACTAAAACTACATACTGATCACACACTCTATATTAAGGGGTATAATATGATCTACAGCAGTATCATAATTCAACTACTTTAATTACATATATAAGGTAACATATGATAAGGGTCCAGTGTTGTGCCAAACAAAACTGGGGGCCAACTTTAAGCCCATAGCACAAGTTAGCATCAAGTGCGGAATCTACCAAGGAGGTGCTCTGGCCCCAGTGCTGTTTTCTATCAATCCTAACTCCCTCAGTGAGATAATTAATAAGACTGGCTACCGGTGTTATCAAGCTGTATTTCAGAGTGAACGTGACATCAATTCACTGATCCACATCAGCAGGACCTACAGCATGGACATCGGAATATCGTTCTGACTGGAGAAGTGTACAGGGATGGTGACGAAGAGAGGGACGGTAGTCAGAACTGGGTACATTTGAACTACAAGAAGCAACCACCAAGTACCTGCAGATGGTTCAGAGTCCTGAGGTGTTAGGTAAACGGCAAGAACAGGATCCTGGCTATCAACACCTAAGCTCTGCCCGTGATCAGATACCCTGCTGGGATAATAAGTTTGCCAAAGGCCGAAATGGAAGATGCTGGCATGCAGGGCATACATGGAATGCCATAACCAAGTGCCTGATATAGTATACAGAAACATCTGTGCCAAGTATGGCCTGGAAAGTGGTGGAGAATGACCAAGCTAAGATCCTGTGGGACTTCAAGATACAGACGGACAAAATGGTGATTGTTAACCAAGTAGACATAGTAGTTGTGGATAAACAGAAGAAGATGGTAATATTGATAAATGCAGATGTACCGAATTCAATTCAATTTTATTTATATAGCGCCAAATCACAACATAAGTCATCTCAAGGTGCTTCATAGGTACAGAGAAAAACCCAACAATCGAATGAAAGCAACATCAGGAAGAAGGAACACGAGAAGCTGGAGAAGTACCAAGGGCTCAGTGAAGAGCTCCAGAATTTACCTTCTTTCTCTCACGCCAACTGGTAGCGGCAGATGGCCACCCCTCCATGATCCTGGTTCTGCTCGAGGTTTCTTCCTGTTAAAAGGGATTTTTTCCTTCCCACCATCACCAAAGTAGTTGCTCACAGGGGATCATGTGATTGTTGGGTTTTTCTCTGTATGTCTTATTGTAGGGTCTACCTTACAATAGAAAGCCCCAACAGGCAACTGTTGTTATGATTTGGTGTCGTTTAAATAAAATTGAATTAAATTGAGAAGATGTGGACGGTAAAGGTAACAGTGATCCCAGTGGTAATCAGAGCACTAGGTACGGTGACTCCCAAGCCAGGTGAAGGGCTCCAGCAGATCCCAGGAACAAAATCTGAGGTCTCTGTCCAGAAGAGTGCAGTCCTAGGAACAGCAAAGATAGTGTGGAGGACCTTCAAGCTCCCAGACCTCTAGTAGAGGACCTGGGTTTGATGGATAGACCGCCCGCAGGAGCGAGAGGGGATTTTTATTTTTATTTATTTTTTTGTTATGTGTATATGTTTGCGTGTGCATTTCTGTTTTTGAGAGCTGCACTAAAAGTTTTCAGACCACAAAAGAGCAATAGAAAAGTATGTTTCAATGGAAAGCTGAACTGTTTGAAACAGTCCTCCACCCCAAGCAGATTAAATAATTTAAAATGTACCACACATTGAGATCATGCTGTAATCTTTGTTGAGATTATGTATCCAGTCATCAGCTGGAAACTGTTTTTAGTTCACCTCAATTCAATTTCATTTATATAACACCAAATTGCAAGAACAATTGCCTCAAGATGCTTGGTAGGTTTAGAGTTTGTTTTCCCAAATCCTATATCAGAAGGCTAAGAAGGTGAAGCAGCAACTGGCCAATCAAAATAAAGTGGACTTTTATTTACAGGTGAACTGAAAGGGCAAGGAGGTTGTAGAACCACAAAATCTTAAAGGTACTCATTGTTTTGGGTTTTTTTCCCCCATTTTATTTATACTCTCAAGCCCATAATGATTCAGGGGCTGAGCTGTCAACAGATCGCCACCTGGTGGAGAGTTGGATCAGGTGGCGGAGGAGGATGCTAGACAGACCTGGCACACCTAAATGTATAGTGAGGGCATGCTTGGAACGACAAGCAGAGGCCTTGGTTGGTGAGCTTTCAAAGCACACCTCCGTCAGAGCTTGAACAAGATTCGGAGGGTGACCGGGGACATTGAGTCTAATAGATCATGCTTATTACTTCCATTGGCAAAGCTACCTTGTAGTTAGGGACCGAATGAACGAGGTTGAGGATACAAGCCGCGGAAATGAGCTTCCTCCAAAGGGTGGCTGTCCTCTCCCTTAGAGATGGGGTGAGAAGTTCAGCCATCCAGGAGGAGCTCAGAGTAAAGCCGCTGCTCCTCCACATCAAAAGGAGCCAGTTGAGGTGGTTCGGGTATCTGACAAGGATGCCTCCTGTGTGAAATGTTCCAGGCATGTCCTACCAGATCCAGGGGGGGCAGATCCAGGACAAACTGGAGAGATTATATCTCTTGGCTGGCCTGGGGAACCCTTACTGTTACCCCAGAAAAGCTGGAGGAAGTGGCTGGAGAGGAGGAGGTCTGGGCTTCTCTGCTTAGGCTGCTGCTGGCCCCGCGACCGAAGATGGATGTATTGCTCTTATTTTCATAGTGTCGTTTACTGTGATTAGGTTTCCTAGTCCATTGGCTAAAAAACACCCCCAAAACATTAGGTTCCCACCTCCATGTTTGACATTGTTCTTAGGGTTGAAGTCAAATTAATGTCAAATGTCAAATAAAGGAAACATCTTTGTGGCCAAACAATTCAATGTTTGTTTCATCTACACATAACACAGAAGACCAGAAGTATTCTTTTTAGTCCAGATGACCATTTACAAAGGCCAAGTGGGCTTTTGTGTGCCTTCTTTGGACAAGTTGCGTTCTCAATGATAAGCATCCATTGAAGTAGTATGCAGTTTGGGTTGGACTGTCTGCCTTGTGACATTGGCAGCCAGCAGAGCACATATTTACCAGGATGGCCTTGGATTAGTTTTCACCTCTCTCATTATCTTCCTGGCCAGCACAGGTGTCATTTTTGGCTTCCGACACATCCTCTAAAATTTTCCACAGTTCAGGACATCTTGTATTTTTTTTAATAATAATTTGCACTTTAGCCACTGAAACTTGAAAACTTGTAGTCCTTTCCTTGCTTGTGAGCAGCCACAATGCGCAGCCGCAGGTCCTCACTGAGCTTCTTTGTCTTAGCCATGACTGTCCGCAAGCCAACTGCAGACAGCTGCTGTTTTTTCATCTGGTATTGAACTTTGGATTTTCCCAAACACTGTGACAGTTCATAAGGGTATGAATAATTTTGGACATGACATTTTTTGCTCAAATGTAAATAAAAGCTAAGTTTTTTTTCTTTTTTTTCTACAGTGATGCCTCTTGTACATTGTGTTATGTACAAGGAGACACCTGTGTTATTTCTGTTCAAAAAAAGTTGCTAGATTAATAAAACTTAAAGTCAAAATTGCCAGGCATATGAATAATTGTGGGCTTGACTTTATATTTATTAATGTTAAAAAATGTTTTGCACACTAATATATTCCTTGTCTTAGTTCAAAATATGATTTCATTTTTTTCAAATTCTTTTTCAGATTAAGTGGCTGTAACCTCTCCGAGAGAAGCTGCTACGCTCTGTCCTCAGTTCTCAGCTCACAGTCCTCTAGTCTGAGAGAGCTGGACCTGAGTAACAATAACTTACGGGATTCAGGAGTGAAGCTTCTTTCTCTAGAACTGCAGAGTGCACATTGTAAACTGGAAACTTTGAGGTCAGATGTTCTGCTTGTTGTTTTTACTATGTTTTATGGCTGATATCTGATGAGTTCTGATCTTAAATGGTCACTAGGCTTCCTTTCCTTTTTTTTCTTGAGAGCCATGCCTAAAGATGTCAAAAACTGTAGCAGAGCAGTACAAACTACAAAAAAAAGTTTTGTATTTTTGTAAATAACACCCTTTAACTGGGACTCTGTTTTATATGATTAGTATTTTGAAAAATGTTCCGAACACTCACAATATGTAATGTTTACAACACACTGATATCTTTTGTTGAGGTCATGTTTCCAGTCATGAGCTTGACATTGGTTTTTTGGAAACTTGCCAATCAAAATAAATTAGTCTATTCGGGATCGGTAAACTTAAAGGGGGAATGAGGTAAAATAAGTTATTTCAGATAAAGGATTAAGTGAGGGACCACACCAAGGTCTAGGATTTGATAAATAAGGATTACCTTCAACAAATATTACATTTATAAAAGTGACTAGCAGTTCTTTCTTACCAGCAGGTACAGAGCTTCAACCAATAAGTCTTCTAGCTCCTCAATTATTTATTAGGGGTGGGAGTTTAATCCTGAAATTCCTTCTGAAAAATTTAAACACAACAGTATACCAGCAAACTGTGCATTGACAAAAGTTCCCCTTTGCTTGGAATGCAAAGTGCGATTAAATGCGTTAATTTTTTTAACTCATTTTTTAAAATTAATTAAGCGCAATTAAGGCAGAAAAATCTGTCTTTTTAAAAGATGTAATTTGCTTTGGCAGTTGAAATTAGAAGTTTTGCAGTAAAGTTTTACAGAGCTGGACTTTTGAGTGAGATCAAGCATCTGTTTAACAATAAGGATGACACTGAATCAGGCGGTACAGGTTTTATGCTATAAAAAAGATTATTATGGCTACCTCTTCCCAGCACGGATGTGGCAGTCTGCTGCAAATTCTCTTTGTACTGTCCACATTCGCTCACTCCCTCGACCTTGCCTTGGATCTGCTCCCTCCTGTGTAAGAGACAGAAAAGAAAAACAACCCCTGCCTTGCCTTGATAATGTTATTATCCATTGTTCTTCTACTGATTCTAAGGTCTGGTTCAGGATATCTTGTTCAGACCCAGTGTTATGGCCCTAGCAGGGCCACCTGAAACTGCACTTGTGTGAGTGTGGTGTTGTTCTCTCTCCTCCGCCTCCTCTCTTGCGCCACCCCTCTGTCTCTCTTTTACTCTGCCCTCGCTACAGGACCCAGCTGCTGTTCATTACCCTCGTTTGGCACCTTTGATTGGTTTTTACCTTTATTGTGTGACCTATTCCTTTTTTTTGGTTTTATTGATAAAGCGGCGTTGCCATCTCTGTATGTTAAGATTATTTGTAATAGAACTATATTACATGCTAAACACCTCTGCCTGGCTTTGTTTTCATTCTGTTTTTGCCTATTTTACAAAATAATGTTTGAGCAGTTTGAGCAGTGAAGCTTATTTTTTTAAGAAGAAAAATTGCACTTTATTTTGAAATTATTGTTGTTATTTGAAGATGATACCATTTAGAGAGTGCACTTAAAGTACTTAAAACAGCACTTTATTTTTAAGTCTGCCCAGTTTTGTCAGGGGATATAATTTTTGTTTCTCTGTTTTGAATTGATATACAGTTTAAACTTTTTTTTTTCTGTAGAAAATGAAAGCGCTTGAGTTTACAACATTCATGTCCACGTCTATTATTTGATTCTGTCCCCCACTAACACACATTAAAATTTAAAAAAAGCACTTTGGGGCAAATTTTCTCAGGCAATTAAATGCGGTTAACCAAGATCAATTAATTCCAAAGTCTCTAATTGATTTAAAACAATTTCATAGAGTCACATTCCTAATGATGACAAATTGTTTTTCAGATTAAGTGGCTGTAAGCTCTCAAAGAGAAGTTGTGAAGCTCTGAGCACTGTCCTCAGATCACAGTGCTCTAGTCTGAGAGAGCTGGACCTGAGTAGCAATAACTTGCAGGATTCAGGAGTGAAGCTTCTGTTTGCAAAACTGCAAAGTTCACGTTGTACACTGGAAACACTGAGGTCAGATCTTTTCACTTTGTTTGGTTTGTGTATATATACATACATTTTTTTTCTCACATTCCCCACCCCCACCCCACAGTTTAAGTGGCAGAAAATGGATGGATCAATGAATGAATCGACAAAATGAACCAGTTAAAACTTTAGCTTATATAGATTAACTTTGTGTTTATTGCAGTTTCTTAGTATTTTTTTTCCAGTTGTAAGTTTAAGTAAACTGTTGCCTTTATCTGACGATAAGATTCCTTAAAAACAAAAAGTTCATATTCTTCATGTTTTATTTTCAGGCTGAGTTGCTGTAACCTCTCAGAGAGTAGCTGTTACGCTCTGTGCTCAGTTCTCAGCTCTCTGTTATCTAGTCTGACAGAGCTCGACCTGAGTAACAACGACCTGAAGGATTCAGGAGTGTCACCTCTGTCTGCTGGACTGAAGAATCCACAGTGCAAACTAGAAATTCTCAGGTCAAGATTCGGGCTTTTCCTTTCATTACAATCTTATATCTGAATCATGAAACCCCATAAACGGTTTCTCTTTTTAGTGAGCGTCACTTATGTTTTGGTGGAATTTTACACACCAAATTACTTTATGTAGATTTGAGCAGATGTTTCATGCGTTGTCCTGGCTGATTTCCATCCGCTACACTGACAGTACACTGTTTATGCCGTCTTAATATTAAGACTGTATAAAGTTGGTATGAAGGTGGAGTTCGGTCAATAGATCTCAGCATCATCTGCTAAAATTCATATGAATCTCTACTACACTTGATCTAAGCTAACTGACCATGAAACCACAGCCACTGTGCACAAGTCACACACTTTTCTTTATTTTAAATCCTTCACAGTACAACAAACGAACCTCTTTATTCTACACTAACCTCCCTTTATCCTCGCTCCTCTTGTATAGCTCGATAGATGCTTAAGTGTCGCAGGCCTTTGTTTTTATTTCCTGTTGTTTGCTTGGTACTCCAGCTTCCTCCCATGCAGTTATGGAGTTTATGTTAATTGGTGACTCTCAGTTGGCAATGTGAGTGTGAACGGTTTTGTCTCCATGTGTATGCCTCTTCGCCTATGGCAGCTGGAATTGGCTCCGGCTCCTCCTAGATCCTAAATTAGATAAATGGAAGAAACTGAATAGATGTAAATGGATAGATGTTGTTGTATCTGACAAACAGAAAATAATTCTTCACAGACTGATTGTTTTGTGTGTCTGCAGTTTGTCAGGCTGTCTGATCACAGAGGAAATCTGTACTTCTCTGGCCTCAGCTCTGAGCTCTAACCCCTCCCATCTGAGAGAGCTGGACCTGAGCTACAATCATCCAGGGGCCTCAGGAATGAACCTGCTGTCGGCTGGACTGAAGGATCCAGGCTGGAGACTGGACACTCTCAGGTATTCAGAGAATGTCTGATAGAGGAGGAAGAGCTGGAAACTGTGTCCTTTACTCACTTCCTGTTTGTTTCCTGCAGATGAGACATGAACAATCACACATGCAGGAATATTTTCAGGGACAGACACACTAGTCTAGCTGGATAGTACATGGATATTTATGTAGGGGGTCTCCAAGGAGTCTGTTTGCAGGAACATTAATGATAACTGATAAGTCATGTTGAGAGTTTCATTAAAGGTAGACCTACAGTTAGGTCCATAAATATTTGGACAGAGATAACATTTTGTAGCTTTAGATATACTTTATTAGGCCACAGGTGTACTGTACCTGAGATAGTGGCCACTGTGTTCCTAATAAAATGTCAGCCATGTGTATGTTTCTCATGCTGTATGTCCACAGTCTCAGTGACAGTCAGTGACACTGACAGAAAAATGAAACAAGGCTGTGAATCATTTCAGTCTGTGTGGGTGACAAAGAAGCAGACAGAAGCAGCTAACATTTGGAAATGGCAGCTTAAATATGTGATTCTCTGATAAGCTAATGCTGCTAATGGGCCTTTTTAAAATCAATATTTCATTCTTATGCTGTTGTTTGACAACAATAACAGTAAAATATGTACTTCAGAACACATTTATTGTGAGTTCAGCTGTGAATGTAGAGTTTCTCAGAATACATCATGGTCACACAAAAGAGGCAATCCTAAGAGTGTTAGCATTGCCTTCTCACATTGTTAAAAATGAAGGGAAAACAGTTTTGGCATTAGTGGATAATACAAATTCACCTGGAATTAGTATTAGCTACTAATGGTTTTTCACCTGAAATTAGTATTAGCTGCTAACAACACCTTACTTATCAGTAGCTTCTAACATTGTTAAAAAGCAAGGGAACACGGTATTAGCAATATCTGCTAACAGTTTTAAGCCTTAAATTAGCATTAGCCGCTAATAGCAGCCTACATGACATTAAAACCTCACGTCATTATAATTCAGGGGAAAAAAGTAGCATTAACTACTCTTTAGCATTAGCATTAGCTACTCACGTTGGGGTTATCCAAATTCATGGGCTGCATCCTCCTGAGGACGCATTTGTAGACCGATTACATCTACAAGGCTGTCCAAATTCGTAGACTCCTCTCAATGCAGCCAACAAATGCGTCCTCCTTTTCCCAGAATTTGAAGGAGTGGTCGGGTGTGTCCTTCGTGGCCCACCATATCCCAGAATTCAAAGCGTGGCCCAGCCATACTCCAGTTTCCGGCAATGGCGGCCGATACTAAGTTTTAAAATGACTCTTATTAACCTTACTGGGTCACAAAATAAGCTTTTTAAATATTTTCAGGCAAGAATGTAGCTGTGTAAACTTCACATATCAGCTCGGTTTATCAAGATATCGCATATTTACAAAAGTGCTTTGATTTTTCGGAGACGTCTGTTACCCACCAGCTCGCTAACCGAGAGCTTGAGGGTCACTAGAACCGCCGAGAACGGCAAACTCTCGGCACATCATTTTCAGATCACCGCGGTCTTTCACTACTCAAGTTAAACGTAACATATCACTTAGACAACCTAAAAATTTTATTGTTTGGCGTTTTTCAGTGTTTTCTTTGTTTGTGAGTAAATCGGTTTGGCTGGGATTAAAGTTACTAGATTAGATTCGATAAAATAAAACTTTATTAATCCCCCGGGTGGGTTCCTCCTTGGTTTTCACACAGCTGAATAATTGTCAAACAGAAAACTGATTAAACAGAAGTGTGAGACGGAAAGAATTTACATCAGTGTCCTGTTATTATTTAGATAGCAAGGAGCAGACACCTTATGAAACTCCACCGAGACAGCGGTGACGCTAATCAGAAGGCTAGACGGTCCAATTTCACAGCCGTTTACTTCCAGCCTACCAGACCTTCGGAGGACCCGGCCCACATAGACCGCAAAGGCCGGGTCCTCAGTAGGATGCAGCTCATGAATTTGGACATGACTATTGTTGAAATTGAAGACAAAACAGCAGTTAGCATTATCAGATAATGCTAACTCCACTCAAAATTGCATTTGCTAATAACGGCATCCTACTTAGCATTGGCACTCACATTGTTATAAAGCAAAAGAAAACAGTATGAGCATTAGCTGCTAATGCTTATTCACCTAAAATTAGAATTAGCCACTAATAGCGACCTACTTAGCATTACGTACTTACATCGTTATAACGCAAGCGAAAAGACTATTAGCATTAACTACTCACATTGGTAAAAAGTAAGGGAAAACAGTGGTAGCATTATTGGATAATGTTAATTTACCTCAAATTACCATTAGGAAAACGGTATAAGCGTTAGCTATTCACATAGTTTAAAAGGAAGGGAAAAAGGTGTTGCCGTTAGCAGATAATCCTAATTCACATGAAATTAGTAATAGCCGTGAACTGTGCTAATCAGTGCAGTTAATACTGCTAATGGCCCCAAGAGCTTTTCCCCAGTAACTGTAGCCCTGACAACACTTCAAATAAAGCCTATATTTAAACTGAGAGTGATTGCTGTTGGAAAAAATATGTTTTGCTGCTAATCATCCACAGTAATACAATTAATGATATTAGGCTGCTGTTAGCTAGCAGTGGGGGTTGTTGGGGGGTGTTGGGGGCGGGACTTCTTTCTGTGACTGACTGGAGGATTCAAACCAATCAGATGACAATATTCCACCCCTTGAAGTGTATTTGTCTTTATCAGTGTCTAACAGTATGTTTATGAGAGCGGTGTAATGTCGAGAGAGAGAGGGAGCAAGTTTTGATACGTGAGAGATTTGTGATGCTGCTTCGTGAATCGCTACCTTATTGTGGTGGAGGGGTTTTTGTGTCCCAGGGATTCCAGGGGATATATTGTCTGGGGGCTTTTGCCCCCTGGTAGGGTCTCCCATGGCAAAATGGACCAGACAAAGAGCGATTCAGAAGACCGTCAAAGGAGTTTGCAAAGAAAAGCGTCTGGACTTCCTTAAGTTGCTTGAAGACGTTTCACCTCTCATCCGAGAAGCTTCTTCAGTTCTATGGTCAAATGGCCGAGAGTCCCAGATTTAAACCCAGTGGGAGTATCCCCCCAAAGAGGGACAAAGGACCCCCTGATGATCCGTTTTCCTGATGATCCTCTAATCACATCCTCTAATTCAGAAGACCCTTATGAGAAAAACATCGAGGGAACAGTTTACCCTTCCCGGGATAGGGCTACCGGGGCCCCGCCCTGAAGCCAGGCCCGGGGAGGGTGCCTGAGGGTGCGCGTCTGATGGCCGGGCCTTAGTCCATAGGGTCAGGCCGGGCACAGCCCGAAAAGGGGACATGAGCCCATCCTCCCGCAGGATCACCACGCGCAGGAGGCGCCATAGGGGTCGGGTGCATTGTGTACTGGGCGGTGGCCAGAAGCGGTGGGCCTGGCGGACTGATCCCCGGCTACCAAGATTGGCAATTGGGACATGGAATGTCACCTCTCTGGTGGGGAAGGAGCCTGAGTTAGTGCGTGAGGTTGAGAGGTACCGGCTAGATATAGTCGGGCTCACCTCTACGCATGGCTTGGGCTCTGGAACCAGTCTCCTGGAGAGGTGCTGGACTCTGTCTTCGTCTGGAGTTGCCCCTGGTGAGAGGTGGTGGGCTGGGGGGGTATTCTAATATCCCCTCGGCTTGCTGCCGGTACGTTGGGCTTCTTCCTGATGGTTGAGACAGTTTGTTTCCTGCGCCTTAGGGTCGGGGAATGGGTCCTAATGGTCATCTGCGCTTATGCGCCGAGTGGCAGTTCAGAGTACCCAGCCTTCTTAGAGTCCCTGGGTGGGGTGCTGGAATGTGCTCCACCTGGAGACTCTGTTGTCCTACTGGGAGACTTCAATGCTCAAGTGGGTAACGACAGCAAGACCTGAAGGGGCGTGATTGGGAGGAATGGCCTCCCTGATCTGAATCCGAGCGGTGTTTTGTTATTGGACCTCTGTGCAAATCACAGCTTGGCCATAACAAACACCTTGTTCAAACATAAGAGTGTCCATAAGTGCACGTGGCACCAGGACGCTCTAGGCCGCAGGTCGATGATCGATTTTGTAATCGTATCACCAGACCTGCGACCATATGTTCTGGACACTTAGGTAAAGAGGGGGGCTGAGCTGTGAACTGATCACCACCTGCTGGTGAGTTGGATCACATGGCGGGGGAGGAAACTGGACAGACTCGGTGCACCTAAACGTGTAATGAAGGTGTGCTGGGAACGCCTAACAGAGGCCCCAGTCCGCGAGATCTTCAACGCACACCTCCGGCAGAGCTTCATTGATACAGGCCATTCGATCCCTATACAACCGTTGCAAGAGCATGGTTTGCATTGCCGGCAATAAGTCAGACTCGTTCCCGGTGGGTGATGGGCTCCGTTAGGGCTGCCCTTCGTCACCGATTCTGTTCATAATTTTTATGGACAGGATTTTTATGGACAGGATTTCTAGAGATGAGATTTCTAGAGATGAGATTTCTAGGCGCAGCATTTGGCTCTAACACATCCATTCACATCATGAATGGGGTAACAGATCCAACACATCTCTACACACCTTTCACATCATGGAGATAAACTGTTCACATTTCTTCCTTCAGGCAGACGATACAGAGTGTTGTTAACAAACAAACAAACACCACAGACAATTCATTCCCCCGGGCTTTCACTTTGATGAACACTGTGAATGTTCATGTGTATGACAGCCATGTAATGTCCATGTGTGCATGCTGACTGTGCTGCTCTGACCCCCCTCCTCCTTTCAGGGTGGAGCCTGCTGGAGTCCGATGGTTGAGACCAGGTCTGAGGAAGTGTAAGTGTGTTTTTAATGTGATTCATGAAAACAAAGCAGCACACATTAAACCATCTTCATCATTCTGATGTCAGGAGTCATCATCAAAGTGTCAATCAATGAACAGATGATGGATCAATAACTGCAGCTGGATTGTGTTTGTTCTCTCCATCAGATTCCTGTCAACTCACAATTGACACAAACACAGTTCACCCAAAGCTCCAACTGTCTAACAACAACAAGAAGATGACAAATGTTGAGGAGGATCAATCATATCCTGATCATCCAGACAGATTTGATTTTAGTCCTCAGCTGCTGTGTAGAAATGGTCTGACTGGTCGCTGTTACTGGGAGGTTGAGTGGAGAGGAGACATTTATATATCAGTGAGTTACAGAACAATCAAAAGGAAACGAAACATTAATGACTGTTGGTTTGGACACAATGATCAGTCCTGGGGTCTGAACTGTTCTGATGATGGTCCTCGTTCTCTCTGGCACAATAACATAAAAACATCCTGCTCCTCCTCCTCCTCCTCCTCTGTCTCTAAAAGAGTAGCAGTGTATGTGGACTGTCCTGCTGGCACTCTGTCCTTCTACAGAGTCTCCTCTGACACTCTGATCCACCTCCACACCTTCAACTCCACATTCACTCAAACTCTCTATCCTGGGTTTACAGTCTTGTCTCCCTATGCCACAGTGTCCCTGTGCTGAGTTGAGTGTAAAGAGTGTACTCCTGGTAGAGAAACACTCTGACTGTTGAACAGATAGTTCAGTCTGTACATGTCTGTCTCTTTCACTCACAAAAATGTTTTCAGATTCATGGATTGAATCAGTTGATGTTTGAAACTCTTCTAAATGATTCCTTGTAAACTTTTTCCGCTTCAGTCCTTTAAAGATGGAAGCTCCCGTTATTCCAGGATCCACATGTTGTTTTCTGCCTTTTTCCACTCAAAGCTTCACAGTGAATCTCAGTATGTTGTGTTTCTCTGAAGCTCAGTTCACAACCAGCTCCTCTGCATTTTCAACAAGTCTGAGCTCATTAAAATGAATCCAAATGTTTGATTTCTCTTTCTTAATGGGATGTTTCCATAATGGCTGAATAAGTGGACATCCAATAGTACTCAGTGTATCAAATATTAAAGACATTCAGCATCTCTCATGTGTTCTGTCATTCTGTAAAAACAGCTGCTTTTAAAAACTGATCCAATCAAAGAAACATGAACTTCCATATTGATCAGATCAATACGTACAGCTCTGATATCACTAACATCTCCTTGAACTCTTCATTGTTGGTGATTTGTGTCCCTCTGCTGGTGAGAAGATGAACTGCATGGTATCATTCTAAAGAGCACAGATGACATGAAGTGTTTTACAAACTGCTTTTTCTAATTGTTCAGGGTCCTGCTCCAGGAAACAGCTTCAACAGACTCTGGCTTTCAAAATAAGACCTAAGTCTGAGTTTTTAAAAAAGCTCTTATTTTGGAGGGAGCTGACATTTAATCTTCATGTTATCCAGTAGCGGTTTTAGATACGGGTGACACGGGCGGTTGCCCGGGGCGGCATCGTGATGGGGGGCGGCATCACGGGCATCGGCAAAAACAAACAAACAAAAAAAAAAAATGCTCGTACTCATGCTGCCCCGACGGCAGCCAGCGCATATTGGGAATGTCATAGGCACCGATCGGTTTTCTATCGCCCATTTGCTGGGAGTAAGGGCGCCCTCCGTTTGCGAGGTGCGCCTGCTGCTTGCGGCACAGGGAGGAGAGGGCGGGGCGGCGGGGGATTCTCTGGCTGGCTGGAGCAGCATCTAATAACCAACTCGCAAAATAAAACAAAATAAAACAAAACAACAAACACGAAAACACCGGACATTATGATACAGACTTATAATTTGCACCGATATTTTTTTCGAAATTCTATACACGAAAACTGAGCGCGAGAGCCCTCGGTGCGCCTGCGCGCTGCTGAAGTCAAAGTAAACTTTATTGTCATCTCCGCTACAGACAGTCCAGTATATAGAGAGACGAGACGACGAGGGAGTGTTCGCCCAGGGCGCCAAACAGGCTAGGACCGCCACTGATGTTATCAGTCCATCAATGGGCGTTATTAGCAGTTATCACCATATAACTGTGGCTCACATTGGCCCTCCTGCACCTGCTAGCAGGCTCAGTAGGTCGTTATCACCAATTGGTGAGCCGGATCGCTGTGTCACTGTAGGAGGGATGACGATGAATCCAGATCCAGTACAGACAGACTCCAGTTCACTTCACACTGAGACGGGCGCATAGCAGCTAACTTCTGAAAATTGTCAATTTAATCAGTTTCAATATGATTTCCTCATGAACAGAAACAGATTTCATAATGAAAAGGCGTCTGAACTTTACTCTTTTGCCACAAGCATCATCTGTATGATGGAAGTTGAGCCTGGACATAGTTTTTTGCTAGTATATTACTTTAGCTGACGCTAGCTTCAAAGCATGCAATGAGAGTGTTAATAACGTTACTAATGTTCAGTTACACTTTACTAGGTCACATCTGTGAGACACGTCACTTAAATAAAGAAGGAAATATTGGCTCTGTTTTATCTGCTGTGCCCAAAAGTGACTCCCTGTATTTAAACTGCTATGAATAACTTGTTGGTCTATAATATGTGAAACGTGTCAAATGTATGTAGTTTGTTGCAGAGGGACATTTATATATCCAATATTTATCCAGTTAAAAGTCACATTGAAATTCAAAAATGTCTTTTCAAGAGTTGTCTGTCCAAGATGAGCAGAAACTGCAACAAATATAACAATAGTTATTTAAGGCTATTTTAAATGGCCAAAAAGGACCAGATTGGTTATAATGCACCTGCTTCAGAGGAATAAAGATACTTGAAAAACTGTTTTTATTTTATGTATAACTGACCGAGGACACCATCAGTCAAAGACATTAAGACAAAAAGACATTACTCATACACAAACACATGGAAACATTGGAAATCTGCTTGAACAGTGCTCCGTGGGATGCTCAAGGCTTGGGAAATCTTTTTGTAGCCTAAGCCTGCTTTAAATTTCTCAATAACTTTATCCCTGACCTGTCTGGTGTGTTCTTTGGACTTCATGGTGTTGTTACTCCCAATATTCTCTTAGACAATCTCTGAGGCCGTCACAGAGCAGCTGTATTTGTACTGACATTTGTTTACACACAGGTGCACTCTATTTAGTCATTAGCACTCATCAGGCAATGTCTATGGGCAACTGACTGCACTCGGACCAAAAGGGGTTATTTATTTGTAAAAAAAATGTTTGGAATCATATATGATTTTTGTTCCACTTCTCACGTGTACACCACTTTGTATTGGTCTTTTACGTGGAATTCCAATAAAATTGATTCATGTTTGTGGCTGTAATGTGGAAAAGTTCAAGGGGGCCGAATACTTTTGCAAGCCACTGTAAATATGTGTTCATCGCTTCATTCTTAGAATTATGAGAAATAAATCAGAGGTGCTCAGTTTAAAGAACACTGCCTTTATTAAAAAATTAAAAATAGTCACTTTGTGGAGGTAAACACAGACGACACGAGAGCTCCTGATTAACACTGCTCGTTTATTGCTCATCACCACACAACTGAATACTTTTCCCTCCAAAACACAGCAACAACACTTCCTGAGAACTGGGTGTGAGTGGAGCCCTCCAGTGGTCCACCACACATGCCCCATCCGAACACCCAGTAGGGTCATCCCCTAGTCCAGAACCCTTTCTTTAATCAAACCTCCAGAACGGCTGAACCAGAGAGGTGGAGAGCTAGCGGAGGGGAAACGAGCCTGAGGACCAGGCTGGCATGGGCGGTCAGGAAAAGCTGAAGATAGCTCGGGCCCCGCCAGGTGGGGGGCACTCTCAGAGGAAGAAGCAGGGTTGTCCAGTCCAGATAAAGGCGGGCGGCCACGGCGGGGGCCCTGAGCCGGCATCACCTGATCATCCAGAAGCACATGTGCTGGTTTAAGTCTGTCAATAGAAACAGCCTCCTGCCGATCCCCAAAGTCCAAAAGGAAATGCTTCCGGCCCGGTTGAATAACCCTAAAGCGGCCGTCATACAGTGGACGCAGCGGAGGCCTATGAACATCATGCCTTACATGAAACAACAAAACAAACTGCGAAGAGTCCAACGACCTCGGAACAAAGGTGTCGGGCGGTGCCTTTCAGGCCAAATGGCATGCGCAAAAATTCAAACAGGCCTAAAGGGGTAATAATAGCAGTTTTGGGGACGTCTTCGGCCGCACTGGAACCTGGTGATGTGGGGAATGGGGTAACAGTTGTTCTCCGTGACATTATTCAAACGGCGAAAATCCCCAAACGGCCGCCACCGACCGTCTGACTTGGGCACCATGTGTAGCGGAGAGGCCCAGGCACTATTCGAGCGCTGACGTATGCCGAGGCGCTCCATTGCGGCAAACTCTTCCCGAGCGACGGGGTCGAGGCGGCGCGGGCGTGCGAACACCGGGGGACCGACCGTCGGAATATAATGTTCAACCCCGTGCTTCGTTGCCGTGTTTGAGAAGTTAGGAACAGGCAGTGAAGGGAACTCCAAGAGCAAACACTGAAAAACATTCCCTGAAGTCACTAAATTAGCCCGATTCAGAGGCTCGATAGCGCGAGTGAAACAGGGTATTGAAGAAAAAGACAGGGCATCGATTAAGCGTCTGTTTGCGACATCGACCAGCAGTCCATGGGCACAAAGAAAATCGGCGCCCAAAATAAGTACAGAGCTAGCGGCAACAACAAAGGTCCATTGGAAATCCCGACCATGAAAACAATCACGAACCTTTCCCCGAACATTGCGATGGGAGAGCCATTAGCCGCAATAAGCTGCGGTCCGCAGCCCGCTGCTAAACTGTCGGCGCCAGACGGGGGAAGGAGGCTCTTCTGGGAGCCGGAGTTGACCAGGAAACATCTCCCGGAGCGCGAGTCTTCTATGAAGAGCAGTTTTTCTTTGTCACCAGCGGTCGTGGCCGCTACAGCGCGCTGGCAGGGCCTGTGTCCCAGGGTCGGAAAAGCGCAAGGCAGCAGGCAGCGGCACGCTCTGGCGCCACAATGCTGATGGTAGAAACAGAGGTCCCGTCCATGGTGTCGCTGTGCTGCGATCTTTGCCATCAGCGAAGGATCGAATACGTCAGGGCAGGTCAGCAGGGAAGTGGAAGGCGCCGCCCGCGAGGCTGGAACTAGGTCGTGATCGTGGAAAGCGCGGGTAGCCAGGAGAATATGATCCTCGTCCTCAGCTAGGGAGCGATAATCCTTCGTGCCCAGAGGCGGAGAGTTGGCGAGGCCGGCTCTCACAGCCGCCGGCAGCTGTCGGAGGAAGATGTGGGTGAAGAGGAATTCCCTGTCGTCCGGTCCGAGAAAGGATAGCATATGCTCCATCAGTTCGAGAGCCGTACCGCCACCCAGGCCTGAGAGGGGGAGGAGCTTCTTGGCTCGCTCTGCATCGAAAAGGGCATAGCGCCGAAGAATCAGCTCCTTAATGGCGGCGTACTTCCCTCGGGTGGGTGGGTCCCGGAGGAGAGTCAACGCACGACGGGTTGCTAGCGGGTCGAGAGAGAGCACCACATGGTGATATTTCGTGTCGTCAGCCGAGATGCCACGAAGGGCAAACAGCCTCCACGTGGACGAACCACGACGGGGATCGTGAAGCCAAAAGTCCGGCAGCTCGAGCGCCACAGCAAATGCAGCTGCAGCCGGAGGCAGAGGGCTGGTGGCTGCTGAGTCGGTGCCACCATCGGACTGCAGCATGTTCGAGTCAGGGGTCACCAATGTGGAGGTAAACAAAGACGACACGAGAGCTCTCGATTAACACTGCTCGTTTATTGCTCATCACCACACAACTGAATACTTTTCCCTCCAAAACACAGCAATAACACTTCCTGAGAACTGGGTTTGAGTGGAGCCTTCCAGTGGTCCACCACAACTTAGTCAAATATGATACTTCAAATATTTCACTCCAGCAGGACATGTCAGCATTTCTGAAATATTTTTGTATTTAACTCTAATCAAAGCACGATCCAGATCCAGCCTATAAGAACATGAGCTCTTATCCTTTAGCCCCTCTGACACATTGTTATGTGTTTCACGGAGACATTCAAGATGGCGCCACGGCTGGCAGCCTCAGTACTGCGCTCTCTCACACTTTTCTTGTTTCTGTTTATTTTCTGCGCTTTTGGTCACTCAGACCACATCAATTTCTCCAGAGATCAACTGCTAAACATCAGGCAGTCGTCTTACTATATTTCTTATCCATTTTTCACAAACCCAGAAAGTTTATTGGAGATTTTAGTTGGAGGTGCAGCAGCTCTCTGTGGCTCCTGGAGGAGACGTAGACGGGGGACTCACGCTGGTGCGCTGGTGAAACTACGTCAGCGAGGATTCCGCACGGCACTCCCCTCCATTCACCTCGCAAATCTCCGCTCTCTTCCAAACAAAGTCGATGAATTACTGCTCTTAAACAACTAACAAGGACTTTGCACGCTCTGCTGCCCTCTGCTTCACTGAAACCTGGCTCAGTGAGTGAGTCCCAGACGCTGTCTTAAATCTGCAGGGCTTCCAACTTCACCGGGCGGACCGCGAAACGGAGCTCTCAGGGAAAACAAAGGGTGGTGGAGTCTGCTTCTACATTAATGAAGGTTGGTGTACTAATGTCACAGTGTTACAGAAACACTGCAGCCCACACTTGGAAAGTTTTTTCATCAATTGTAAACCATTTTATTCACCGCGGGAGTTTTCTTCCTTCATGCTGGTTGGAGTTTACATCCGTCCTCAGGTCAACGCGAACAACGCACTGTGCGAGCTGGCTGACCAGATCACCACCCTGGAAAGGAAATTCCCAGATTCGTTTACAATTATCCTTGGGGATTTTAACAGAGCAAACCTTAAACACGAACTCCCTAAATACAGACAGCATATAGACTGCCCCACCAGGGACAACATCATACTGGATCACTGTTACACCACTCTAAAAGATGCCTATCGCTCTGTGCCCCGGGCAGCTTTGGGACATTCTGATCACTGCCTGGTCCATCTTAATCCAGTTTATAGGCAAAAACTCAAACGTGCCAAGCCCGTAGTCAAAACTGTGAAGAAGTGGACTAACGCAGCAAAGCAGGAACTGTAGGACTGTTTTGACTGCACTGATTGGACTGTTTCTGAAGCTGCATCTGATAACCTGGATGAGCTCACGGACACTGTGACATCATACATCAGTTTTTTGTGAAGACGTGTGTGTGCCAACAAAGACCTTTTGCAAATGCAACAACAATAAACCATGGTTCACTCCTAAACTCCAACATCTTCGTAAGGCCAAGGAGGACACCTACAGAAGTGGTGACAGGGCCCTGTACAAGCAAGCCAGGAACACACTGACCAAGGAGATCAAAGCAGCTAAAAGGATCTACTCCCAGAAGCTGGAAGAACGGCTCTCAGCCAACGACCCTGTGTCAGTGTGGAGGGGCCTGCAGGAAATCACCAGCTACAGATGCCCCCCACCCACTGTTAAAAGCAAACAAAGACCTGGCAAACGAGTTAAACACATTCTACTGCAGGTTTGAGACGGACAGACTCCCACGCCTCACCCTCCCCTCCCCAGAGACACTGCTTCAGACACTGACCCCCAACACACCTCCCACCTCTTCCCCTTCACCCTCACCCTCCCCAATCCAGTCTTAATGACCACCCCCACCCTCCCCAATCCAGACTCAACGACCACCACCACCCTCTCTTCTCCTCTCCTGCTTCAAACGCTCCACCATCATCCCTGTTCCCAAGAAACCCACCATCACAGGACTGAATGACTACAGACCTGTTGCCTTGACGTCTGTGGTCATGAAATCCTTTGAACGACTGGTGTTAGCCCATCTGAAGGACATTACAGACCACCAGCTGGACCCTCTGCAGTTTGCCTACCGGGCAAACATGTCGGTGGATGATGCAGTGAACATGGGGCTGCATTACATCCTGCAACACCTCGACCGCCCGGGAACCTATGCCAGGGTCCTGTTTGTGGCTTTTAGTTTGGCTTTTAACACCATCGTGCCTGAACTTCTCTCCTCCAAACTCTCCCAGCTCAGCGTGTCACCAGCTACCTGTCAGTGGATCACCAGCTTCCTGACGGATAGAAAGCAACAAGTGAGGGCTGGGGGAGATCACCTCTGAAACTCGGTCCCTCGGTATTGGTGCCCCTCAAGGATGTGTCCTCTCACCACTACTGTTCTCCCTCTACACTAATGACTGCAACTCCAAGAACTCGGCTGTTAAACTCCTAAAGTTTGCAGATGACATCCCCGTCATTGGCCTCATTCAGGATGGTGATGAGTCTGCATACCGGCAGGAAGTTGAGTGGCTGGTACTCTGGTACAGTCAGCACAATCTGGAGCTGAACACTCTTAAAACTGTAGAGATAACAGTGGACTTCAGGAGACATCCCTCAACTCTGCCCCCCCCCTACCATATCAGACAGCCCTGTGTCGACTGTGAAGATCTTCAAATTCCTGGTTACCACCATCTCCCAGGACCCGAAGTGGAAGATTCATCCAGGATCTGTACCTCTCAAGAACCAGGAAACGGGCAGGGAAAATCATCAC
This sequence comes from Oreochromis niloticus, assembly GCF_001858045.2. Classification (NCBI taxonomy): domain Eukaryota; kingdom Metazoa; phylum Chordata; class Actinopteri; order Cichliformes; family Cichlidae; genus Oreochromis; species Oreochromis niloticus. The sequence continues at coordinate 82,651,122 of NC_031967.2, read as the reverse complement.
AGACCCCTCACACCCTGGACACAGACTTTTTGATCTGCTGCCCTCTGGTAGACTGTACAGAAGCCTGCAGACCAGGACCACCCGACATAGGAACAGTTTCTTTCCCCTCGCCATCTCCCTTCTAAGCAGTTGACCTGTCACATTGCTCCCACTGCCAGACTGCAACTGCACCTTATGTACATTCTGTTGTAGTCATTCCACCTCATTTCATTTCTGTATTTTATGTATATAAGTTTAGATTGGTTATTTACAGTTTGTTTACACAGCTTTGTGTATGTATGTGTATGCATGTGTAATGTATATATAGACACGTGTGTGTGTGTGTGTGTGTGTGTGTGTGTGTGTATGTGTATGTGTGTGTGTGTGTGTGTGATTTACATTGCTGTGCTTGAGAGCGTCCATCTACCGGAACCAGTATTTAATGTTCGCTCCATAACAAACATTTATTCATTTATTCTAAGCGATCTCCTTATTAAAGGGTCTCTAGATTTTATGTGTCTGACTGAGATGTGGTTGCAAAATAAGGATTATGTCCAATGTTCCCTCTAATTTTTCATGTGTCTGAGCGAACACACAATGTCCCTGAGCTGTCCCTTGGATCACTGGATCACCTTGTCATTAACATCAGCCACGCCGCTTTGCCCTTTTAGAGCTGTACATGGTGAAGCTCCTCCATACATCTCTGACCTGTTGAAACCTTGTGCTTCATCCCGAGCACTTACGTCTTTAGGTCAGAGGTTACTGTTGGTCCCACGGACTCGGTTCAAAACACGTGGGGATCAGGCTTTTTAGGCACCGAGGCTGTGGAACTCCCTACTGTTGTCTTTACCCTTTCTAGACTCCACTGACTCTTTTAAAAAGCAGCTGAAGACATTTCTATACAAACGAGATTATGTGCTATATAAATATATTTTACTTACTTACTTGAATAAAAGTTGATTTATGAATATAGTTCACAATATTTTTTGATTAAAATGTGATTTATTTTTTACTTTATCACCTAATTAAATTATAATTCTGTAAATTAGGGTAAATGGTAAATGGTCTGTATTTGTATAGCGCTTTACTAGTCCCTAAGGACCCCAAAGCGCTTTACACTTTCAGTCATCCACCCATTCACACACTGCTGATGGCAAGCTACATTGTAGCCACAGCCACCCTGGGGCGCACTGACAGAGGCAAGGCTGCCGGACACTGGCGCCACCGGGCCCTCTGACCACCACCATCTGTAAATAAGGGTGATATGTGGCCTGTGTGGGTTCTCTCTGCTTCCTCCCACAGTCCAAAAACGTGTATGCTGGGTTAACTGGAGATGTGTGGTTGTTAGCATAAATGTTTGTCTGCCTCTGTCTAGCTCTGTTTTTACCTGGCTACATCACCATGGTTACTGATGCTTAACCTATAACCTGGTCTGGAGCAGGTTACGTTCAGAGTTTGTGTTTAAAATTGACTGAAGTGCCTCGTTTTCACTGATTCTTTCATTTACAGAAAGCTTTAAGTGTGATATAGATTGTCAGATGTCAGTGAATGAGGCCCAGCTGTAAAGTCGCAGCAGTCACACAGTATGTGTCTCATTGTCACTGAGTCTCTTTTACAAAGATAGAACTGCAGCTAATCGTGCTCGTGTAGCCAGTTAGTAAAAACCCAACCATCAGACACAGCAGACATTTAGTGATAATCTCACTGTATGTGGTCTTTTAGCGCCTCCTAGTGATGAACATGTGGAGTGGTGTTAGTCTGGGTGACGAGTGTAACTGTTGAGTGAGACACACCGAGCCTGCATGCTGGTAGCACCTTAGCTACAGCTCGGGTGTGGAGAAGCTGACAAAGAAGGTTTTCTAGTTTGTAAGGAGGAAAGAACTGAGAGGACTATTTAAAAGAGGCTGGAGAGTAACACAGAGCAGCCAGGAAAGTTGCTCACACAGTTTAGACAGTTTAGCATCAAATGTTTTAGTGAGTTAGCTCCCAGCTAACTAGCACACCAGGTGACTATCAAATCGGCTAACTAGCACACTGGCTAACTAGCACACCGGCTAACTAGCAGACCAGCTAACTAACAGACAAGCTAATGCACTAACTAGCAAACCAGTTAACTAGCTAACAACCTAACTGCAGCCACAAGCTGAAGGACGATTAAATATAGTGGAGATATCAGGGATGACACTGGTGTGTCTGATTCACTCTTTAGCACTCTGGTCACTCCGGTGTGTCAGCCAGAACACCACTGAAGGCCAAATGATCCCAGCGTGTGAAATAAGGAGCTTTTTTTTAGAGGGTGTGGGGAGCCACAGCCCCGTCCACCAGGGCATGAAACCAAACTCAAAGCAACAAATGAGTTTTGCATCAATCATTGGTTTTTAATTTGAGATCTACGTATGTCTAAGAATGCTAATCACAAACTGCTAATGAACTTCTACCATGGAGATCCTTCTGCTGCACACTGTGGTTCAGCTGCTGTGGAGGACAAGAGGAAACTGCAGTGGGTGGTGAGGGCTTGTATATAACTTGTACATTTCTGTGTAGATACTTAGTCATTACATACATTCCCTGTGTACTATGGAAGTGTACGCACCTCCTAAACTTTAAGTCTATTTTTTTTAGTTTCTCAATTTCTTTCATTTTTTTCTTATTCTGAAGGAATTTTAGTGTAAAAGTCAACCTGCTGCTGAGGGAGAGATGCCAAACTGTGTTTCATTGTTCTTGTAAGAGTGACAGTAAAGATCTGTTCTATTCTATTAATGTATAAAATGGTAAATGGCCTGCATTTATATAGTGCTTTACTCAGTCCCTAAGGACCCCAAAGCGCTTCACACTACATTCAGTCATCCACCCATTCACACACACATTCACACACTGCCAATGGCAAGCTACATTGTAGCCACAGCTGCCCTGGGACAGCACTGCCAGAGGCGAGGCTGCCGGACACTGGCGCCACCGGGCCCTCTGACCACCACCAGTAGGCAAACATGGGGTTAGTACCTTGCCCAAGGATATTTGGCATGCAGCCAGGAGGCAGCCTGGCTGTATAATAACCTACACTATGCCAAAAATACATTTTACACATTTTGCTAAGTTTTTCACTACATTTGAGTCAGACATGGATGCAATAGACTCACAGAATAAGTTTGAGTCCCTCACTGACTCAAACTCCTTCAGTGACACTTCCAGCCTTGCAGATTAGTTTGCTGATCCTGATGGCATCTCTGGAGCTGATGCTGTCCCCCAGCAGACAACAACAAAATAAATGGCACTCACTAGTCCACTTTACCCTCTAATCACATCTCTGACATCTGCAGGTTGCTCCAGTAGAGACTCTTGTGCAGTGCCAGGTGTTTATGTTTGTATTTGTCTATAGGTACACAATAGATATGACCATAGACGCACACAGGAGCACAGATGGTTTCCATCTTCACCTGCTTCCCTCTTTCTTCACACAACTGTGAGGATGATGAAGAGGTTTCAGGACGAGGTGGTCAGCAAGCACATGATAAAGCAGGGCCACTGAAACTCTCTCGTGCAGCACATGTTTAATAATACTCAGCTTTAGGGGTTTTTTTTCACCTGCCAGCAAAGTAACAGCTTCACTAATGTGAACAGTCACAATGTTAAACTTTTCTACATTTTTCATATATTTGTTATAGTTTTACATCATCTGTTTATGCTGCAGAATAAAGTCTGTTAACAGAGTCCAGGATCTGTAGAGCAGGTCCAGCACTCCCTTTACTGTGTCCACTTTCATCAGCCCCTGTGAAGTGACACAGAGTGCATGTGTGTCTGTTAGCTATTGTTTATTGTGAAGAAGACAGATGGAACAAATTAATACACACTTTTAGAGAAATCTGAAAAAGAAACACGTGCTTGGGCTCCTTCTGTGCTCGTATTTATTAATGCTGATCTTTCTTTCTTTCTTTGGCACAAGCTTCAGTCTTTTCTCTCAGGGCGCCTTCACACTTATAAATACACCTACATTCATTTATACACAAACATCATAAAACAAAGGTGCTTGCTTTGTAAAAGAAGACATAAGATCCTCTCTTAACAGCACATTGATATCAAATACAGGACTAAACAGGATATAACAAGTCTGTGGGTGTTTTCATTATTACTTGCTAAGTATTTTTCCAGTGGTTTGAAATGTGACTCAAGTCTGACCAACACTGGCTCCAACCGAAACCCTTGGTGCAGTTTCCTAAACAGGTTATCTTGTGCCCGTGTCCTGTGGAAGTGCAATTATTAGAATTAGAAAACACATGCATATCATATATAGCAGCTTAGATGAAGGTGGTGTCTGGCGAAACTCTGACTGACATGGCATCTCGGGTAAGCTTGCTAATCCTCTGCTAGCTCATGGCTGCAGTGGGACTGGAGGCCTTTGACCTCCACCAGAAGGAGGTGCTAACACAAACACACTGAAACAAACTTTTGTGCTTCCAAATTTACAATCACACATCTTCCTTGTTGTCGTGACTTGCCATGGCCTCACCCCCACACCCTTAGGGGGTAAATGGTTTATTTTTAGAGTGGGGCTGCATGCAGTGATGCTAGTGTTAGCATGTTAGCTTTAGTAGGTGGTCAGTGTGAAACCAGAAGAGCGTCTGAATCAGCAGGGCTCCATTTCACTGCAGTGTCACATTCTTTATATATCCATGCTGGACATTTGAATAGACTGAATATGTCACGGTCCCAGGTTTGGTGTTTTTGTACTTTGGACTTCTTGCTTATTTTTAGCTACTCTGTTTGGTTGGTTTAGGGTTTCTTAGTTTAGTTTTCCTGTTAGGTTTTATTTTCAGTTATTTCTAAATTTATTCACCTGTATAAAGTTTTATATATAACTATAATTAAGAGTTCATCTAGAATAATGTAAAATATTTTTCATATTTTTATAAAAATGTGAAATAATGGATTTATCAGCTAAATCCTTATTTATGTCTATTTTATTACTTTATCATCTAATTAGATTAAAATTCTCTAAATAATGGTGATACGGTGGCCTGTGTGCATAGCTGGACTGGCCATCGGGCATACCGGGAATTTGCCCGGTGGGCCGATGGTGATTTTTCATTTTTATGGGTGGATGGTTTTTTTTTTTTGGTTTTTTTTTACGGTATGAACACTGAAAAGTGGTCAATTGGCCAGAGGCTGGGAGATGTGTAAAAAGAACTCAATTGTTGTTTGGTAGTGGCTGTTGCGGAGCCACTACCGCAACACTGTTTGATTGACTCCTTTGACTATATGAAAGGTCAGTGTGTGTCTGTACACAGACTGTTGTGTTGGACTATTATTCAGTTGTCTGCTGAATGTTTTCAAATGTCTGCATCTCAGTGTAGATGAGGCTGGGGGTCATGGGAGGCCACCATAGCTGTCTCTTCAACATCATGATATCATCATAAATGCTGCTGGACTGTCTGATGGGCTGACGGTGAAAAAGCCGTCGGCCTCTGGAAGGAAACAGAAGACATTTCAGAGGCTGCAGATTTCTTTGATTTGGGGCCTTTTTCAGCTTTATTGGACAGAGCAGTGAAGATAAGTGACAGCAAAGCAGAGGGAGAGAGAAAGGGGGCGTGGCCCGGGTCAGAATCAAAGCCAGGCCAGCTGCTCTCCACCTCGTGGCACATGATCACCTGCTCATCCTAGTGAGCTCCACCAGCAGCCCTTTCACACAGTTTACACTGTCAAACACTGTGTGTGGACCTCAGCTAACAATAGGCTACATTTAAGTCTGGACTACATGCTTTTATATTGAGGCAGATTTTTCACTGTTTTTATTCCATCAGCAGCTCAACATCATGAGCAGCTTTGACATAAAGACATCAAACTCAAGCTGACTTTAAACTGGATCTACTTTTAATACAGGGGCTCAAAAACAACCAACATCTTTATTATATATCAGGACAGAAAGTCATTTCATCTCAAATGGAAAACAGCTTTATTTGGAATAATCAGCACTATCAACTGGTTTGGGATCTCCACCAGTTTCATGTCTTTACAGCTTCTCCAACAAAGTTCCTGTAAAATCAGCATCTTTATTGGTTTGATAGTGATTGATTATTCAGTCCCAATCTGCTGTCATCTAAAGAACAAAATGATGTTTCTATGAGTCAAAAAGCTCCAGATGTTGTTCACAAAGAAAACAAAGATTAGGAACTTAAACACAAAGTGTTTGGAGCCAAAATGTTCCCAAGCTGCTCTTTTTGAAATGGCAGAGGTACAGTGGTGTCTAACAGCACACTGTGGAAGGCAAACATGTTATTGTTGGATGAAACTTCATGAATCCTTTGTAGATTTGAGCTTTTGGAGCCTTTCTTTTCTCTTCAGGTGTACAGAGGCTGAGGAGGCAGGTGAAGCAGGTGGAGCTGTTGCAATGCTGGCAGAGGGTGTGTCTTAGTAACTCTGTGAGGTAGAACTGGATCGAACATTGTGGATGTGTTGATGTTGGAGCCATTAAGATTCTCTGCCACACTGTAGGATTTCCCTTTGATTCACTGTGGGGGCATTTTGGAGTCTGTCAATGAAACTCTTCATATTTGTGTTTGACACCAGTTTATAGAAACAGACAAATGTGTCATGCTTTTGTTTGGCCTCCGAACAAGCAGCTTCTGAAATTAGCAGAAGCTGCTGAGAATTGTGCTGATGAGAGGTGAAAAGGCTGAAAATTTTGCAGAAAAGAGGTGAATCAGCAGAGTTTCTGCTGAAAAGAGTTTTTTTTTTCTGAAAACAGCCAAAAAACCTGGAATTTGTGCTGAAAAGGGGTGAAAAAAATGAAAATTTTGCTAAAAAGTGGTGAGGAAGCTAAAGTTTACCAAATCAAAGTATTTGTGCCAAAACATAGTATTTCTGCCATATTGTGGTAATTGTGCCACAAAAGTTATTACATTAAAACATGAATACGGATTAAAGATGAAAGAAACTGGCAACAAATTCCTCCACTACAAACCAGTCTGATACCACTACTTTGCAGTGTTCACCTTTACTAAGGCACTACCCAAAAGGCGCCACAAGAGGGCACTCCAACACAAGAGATGACCTATGTACACTGATGCACTTAGTAACAGTCAGGCTCCTACTTTGCCACTACGTAATACAGCGGAAATACAGTAGCAGAAATACAATGTTTTTGCTTAAACACTGTAATTTCACTCAAATACTATGAAATAGCAGTAATACTATGATTTGGCAGAAATACTATGTTTCAGTACAAATACTATGACAAAGCAGAAATACTATGACTTAGAAGTAATACTATAACAAAAGGGATTCCTCAAAATACTATGAAATTGCAGTAATTCTATGATTTGGCAGAAATACTGTACTCCGTACAAATACAATGCTTTGGTACAAATACTATATTTTGATTTTAACTCTATGATTTGAAAAAGATGAAAGCATTGAAAAAGGTGAAAAGGCTGAAATGAGCAGAAAAGAGATGAATCAGCAGAATTTCTGCTGAAAAGAGGCAAAGAAGCAGAACGTTGCGCTGAAAAGAGGTGAATGAGCAGAATTTCTGCTGAAAAGAGGCAGAAGTTTCTGTATGTAGAAAAAGAAACACGATGAACCATGTGTGAAATAAATAAAGAAATGAAATGAAAGAACAACCTGATTCTGCTCAAATTCACCAATCAGAGCTACTGCCTCTGTCTGCTTCATTAGGCTGGGTACTTGTATGTATTTCGGTCCATATTAGAAAAGCTGCTAAAATTATAAAACTTTGCAGAATTGTAATAAATGATCAATATAAATGACAGGTCTGTGATAGTGTATAAATTTGTAGTGAAAAAACAAATGTTGACCAAGGTGGGATTGAACCCACGACCTTTGAGGTGCAGAGCTGTGTCATTACTGATTGCACCACCTGGCAAGGGGGCGGGCGGCTGAAAGACAGACATTTGGGCAGTCAGAAAATAGATCGCGGTGAGCGGCGAAAAGCGCCGTTTTTTGGAGTTACAAAACGTTGTGTAACTCAAAAACTAGGAGGGCTAGCAGCATAATTCTTGTACTGGGTGAATCAGCGGACTTTGGTGTATTTTGTCTGCGATTTTTATAGCTCTTTGTACCTCCGTCGCGGAGATATGACGAGAGAAGAAACGGCTTCATTTCCAGAGTTTGAAGACTGAGAGAAGGACAGATTTCTGCTAAAAAAGAGGTGTAGAAGGGTAAAAGGGCTGAAAATTTTGCAGAAAAGAGGTGAATCAGCAGAACTTCTGCAGAAAAGAGGCAGAACAACCTGGTTCTGCTCAAATTCACCAAACAGAGGTACTGTTTCTGACTGCTTCATCAGGCTGTGTACTTGTATATATGGTGAATCTCTGCAGAATTTCTGCAGAAAAGAGGCTGACTCTATGAATCCACAATCTCAACAGGGTTGTCCGATAAGAACAGATGGCTTATCCACAAAATCCACTGCCACTCAGGTATATGTTGTTCACTCATTTCTTTAACACGAAGCCGAGGTACACATCCATAATGTGAGTGAGGGGATTTAACAGGCTGTAAAATGCTATATGCCGTGTGGTGAAGTGATGGTGTGTGGTGTGGTTTAGTCTCATGGACGCACACCACTAACAGCATTAGAAGGAACGAAAATCCACATGGTGAGTAAAACTCTGCTGACTCTCCACACCTGCAGCTCCGACCAAACTCTCTGCGTCGACGTGTGTGCGTAATGATGAGGTAGAATTGTGTCTTCTTATTGGTGAAGAGGATGGGTTGCCTCACCGCTCATTGGCTGGTCGGCAGCTGTGTGCTGATGTATTTACTCGGCAGATGTGGCTCTGTTTGTCAGTTCCGCCGACTGGCTGGCCTTTTGTACACTCACTGATGTCTGTCTGTCTCAATTTCTGCTTTGTCCTCTTCTCAGAGAGCCAGATGGAGACGGTGGAGGTGACAGAATGGAACAAGTCTGTCCTGCTGCCCTTTAAAACCAAAGATGACCTTCCACAGGATGCCACAGTGGAGTGGAGACGCTCAGACTCCAAACACAGGAAAGTTCACACGTTTCAGAGCAGCCAGCACCTTTCAGGTGAACAGGACGAGGTTTACACAGGTCGCACAGAGATGAACAAAGAGGCACTGAGAATGGGAGACCTCAGTCTGACCCTGAAAGAACTCGGCATCACTGACAGCGGAGTCTACACCTGCATCGTCTCCACGCATGGAAAAGTCCTGAAACAGAAAGTGGTGGTGCTCAGTGTCAAAGGTCAGTAAGCACATCACAGAGGCTGTGGTATGTTGTCATTTCCTTTTGTCAACTCTCTAGACTCCATTGACTGTATAAAAAAACATGAATCTGTGGTCTTTACAAGAAACCTAGAGGTGTCCTATCTACAGTTGGCTGAGATGCAATATGAGAAAGACCCATCTTTGGAACGTCTTTTTGATCCTTTGATCTACAGGTTAGAAAAGCAAGGGCTGAAATTTCTCTGCGTTTCTCTGTAAGCACAACATTCATTTAAATCCTGCTGTTAAAGGTTTTTTTCTATTTATTGGTATTTTTATTTTCTATACAGTGGTCCCTCGTTTATCGCGGGAGTTATGTCCTAAAAATAACCTGTGACAGTTGAAATCTGTGTAGTAGTCAACGTTATTTTTTACAATTATTATAGATGGTTTAAGGCTGTAAAACCCCTCACTACACACTTCATATACTTTTCTCAGACAGGCATGAACAGTTTCATGTTTCTCTCTTAAAAACTCTCAAAGTTCAAACCTTCATAGAAAAATAAGTCCAGCATTATAGAATGAAACCAAAGATCAAACCCTGTTTTCAGGTCCAGAACATTGAAATAGAGCAGCTGCCAGAGAATTCAACATTAATGAATCAATGGTGCAGAATTAGAGGAAGCAAGAGTTACAAGTTGAGTAAAGTTTCACTTATCTGACTGTTTTGTTTCACTTAACGCGCCTTATAATCCAAAAAAACCAGTAACTTCTACCTTTTTTTTAGCATGTCCAGTGTTAGATTTGTATTGTTTATTGTCATTTATGCTTAGAAATATTAACTCATATATGCTTAGAAGTGTATAATCATTTGTAGATTGAAAGAATGTCTCATCCTAGGTCTGTAACAACTCTGTGTAGCATGAAGAGGGGAGTGCGTCCACTCCTCTTCAGAGTGTTCTGGCATAGATCACACACCTGCTAAGAGAGGTCGTATCTTCTCTTGCTTATATATGGTATAGCAAACACACGTATATCTGGTTAAGTATAAGAGCCTTTTGTTCAGATGGACCGCTAGACTCCTGGCACCAGCTTTGGGGAGTCTTCCTGGGGTTACATCTTGACCCCATACACACGCAGACACACACACACACACACACACACACACAGGGTATTCTTTGTTCACATGCATACCTATATAAGATGTCATATGTTAATGAACCTATGCATATTCATGTAACCACAATAAAAGGAGTGCTATGGGGAACCTGGCTGAGAGTCTGACGGTGGTCAAGTGGGTGGAACGACACTTGGCTCCAGGCAGGCCTCCTCATGCATGAGTAACACAAAGACGTTGCCTACTTGTGTCTTGTTCTTTGCTGTGTAGCAAATTGTCCTGAACGTTCCAGCGAATAGGTTCAAACTACAAACCTATCATCCAGAATAGAATAGAATAGAATAGAATAGCCTTTATTGTCATTGTACAGGGTACAACGAAATTGGAGTGCCACTCCCTTGGTGCAAAATGCAATAATAAATATAATAAATAAAAAATAGTAAGATATAAAAGGTACAATAAAACAAACATAAGTACTCAAACAAAAGTAAGTATGATATTTACAGGATAGCAGCATTAATATAATGACAGTATGACAGTATGAATAGCAGCATAATATAATGACAGTGACAGCCCAATTTCTTGTGCGATGGTTAGCATCAGCGTCTTCCTTTTGGGTGCTACCGCAGGTGCCTGTGACGGTGCAAAATGTTTTGTCAACATTGTTTTCTGTTGGGGAGAAAACTTGTCCAGAACCATCTCCATTGTGTTTAGGTCAGGTGACTGTGGAGGCCAGGCCATCCTTCTTTGTCAAATAGCCCTTACACAGCCTGGAGGTGTGTTCACATTTTCAACAAGTCATTGACTTGTTGAAAAATAAATGGTGGTCCAACTAAATGCAAACCGGATAAGATGGCATGTGGTAGGATGTTGTGGTAGCCATGCTGGTTCAGTGTGCCTTCAGTTTTGAATACATCCCCCACAATGTCACCAACTTAAAACAGCAGGAGAATCCAAAAAAACAAAGATCTTAAATTTGGACTCATCAGACCAAAGCACAGATTTCCACTGGTCTAATGTCCATTCCTTGTGTTTCTTGACCCAAACAAATCTCTTCTGCTTGTTGTTTTTCCTTATTGTCTAGTCATTGTTTCTTAGCAGCTATTTGACCATAAAGGCCTGATTCACACAGTCTCCTCTGAACAGCTGATGTAGAGATGTGTCTGCTACTGGAACTCTGTGTGGCATTTATCTGAGCTCTAATCTGAGCTGCTGTTAACTTGTAATTTCTGAGGCTGGTGACTCAGATGAATTTATCCTCAGCAGCAGACGTGACTCTTGGTCTTCCCTTACTGGGGCGATCCTCATGTGAGCCAGTTTCACCAGCACTTGGTGGTTTTTGTGACTGCACTTGGAGACACATTCAAAGTTTTAGCATTTTTCCTGACTGACTGACCTTCAGTTCTTAAAGTAATCATGGACTGTCGTTTCTCTTTACTTAGCTGTAAAGAATTCTAACTGTTGTCAAATAGGGCCGTCAGCTGTGTACCAACCTGACTTCTGCACACACACCTGATGGCCCAACCCCATTAAGAAGGCAAGAAATTCAACAAATGAACCCTGACAGGCACACCTGTTACGTTAAAATCATTTCAGGTGACTACATCATGAAACTCATTGAGGGGAGGCCACAGTCAACAAAACAAAGAGTGCCGAAAAAGTTGATTCTGTTTAGCTGGACGTAGCGTTTTGTGGGAGAAATGTTTTGTCACTCATCCAAGTGACTTCTTCAGTGTCCGCTGACTGCAGGTTTCCCCAATCTTATAAACAGTACATTTGCATAATGACTGAAACCAGCCCACTAAAGGAACAATGGGTTTGAGGTCAGACAATTTGCACATTAATGATCAAGGAACTGACCTCACATGTGTTGCTCAGAGGAGATTTTTTCATCAGTGTGGTTCTCTCTTTGGTTTTGTAGAGTTATTTTCCTCAGATATACTTTTGTTGGGATCTGACACTGTGTAAATGAAATGCAGCACATAGCTTATGCTTGTCTGTACAACTTGTCTTCTACTTTATTCAGTCTACAAGCTTCAGACAGTGGAGGTGACACGGGGGGTGAAGCGTGTTCTGCTTCCCTTCAAAACCACAGCTGACCTGCTTGAGGACATCAGAGTGGAGTGGAGACGTTCAGACCTTGAAGATGTGAAGGTCCTTGTTTATGAGAACAGCCAAAACAAGCATGAAGATCAACATCAGGACTACAAAGGCCGCACTGAGATGAAGGAAGAACTACTGATAACCGGGGACCTTAGTGTGACCCTAAATTACCCTCGGCTTACTGACAGTAGAGTCTACACCTGCACCGTCTACAAAAAAGATGGAGCCATCCTGAAACAGAAAGTAGTGATACTCAGTATCAGAGGTCAGTAAACTTATCTGAGGTCAGTAAATTTATAATTCGTCTGTATTTACAGCTCATGTTGTATTTTATCAGACGACAAGGTGGAAATAGTTGAAGTAACAAAGGGGAAGAAGTCTGTGCTGCTGCCCTTTAAAACCACTCTTGATTTACCCGATGATGTCACAGTTGAGTGGAGACGTGGTGATTCCAAAGTCACAGTCCACACCTATCAGCACGGCCAAAACCTGCTAGAAGAACAGGGACCGGATTACAGAGGTCGCACAGAGATGAATGAAGAGACACTGAGGACTGGAGACCTCAGTCTGACCCTGAAAGACCCCCAAAAAAGCCACAGTGGTTTCTACATGTGCACAGTCTCCCAGGGTGAAGACATCCTGAGACAGAAAGTTGTGATGCTTACTTTCAGAGGTCAGTAAATGCATCACAGAGGTCAGTAAATGCATCACAGAGGTCAGTAAATGCGTCCATTTCTGTTGAGTGTTAGATGGGTCAGAAAGGGATTAAAATAATACACTTATTCTGAAACTGATAATATTACAAAACAATATTTAAACATGATCTATTATAGTGTCATTTTTGGTTCTGCTTTGTGTTGAAATGAGGAAAGGTTCTCATAATTTTCTTCGATTTCACTGGTTGCAATCTTGATTCCAGTGATTCAAATATTCTTGATGAATCACACCTGAGGTTAAAGACACATTAAGAGCCACATGATGTGTGTAACCTCTCCACTCTGCTATTTTAAATTTGTTTTATGTCTTATGCTTTTATGATTGTGTAAACTGTTTGCTTTTATGTTGCTTTTATTATTCTGCTGTGTACAGTGTCCTTGAGTGTTCTGAAAGGCGCTTTCAAATAAAATTTATTATAATTATTAAGTTAACTGAGACTTTGAATCACAGTTGTTTGTTTCCTCTGCAGGAAAACATAGTGCAAGCTTCACAGAGCTGTTTCAAGGTTTCCGAAAGAAGAGAAAATCCATAACTGATGGACCTTCTTCCTCTAAGTAAAGTTATCTTCCTCCCTCTTTCTCTTTGTCATGTGTTGCAAAGTTGGCGGGAAATGTAAAGACTAGAGCTGGATCATTTAAAATGAATTCTTAACGCATCAGCGCACATCCTGCAGGTTTAAATCCAATATTTGGTAATGCCTTGACTTACATCAGAACCTGAACACTGAAAGCATCATTCATCCTTCTTTCAGTCTCCTTTACTGATATAGTTTGTCTTATTTCTATTATACATATCGAAAGTGAATCAAGTGAATCATTATTTGATTGCCATGTTAAACTGGAAATAGCAATGTTACTGATGTCAATCATTTGGTTGCCCTGACCGTCTGTTTTGTCTTCCCTGGACCAGGATTTATGAATCTATTCATCTCACGGCTAGTGAAACAACTTGATGTTAAATAGAGGAGAGCTGGCAGGTAAGTCATCGTACACAGCCATTCCTCTCAGAAATGTTTGATTCAAGTTACATGCAGATCTGGATTTGGTTCGTTGTCTATCCCCGACTGAATGTTCTCTCTCACATTTGGAACAGGATGATCCTCATCTTATCATCTTCTGTCTTCCGGAGTACCACAAGATCTATATTAGGGCAACTTAGTTTTCCCTGAATATTCTTCTTTGGTTCCAATTTTAGAAAACATAATTTTCTCCTGTGACATCATGGATATTGTTATTGTCTCAAGCGGTTCCAATGACCCACTTGGGACCACTTGAGGTACCCTTCATGTCCCTTTGGAGCTAAATAGAGATAAGGCTGGTTTTCTAGCTTGTAAAAACAAATGAAAATGTGTCGACCGTCAGTGTGTTGCTCACAGACTGCAACATGTTCCAGTGTAAGGTGAGTTCATTGATCAAGTCTGCACCTGGAGGAAAGGCGTCTCCTGTTTCTTTACACTATGACATGAAAGAGCCATATTTTTACATTTTTATATCTGTGGTACTGTGTGTGATTGTAATCATTCAAACCGGTTTGTGAAGCAGTTTAAAGTAAAGCTGTGTAAGCTTGACTTTGTTGCATATATCAGAGGAGCTCTGTCAGTATTTAATCTTTTCATTTATTTTCATGAATTTATTTTATGAAAAAGCAATTTCTACTTCCATCTTTCTCCACATTCACAGTTCCAGCTCATGTTTGTACTGCAGGTTATCAGACATGACCATTAATGCTGAAGCAAAGAAGAAGTCACACTGACCGATAGTGAAACTGAGACAGTGACCAGAGAAGTAGATAAGAGGAAACAAGCTTTATTTACTGATCTCAGTTCAGGATATTGCTCAGACGAGAGACACAAAAACACAAACCAAGTGTTAAAAATAAACACCAAAGATCAGGTGACATTTGTTTGCAAAGCACTTTATAAATAGTATTCTGTGTATAATAGTTTAAATGTATGTTTTTAAGTTGAAAATATAGTGCATGAATGAAATATGAAATAAGAAAACTTACATATGGTTTGTCTGTGACACCCCTGAGTTGGGTTTCTAGACACTGGAAACCAAACCAGTACTGTGCCATAATGACTCGTGAACCAGCCAAACCTCTGCCGAGTGGTGCTTTCTACTGTCAGGCGACTTTTTGTCTGTGTCACATCTGTTTTTTCACAAACTACTTTGTTTGATTTATACATGCAGTTTTGCTGTTAATGGTTTTATAAGAACTAGCTGGTAGGATGCTAACAGATCCATGTCATAAAACACAATTACCAAATAATCACCAGCAAACTGTCTTACAGACAGGACGCTGACTTGAACAGTTTATCAGTTCATCATTTTATATTAATGATAAATGTTCAGAATATTTTTATTTTTGATATACATGCATGATTTATGTTTCAGCCATAAATAGTTTTATATTCATATAAACATGACTGATCAGTGTGTAGCTCAGTAAAGTTCCATTAAATCTGTCCACACTGTTGTGGGTTGTTTTGATTATTTAATTCTGCTTATCAGGATTTTTAAAATGTTTTTATTCGATTGCATTTATCGCTCATATGAAACAATAATTTCATGTCTCTGTAAAGTTTCTCTGTCGTTGCTTTTTAAAGAAGACATGGGCGGTGTTGCTCATGTTCTTATGTTATACTCATAAAATAATGCTGTATAAAGCAGAAAGGCCCACTCTATTTTTTCTATTGTTTCATACATATTTATTTTATTAATATTGTGGATGTGGGAAATATATCTTTATTTATAGTTTTTAGTGACAGACATAAAGTATATAAAACAAGTTATTAACAGCTTCAGTGAGGCTCTGATGAAACAGCTTCGGGGGCTTCACAGGAAGTGAACAAGAGAAAACCAGAATTACGTTTTCCTTCTAATAAATGAGAAGCTGAAGCTTTCGGTGAGATGGTCGCTCTCTCTGATCACGTGTCATAAATTTTCATCAGACTTCAAGAAGATTGACATGTTTCAGGTCACTGCTGCACTGAAACATTAATTTGGATCACTCCGAGAAGTCATGCTCAGTGGTGACATGAACAGCAACATCCTCATTCTGCCCACCCTGGTGGGTCATCTCCATGGAAAGAACAACTCTGTTTCCTGTGGACAGAGTAAAAACATCACTGACCAGTACTATGAAACACATCTAACATAACTAGTGTGCCTTTAGGTTTCCTGGATTCACTTCATTTAGCAGTCACACAAAGAGTGAGTATGAAGAAAGTGTGAAGACGTTTTACTTCCTTTGCATACTGATTGATCATCAGTGGACCCAGATGCAGACACACTAATTAAAAAACCACTTTTATTAGACACATGAATGACGGGTAAACAGGAGAGTATCTTAACAGACACTCAAACAGAAGACAACTGAAAACTGGTGCTATACATACACACAGTCACAATGAGGACTAATCAGGAAACACCAGAAAACAACAACAGCTGAAACTAATCAGGGACACTGAGATAAGGGAAGCAAAACTAAATCAAGGACAGAAAAGATTAAAAAAAGCAACAATAAAAGTACAGTGACATAGAAACCCCAAACACGAAGTAAAAGCTAAAAAAACAAGAAAGTGAAAATGAACTACAACTCTAACCACGAGAATTTTACTTCTAAAATGTTCCAAACGTAAGAAGCATGAAGACTAAACTGAGAAAATAATTCAAGAACAATCTACTCCTACACCAGTAATAATAATTATGATAATGTAAACTCAAAACACCATGAATGCAGGTATCTAAACTCAATGAAGCAAAACTAAAAACAATGAAACACATCACCTAGCTCACAGTGATGCACCTGTGTGCAGATATCTACCTGAGCGTGTGGCGGAGATCCGGTCCAGGTAGATGGACAGCAGCAGACCGGTTGTGATGAAGTATGGACAGAAGACCAGCAGGTGGAAGAGAAGTCTGAACACAGACAGAGAGGAAGGAGGAGGTTGAGGAAGAGGTGAGGAAGAGCTGGTTGGATGAGAAGAAGAGGGAAGAGAGGAGCTGGAGCGCATGGTTTCAAGATGAGGAGGAGCCACAGAAGATGTGAAAGCAGTTATAGGATCTGTAGGAGGAGAGGTGAGGGAGTGATTTCAGTTCATTAAATCGTATTGTCACTCAAAGTACAATGACTTGGTCCAAACTTGGCACCGCACCCTCAGAAACACTGCTCATGATTTCAAACTGATGGTTGTTGATAGGGAATTGTCTTAAATTATGATTCAACTCTTCCTCAGTTCTTCGTGACAACACCTTTCCTCTACCTCATGGTGCTTTCCATCAAGGTCCATCAGTGTTTAGGAAGATGTTAAACAGGTGACTTTAGTACTATACAACCTCAATGACATGAAATGATGTCAGTGCACCTACCTCTGATCTTCAGGAAGCTTTTAGGAGATGGTCCAGCCAAATCAGTAGCACACCAGTACAGACCCTCATTAGACTGCTGCACATTGGAGATGGTGTGCTCTTTATATCTAGATCCAAGAAGACGTCCACTGAAGAAGAAGTAAGCTGCCACCGTGTCACCATTGCTTTGTCTGCAACGCAGAGTGACATCACTTCCTGTTATCACAGGAAGTGCAGGGATCTCCAGGATCACTCCTTTTTCTGTATAAGAGACAAAACGATTCATAAAGAGAGACAGATTTACACCAACAGACCAGTCAGAAGCTAAAGCTTCAGCAGGGGTCATCAGTCACCTGTGACTTTGGGGTCAGTCAGACAGTACAGCCCCTTTGGTATGGCATTATTTTTGTGTCACTATTCTTAGCGCACGTAAAAACAAATTGCAGGTGCAAGTGTTGCATTTTGAGGAGAAATTTATTTTGAGCGAAGAAAAGCTAAATATGGGTGAACAAAATTCATTGCTGCGTGCAAAAACTGTATTTCAGTGTTTGCTATTGTCCATACACACACACAATAGCAGCCCCTCTCACTCAGTTTTTGCATTTACGCTTGCTCACAATGTGTTGCTTGCGCTCTCAACATTTCTGCCCGTACGCACTCAACTCTTTCTGTACACCATTTTATTTGTGCTACAAAACCAGCCAATCACAGACTTGGATGCGAAAAAATCTGATTGGCTGTTTTGGTCTCCAATCAGCTCGAAATGACGAAATTAGATATCCCAGAATGCATTTCGTCCAAAACTCAAACAAGGCAGTGGCGGAGAAACACAGAGTGGTGGAGTTTGAAATATTTCAAAATCTATGTAGTTTTGGACACTGAGTGTCTTCCCAGATAGCAAGACGACATTGAATCTATGTTGATTTTTCATCCGAACCGTCGTATATGGTCGGGGTTGAAATGCCAATGTTGTAACAACATTGAAATACTGTGGTAAACCGACGGTCTTACTATAGAGACGTTGTAACGATGTTGATTCACCGTTGTTTTTTTGTCATTGATATTTGATCTATTTGTAGTCGACCAGGTGACAACAACAACGTCGAGAAAACGTCTATTTATAGTTGACGATCATTCGGCTCCGGTCACCATCAAAAACCATCGATTTGTAGTTGAGCATTAAATTGCACTGCAACTGATCGGGTATAAAGTACCAGAGAAAGTAGATTTATTGTTCATTTGTTATCAATGACTTGGTCTAGTTCACCAGCTTTAAAAAATTCGTGTCTACGTGCAATTTATGTATAGTTGACCGGGAAATTAAAGCAGCGATCACTTGGACTATTCCGCAGCACCCCTCTCACATTGGTACATCCCCCCAGGTATTCATTGTCTTCTACAGTAGAGCGGGACATTTGATTTACTCTCAGCGGAATTGACCAGAGAAGCCATCAGTTCATGCACTGCACTGGCCTGCACCACGATTAGTATAAGGTAAGAATGAATGATTTTTTTTTCCTACTCGTTATTTCCATGTTTGCATTTGAATAACAGTAAAAAAAACTCGTTAATGTTGTATATTAACAAGTTTTTTACTGTTATTTACGAGCCCGAAATTGTGTCTACTTCTTACAATCCGGCAACAAATAAACTGCACTGCGAACAAAGTATATCAACAAAGAAAACATTTTCGTTTCATAATTTCTTCGTTATATTCCCTTACAAAGCTAGCTTTAACGCTTCGAGTTTTCCTTTGTTCTTGCCGTGGCCTCGGCGCTTGACCCAGACTTTCGCTCTGTAGTTGCTTAGTACTACAAAAAATTCTAAATCTGTGATATATGATTGATAAACGTAAAGTTAACTGTATAAACGTGTTCAATGACTTTGTTACTTTTGATGATTGGAGAGCACTCGTTTCAATTCGCACACGAAAACTTTAGACTCAGTTTGAATGCCCACGTGACTGTACGTTGCACGGTCACCTAACTTTACGTTGCACGCGTACATGACTTTCCGTTTGTGCCTTGAATAATGAATAAGGCTACGTCCACACGTACCAGCGTATTTTTGAAAACGCTGATTTTTCTATGCGTTTGCACCTTTTGTCCACACGTAATTTATGTCTGGCCGTACATTGTGTTTGTATTTCCAGGCACATTTCACGAAGCAGAACGCAGTCTTCAGAGATATCCACGTGAACGCTGTGATACGTCTGACCTTCAGTCCGAAGAAGAAACCCAGACCAGTCTTAAAAGAAAGCACAAGTAAAACCTTTTTATTCACAAACATATCTTTGATTGTTAAGAATTTATGATCTTGTCTTTTATACATATCTGTGGTGCTTGCATACTGCAATATCACCACATAATATAGTCCAAAAAGTGGAAGTTTGTAAACTTTTTAAAAATGCAAAGCCGTGTACACTTGTGCACTTCAAAAATTCATTGTATACTGTACCTTCTTGCACGTCTCTGTTTCCTGTGTGTGTTGTTAGAAATCAAACTAACTTTAGGAAACAATATTGATAGCAACCATCATAATGCCCCACCCAGCTTCCGGCACAAACCGACACAGCTTTGCGATCTCGCCAGCATGCAGTCTGATGTCTTCCCTATAGATGGTATGCTTTTAAAAAAAGTTTTAAAGCTGCATCACAATGTCATTGTACTCTTATCTAAAAAAAAAAAAACAAACCCCAATTTATACTCCTGAATGTCATCTTGTTGTGATTTTTTTTTTTTTTTTTTTTTTTTTTTTTGTCCTGCAGATTCCAGAGACTCTGTGAGGCCACTATTACAAGGCAAGTTTGAAAATCTTGGAATTTCACAGTTTACATGGTATAACAAATATATGTGACAGGCAAAAACTAGTAAACACAAGGGAATAGAAATACATTGTACTGCCAATACTTTGGTTTATTCTTTGTATGACTTGAAAATCAGGCTTTAGGGAAAACTAAATGACATGTTTCTATCATCAATTACATGAAGTAAACACACAAGCACTTGCATACACATTTAAGACATGAGACATGCTAATTCCATCTCATAAAATGTGTCTATAGGTGAGACGCTTTGCGTTGATTGGTGCTGCTGGACCACACTGGAGGTGCGAGTCCGCCGTGTAATGGTTTATGCCATTACAAAGGAGCTGGCCTCTGTACTCAACTGGGCAGGGGAAAAAAAACCAAGGACCAGACAAAGCAAAAAAGGGCATTTAAAGAGACAGCGCTGTGCAGATGCATATTTGGTAAGTTTTAACATTTATTGTAGTTTTATGAGCTTAAAGTGAACAATAAAGGGATCAATTGATGTGCTGGGTGCGTTTCACATTTCCTATGTCTGTTTTTTGCTATATTACTTTGTCTTTCTTAATAACAAGACTTTCATGTCCGGTTAATCTGGAGATGGAGTCTTTGGTCTTCGGCTTGTTTTGTCCTCGGGTTGTACACTTTGTACAGCCCGAGGACCCCATGTTTTCTTTTTCTTTTTTTTTTTAAAGGATACACGGCACACCATGCTAAGACATATCACATTTTCAGCTTATAGCTCTTTGGGAATCAAATGCGGCAGTTTACTGATTTCCGCCTGGTGACTTTCATGTTTATCAGCCTAGGAGTTTACATACTTTCTCCCTGCTGAAGACAATTAACAAGAGCTTATTCATGTGCTCTAATTCCCTTTTTTTTGTCTTTGTTTTTTTTGTGTGTGTGTCTATTTTTGTCCTAGATGGCCTGGCGCAGCAGGTAGGGGCGAACTCTGTCTGAGTTGGTCTTTGCTCAAGCAGTCCAGAAATGGCTCAGATATGCTCCAGATCGTACGGGTGGCGCGCAGGACGCACATCATCCATCCCCATCCCGGAGTAAATAATAAAAAGTGACATGAAACATAGAAATGTAAATAGGAAACTTTGTCTTTTAATAAAGTATTTTGCAAATGATACATGTCTATTGACCTTTTTTGTTTTTTGTTTTCAATAAAAAGCAACTGTGCGAAAGAGGTGGAAAATCAATACCATAGCTCAACAGTGTTTCAATATCAGAATCTGACATTGTTTCAATGTCAACAGTGTTAGAAAATATAACATCGAATCAATGTCAGGTTTCAACATTGATTCAACATCAAAACCTGACGTTGTTTCAACGTTAAAAATGGGTGCAAGAGTGACGTTGGGTCAACGTCACACTTCAACGTTGCTTCAATGACGTCGCCTGATATTGACTCAACACTGTTTCAATGTTTCCTTGCTATCTGGGTTTAGTAAATCCAGCAGTGTTAAATGTCAAATAGAGGTTTTGTGCCACTACAGTGAATAGGGACTTCTTTTTTCCTTCTTTGATATTCCAACCTTTGTAACAATGGGATAGATTTCACTGGCTCTTCTAGTTTATGTGACTTGTATACGTTAACAGGAGAAGAACATGTATCGTTAAAGTAAGATATAAACTACAACCTTTCATTGATCTCTATGACATTTCTATTATACTCAAGGAAAAGAGCTTGAACAAGGAAAAAGATCACTTCCTTCAGAATCAGATCCAATTTTATCATCATCTTTATAGGAATAAGAGTTCCCTGAGAACCAGCTGAACAGCAGAGACACAAACGGAGTGACACAGAGACAAACCTCCACCAACACACAGAGTCATACAGACACAGCTGGAACATCTGTACCTGAAACAGTGATGTTAACTTCATCGCTACGCTGTCCAGATGAGCTTTCACAGAAGTAAGCTCCATCAGAGGGGCTGCACAAATTGAGATTACATTGAGAATCATCAAGATCAAAGCCTGCAGCTAATCCACAGTCCTCAGTGACTCCTCCTGTGGTCCTCTTCACTGTCCATCCATCAGCTGTCTGTTTATCGTCAACACAACGCAGAGACACTTGACCACAATTACTGAAGAACTGCTTTGAGTCTGGTTTAGCATGCAGAGAGACTGGAGGACAGACAGACAGAGTAAATTTATTTGTGTTCTTGTTGGAGTCTCACTGATTGTTTTCACATCATCAACTCACCTGCAGAAACAGTCAGTGCAGACAGCAGCAGCACACACACACCTGTAACAGGTGAAAAGTCTTTAAACTCCTTCTTATTGTCCTCAGAGAAAAAAAAACTGCTATAGCTCTTCTTCTAGGAGATATTAAACTCAGTTCAATTTAGTTTTATTTATACAGCGCAAAATCATAACAACCGTCGCCCCAAGGCGCTTTATATTGTAAGGTAGACCCTACAATAATGCATACAGAGACAAACCCAACAATCATATGACCCGCTATGAGCAAGCACTTTGGTGACAGTGGGAAGAAAAAACTCACTTTTAACAGGAAGAAACCCGTGGCAGAGCCAGGCTCAGGTAGGGGTGGCCATCTGCTGCGATATCCACTCTTCATGTCTTAGATAGCTATATTTAAAAGCATGATCTAATCTGGGCATGCATGGATAAAATTAGCCCAACCAAGTCATCAGCCTGTAAACCGCTAGACGCACTTTACAAAAATCTGCTGGGTTACCAAAGCTCAACCATCTGTGCAGCACTTCACGTATCAGGCCTTTTGGGATAATGTCATCAGAGGAAGTCATTCGTCACTGAAGACACCTGAACAGTTTTTAAATCGTGACAAGTTAAATCCTAAATCTCAAGTTTGATTGACTTCACAAAGAATAATGAGTTTGTTTCCAGCTTACTGGGCCAGAGCTCCTCCTTTACTGATTTTTAATCCCTCAGCACTTCTCATCAGTGATTGGGAGATACAAATCTTTCCACATTGAAGATTTCTTCTGTGACGTACCTGAGCACAACCACACAGTGGCTTACAGATGCTAATTCTGCTGTCTTATTAGCTTTTACAGCTAAAAAAAAATGCTGTCTGCAAAATTAGCCCATTTAGCTCATTCATATCCTTTCCTTTAAACTGTCAGGTGCTGTTGCTGAACTCGGTAGGACCAAATTTTAAACATTCTGTTTTAAGATGACTATCCATCTTCCTGAAACCCAAAAGAAAAAAAACATATGGTCCCGGGTCAGTTTAAGCAGTGTTTTTGAGTTTGGGACTTCAGCTCCCAAGTCATCTCGTGTTTCATTTTGTAATCACAGATATGTGTTTAGAACTATGTGTTTAGTGTTTGTGGTTTGATGTTAAAAACAGCATGACGTACTTAACATCAACCATCGGTATGGTCGAAACTGAACTGATAAAGACAGGAGACGTACAGTTTAATACACTTTTATCACGTATATTAATTGTAAAAAACGGGATAAAAGATGAAGCACATGTCCCTTTCTAGTTTCTTAATTTAATTTTTTTTTCTCATTTTCTGGTGGAGCTGTCTCTACTTCACACCTGTCTACAAAAACAAGCTGACTTCCTGTTTTAACTCCTGTAGCACCAAGAAAACTCAGCATTCACAGAGTATCTGTTCTTTAGCTGGACTCGCTCTGATCTCTGTGGGAGCTGAAATTATTAAGTGTAGGAGCTCTGTGTGACTCACCAAAGAGCAGTGTGACAGCTGCAGTCTTCATGTTGTCTTGATGATGACTGAAGATTAAAGTGTGCAACAGAATCTCACTTCAGCTCTTAACGGCAGCATGTTACCACATTGAAGACAGAAGTCTCAGAATGAAAGCTCTTAGTAACCCACCCTTCCCTGTTAATGCCCTACCTGCCCCCCTGGCATAACTTTCCTAGACCCGCCCCTGCACAGTTACCAGCTGTCAGCTACGTAGAAAAGGATCCTGGTGTTATTTGTCTCTCAGAAACAGTTCATAACTTCCCTTCAACTCATTCATGTCACCTAAAAGGTAAACCTGTTTCTCCATCACCTGTTCAGCTCTGATGATTCAGTAAGGACATCTCCTGGTTTCATCTGCATGTTTCCCTCTCACCAGATAACCAAACCGATATCATGACAATTAGAAAGTAATATTAAATAAACTCTAACAACAGCTTATCATACTTAAACGTGCTGCTGTTGTTCATCCGCTGGTTTCCCTTTTTAGCGCAAATTGACCGCTAAACAAACAATAGAGAAAAGCCGATCAGCTGATCATTTTCATGATTGAAATAGCAACAGGAGAGAGAGGTGTAGCATTTTCTCTGAATACTGGACGATTCCGTTTTTTAGAGGACAGTTGGCAACTCTACTAACTATTCTAACTAAGCATTCTTTGCTAAACTTCTCTTTTGACAGAATTCTCTTAAGAGACTATCCAAACTCTGCAGCTTGCTTAGAGAAACAGCAGCTATGCTTTTTAGACGAACCACAAGGCCAGACCACATCCTACCATTTCTTGCCATCATGCAGGTTTCCAGCCAACCACAGCCTCCAATGTTATGCAATACTGGTTGTTCACAAAAACAATACATGAAGCTGGACCTTATAGAGTACAGACACTGCTTTGTTCCTGTTTACTTAACACTGTATAAAGTCTGGAGGACTACAGAATGTGGTGAAACAGGTAAAGAGGTTACAAGCTGGTAAAGCAAACACTTTGAATCAGTCCTCAACACCACACTGTTCTTGGATGCTTTTACATATATATGGCAAGGTTCAGGTTCAGTTTCCTCAATGTCGCATCAGGCTTGTTTTAGGATTTTGTGTCACAGATGACATACTGATTAAATTTGTGTAATTATCAATTTATGTGAAGCATTGTTGACAACTGTATGGTTTAAGCATACTGAAAGGGAATTGTGAGAACAGAGTTTGGCTGTAATCATTATGTTAAGCCTGCTGATTGTCAGCTTGAAACACTCACACAAACTATGATAAATAAACCAGTGTAGTAAATTAAGAGTACCCGTAAATGCTGTGAAGCGCTGTGTTGGATGATTGTCATACAGTTCTCAGTGTCATTACTATGTTTCTGTCATTTCTGTGAACATGAAATACTTCAGGGGTATACATCCAGCTGTGTCAGCTGACAGGATGTCAGAACAGTGTTTGCTCTACTTCAGAAGGTCAGCAGTCTTCACAGGAAGCTGATTCTAGTCAGGTGTAAAGTTTCCATTACTGTCTTAACAGCTACATGATGATCTCCTTTGGTCTTACAGCAGAGGAGAAATGATCGGAATAACCTGTCCCAGTCACACTGCAGCTTTGAGGGTGGATGCTGATGAGTGAGAGGAACACTGGCGGAGTCTGAGATCCACATCTTTATCGTTATTATTATATTATTATCAGTGTTGGGCAAGTTACTTTAAAAAGTAATTAATTATAGTTACTAGTTACTTCTTCAAAAAAGTAACTGAGTTAGTAACTGAGTTAAAATATTCTAAAAGTAATTAATTACTTGAAAAGTAACTATTGTGTTACTTTTAAAAAAATGTCTAACCAGTTAACGCTACTTGGAATTAAATAGATTTATACTCAGATGTGCACCTTTATTGTTTCACAAAAGGTTAGAAAGTAATGTCCAAAGTTTAGACTTTAATTGCAGATTAAAAAATGATAATCAAATCAAATAAATTCTAATTAAACTGCGCAATAATTAGGCAAGTTGTATTTTTGAGGATTAATTTCATTATGGATCAATGACAGTGCTCTCAGTCAATCCAAACGTTTATGAAACCTAAACCCAAATGTTTAAGAATGTAAAAGTGAGGTTTTTAAGTCTTTAAGAGAATATATATATTTGAGTGCAGAATTATTATGAAACTAATTGAAAAAAATAACATTTTCCCATCTCATTAGTTTATTTGCAAGTGTGAATAATAAAACAACTCAAAATGTACATAAACATTTCTGACATATCAAAAAAAAAAAAATCAATGACTAATATAGCCCACTTCTTTTCAATAACTCTCCCAAGCCTTACGTCCATGGAGTCTGTTAGTTTCTTGATCTGATGAAGATCAACTTTTTGTGCAGCAGCAACCACAGCCTCCCAGACACTGTTCAGAGAGGTGGACTGTTTCTTTACACTGTTAATCTCCCGTTTAATCAGGACCCACAGTCTCTCAATAGGGTTTAGGTCAGGGGAGGAAAGGACCATGTCATTATCTCTTTATACTTAAGGCCTTTACTGGCTAGGATGAAGTGGAGTACTTTGATGCATGCGATGGAGCATTGCCCTGCATAAAAATCATGGTCTTCTTAGAAGATGCAAATTCTTTCCTGTACCACTGCTTTAAGAAAGTGTCTTCTAAAAGCCAGCAGTAGGTTTTGGATTTGATTTTAGTCCATCTTCAACCTGAAAAGGTCCAACCAGCTCATCTTTAGTATTACCAGCTCATACCAGTACCCTATGTCCACCTTGCGGGTGTCTGAGTTGAAGTGGAGCTCTGTGTCCATTACTGATCCAGCCACGGGCCCATCCATCTGCTCCATCAAGAGTTACTCTCATCTTGTGTTCTGGGGGCCTCTGGATGTCTGGAGTCTTGATCTCCTCCATACCTGCTTCATGCCCTGGAGGTCGGGGCAGTGGCCCCCCCACACCCTCTACCAGATCATTACATTAAGGAACCTTTTAAAAACAAGCGCGTCCATGCTCACAGATGCACACACGGGTGATCACACACAAACTACACCCTTTTGGGCTCCTACCTCAAAGCACACTGTGCGCTGTCGATCTCACGTGCTGCACCATAATGTTTAATATTTAGTATTTACTGTCATATTCCCATATATCATTGTGATCTTGTTTATTACTCTCGTCTTCTTCTGCTTGCTTTCTTTTTTCTTTCTCAACAGGTGATCCAGGTGATCGATATGTATTTTTTTGTCTGCTTATTCTGTTGGATTTTGTTTTTTGCCCTTTTTCCCCCGTCCCTCTTCTCAGGTTTTTTTTTCTTTCCCTCTTTCTTTCTCCCCTTTCCTTCCCCCAGTCAAGTCTGTCCCGTATTCAGCAAATGAAAATAAAATAAACAATAAAAGGTGAATCAGATGGACCATTACGGCAAGGCTGGGATGGTCCATTTGGTAAAGTAAATCTGTTGGGCATCTTTCTTCACCTTTAGACAATAATTCTGATGGCAAAAGAACCAAACGGGACAGGTTAAAAAAAAAAAAGAGTTACTCTCATCATCAGTCCATAAAACCTTTAAAAAATATGTCTTTAGATATTTCATTGCCCAGTCTTGACGTTTCAACTTGTGTGTTTTGTTTAGTGGTGGTGGGGGTTCAGCCTCCCTTATCTTGGCCACGTCTCTAAGCACTGAACATCTCGTACTTCTGCACACTCCAGTTCAGGAATGTGGCAGCACTGGAGGATAATGGCTTCCTGGTAGCTTCATGTTTGATTCTTTGGAAGTTAACTTGGCCTTTTTCCTTAGTGCGTTTCGTCTGACCCAACAAAACGGCTGATGGTACTGTGGTCACGCCCCATTATCTTCACAATTTCAAGAGTGCTGCATCCTTCTGAAAGACTTTTTTTCAATTTTTGATTTTCAGAGTCCAGAGTAACCACCTAAGATGCGAACCCTTTCAACGCATGCATTTTAAATTTTTCTTTGCCATTTGGGTTGATTGGGAACAGATGAATGTAAAAACAAAGAATTACCAGATTTTTTTTTTTTTTTACCTGATTTTTGTTTCTGAGAAAAATGAGATCCACATATGAAGACATTCGTTTAAAATTTAGATAGAACAGTGGCAGTACAATGTCCTCGTAAGTGGATATCAGGCCCCGGTAGAGAAAAATTAAGTATTCTGGTCTAGACATCCCAAAATATGATGTACACATATGTGGACGCCAGGTCGT
Organism: Oreochromis niloticus; assembly: GCF_001858045.2. Taxonomy (NCBI): domain Eukaryota; kingdom Metazoa; phylum Chordata; class Actinopteri; order Cichliformes; family Cichlidae; genus Oreochromis; species Oreochromis niloticus. The sequence goes on along the minus strand of NC_031967.2, from coordinate 82,622,977 downwards.
AGGAGTTTAAATCTCTTTTTTGTCCCTTTTGCCTGAGGGAGAGAAGCTGCCTAATAATTATGCACACCTTTAGAGTGTTGATCTCCTTAGGCCACACCCTCACTTGTTAAGGAAATACAGATCACCTGATATACTTAAATCCAATAAGCACTCCCTGCTGGTAACTGATGCACTCAGGGGTTGGTGCATTGGTGGTTCTTGGTGTCCGGAGCTGGGCGCTCAGGTATGCACCAGCTCACTCCCGGTGGCTAATTGGCGGGGCCTGGTGCCTGTCGCTCGGTCAGGCCTCTTCCGGAGCAAAGGGGGCCCTCGGGCCTCCGGCCTCGGGGCCTGCAACTCGGTTCACTCTGGCACAGCTGGCTGCCGGCAGAGCCGGCGGGCACGCCGGTGCAGCCCCCTCTGGCTTCTGCTCCGTGGCTACTGGGTGACCCCCTCGTCTGGGGATCTCCTCAGCCCTTCCCAGGAAGGTGGCACGGATGCCCCTCCGGTGGTCCTCCTTGGGCTCTCGCACTCTGGGGCCTCTGGATGTCTGGAGCCTGGATCTCCTCCATGCCTGCTTCATGCCCTGGGGGACGGGGCTATGGGCCTCCACACCCTCTAGCAGACCGTTACATGGGGAAACCTTTTGTATACAAGCGCGTTGATCCACACAGGTGTGCACACGGGTGTTCACTGTTCGTAGACATAAACTACACCTTTCTTAGCTGCTACTTCAAAGCACATTGTGCGCTGTCTGTCCTGTGTGCTGCACAACAACTTTCAATATTTAGTATTTACTGCTGTTCACACTTAGCTAGATTAACGTGATGGTGTTGTGTTTAGTATGTTGCTTTGTTTTTTTGGTTTTTTTTGTTTTGTTTTTTTGCTTGTCTTCTCTTTTTTCTCTCAACAGGTGATCCAGGAGATTTTTTTTTCTTTCTCTTTGTCTTTGTAAGTGCCCTTTCTCACTGTCTCTTTTCCCTTCTGTTTTTCTTTTCCTTCCTCTCTTTCTTTCTCCCTTTCCTATCCCCCCGTCATGTCTGTCCCATCTGTAACAACTGAAAATAAAATAAATAATAATAACAAAGTTTGATCAAATGGACCAATACGGCAATGCCATGGTGATCCATTTGGCAAAATAAATCCATTTGGTATCCTTGTTGGTCTTCAGACAACAATTCTGACGGCTTAAGAACCAAATGGGACAGGCAAAAAAAAAAAAAAAAAAAAAAAAAATCCAATAAGCACTCAAGTTTATATAGCTTGAAGTTGGAGAATATGAGTAAAAATTATGTTTGTTCTTATATTTGGAGGAGAGAGGTTTCAACTCAGTGCTCTGTATTACTGGAAATAGTCAGGAAACAAGAAGTGACTGGAAAACCACAAACAACACCCTCTATTTTGACACATTCACACGGTAACTCAATGGCAGTACATTCACAACAGACTCACAGCACACACAGACATACAGGACAGAAAGACTCTAGCGCACATATGCTTCCTCATATGACTCAATATACACACACTTAGTTAGACTTATGGAGCGTCTCACCACACATTTTCTTCTCTCTATTTACAAACAAGTGAAGTATTTGCCAGACATTTCCATGTGTAAGTGAAACACGCAGCATGCATCATTATCTACACACACAACTAAGGTTTGGGTTTTTTTTATGTGGAATGTAAATGGAGCTGGCACCAGAGAAAAGAGGTTAAAGAGATTTAACCAACTAAAAAAAACTAAAAAAAAAACAGGCATATATTTTTCTATTACAAGACACTCACAGACCTGTCAGAGGTTTAAATTAACCTAAAACACCTGAGTTTCCTAATGTGTTCTCAGCCTGTTATAACTCTAGACAAAGAGGAGAAACAATTTTAATACTTTAATTAATTATTTTTATACCATTGTTAAAAATAATAATAATTTCACAGTAATATAGATGTGTATTGTATATGTATGCTATGTATTGTTAGTGTATATGGTCCAAATGTTGATGACCTGTCATTTTTCCATGTTTTTTTTTTTTCAGTGCACTTTCTGAACACCTAGATTGCACACTTAGTCTTACGGGCGACCTCAACCTGGGACTGAATGAAGAAATAGATAGGCTCAGTGCAGCAGGAACTCAGTGGTGCCCTGGGCACTTTGAACTTTTCTTGTCCATCTTCCGTTGGTTTTAATTTTGCACTCCAGTATGAACACCCATCCCTCAACCCAAGGATCACCACAACATAACCTAACAGACCTACACCTTCGTTCACAGATTCACTTTGTCTAGGGTTTATTTCTGGGATTTCGCACAACCGAGGATTCAAATCATGAATACATAATCGGCTTGGATTTACATCATTATGAATGAAATGTGCTCTATTTGGAAGCAGCCGGGCCCCCTCCACTTTCGATGGGTTCTATGGGAGACTTTAAATCATCAAACTGTAAATTATACGTTTTAAATTGTTATTAATCCCTTTACCCCGAGTCCTAAAGTGTATACTTATTTTCTTACTCTTCTTATATGTATTGATTGTTTACTTGCACTGCTGTAACTGGAGCTTCGTCGTCTCGTCTCTCTATATACTGGACTGTATGTAGCGGAGATGACAATAAAGTTTACTTTGACTTCAGCGAGCAGGCGCACTGAGGGCTCTCGCGCTCACTTTTCTCCTCCCTGTGCCGCAAGCAGCAGGCGCACCTCGCAAACGGAGGGCGCCCTTACTCCCAGCAAATGGGCGATAGAAAACCGATCGGTGCTCATGCCATTCCCAATATGCGCTGGCATGATGTCGGGGCAGCATGAGTACGAGCAATTTTATTTTATTTTATTTTATTTATTTATTTTTGCCGATGCCCGTGATGCCACCCCCCACCACGATGCCGCCCCGGCAGTTCCCAAAAATGAGTCTTCATTAATCCCTTGCAAACGTACACCTATCCTATCAGGAACAACACTGACATATTACAAAAGGATAATATGATTAACTTCCCAGATTGGATTAAATACTGGGAACATATATTAGAAAAAACAGACTTTATTCTGAATAGTTATACAGACTTGTTATACAATATGGGATCAACAAGAAACAAAAACATTTTTTGGTGAACCAATATCCCTTTTTATTGTAAATCAGTCAGCTGAGACCAACACTTCTGGTCTCAGATATGCTTAAAAACCTTTCAATTGATTAGAAATACCAGTCTTCAATTAATAAAATATAACTACATATAACTACTATGCAGGTCAAATGATGTTAAAGATGGGCTTTACTTCCTACTCACACTGTCAAGGCAATGCACCGGGCAATTACATCCACGTGCTTAAAAATAGTCTTAATTCTATGGTAAATGGCCTGTATTTATATAGCGCTTTACTGGTCCCTAAGGACCCAGTCATCCACCCATTCACACACTGGTGATGGCAAGCTACATTGTAGCCACAGCCACCCTGGGGCACACTGACAGAGGCGAGGCTGCCGGACACTGGCGCCACCGGGTCCTCTGACCACCACCAGTAGGCAACGGGTGAAGTGTCTTGCCCAAGGACACAACGACCGACAGTGTCCGAGCCAGGGCTCGAACCGGCAACCTTCCGATTACAAGGCGAACGCCCAACTCTTGAGCCACGATCGCCCCAATATAGAGACTGTTTAATAAATCACGTTAGTCTTGATACAGCCTCTGCCACCACATTAGATCAATCCCTCTGGGCTGCTTTGATTGGCGCAAATTTTGAAGCCAATATGATAACCTTATCCCACCAAAGCGGATCCAATTACAAACAAATCACTCAAAAAGAGGAGAATCCTTAAAATAGTGTTTATTAAACAGTTTCATATGAGCAGCAAAACAGTACTATACAGCAAGATGACATGGCAAAAGCAAACAAGCAAAGCGGCGCGAACCCAGGGGTGTAGCACCTTAAAACACAAACAGCAGAGACACACAAAATGACAGACGGGGGGGAAGCAACAACCCGGGGCATATCTGACCCTCCTCTTTAGTCAGTCTGTGACCCCTCCCCCTGCTGTTGTGTATTTTTTCATTCCTTGTTTTTTATTTGATCCATTTAAAATTTAAACTGATAAGTATTTTCTCAACTCTACAAATGTCAATATTATCTCAGTTATCAGTGTGATATGTTTGTCAATGCTTTCCCCCAATCAGTTGTCAATCTGCACTTTGTTCTTTTTCAATCACCGACACTTGTGTTACATAACTTCCTAGCATTACTCCGTATCTTCCTGAACGCTGTTCCCATCTTCCATCATTTTTGATTGGGTTCCTTGGACAGTTTTATGGTCAAAATGAGTCCAAAAGGGCACAAAACTACAGATATCAAACAGACTGCAGAGCAAACACAATTAATCCTCCTGACAACCTATCATGTTTTCCTGACAGAAGTGGGCTACTGTATCTGTTAAGGAAGGGTTTTTCACCACTTTTGGGCAGCGGAGACGGGCAGAGAGATTACGATCTGCCTGCAGACACAGTGCTCATGTATTCCTCCTTTCATAACTCTTATTTACAGCAAGAGTTATTTTAACCTTTTAACTACCACACCAAGAAACAAGCAATGGAAAAAGCGTTATGTGCTCAACAATTTGGTTTTATTTTAGCAGATACAAACAGATTATGCTTTAGATTACAGACTAGCAATAATTACAGCTGTGTGATTATACTCAGGGGTTAGTTACAGGTTTTTACACCGGGGGTTTAAGATGCTGTCATCTGGGAGGAGATTCAGGCTGCTGAGGCCGTGGACAAACAGACTTAAGGACAGCTTTTACAACAGGGCAAAAGCCCTAGTCCGTGCTAACAGCTGACCTGATTGTCTACCTCCCTGGATTTTTTGGGGACATTAAAAGTAACAATAATAATAATAATAATAACAATGTGCAATAAAAGTATACACTGATTCTTTTTATTTATTAAGCTAAGGTACTGTGTTGTGTTTCGCGTAGTGCCGACAGAGGAGAGTTTACAATTTTATTGTGCTATTGTACTAGGTATGACTGTGCCATGACAATAAAGAGTTATCTCTTATATCTATCTCTGAAACAAGCAATTGCCAAAATCTTTTGTAAGTAAATTAAGTTCAGTTTATTTTACAATGTAATTCACAGCAAGAGTGATCTCAAGGCTATTTATTAGAGATGTGCAAAGCAGCTGGTATTTGTATCTGTATTTTTATTTGTTGAAGGGGGAAGTATTTGAATAAAATAAAATAATAAAAAAAAATAAAACAGGCGTAAAAAAAAAAATAAAAATCTATTTTTTGCATTACACTTCTAATTAATGTTGTAGTGTAAGTGTTCTTTAACTACATCCATTATAATAATTATGGATATGCAATATTAGTTGATATTTTTCCATAAATCCAGCAATGAACATGTAACATGTAATTAAAATAAAATAACATGAATTGACTTGCTCCAAGAAGGACACTCTGTCAGAGTCATGTTATGAGTCAGAAGGAACTGTGTTCAACTGTTCTGTGGGAGCGTCAAAGCCATACGTAGACCATCTTAATGAATTAGTGAAGTCACAGAATCGCAGGTTTCAGGTGGTACTCCCCTAGTCACACAATATAAAATTAGTATTCCTAAGACAGAGATCTGTGCTCAGCATATGTTAGATTCCTGTAACATGGAGGCTTCATGTTACACTATGTGATACTGAACTTGAAACCACTAATGTACCTCTAGAAAATGTTGCCATGGGCAACAATGTAAATGTCTTTCATGTAGCCAACTTAACTCATATTAAGTCTGAGATAATGAACTCTGGTTTTGAAAAGTCTAAGACTGTTGACTCAGACTCTAAAAACTCAAAACCTGCTGGATCTGGATCATTAAGACTGTTCACTTCATGGAGACTTGTTTGAAAGCTTTGGGCACTAAGGACTTTTTTTCACCTGCCTTCTCAGAGTGTGGAATTATGCCTCAAGCGACTCTTTTCTCTTAGGCTTCAGCTCAGCTTCCATCTCAGCCAGCTCAGCCACCTGTTCAGGCTTTGACTCTACCACTTACTCCATGTCCACTCAGCCATTATCGAAGCCTGCAGCTCAATCATTAGTGCAGCCTGCAGCTCAGCCTTCAGTGCAGCCTGAGGTCTCTGCAACTCCTGGCTCTGCCTCAGCTGGGGGTTCAGGAGGACCCAGCCAGCAACTACTTGCGTCAGTTGTGAAATGAGCTGAGTTCATCCAGCGTCCTCATGTTTTCAGTGGAGGTTCTGGAGATATGCCGTCGTTTCCTGCAGGAGGGTTTGAGGACCTACTTGAGCCATCTTCACTTCCTGCTAGAGGGTCTGAAGGATCACTTCAGCCGTCTTCTGTCATTGTTGGATGGTCCAAGGACTCGCTCCAGCAGTCGGCTGGTCCTGCCTTGTCTGGTCCTGCATGGCCACGTCTAGCGTGCCTGCCAAACCACGTCCAGGCCTGCATGGAGGGTCTTCACACACACCAATGTCACTGCCGGCCGCCAGCCCAGTGAGTTTTCTCACTCAAGCCTACACCGGCTCAGGTTCTGTTGTCGGTCTCGGGGTTGACCTCCTGAACCAAGGAATATTGGATGCCTGGTTGGCCAAACTCCAGGTCAACCCCTCAAACACTCAGATTATGGACTTTTGTGGTGCCGAACTCCAAGTCGACCTCCAGAACTGCTTTCCTATAAACTTTGTGCCTTGGACCTGAACCCAAATGCAGACATGGATGCCTTAAACAGAAAACTAATTAAATAATTAAACAGAAAACAAACCTTTATTTTGGCTGATGAAACACTAGAGAAACAAAAGCATGGCAAAACCAAGAGAAGTCAACTAAACCTAAACTCGGTGAAGCTAGATATAATAACACAATGAACAAAACCTGAAAAATGGGTAGGTGGCAGACGAAACACTGGGAATGACAAACAGGTATGATATGCAGAATGACACGCAGATGCTCAGAAGAAGAACAGAGATAACCGCAACAGCTTAACATAAACATGACAAGACAGGAAGGAGGCAAAACTGAATGCAAGACATGGACCTTCAAAGTAAAACAGGAAACACAGAACACAGGGAACATTGCGTACAATGACCAAAACCTAAGAACTAGAAATCCAAAACAGAAACAAAATCAAACCAAAAATAAAAACAAAGCACAATAACACTGCAAAAACCAAAACACTGGGTCACCGACCCAGGACCGTCACAGCCCACAGTTTAGGTTATAGTTATAATCATAGTGATAGTCAATGTCATAGTCTGGTCTTAGTTGTTACTTTTTGGTTTTGTAACTCATGTATAAGCCCAAATAAATAAACGTTGTGCCTTGAACCTTCAAAGTTATGCTGTTTTGACTGTTTTTGCTCACGTTTTCGACTGGGGTTCCTTGGTGGGTTCGTTTTTTTTTTTGTGTGTGTGTGTGTTGTTTTTTTGCTTGGTTTCAGGCAAGACCAGGCCTGCTCAGCACTGCATCTATGATGGAGAATATCCTGGTAGATAGTTGTGGTAATAGTAATAATTTAGTTATCTTCACATTCAGGGGCGATCGTGGCTCAAGAGTTGGGAGTTCGCCTTGTAATCAGAAGGTTACCGGTTTGAACCCCGGCTTGGACAGTCTCAGTTGTTGTGTCCTTGGGCAAGACAAAAGAAAGCGCTATACAAATACAGGCCATTTACCATTCATTTTTCACATTGCAACTGGCAAATTCTTACTTTAGTGAACTCAAAAAGTATAAATTATGCTAAGACCCTGATCTAATACATTTATCTCACTAAAGCCTATGAACACGACAGTCACTGCAGATGGATAGATAGATACTTTATTGATCCCACAAAGGAAATATTTGTGTTACAGCAGCATGATAAAAACAATTCAGTCTACAATAAAAAGTTAATAAAAAAACAAATGTAAAAATGAAATTGGTAAGAACAATAAGGGTCAGACTGATGTAAGAGAGAAGCGCAGAGTGCATTAATAAATAATATGTACAGTATAAATACAGATGCATGAAGGGGAAATACAAAGAGTGTTTGGGCTATTGTGGCTGACAGGTGAGTTCACCTGCGACAGAATGAAGAGTGTTAGGAAAATACATTTTCTAGCGCTTATTTGCTGTGTATTTTGTTTTATGCATTTACAGGCCAGTATATTAAAGGCCACCTTTGAGTTATAAACTGTGTCATAGGTCATTAGATTGTTTAGCAAGACTGAAAACTGTGCAGAACAGGAAGCTTTGTGCAGAGTTGGAGAGAACATCGCCTATTTTTATGCAGCTTAACAGGAAACAGTGGGGCAAAAAGCAGTTAAGATAGATTTCTAAGTACTTGTAGAAGATCACCAAAAAAGGAATCGTATCTAGTTGTCACTAACTTTAACTGATGCATGTTATGTTATCTGTTTATGCATGAAGCGGCATGAACCCTGACATATAAAACTGTGTATCAAAGTACTTCCTCTTTGAGATCTACCGGACTGCGCTTTGGGTGTTGTCGTGTGGATCTCCCTCATATATGTGCTTAATAAATAACTGATGTTGACTGGATCTGCTCTGAGTATTGGTTGTTTGTTCTCAGCCCAACATCAAACAATTCGGGACAAGAGTCGTCATCCAGATATGTGGAGATCAGTAGGAAGGACTTTCTGAAGCGCTTTTTACCGTGTATTTTCATGTATTATTGAAAGAACATGAAATAAGTGTACCTTACTTTGTTTTGCAAGTCATTTCACAATATTAAATCACATCACATACAGATCCAACAGTCTAAAGAGCTTGGAAAGAAAAGGGTCTGGACTTCTTTAAGTTGCTTGAAGACGTTTCACCTCTCATCTGAGAAGCTTCTTTAGTTCTAAGGATTAAATGGTGGAGAGTCCCAGATTTAAGCTCTGTGTGAGTAACCCACTGAGATGGACAATACACCCCCTAATGATCCTCTACCTAATCACATGAGCCAAGGTGTAAAAATGGGCGTAGGTCGCAATCAGCCAAGGTTTCGGGTGAGTTCATTGTGAAACCTAGCCCCACCTTAACATGTGATTTCCTGAGGTCAGATGGCCCAGGATGTGAGTGGGCGTCTGGAAAGGATCTCAAAACTGTATTATAGATAGCAGACAGTTGGTGTTGTTGGTTTACGAAACAAACTATCTGCTATCTATAATACAGTTTTACTCTTCAGTCTACCCTTTCAAATAAAGCTGTCTTAAGCAAACACTTCAGCAGATATTTCTACTTCTTCATCTGTTTTTTTTTACCAGATTCCATTACACGGCATTCACACTACATTTTCACAGGAAATGCAGCTTTTCCTAGTTTGACCTTTGTCTAAGGTACACACACACACACACACACACACACACACACACACACACACCAAGACAGAGAAAAATGAGGATAGTGTACTACACATCATAAAAACACAATCATTAATATTTAACGATCATACTCTATCTTTCTGTTCTGACTTTAGAGTCTTTGTTTGTTTATTGAGCCATATTTTGGGAATCACACTACTGTGATAGTGGGGAGAAAAAGGGTACGATGTGAGAGACTAAACCATTACACATAAAAAAAACCCACTTCATCCACTCACACAGTGGCAGGTTCTGTCTCAGAGCCCTGCAACCAGTCAAAATAGAGACAGATGAGGCAAAAGAACATATTGAGTCATCTTTTTAGCAGCTACACCAGGTTATAAATTATACATTTATATGATAACACTCTGTCTTCATTCACCCCTCCATTCACAGATAAAATTGCAAGCCGATAATTGTAAGAGGCACAGACATGTACCTTATACCACGTTAATCTCCACAGTAAGAAGCTTAAATTACTGCACTGATTCAAAGTAAAGGCTGGTCTTACAAACCTACTGCTTTAGCTGAGTTATCAGCTAAAGCGATGGTTTGAAGGAACAGCCTTTACTTTTTTTTTTCAACTGTGTTTCTTTGAAACAGAATTCAAAGCAGAAGGCAGGTAAACTAATTACTGTGATCAGTCTGTCTCTACACAGACATTTGTGCTTTGACTGGAGATTCTGATGCATCACTGATCTGCTGTATTACCCAGAACTTCCTGCTACAACGCCTCAGGTATGCCTTGCTCGGACATACCTGCCTGGCATGCATCCCTGCAGGATTCCCGTCAGTGGGAAAGTCTTGGTCACGTGAAAGGTGGAAACTTCTCTTACTCTCTCACCAAGTCTTGAAAAATACAACCAGAAAAAGAGAATAAAAAAGTAAAATAAATAATAAAATTAAATTCAGATCTTAACAACCAACAACATAAAATCTATCTTAACTGATACATTCATGTTTTTTATAATGGACTTCTCATGGGCCAAGATCAGCACATTCCTCGTACTTTTATGTAACGAAAGTGAAAGAACTTTACTAAATTCGCTGTGATTACATCAGTATCTGAAATGAGGAACCTGTTAGGTGCAAAGTCGAAAGCTGGGGCGGTGCTTTGTGTTAGGTCTGACAGACACAGGTCCTCCAGTGCAGCAGACAGGCTCACAGAGAGAGAAACTTCTCTACAAGACTGAAACTATAAGGAGAACATTGGACTAGTCTCCCACTGACTGTACAAATATAGATGTATTTATTAGTTGTTAATGATCTCACGAGTCAGTGTGATTTTGACGACATAGATTTGCAGTTTCATTTTGCTCTGCCCTGACTACTAAGAAACCTGACACCAACTTGCATACTAAAAGTGATTAAATGTTTAGCCGGGGGGGGCTTTGCTGAGTGCTGGCACAAACAGAGAGCAAACAGAAAGAGAAAGAGCAAAAGAGAGGTGGGGATTGGAACTTGAAGGCTATCGCTGCTTATACTATTTTATTTCTAAAAGAGATGCTTTCAAGACCTCAACAACAAAATCGAGCAGGTGAGACTCAAAGTGGCGCCGGTTGTGTTAAAATGGGGTCTAGGTGTTAACGTAGTGAGCTAAAGTGGCAAAGTCAGAAACAGTGTCACAGAGGGTTAAAACATTTATTGTCAACATGATAATTATGTACATTTTCTACAACACGTTTTATCAGGAAGTAGTTGCGTTATTGTAAGGGCATAATCAGTCTAGTCCTAAAATATACTGACAAAACTGTGATGTAATATTTGTTGCAATTCTTTACCAACTTCTTTGCCAGCTACTCTTAAAAAGAAAACATTTTATACACAATGGCAATTTTAAAAAAAAAAGAAAAAAAACGACAATAAACAAAAAATATTTAAAAGTCACTCAACATTTTCAAATATTACTCTTAAACAGAAGTCATAATATATTTATAGTATTTATTTTCTGCTATTGTCCTGGGACTCTGCAAATCATATCTGCACCATTAGCTGCTAGCTTCTTAAACTCGAGAGGTTCAGACCACTTATTGTTCTCAAGGTCATGTTGATTCATGTTGTATTTCTTTTCTGCATTTCTCCTTGTAGATTGGCGAACAAACAAACAAAGATGGAGAAAATATGGGTTGGGATGCTGTTAGTCTGCACAGTCTTTGGTGCCACCGATTACAAAAGGATAACTGGGAAAACTGTGATCGGGATTGATCTGGGGACCACATACTCATGGTAAGTCACTTCAGACTCTTTAAATAATGGCATGATGTCTCTGTGGAAAAATAATATGGGATTCAGACTGAATTCAAACTGTTTCCTTGCAGTGTTGGAGTGTTCAGGAATGGGCGTGTAGAGATTATTCCCAATGACCAGGGAAGCCGAATCACCCCCTCCTACGTGGCCTTCACCAGTGAAGGTGAGCGTCTGATTGGTGATGCTGCCAAGAATCAGCTGACCTCTAACCCTGAGAACACTATTTTTGATGCCAAGAGGCTGATTGGTCGCACATGGGGTGACTGGTCTGTGCAGGAGGACATCAAGTACCTGCCCTTTGAGGTGAGCTTTCAAGCTGAAAATAAAACTGGTTCTTTGGGTCATGTTTGAGGGAAATTCTTGTTCAATTAATATTGATGTATATTACTGTGAAGGTTACTGAGAAGAAGAGGAAGCCCCATATCCAGGTTGACATTGGTGGTGGCCAGGTTAAGACCTTTGCTCCTGAGGAGGTTTGTGCGATGGTGCTGACTAAGATGAAGGAGACTGCTGAGGCTTACCTTGGCGAGAAGGTACAAAAATGTCAGAGATTCTAAATAAGTGAAGATGCAAATCTTAATTAACCCCTTTATGGGAAAATTAAGAGAGATTAGAGCCGGCACGCTCCTTTTACCTTAACAATTTTTAAATCCTGGTAGCACTGCAACTAGATAAACTAGCGCAATGGGAGGTTTTTTTCATATAAAATAAGAGAAAGATAAGATAAAACTTTCTTAATCCCACAGGTGGGTTCCTCATATGAAACCGGAGGAGATGTACTTACATCTTATGCATTCAACTTGTCCTCGGTTTCCTTCCAAATATGGCTTTGCGAAGATTGCAAGCACTTGCAGCAATAAAACATTATATTTCAGAAACACGTTTTGCTGATCCGATCAGCTGTTCATAGCACTTCCCATTTTGGAATAGACGTCAGTGCCAATTATCGCATGTCCGACATCCCCTGCCCAAAATCAGAAGTGATATTTTGTGGGTAATGTAGTTTTTCCCTCTAAGACAGTTATAGGCCTATACTGGTGATTTTAAAAGTTATGTTTGACTTTATGCTTTTCTGTTTAGTTTCTGGGATGCTTAGACCTCAAATTGCATTGTTTGAAATAGTTTATTTTGATGAACATGCTGTTTGTTATGCAAATTTGAAATGTAATATTTAATTCCGATTTTCCCACAGTATTTAAAAGTTGGTGTATCTCAAAAATAAAACTATGAAGACACTCAAAATAAATTTCCTGTGGTTGGAAACTACTTTGTGCAACTTTATTGTATTTACAGTTTTGAGGGATAAGGCTCTTAAATTTCTCTAACTAGAAATATATGTAAAAAAAAAAAAAAAAAAAAATCAATTTCAATTTTTTTTGTAGTTCATTGCAATTTTTTGCATTTTTTTTTTAGTTACTATGGACTCAATGCATTCGTGTCATTAAATTTGCTATATAATGATTGTATTGATGTATAGCAACTTGAAATTATCCCAAAAATGGCATTACAGCATATAAAAATATGAAGATAAGCTGTGGCGGACTTGGTTCTATGGTAGGTCTTAAAGGGTTAAAGAGTTAAATGGTCTATCATGAAATCTGACTTTATCGTTTTTCTTTAGGTCACACATGCTGTGGTCACTGTCCCCACATATTTCAATGATGCCCAGCGCCTGGCCACTAAGGATGCTGGTACCATTGCTGGTCTGAATGTTGTGCGAATCATCAATGAGGCGTAAGCATCTAGTCAAAATCACGAATCATGAATTTGGTCATCTGCAATTTAATACAGTGAAAAATCTCCCTGCCCTCCCTCTGAACAATAAGTTCTCACTGTATTCTTTAGAACTGCTGCTGGTATTGCTTATGGCCTGGACAAGAAGGATGGAGTGAAGAACATTCTTGTCTTCGATCTGGGTGGTGGCAGCTTTGATGTTTCTATTCTGACCATTGAGAACGCTGCATTCCAAGTGGTAGCCACCAATGGTGACACTCATCTGGGAGGTGAGGACTTTGACCAGCGTGTCATGGAGCACTTCATTGAGCTGTACAAGAAGAAGACTGGCAAAGATGTGCGCAAAGACAACTGTGCTGTGCAGAAGCTGCGTCGTGAGGTCGAGAAGGCCAAGAGGGCTCTGTCTGCCCAGCACCAAGCCCACATTGAGATCGAGAACTTCTTTAAAGGACAAGACTTCTCTGAGACCCTGACTCGTGCCAAGTTTGAGGAGCTGAACATGGCAAGATATTAAGTTGGTTAATTAATTCAAACCCTTTTGGAGAAGCGGCTGAACAAGCTTTTTAACTTGTGTGTTCTTTAAAACCCAGGACCTGTTCTGGTCCACCCTGAAGCCTGTACAGAAAGTGCTGGAAGATGCTGAATTGAAGAAGTCTGACATTCATGAGATTGTCCTGGTTGGAGGCTCCACTCGTATCCCCAAAATCCAGCAGTTGGTGAAGGAGTTCTTCAATGGCAAGGAGCCATGTAGAGGCATTAACCCTGATGAGGCTGTGGCATACGGAACTGCTGTGCAGGCGGGTGTGCTTTCTGGAGAGGAGGACACTGGTGAGTCATGACTCTTACAAATATTTTATTAAATAGGGTTGAGCTTTCAAATGTAAACAAATATTTAGTAAACCTATTCCTTCACTTGCAGGTCATGTGGTTCTTCTGGATGTGTGCCCCATGACCCTTGGTGTTGAGACTGTTGGAGGAGTAATGACCAAGCTGATCCCCAGGAACACAGTGGTGCCCTTCAAAGAATCTAAGGTTTTTACTACACCCTCTGATGACCAGACAACTGTCGCCATCAAAGTCTATGAAGGTAAGAGCTTGGATGTTGTTGTTTTTTTAAGTTGCCAAATAGTGTTTTTATAAAAAATAATCCAATGACAAGAAATATGTGACGCTGGAATTTAACGTTCCACAAGTCTAATTGTGACTGTTTTTCTTTCTTTTTTTTTAGGTGAGCACCCTTTGACCAAGGACAACCATTTCCTGGCTACCTTTGACCTGACTGGCATCCCTCCTGCTCCTCATGGTGTACCGCAGATTGAAGTCACCTTTGAGATTAATGTCAATGGCATTTTATGTGTCACTGCTGAGGACAAGGCCACAGGCAACAAGAATGAGATCATAACTGACCAGAACTGGCTAACACCTGAGGACATCAAACACATGGTGAATAACGCCGAGCACTTTGCTGAAGAAGACAGGAAGCTGAAGGAGAGGATCAATGCTCACAATGAGCTGGAGGGCTACGCATACACCCTGAAAAACCAGATTGAATCCATTGAGAAGGCAGTGGAGGACAAGATTGAGTGGTTGGAGTCCCACCAAAATGCTGACCTGGATGACTTCCAGACCAAGAAGAAGGAGCTTGAGGAAGTGGTTCAGTCCATTATCAGTAAGATCTGTGGTAGTGCAGGTGGTCCACCAGCAGAGGGCAGTAAGCAAAATGAGAAAGATGAGTTGTAGGCAGGTTTGAAGTCTTATCGCTCCTTGGCCCTCTGGCATGTTGGTCTACATATTGGACTGATGGGACCAATGTTCCCTCTAATTTTTCATGTGTCTGAGTGAACACACAAACTCCCTGAGCGTCCCTTGGACCACTGTGAGCGACATCAGACGTGTGCACTGTGGTCACGCCAGCATCTAATCCATCCAAGTTACATGGTTTATTAAAATAATCAAATTACAGCATTTACATTTATGTTAGACTACTTTTAATTAACTGCTTTAGCCCACTTACAATGAAAATGTAAAAAATCCTGTTCATGGCCTGTGTAGTATGTTAACACTATTGGAAGTAAAAATAACTTGAACTCCAATTTTGAAAACACAACTTTCTTCCTTTTTATAAAGCTCTGACTTGTATTATGAGTATGAGTCTGTGGTCTGGGAGAGAGTCTGTAACTCTCTGTCTGCCAAATACAGTATATAATGACCAATGCCGGGCAATTAATTATATAATTACTTCTTCAAAAAAGTAACTCAGTTTGGCAAACAACAAAGTGTTTGCAGCTATTTATTTTTTTCATGCAGCCAAGGCGTTTTTAAATAAACATTTCAAACTATTTATAGAACAATCAGCTGTTCTGCATCAAATCTGATGCCACACAAATTATTTGTGCCACTCCAAAAAATAATTTCTGTCCACTATGAGATAAAGGAGAACAACAGCCTGATACCTGCAGGCCTGACAACAGGAGATGTATCACTCCTGTAACACCTGTAACATTCAGCAGTCGCCTCATTGTTCTGACACACACAACAAAACTATTGAGTACACTACACACTAACTACACACTAACTACACAAGATTTGCGCTAAACGTCGCAAATCTCTCACATCTCAAAGCACCGCCGTCACTCCTAAAACTTCCCCCCGTTTCTTAACAACTAGATGCCACGTTGCCATATCATTTTTTGATTGGTCGACATGGTACTTTTTTCGACCAATAGGAAAGGGTGGGGTTTTTTGGTGTTGTTCTTGCTCACAGGCTTTCGAGCCTTTTTTCTTATAAAACGCCGTTTTTACTGTTTCTTCCTGCAGTAAATATAAACAACGATAGTATTCAGGAAGAAAACTAAACATTGTATATATTTTTATCATAACTCTGGTTTTACGTGGCCTATCAACACAATTTAAAAACTGGTATAAAGTCCACACTTTTTCCATCAATTGTTCCGTCTGTCCTGCTCACATCTCCAATGGTTGTACACGTTGTCATTAACGTGGCTTCACTCCACATCAGCCACGCCGCTTTGCTAGCTAAAACACCGGTGTCGGCACATAAGGACGCTGTCATAGCCTGTCAACCACGTTGATTAGCTGCGTATATACGAATGTGAATCGCATTATTGGCTGGACTATAGGATAAGGTGGCATCGTTCTAATCCCATACGGGAGCAGCCAGTCACTTACTGACTAACACTGCAAAACAGAATTGTTAAAGTTTTAATTTTAATTTCAATTCAGGTTAGATTTTTTTTGTGCGCAGCGCAGATTTTCTGTGCGCAGAGACCGTGCCAGCAGTGCGCAATTGCGCACGTGCGCAGCTTAGAGGGAACATTGGATGGGACTGAAATTGTGACAGAAGTGGTTGGGAAGGGGCTAACAATAACAAGTGACCATACTGAATGTAGCTGACAATAAAATGTTTGTGTGGGTTGCCATGTCAACACTAGAAGCGCGTCTGAGATCGTTGTATTGTTTTCTATTTGTTTTCCTGTATTTGGGACTCATGTTTGTGTACACTTACAGCAGAAAGAGATAATCTATGAGTCCAGTGATACATTTTTATAAAAAATGTTTCTGTTAAAAATGATTTTGAAGATTGCTTCCTGTGAGTCGCAGGAACTGGAAGTTGTGCGCCGGAGAGACAAGACAACGATAACACGGAACATGGAATCTACAACTTTTCTACTGCTGGTTTTACAAGGCGTACACAGTAAAAACATGCGGGTTAATTTGTTAAGCACTTGTGCACTTTGTGAATAGTAATAACTGGTTGAGATGGATGTCATATGTGTTATTAATATTATTTTACTTGTTTCTAGTTTTCACGGCGCTTCATGATTGTGAGAGGAATAAAAAAGAATTGTGGACATCAGTACGAAGCGTGGATTCTTTTGACCAGAGTTGATACACTGAATTTCCTTTAAGACTTTAAAATAAGTTTCAGTGTGTGGCTGTAACTCAGGTGATAGACAAGGTTGGTAGGTATCTTGCCCAAGATACCCATGCTGCTAATGATTCATCTATGTGTGAAGGATAGATAATGATAAGATCAAGGGCGTAGATTTGGCATGGACAGAAAGGACATGTCCCCACCAACATCCAGCGATTATTGAATTGTCCCCACCTATAATTTGACCTCTTTGAGTAAAGAAAAACAAACCCGATAGAAAGAAAAAAAAAATGAGCTGTCAACGTCTCATTCACCCAGCGGTGCAGAAAGAGTGAAATTACGTTCTCTACTGTAGTCCTACCTCATGTGACAAATATGGCCAATGTGATTGGCTGTGCCTTTCAGAGAGCGCTGTTTAGTTTTAGCAGCGGCAAGCCTGCGCTGCGAGGAGGAGAGGAGGATGGCAGCAAACAGGAAGAACCTGGATATAAAAGAAAATATTTTTCAAAGAAACCTGTAAGCCACTTAAAGTCAAGTTCACTCAGAAAATGTGTCCGTCATAATAACGTTACAGGCAATACCAGGCCATACATGCCAACACTCCCGATTTTTCTGGGAGAATCCTGAATTTCAGTGCCCCTCCCGAAAATCTCCCGGAGCCATCATTCTCCCCAATTTCTCCTGATTTTCCACCCGGACAACAAAATTGAAAAACCATATCCCAGATTGGCCCAGCCAATTCCAGTTTCCAACAATGGCTACTACTACTGCAGCTACTTAGTTTTAATATTACTCTTTCTGGGTTGTAAAATAAACTTTTAACATATTTTCAGGCGAGAATGTAGCTGTGTAAACTTCAAATAACTTAAACATGTTATTGTTTGGCCTTTTTCAGTGTTTTATTTGTTCGTGAGTAAATCGGTTTGGCTGAGATTAAAGTTATTAGATTAGATTAGATTAAATAAAACTTTATTAATCCCTCAGGAGGGTTCCTCCGGGGTTTTCACACAGCTGAATAAATGTCAAACAGAAAACTGATTAAACAGAATTGTGAGATGGTCGAGAATCTACACCAGCGTCCGGTCCGGTTATATTTTAGACAGCAAGGAGCAGAGGGGAGAGGTGATGTAATTATGAAGGGTAGACCGTCCAATTTCACAGTCGCTCATTTCCGGTCTACCTGGCTTTCAGAGGACCCGGCCCACTTAAACCGCCAAGGCCGTGTCCTCAGGTGGACGCAGCCTCTGAATTTGGACACCCTGGCCGGACAATAATGACGGTGACATTTAACTTCTTTTATCCGATAAGTAAACACTGTAAAAACCCTTTTGAATGTCTCCCTAATTCTGAGGTTTCAAGGTTGGCAAGTATGTGCTAGGCTTTGGCCCACATCCGTCTAAAAATGTATGTAACCATGAATAACATGATGCCATGTCCACCAGGAGAAACTGGACAGTATAGATGTGAAACAAATATGCCAGCAGTTTATCTCAGTTAATGAGATAAATGTGTTTGGCTCCTTCACATAGTGGACATTGAGTTGTTGTGTGGGGCACCAGTAGTCCATGTCTGTTGCTGTAACAGTATTTCATGTTTAGAATAAAAAAAATCCCAGCTCACTGATTTGACTAGTTTCAATTGGTAAATTCAGTATTTCATATTTATTAGATGATGATGATACTCCCACACAAACATTTTATCGTTATAAGTGCATTAAAATCCATTGAGCCAATATTTGCAGCTTCTATGGCAAAAGTGTTTATAAATGATGAGCTTCCAACAATAAGTTAAACATATGGGGAGTTTGGAAAAATCTCATTAAGAAAGAGAAATCAACCATTTGGATTCATTTTTAATAGATCAGACTTGTTGAAAATGTGGAGGAGCTGGAACTGTGTGAACTGAGCTTCAGAGAAACACAACATACTGATGTTCGCTGTGAAGCTTTGAGTGGAAAAAATACAGAAAAACAACATGTGGGCCTGGAACAATAGTAGCTTGCATCTTTAAAAGACTGAAGTGGAAGAAGTTTACAAGAAATCATTTAGAACAGTTTTAAACATCAACTGATTGAATCTATGAATCTGAAAACGTGTTTCTGAGTGAAAGAGACAGACATGTACAGACTGAACTATCTGTTCAACAACTGTCAGAGTGTTTCTTGTGAACTACACCTTGAGTGTCATCATTAGAGCAGATCAGACACCAGGAAAGATCATTCCCTCCAAACGTAGAGTCCTTACTGATTCCTTTCCTTTTGATTCTTCAGTAACTAACTGATACATGCACCTCTCCTTTCCATTCAACCTCCCAGTAACAGCGACCAGTCAGACCATTTCTACACAGCAGTTGAGGATCACCATCAAATCTGTCTGGATGATCAGGATATGACTGAACCTCATCAAATGCACATGTCACCTTCCTGTTGTTGTCAGACAGTTTGAGGTATTTTTGTGCTGTGATTGTGTCGATTGTGAGTTGACAGGAATCTGATGGAGAGAACAAACACAATCCAGCTGCAGTTATTGATCCATCATCTATTCATCGATTGACACTTTGATGATGACTCCTGACATCAGAGATGTGAATGAGTGATGATGACAGTTTGAAGATGGTTGAATGTGTGCTGCTTTGTTTTCATGAATCACATTAAAAAACACACTTACACTTCCTCAGACCTTGTCTGAGCGATAGGACTCCAGCAGGCTCCACCCTGAAAGAAGGAGCGGGGTCAGACCAGCACAGTCTCTTTCAGCATGCACACATGGACATTACATGGCTCTCATACACATACTGTTAGACACTGATAAAGGAACAGACAAAGATTTTTTACAAATACACTTCAATCCATATGCGGCTCAAACTGCTAATGATCTGGACTCAGTACAACACTGTATTGAATGAAATATAATTGATTCAAACTGTCACCTTCATTATTTCTATATTCCTCTTCTTTTTAGCTGGAAAGGATACCTCCCTGCCTTTGCTTTTATTAAATGGTAAATGGCCTGTATTTGTATAGCGCTTTTACTAGTCCCGCCTAGGGACCCCAAAGCGCTTTACACACCCAGTCATATTAATGACCTTTCATAGTTTCCTGTAGCATCCAGCGATCTGAAAAGTGTTTCATACTTTCTAACATACACTATGAACTCAAAACATAAACTCAAAAGTTTTAGAACACCCTTACATATTTATTGCAGTTTAAGTCCTGTTAAGCACCCGCACCCCAAAAAAGTAGGGGAAAAGGGAGGAGATCATATTTAATCCATCATAACACGGGTTTAGAAGTCCAAACATGTGTGGTATCCAAAGAAACAACGAAAACAAGTGATGATTAAAAGAGCAGTTAGGTAAAACTCCACTAAACAAACAACTGAACCAGAAATTCTCTATCACAGATTCCAAATACCAATATTCATCATGCTCAGACCATAATTCACTGAAAGAGCTGCAAAGGAAGATCACAAAATCACAGACAGAAGTCATCCTGATTTTTTTTTTCCCATTATTTCTGCGGTAGCCAGTAGCCCTGTGATTATCAGCAACTACCATGGCTAACTAGGCACATCAGAGCCACTTCTGTGCAAAACCGTCATTTTAGACCCTGCTACAGACACGTCACTGGACAGACAGCACATGCTGTAAATCTGTGGGGTTTGGCTGCAACTTCTGATTGGTTGGAGTTAAGTGAACATGGGATTGTTACTGTGATTCTACTTGGTCAAACAATTAAAAACAGGTGTTAACAATGCCAAAAAGTTTCAGCCTCTCAAAATTTAAAAGGCCAGACGCCATTTAAACTACATGTGCACTACATGTGTGTGGCAGAAAGGGCCAGTAGCCTGTGAATAAATCAGCTCTATGTTCACAGACGGAAAAATGAAGCATATCAAGAAAAGGACGCTGTCCCAACTGTGAAACATGGAGGAGGCTCGGTTATGTTCTGGGGCTGCTTTGGTGCATCTGGTACGGGTTGTGTTGAATCTGTGCAGGGTACAATGAAATCTCAAGATTATCAAGGGATTCTAGAGAGAAATGTGCTGGCCAGTTGTAGGTACCATCATTTTTGTCCAGGCCTGTTTCATGCATTTAGCATTTTTAAGTAATTCAGTTGAAGCATGGTTGAAAAGCAATGTCTGACTTTCATTGGTTAACATTCATATAATTTTTATTTATTATTACTTTTGTCAGATTAAAGTTATTTCTGTGACCATTGTGAGTTTTTCTTTCATTGACTGAAGGGTACCAACAATTTTGTCCACGTCTGTATCTGAAAGGTTTATTGAGTGACAGAGAAAATGGATTTTTGAACTTTACTTACAGTTTCTGGGTTACTTCACTGCCCTGAGCGAGACCACTATTCAGCACTCTTTCTTAATTTTTAAATTTAAAAAGAAAATAGAAAGGAAAGCATTGAGTCAGTGGGTATCAACTACAAAATATAAAACAGTTAGTTACTACTGCAGGTCTCTGTGCTAGATAGATAGCAATTCAATTGAAGTACAACTTTATTTAAGCTCAATAATAAAAGTAGACAAAGTAAAAACATAAGATTGGGTGTAGCGTGTTTTCTACAAAAGTCAGTTTATGAAAATGAAATTAAAAGATGAAAGCAAGATGAATTGCTTAAATATCAATAAATCAAAAGTGTTAATTTCTTCATGCAATTTTTGGAGAGGTAAAGGTAAAACAGGCATAACAGGATCATCTTTTTAGAAATGTTATTATTCAATGTATTAAACGTTTGGCTGGACAATTAACAAATTAATGGCATGCTATTTATTAAGGGAGTAACTGGGGAGAAAAATAAATAAATAAAATTATAAATAACCTGAATGGCTTAAACAAAAAAACAAAACAAAACAAAATATCTTTAGGATATTTCCTCTAAGTAATTTGAGGAGAAACGTGAGAAATGTAAAAACATAAACTGACACAACCTGACTCTCAACATGCTTAATAAAATAAACCTTTGTGTTTATTTTGTTGTTTTCATGTCTTTTTTTCACTTACTATTATTCATCATCATAATAATCAACGTTGCCACCTCCATTGCATGATCTGAATAGCTCTGTATCATCACATCTACCGTTTTCAGCCTGTCTGCATTCTCCAGATGACTCTTTTTGATAGTTTGGAAATCACCTACAGGTTCATTCTGCAGGTAAAAGTGGAAACGTTTCAGCTGTTCCTCTCCCAGATCATCCAGCATTTCCAGGAGTTGCAATGGAACAGACTTCGCCATCATTGATCTGTAAAATACGAGAGGGCATTTTCATCTGAAAGAACAAGAGAGTATAGGTTAACTGTGGATACAGGAGGAACGACTGAGTTTTCGTCCCAGTCACTGGACCAGCTCTTTATTCTCTCAAGGATAATTGGGTACATGTGAGTTTCACCAACCAGTCTACATGTGTTTTGTGGCCTTTTTGCCGCATTTCTGGCAAAAAGTCAGACTATTTCCCAGTGGGTGATGGACTCCATCAGTGTTGCCCTATGTCACTGATTCTCCTCTTAATTTCTATAGACAGAATTTCTAGGTGTAGCCATGTGGCAGAAGGTTTCCACTTGGGTGGTCTTAGAATCTCATCTCTGCTTTTCAGTTAGTGTGGTTCTTTTGCGTTCATCAGGTGGTGGCCTTCACCTCTCATTTGCAATGGAAATGAGATTCAGCACAGTGGAATACCCACTCTGGGGTGATTTACTACCCCAAGTGGAGGAATTTAAGTGTCTCAAGTCTTGTTTACGAGTGAGGGGAGGACGCAGGAGATCGGCAGATGGATTGGTGCTGAATATCTCAGTGACCCAGCCAGCTGGGAGAAGAAGGAGTGAGAGGATTTTTACGCTCCGTGTTGGTATTCTCAAAAAGCCTGAGAATCCTCTCAGAGAGCTCTGAGCTTAGCCTCCAAATATCAGGAAGGAGTCCAGCTTAGGAGGTTCAGGAACATAATAAGAGCTGAGTTTTTTCGACATGTTTTTAACTGTCTGACTGTCTGACTCACACCTGAAAAATGAGGCTTTGCCTCATCTGGACCTATCAGTGTGGAGCAACTTTGTCTTTGTTTTCAGATTTTCAGAGGCTATTACTGCAGTTTGTTGTCTGATTCTTTTATGCAAATCAAACAGGAACACAAATGGATTCTAAGATCAATCAAGGAAATATGAAGTTTATAATAGAGATGGACCGATCCGATATTACGTATCGGTATCGGTCCGATACTGACGTAAATTACTGGATCGGATATCGGCGAGAAATAAAAAATGTAATCCGATCCATTAAATATCAAAAAAGCACCTCACAAAACTCGCGACACGGCGTAACTCGGCTCATAACCGTAGCACATCGGAGCAGTGTGCTCACGTGATAGAGCGGCTGTGTGTGTTTGGAGCCTCGCTACCAAACCAGCATTTCATCTCCGAGGAAGTTATCCCAGAGAGAAGTAAAGCAAGTGTGTAAGTTCATCTCTGAATGTTTGTAAAGCGTTCCCACGTTAAGCTTAACAACCGATATATGGAGCGACTGCCTCTCTCTCTCCCTCACCTTCCTGCAGCTACTTCAATCGTGAAACTGCTTAATGATCAGCTGATCGGCTTTTCTGTGGCGAGTCCGTCTCTCTTCTTTGTTTTTGGCCCACTTTGCACAAGAAAGATGAAACCAGCGGCTGAACAACAGCAGCACGTTTAAGCTTGATAAGCTGTTGTTAGAATTTATTTAATATTACTTTCTACACCAGGATCCTTTTCTACATAGCTGACGGCTGGTAACTGTGCAGGGGCGGATCTAGCAAAGTTTAGCCAGGGGGCCCGATAGGGCATTAACAGGGAAAAGGGGGCACAAAGACATACTTTTCTTTCTTATTCTCATTTAAAATATCTAGCTTTTAATAAATAATTACCTGAATCTTACACCCAAAGTTTTAATCTGATGTAAAATGTATAGAAGTCCATTACTATATATAGTAACTGTTAAGTCTAATCTAACCTAGTAAGCTATAGTACTTTTTCCTTTGGGAAGGTACCGTCTGTGAATTCTGCAATTCTGTTGAAGAAAGATGTTGAATCTATTTAATTATTCTTGAAAAATAATTTGTTTCTGTGCATTTTTTTTTCACACTGCATCAAATTAAAGTTGATTACATCGATTAAGCATCATGAGGTGGAGGGTGGGGGGTGGTTCCCTATTTTCTTTTGCTGGGAGTTTGCAACCCTATTAGTTAGGTTGCTTAATATTTCTGCTAAGTACTCTTTAAAATGCCAGAATAGGAAGGATGGAGTAGGTTTAAATTCATTAGATTGATCGGTGTTGCTGAACTATGAAATATTTTGGGCGCAGTGTATTTTTTTACACACAGGTATAACAGAATAGCTTTAGTGTTGTTGTTTACTTAAACTTGAGTATGAACTTATACAAAATGCAGCAAGATATTAAAAAAACAGTTTTATTGATTAAAAAACACACTATATCGGATTCATATCGGTATCGGCAGATATCCAAATTTATGATATCGGTATCGGTATCGGACATAAAAAAGTGGTATCGTGCCATCTCTAGTTTATAACCCGACTGCAATCAAACACATTACAACTAACATTCATGCCATTTTAATTTTAAAGAACTGACAGGAAACAGTTGGATACTGATGTATGTGATTTAATGGTGAGACAATGTTTTCGTTCCAAGAAATGAAAAGGCACAGTTTGTTTATGAAGTTATCAATCAAACATGAACTGTTTATAAAACTGTTTGTTTCAAGTCAATCAATAATTTAGAATCATGTGGATTTGTCTTCAAACACATCAGTGATCAAAGTTTATCCTGAAACATCACAGAAAGAGAGAGTCAAACTGTTAAAGGAGGAAAAAAGCAAACTTACAGTTTCTTCACACACACACCAACAACAAGCTCCACTTCACACCTGGACACTAAACACAAACACACAGGTGAAGTGCTTCCTGGAAGGAGGTGGGACTCCACCTGAAGAGTGTGAGAGGGCGACATCTTCATGTGCTGATTTACAAATATGTTGTCTGACTGGCTCAGAGTGAACAAACTGATCACAGCTTGTCTCTGACACTTCAAACTATAAAAGTATGGAGGACCACAAGAGCCACGCTAAAAAAAAAACATATGTATACGGCTTGTGTCTTTTAAGAATGCAAGCTTGATTGATGACCTTTTGACTTGAGTGGGCCATTTATATGGATACACCGTAATAAAATGGGAATGGTTGGTGATATTAAAGTCCTGTTTGTGGCACATTAGTATATGTGAGGGGACAAACTCCTCAAGATGGGTGGTGACCATGGTGGCCATTTAGAAGTCGGCCATCTTGGATACAACTTTTGTTTTTCCAATAGGAAGTGGGCCATGTGACACATTAAACTTACTGGTAATGTCACAAGAAAAACAATGGTGTGCTTGGTTTCAATAACCCAGCTGTGGCCTGTCATTAAAATGTAAAAACTGGTGTATACTCTCATTGAAATATGTCAATAAAAGCTCATCTCTGCTCTCAGGGAGAATGTATAACAGCAAGAGGTTTCAGCTCTGACTCGGTCTGGGCTCCACTTTCTTCTACTTTTAAAAGAAAATGTCAACTACTGTATTACGTGACATCATCTTCATTCTAACCTGTTACTCACACACTGCACCACCGTAAAGAAAATATTTATATTGTAAAAATCAAAAATCAAAAACATGTCATTAATTAATTAAAGGCAATCTATTTCTTTTTAATGTTCATGACAGATGAGTTTTCCCTTTTTTATTCCCACTGAAGCTTCTGTTGTGAATATCTGATAAACAACAGGAGTCCTGCAGGTTCACTGTGACCTAAACTCCACACTCAGTGAACATCACCTCACTGTTACAGGATACAACATCCACAGCAGCAGGAAGTTTCTCCAGGGTTCAGAGGTGACAACAGACTGTATGTATATTATCTGCTTTAGATAAGTGGAAGAAAATGGATGGATAGGCTATGACGTAGTCACACAAAGAACGAAGGAAAGCATGTAAGCAAACCCAACAGAATAAAAGTCATACTTTGCTGGTTTTGCAGTAGAGCAGGACCGACCACGGTCACCTCGTTCAGTTTGCTGAGCATGTGTGGAAAACCTTGACTAATGGAAGGACACAGAGTTTGGGCTCTGGTATTCTGAGCCACAGAATCACTGGACTCCAAAACTAAATCATCATCAGTTACTCTGACCTGCTGTCAGCAATGAGACAACGCATTCAGGTGAAACACAAGCTCTCGCTTTTACTGACTGAGCTGATGATGTTTTCTTCTCATACTGTGGTGAGTAACTTCTCTTTCAGATACTGGGACATGGACTCATTTAATGATGGACTAAACAACAGGACATGTGCTACAACTCTGTTAGAGAGATCAGGAAGATGGAGCTCTGCTGGATGTGACCACAGAAAGCCTTTCTTCTGCTATGATGGTGAGTTTACACAGATTTATCTCAGCTGTTTGTCCAATAGATGAACCACTGGAATCACTGAGAGGATTTAGGTCAGTATGTTTCTTCAGCCACTTATTTCTGCATGTATGTTGAACTTCTGTCAGAGATGAAGATGTTTAGTTGATGGTTGGAACAGAGATTTCTCTGTAGAGCGACTGATTCATCTCAAGAATCACTGAAATGTTTTTAATGGTTTCCTTGATTTTTATGACAGATAAACTGATTCTGATCAGGGAAAACAAAACCTGGGAGGAAGCCTTGAATTACTGCAGACAGAAACACCATGACCTGGTTTCAATCAGCAACCCTGAGGAGCAGCGATGGGTCCAGGAAAGAGCCAAAAATGCCTTGACTCCTTTCATGTGACTGGGACTGCGCTACTCCTGCTTTCTGGCTTTGTGGTTCTGGGTCGGTGACGAGCTAGTGTGCTATGAGAGGTGGGCTTCAGGGCGAAAGACTGAAGACTGTGACATGTCTGCAGCCATGACCACAGGAGGGCAGCACGAGTGGGTCAGTCAGTGAGGGAGAATGAGGCATTTAATTTATTTGGTTAAACCTAAAGTCACTTCTTAGATTGACATATACTGTAGATTTCCTGGGGTGAAATCTGTTTGAAGTGGGAGAAAAATGACCAACAGATTATTACCTGCAGGTTAGATATTTGCAGAGAGCAGTCTGTTTCATTTCATCTCTTCATCTTGGTTGCTTCCTTCGTTGTTGCTGGATTGGTTCATTATTAAAGTGTAGCAGGATATTTGTTTTATTTAGTTCAGATATGGTGATGGTTTGAATATTTCTGCTTCATGTGCTGTAAATCTTTGTATCACACCATTGTATCCTCAGCTTGAATTACAAAGCCTGTCACTAAAAGCAGGTAAAACCATGTTTGTGTCATGATTCCAGTTCTACATTCTGATCATGTGTGTTGATGAAGCAAATAAACCACTGTAAGTGCAAGAAGCTACATGACTTATACACTTTCATTTGACCAAGTCTGTCACTGTTACAGCTTTCAAAGTAATAAATAAAAACAGTGCCACCTAATGATAAAACCAGTAAACTTGTAGCTCCATGGCATTTCCATAAACATAGAAGTGCAGAAACTGTCAATGAGTCTTTCACATCACCGTGGAAGACTTTTTGGTCTTGTCTATTTTAAAGAATTGTTTGAATTTGGTCACAATGGAAGTTTTTATCAACCTCATCCTAAAGCAACTTGTTTCAATCTGATTTAGCTGAGCAGTGGTTTTCTTGTTTTCTCCATTCAAATATAAATCCTACTTTTTCAACTGTAAATAAATGGCTTTTTGGCAGAAATTCTGTGTCAATTGTAAATCAACCTCATTTCACTAATTTCCCAGTCAACCATAGATCAAAGACTTTTCAATGGTGGACAGATGGGATGTACCACTTTCATAGTGGTGCGATTGAACAGTCCAAATCATAAAAGCTTTAAATTTTTGTTCAATTATAAATCCATGACCTTTCAAACTCGATGTTGTCTGGTAAACTATAATATCTAACCTTTGTTTCTGGTTGTGGTGGTGTCTCCCGGTCTCTTTAGGCTGTGGCTGTACTGCAGACTGCAATTTATCTTAAAAACACACTTCCATAATAAACACCAACATGACAGGACAGTGTGCACTCAATTTTTACTTTGTTAACTCATCAATGCACATGGCACAGGGGTCATCACATCATAAACACTCTCTCTGTAAACACTAAGAACCAAGGTTACCTTGCAAAATAGAAGAACCGCTAGGATGCTCCACCACAGGACCTCTGAAGATGAATCGCACTTCATCCAGCACTTCATGAACACCGTGATGGAAACCTTTGCTTTGTGTAATGTTAGAAGTACTCAGATAACCCTCAGAGGCTCTAGACTTTTACATAGAGAGATTATTCCCTCTGCGAATTGCTACCTTATCGTGGTGGAGGCATTTGTGTGATCCTAGGGGCTTGTCTGGGGCCTTTTGCCCCCTGGTAGTGTCCCCCATGGTAAATTGATCCTGGGTGAGGGACCAGACAAAGAGCGATTCAGAAGACTCTTGTGGGAATATCACCGAGGGAACAGTTTATCCTGCCTGGGGTAGGGTGCCCCAGGGCAAGCATCCGGTGGCCGGACCTTAGTCCATGGGGCCCGGCCGGCACAGTCCGAAAAGGGGACATGGGCCCATCCTCCTGCAGGCTCAACACCCACAGGAGGTGTCGTAGGGGTCGGGTGCATTGTTTCCCTGGTGGCGGCCAGCAGCAAAGGCCCTGGAGGACTGATCCCCAGCTACCAAGACTGGTGATTGGGATATGGAATGTCAACTCTCTGGTGGGGAAGGAGCCGAGATAGTGCATGAGGTTGAGATGTACCGGCTAGATATAGTCGGGCTCACCTCAACGTATGGCTTGGGCTCTGGAACCAGTCTCCTGGAGAGGGGCTGGACTCTGTCTCAGTCTGGAGTTGCCCCTGGTGAGAGGCGGTGGGCTGGGTTGGGTTTTCTAATATCCCCTTGGCTTGCTGCCTGTACTTTGAGGTTCTTCCCGGTGCATGAGAGGGTTTGTTGTTCCCTGTGGTAAATACAGTTATATAGAGAGAGGTGGGAAGGTTAGTTGCAATGTAGTATAATAAAATATAATACCACGTTACTCTCCACAGTAAGAAGCTTAAATTACTGATCAGTTCATTTAGCTCAGCAAAAGTGATCGTTGTCTTTACTTTCTTGTCATCTGTTTTTTAGTAACAGAATTAAAGTAGAAGGCAGATAAACTAACTACAGTGATCAATCTGTGTCTATACAGCCATAAGTGCTTTGACTGGAGATTCTGATACATCACTGATCTGCTATATTACCCAAAACTTCCTGCAACATCACCTCAGGTATGCCTTGCTGTGACTTACCTGCATCATAGCAAACATCTCCTCTTCAGAGTAACAAGCTGATTTCATTATCACTCTTTTTCATTTGTATCAGTGGGTTTTTTAGAGATGCAAGCAGTCAAATGTGTCTGTATGTTGTGCTTCACTTAATTAGCAGCCCAGGTCTAGAGCTTTTTTTTTTTTTTTCTTTTTTATACCTCAGGCATCATCACAAACCTGCCTTTCATTCATTTATTATGCACAGCTAAGATGCACAGAGATTGTACTTCATCAGTCTGAGAGGAAAGGCCATGTCCTGGTCATGCGCTTGGCACACTTCACTGCACATGTCCCTTCACACTTCCTGTAACTGGGAAAATAATGGTCATGTGATAGAACAGAAAGTGCTAGTCAAACATCAAAGCCATCAATCAAATTCGCATTTTTAAGTGACACAAGGTGTTATGGAGTAACTCTCTCATCAAGTCTTAAAAAAAAAAGAAAGAATAAAACAAAAATATCCCTCCAGATCTTTACATCCAACACCAACAAATTCATCCTTGAATCGCCTACTGCAAATTAATAGGCAAAATAAAGTAAAAATAAAATAAATCCTCTCAATATAGCCAATAATTACAAAACTAAAAAGGGTTAGCATAGTAGTTAAAAAAAAAATTCACCGTGTCTTTTTAAATTCTTAAACTAATTTGCAGAACACAACAGATTTTGTCTTGTTTTAAGCTTGTTTGTTTTGCAAGGAACTGAACTCTGTTTACAAGTGCATAGCTCCATTCTCCTCAATCCACTTTATGACAACAGTCTCCTACTTTCCTTGCTAAAAACTAGAGATTTAACCATATCTACGTTATTTGTTTTAGACTTCTCATGGGCCAAGATAACCAAATTCCTCTTTTTTATGTAATGAAAGTGAAAGAATTTTACTAAAATTATTGTGATAGCATCAGTATGTGAAACGAGGAACCTGGTGACTGCAGAGTTGAAAAATAGGGCGGGTCTGAATGACACAGGTCCTCTAGTGCGGCACACAGGTTCACAGAGAGAAACATTTCTCTACCAAACTGAA
Organism: Oreochromis niloticus; assembly: GCF_001858045.2. Taxonomy (NCBI): domain Eukaryota; kingdom Metazoa; phylum Chordata; class Actinopteri; order Cichliformes; family Cichlidae; genus Oreochromis; species Oreochromis niloticus. The sequence goes on along the minus strand of NC_031967.2, from coordinate 82,592,378 downwards.
ACTGTAAGAAGAACATTGTATTAGTCACCCACTGACTGTACACATATAGATGTATTTTTTAGTTGTTATCTCACAAGTCGCTGTGATTTTGATGACAGAGATTTGAAGTTTCATTTTGCTCTACACTGCCTACTAGGAAACCTGACACTGGTTCTCTGCTGAGTGTTGCCACAAACAGAGCACGAAGGGAAAGAGGTGTGGACTGGAACTTCTAGAGGTTATCACTGCTCATACTATTTTATTTTGTAAAAGAGAAGATTCAAGACTTCAACAACAAAGTCAAACAGGTGAGACAAGAACTGGCGCCGGTTGTCTTAAATTGGGGTCTAGGTTGGTGCATAGTGAGCTAAACTGGCAAAATCATAAATTTGCATTTTCTACAACCCTTTTTATCATGAAGTAGTGGGTGTTTAAGAAGTAAGAAAGACTATTATTTAAAAATGTTGAGTGACTTAAAAGTCACTCACTCAGTCAAACATTTTATTTTGACAAATTGCAACAAATGTTGCACAGTTTTGTGAATATTTTTTAAGTTGCTAAAAGAGGACTGGACTGATTCTACTCTAGGTACAATAACACAGTCAAAAAAATATTTATAGTAGTTATTCTCTAAGACCAACTTCAAGTCTGCCATGGTTCTGGGACTCACCAAATCACATCTGTACCATTAGCTTTTTGAACTTGGGAGGCTTAGTCCACTTATTGATCTTAAGGCCATGTTGATTTATGTTGTATTTCTTTTCTACATTTCTCCTTGTAGACTGGAGAGGAAACAAACAAAGATGAAGCTGTTGTGGGTTGTGATTCTGTTAGTCGGCACAGTGTTTGGCGCCACCTATGATGACAAGAACACTGGGACTGTGATTGGGATTGATCTGGGGACCACATACTCTTGGTAAGTCACTTCAGACTCTTTAAATAATGACACGATACCACTGTTGGAATAAAAAAAGTGAGATTCAGACTGAATTCAAGCTGTTATCTTGCAGTGTTGGAGTGTTCAAGAATGGGCGTGTGGAGCAAGGTTATTATCGTTAACGAAAACTAACGAAATAACGAAAACTAGAAGTGAAAAAACATTTTCGTTAACGGAAATAAAAATAAAAACAAAAAAAGGAAAACTAACTAAAACTGTAATGAGTGTTCACAAAACTAACTAAAATTAACTGAATTTAGAGCAAAAATGTGTTTAGTTTTCGTTGATGTGTGCGTGTCATACAATAGTCAAGGGTAAAAAAGAAGTTTAGTTTCCAGGTTTTTTTCTTGCTGTGTCTCATTATGCCAGCAGGCGGCAGTACGTTAGTCGAGTCGTCTGTGTGTCGCTGCTCCGTCCACGCGCAGAATCATGTCAGGAAAAGTCGGGAGAAAGCGCCAGAGTCCAATTTGGGATTACTTTGAATATGACTGTGTTTTGGATAAAGCAAGTGTCTTGTAGTGGAAAGAGACAAATTATGAGGGACATTTCTAAAGGGAAAAAAAATCCCACAAACCTTAAAGTGCACTTGAAAAGCTCACACAAGAAGGCTAACCTAGCTTACCTTGAGAAGGTAAGGGGCACGCCCAACCCTCATCCCCAGAAACAGAAGCTAACCCCAGGCAAGGCAGCGTGATGCATCCCGAGACAACTGGGATATCTACATAACTGTGTGAGTCAATTGCCTTAACACCCGGTGCTGCAAGAGTTAATAGTCTCATTGGGGCCAAGATATACATTTTATAGTTGCCTGGTATCAATGGTTGTTCATCTGCCCTAATTTATTTATTTATTTATTTATTTATTTATTTAAAGAACCCATAGGTAGGAATGTGAGTTGTCTGTCTCTGCATGTTAGCCCTGCGACAGACAGGCGACCTGTCCAGGGTGCAGGGTATGGTAGCTGGAATAGCAACATACCCAAGGATAAGCAGAAGAGAATGACTGATATGATGAAACTGGGATTTTGTTACACTTAATTATTGCAAACACAACTAAAACTATAACTGAAACTAATCAAAACTAAACTGAAACTAATGATTTTCAAAAAAACTAAACTAAACTAGCAAACAATTGGTAAAAACTAATTAAAACTAATATAAAATTGAAAATCTGAAGTCAAAACGAAATAAAAATAAAAACTAATGAAAATTGCAAAACTATTAAAACCCTGGTGTGGAGATTATTCCCAATGACCGGGGAAACCGAATCACCCCCTCCTACGTGGCCTTCACCAGTGAAGGTGAGCGTCTGATTGGTGATGCTGCCAAGAATCAGCTGACCTCTAACCCTGAGAACACCATTTTTGATGCCAAGAGGCTGATTGGTCGGACATGGGGTGACTGGTCTGTGCAGCAGGACATCAAGTACCTGCCCTTCAAGGTGAGCTTGTAAACTGAAAGTAAAACTTGTTGGTTCTTTGGGTCATGTTTGAGTGAAATTCTTGTTAAATTAATATTGGTGTGTATTCCTGTGAAGGTTACTGAGAAGAAGAGGAAGCCCCATATCCAGGTTGACATTGGTGGTGGCCAGGTTAAGACCTTTGCTCCTGAGGAGGTCTGTGCGATGGTGCTGACTAAGATGAAGGAGACTGCTGAGGCTTACCTGGGCAAGAAGGTACAAAAATGCTAATCTTAATTAATTGGAGTATCATCAAATCTAACTTTATCCTTTTTCCTCAGGTCACACATGCTGTGATAACTGTGCCAACCTACTTCAATGACGCCCAGCGCCAGGCCACTAAGGATGCTGGTACCATTGCTGGTCTGAATGTTAAGCAAATCATCAATGAGGCGTAAGCATCCAATCAAAATGAATTTGATCATCTGCTATTTGAAACTGTAAAAAATGTCCCTGCCCTCCCTTCTAACAATAAATTCTCACTGTATTCTTTAGAGCTGCTGCTGGTATTGCTTATGGCCTAGACAAGAAGGATGGAGTAAAGAACATTCTTGTCTTTGATCTTGGCGGTGGCAGCTTTGATGTTTCTATTCTGACCATTGACAATGGTGTATTTGAAGTGGTGGCCACCAATGGTGACACTCATCTGGGGGGTGAGGACTTTGACCAGCGTGTCATGGAGCATTTCATCAAGCTGTACAAGAAGAAAACTGGCAAAGATGTGAGCAAAAACAACCGCGCTGTGCAGAAGCTGCGTCGCGAGGTCGAGAAGGCCAAGAGGGAGCTATCTGCCCAGCACCAAACCCACATTGAGATCGAGTCCTTCTTTAAGGGGGAAGACTTCTCTGAGACCCTGACTCGTGCCAAGTTTGAAGAGCTGAACATGGTAAGATATTAATCTGGTTTTGAAAATATTGCATATCAAATCCTAATGAAGAAGCGGTAGGACAACTTGTGTGTTCTTTAAAACCCAGGACCTTTTCCGGTCCACCCTGAAGCCTGTACAGAAAGTGCTGGAAGATGCTGACTTGAGGAAGTTTGACATTGATGAGATTGTCCTGGTTGGAGGCTCCTCTCGTATCCCTAAAATCCAGCAGTTGGTGAAGGAGTTCTTCAATGGCAAAGAGCCATCTACAGGCATCAACCCTGATGAGGCTGTTGCATATGGAGCTGCTGTGCAGGCTGGTGTGCTTTCTGGAGAGGAGGACACTGGTGAGTCATGACTCTTAGAAAAATTTTATTTAATTGGCTTGAGCTTTCAAATGTGATCCTGTTTACTAAACCTTTTGCTTCACTTGCAGGTGATGTGGTTCTTATGGATGTGTGCCCCATGACCCTTGGTGTTGAGACTGTTGGAGGAGTAATGACCAAGCTGATCCCCAGGAACACAGTGGTGCCCACCAAAAAAGCCCAGATGTTTACTACAGCGTCTGATAACCAGACAACTGTCGCCATCAAAGTCTATGAAGGTAAGAGTTAGGATATTGGTTTTTCAAGTTCCAATATAGTGTTTTATAAAAAGATCCCAATGACAAGAAACATGTGACAGTTAAATTATATGTTCCACAAGTCTAATTTGGAATGATATTTGGAAATGATTGTGAAGGCACATGTTTGAAATAAAAATGAACTGAACTGAACTAATTGTCACTTTTTTCTTTTTTTTTCTTTTTTTTTCTTTGTTTTTCAGGTGAGCACCCTTTGACCAAAGACAACCATTTCCTGGCTACCTTTGACCTGACTAGCATCCCCCCTGCTCCTCGTGGTGTACCACAGATTGAAGTCACCTTTGAGATTAATTTCAGTGGCATTCTGCGTGTCACTGCTGAGGACAAGGCCACAGGCAAAAAGAACAAGATCACAACTAACCAGAACTGGCTAACACCTGAGGACATCAAACGCATGGTGAACGACGCCAAGCGCTTTGCTGAGGAAGACAAGAAGGTGAAAGACAGGATCAATGCTCACAACGAGCTGGAGGGCTACGCGTACTCCCTGAAGAACCAGATTGAATCCATTGAGAAGGCAGTGGAGGAGAAGATTGAGTGGTTGGAGTCCCACCAAGATGCTGACCTGAATGACTTCCAGACCAAGCAGAAGGAACTTGAGGAGGTGATTCAGTCCACTATCAGTAAGACCTGTGGTAGTGCAGGTGGTCCACCAGCAGTTGGCAGTAAGCAAAATGAGAAGGATGAGTTGTAGGCAGGTCTGAAGTCTTATCACTCCTTGGCCCTCTGGCATGTTGGTGTACTTATTGGACTGATGGGACTCAAATTGTGAGAGGAGTGGTGGCAAAGGGGCTGACCATAATAAATTGACCATTCAGTATGGGCTGACCATACTGAATTTTCTGACAGACTTTAAAATACGTTTCAGTGTGTGGCTGTACTAAGGTGGTAGAGCAGGTCATCTACCAACCAGAAGGTTGGTGGTTCGCAGTCTGCTCTAGTCTGCATGCCAAATATTCTTGGGCAAGATACTAACCCCATATTGGTGATGATGCATCTATGTGTAAATGCTAGATAGTAAGAACTTAGATACAGCTTAGAAAAAAAAAGTGCTTGGGTAAAAGTACAAGTTGTGTAAAGCGCTTTGAGTGCACACATAGAGTAGAAAAGCGCTATATAAGAACCAGTCCATTTACCAATACAAATAACAAGTTTGTTGCTGGTCTGTGGGCTTTCTCCTCCTCTGGATTCCCCTCATCACACACTGTCCAGCCAAATATGCACATAGATGTTTTGGTAGTAGAGCTGCTTTGAATTCCAGAAAACATTTTAAATTTTTTTGTATAGCGCTTTACTAGTCCCTAAGGACCCCAAAGTACTTTACACATCCAGTCATCCACACACGCATTCACACACTGGTGATGGCATTGTAGCCACAGCCACCCTGGGGCGCACTGACAGAGGTGAGGCTGCCGGACACTGGCGCCACCGGGCCCTCTGACCACCACCAGTAGGCAACGGGTGAAGTGTCTTGCCCAAGGACACAACGACCGAGACTGTCCAAGCCGGGGCTCGAACCGGCAATCTTCCGATTACAAGGCAAACTCCCAACTCTTGAGCCATGATCGCCCGAAAAATCATACTTAGATGTATGTAAAGAACTAAAATACTACATTTACATGGGGTTCACAAAACATAAATAATGACTAGCTTAAAGGCAGCATAGCGGTGTTAAATCTGTACATTTGTTACATCTGCTGTCATCCCTCCAAACATGTAAATGGTCTTGCCCAGCATGGCAGCTGACTGGGCAGCTACTCCTGGGAGAATATCTCCTTTAGCCTGCACTTTCTCCCACTTCATGCTCCCTTTAAAGATAATTTAACAGATATTTTTATATCATCCCAGTGCAATCACTTAATTGTTTGTGGGTAACATAGATAAGCAATGTCTGTAATGTGTGTGTGGTTATTTTTTTTTCATGGTGTATAATGCGCATATTGAGGTTTTGTCATATCAATCAATCAATCTTTATTTATAAAGCACTTTTCATACAAAAATGTGCTTTACATGGTTAAAAGCAGCCCACCCCACCCCGCCCTCCAACTCACTCCCCACACTCTCATTAACATAAACGATCATGGATACACCCCCCACCCACACACACACACACACACACACACACACACACACACACGCACAAACACATTTAAAAAGTAAAATTGGGCTGGGCACACATGAACCAGGTGAGGAAACACTATCACAGGGAGCCGTCTGCACAGGGAGCTGGTCACAGACCACAGCCACCAGGCTGGGCACACAGCAGGAGGGAGGCAAAGAAGCCCCCCAGTCAGGCTGAGAAGACCGACAGAGCCCCAGCAGCCACGGTCGATCACAGCCCCGGTGCAGAGAGCCCCCTCCGAGGAAACACTGGAGATATGACCTAATAAGAATATATACAAGATAAAAAGATAAAATAAATAAGAATGGGATACAATATAAATATAAATAGCGTAAGAAGTTAAAAAAAGGAAAAAAAAAGAATAATAAAATCAATAAATATTAGGTAAAACCTTAATTAATAATGTAAATAGAATAACAGGATAGAATAAATAAGCATTAAATAAATAAACGTTAGGTAAAAGCTAAATTAAAAAGGTGGGTCTTGAGCCTGTTCTTAAAAACATGTACGTTCTCTGCGGCCCTGAGCTCCTCCGGCAGGCTGTTCCACAGTCGAGGACCGAACCACTGAAAAGCTGCCTCTCCGTGAGTATGTGTCCTGACTTTAGGGACAATCAAAAGGCCAGTACCAGAGGACCTCAGGGTCCGCGAGGGTTCATATGGTAAAAGCAGATCTGAAAGATAAGAAGGCCCAAGACCATTAAGACATTTAAAAACCAATAAAAGAACTTTAAAATCGATCATGAAACACACGGGGAGCCAATGCAGCGATTCTAAAACCGGTGTAATGTGAGCCCGCCCTCTGGTCTTCGTCAGCACACGAGCTGCAGAGTTTTGTAAAAGTTGTAAAGGTGAAATATTCTTTTTGGGGAGACCAGAGAGCAGGGCATTACAGTAATCAATGCGACTGGTAATAAAAGCATGCATCAGCATCTCCGTGTTGGCCCGAGAGAGAATAGGGCGGACTCTGGCTATATTTTTTAGATGATAAAATCCAATTTTGGTTACATGTTTAATATGTGGGATAAAACCAAGCTCAGAGTCAAAAATAACACCCAGGTTTTTCACTTGTAGAGAAGGACATAGTGAAAATGCCTGTAATTTAGACAAGAGTTTCTCTCTCTGAGCTTCAGGACCGATGATTAAAACTTCAGTTTTGTCCTGGTTAAGCTGTAAAAAGTTTTCTGCCATCCAAGATCTTATATCTAGTATACAGTTAAAAAGGGCATCCATTGGTCTGGTGTCATCAGGAGACACGGAGATATACCTGATGACACCGCCAAGAGGGAGCATATACAAATTAAAAAGTACAGGGCCTAAAACCGACCCTTGAGGCACACCACATGTCATTTTATGGATCTTAGAGGAGCATGTATCCATACACACCATAAAAGTTCTGTCTGAGAGATAGGAAGTGAACCAGTTGTGTACAGCACCAGAGAGGCCCACCATGTGTTTCAGTCTGTTTAAAAGAATAGCGTGGTCTACTGTATCAAAGGCTGCGCTTAGATCCAGTAGCACCAGGACTGAGAGCTTTTGGGCGTCCCAGTTACATTTAAGATCATTTAAAACCTTTAGGAGAGCGGTCTCTGTGCTGTGGTTCACCCTAAATCCAGACTGAAATATCTCCAGGATCTGTCTATAATTCAGAAAATCATTAATCTGAGTAAAAACAAGTTTTTCTAAAATTTTACTTAAAAATGGTAAGTTGGATACAGGTCTGTAGTTATTAAAATCATTGCAATCCAAATTGCTCTTCTTCAGAAGGGGCCTCACCACCGCCGTTTTAAAGGCAGCAGGGAAGACACGCAACTGAAGAGAGCAATTCATCATGTATAAAAGCTCAGCTTCAAAAAATCCATAAAGTGTTTTAAAAAGTAAAGAGGGGATTGGATCTAAAAGACATGTGGTGGGTCTCACTGTGGAGAAAACTTTCTTAAGGTTCTCAGCATTAACCAAGACAAAGCTGTCCAGTGTCTCCTCAGGTACAATCGAGCCCTCAGATGTGTTTAAAATCATATCATGATCACGATTAAAATCAGGGTTACATAAATGATCTATGGTGGAGAAGAGGACCTTGGGATTATTGTTGTTATTACTGATTATTTTGGCGAAGTATGAATTTCTTGAATTCCTTAGTCTATTATTGTACATTTTAAGTTGCTCGCAAAGTATTTGATAGTTGATTTCATTTCTATTTTTCCTCCATCTCCTTTCTGCTGCCCTGCAATTTCTTTTGAGTGTTTTGACTTCTTCGTTTCTCCAGGGTGATACACGTTTTACGTTAATCTTTTTGGTGGTGAGTGGAGCAACGGAGTCAAGGCTTTTCTTCAGTTTGCTGTTAAAATGATTAAAAATAAAATCACAGGGTGCAGGTAAAATCACAGGGGGGCATTCGTCTAGAACCCTGGTAAAATTTGCAGCCACTTCAGAGGTTAAATAGCGCCTCCTCACAGTTCGCACCGAGGTCTCCCACTGAATAAAACCGGTGATGTTAAAAACACACAGTAGTGGTCAGAGACAGCCAAGTCAACAACAGAGGACACACTGGTGGACAGCCCATGGGTGATGACCAGGTCCAGAGTGTGTCCTCTGTTGTGAGTCGGCTGCGTGACGTGTTGGGTACAGTGAAGAATGTTTAAGAATTCTTTTGATGTAGGGTCAGAAGGATTATCTATGTGCAGATTAAAATCACCGGTTAAAATTATCATATTATATTTTGAGTGTATGTTTGTTAAAAATTCTGAGAATTCCTTGATAAAAGCAGCACTGTCTTTAGGTGGTCTATAAATTGTGACAGATAAAACTGGAGGGCTGCTAAAAACAATAGCGTGGAATTCAAAAGTGGTAAAATGGTCAAATAAAATTTGTTTGGTGGTGAGTGTGTTGTTGGTTAAAGATGCAGTCCCACCACCTCTCTTACCACTTCTAATAGAAAAAGAGAAATTAAAATTTGGTGGGGAGGCCTCAGTGAGAACAACTGGTGCATCCGAACCCAGCCATGTTTCAGTTAAAAATAAACAATCAAGTTTATTATCTAAAATTAAATCATTAATAATAAAAGACTTGTTCAACAGAGAGCGGACATTTAAAAGTGCCATACTGATCGAGACTGGTGGATTTTTGACAGTAGAGTTCAATGAATGCTGACATTTTTGAAGAGGCCGGAGGCTATTAATGTTTTTGGAGTTACTGGATTTGTGATAATTCTGTTGCTCTCTGTTTGTGATTATGACGGGTATTGTGTTGACTGTGAGAGAGAGAGGTCCGAGTCCAGAGTTTTGTGTATTACTGTTAAAAGTGGAACAAATATAGGACCTGGGACCAGGGGGACATCAGTCAGTGGCGGACAGATCAGCAGGTAATGTCGGTTTGGCGTAATGACAGGGCCGTGTGCGGGAGTGCTGTACGCCAAATACCAAATTAGCGGACAGCAAACGATGTCCCCAGGCGTTGAGGTGGAGTCCGTCTGCCCCAAAAAGATTCTTCTTCTTCTTCTCCTACATTTTAATGGTGGTTGGCAAACAACTTTTAGGTGCATTTACCGCCACCTTCTGGAAAGGAGTGTGGGTCAGAACGGTTTCGTAAGCTACAGTCTTGGATACACACCCGTCAATCTTAAAAAGCCAAACACTGCCCTATAAACAACATCCCCTGCATCCCTTTGAAATATGTCTCTTACCCTTAGGTGAACACTATTTTCTTGCAATTCAAACTGCAATCTTTCCCTTTCTCGCTTGTACTTATCGCACTCCAACACTACATGCTCAAACGTCTCCTCCTGTCCACAGAAGTCACAAGTCCCCGTGTCATGTTTGCCCATCCTTTTAAGCGTGCTATTCAAGCCTGTGTGACCAAATCTTATCCTTGAGATTATATCCTCATCTCTTCTACTTCTAAAGCTCCTTCTACATTGCCCGACTGTTTTCTGCATGCTATAATAATACCTGCCTTTCCCATCTCCATCCCATTGTGCCTGCCACTTCTCCTTCAACTTTACCTTGATTAAACTTTTCACCTCACTTTTACTGTATTTGATAGACAAACCCACATGACTTCTTCTTGCTGCACTTTTTGCAAACTTATCGGCCTGTTCATTACCATCAACACCGATATGCGCAGGAACCCATAAGAAAACCACTTCTATCCCTCTATGTTTAATCCTATACAATAAATGAAATATCTCAAAAACAATATCTTGTCTAGAGTCCGAAGACATATTACCTATACTCACCAGTGCGCTGCTAGAGTCTGAGCAAACCAAATACCTCCCCAGTGGTGCGTCCTCCACCCAGGTCAAAGCCATTAAAATTGCTACAAGCTCCCCAGTATAAACTGCCAAACCATCTGTAATTCGTGCACTCGCCATATAACTTATGTCTGGGAGAACAAATGCAACACCCACTCTGTTATCCAACAGTTTTGACGCATCAGTAAAAATCTTCACATAACCTGAGTACCTTCCCACTATATGATCTTGCACTTGGCTTTTAGTCACCCCCCCCTCCCTTACGTAGCAAATAGAAGTCAGGAATTATTTGGTCATATAACCAAGGTGGCAATACTGACAAGGCTACTGCTGGGCTAAGGTCTGTGCAACTAAATCCCATCTCATTGACTTCTTTTCCTATAGTCCACCTGAAACTTCTCCATTGACCAGTCCCTTTTTCTTGTTCTTGGCAAGGCTTAAGTACACTCTGCGCTATATGACTGTCACTATGTCCCTTCAAATTTGCCCAGTAAGTCAAAGCAATTTGACACCTCCTGAGTTCTAATGGTTGCTCCCCGATTTCCACCTGCAAAGCAGCCACTGGAGTAGTCTTAACAGTCCCACAACACAACCTCAGAGCTTGATATTGAACTCTGTCCAGGTCATTCAGCAAAGTTTTAGCTGCTGAACCATAAACCAGACACCCATAATCCAGCACTAATGAGACCTACATATAGAGCTCTCAATGCTGTCCTGTCTGCTCCCCAGTCATTACCTTTTAAACACCGTAAAATATTCAGAACCTTTTTACATTTCTCAGTCATTTTCCCAATGTGTGTTTTCCATGTAAGCCGTTCGTCAAACCAAATACCTAAATATTTAAAGCAATCAACCTTATCTATGTCACTCCCATATAACTTGAGACTCAACTGGCAATGTATTCTCTTACGCGTAAAAATAATCCACTTTGTTTTCGAAACAGAAAACCTAAACCCCCATGCCAGAGCCCAACTCTCCACCTTTTGTAATTCTCGCTGCATTTTAGCCATGGTGAACCGTAAGTTTCGTCCTCTCTTCCAAATAACTCCATCATCAACTCCACAGCAGAGAAGATCATTGGGGTCTCTCTCCCGTCTCTTAAGGACATCTACACCACACGCTGCATTCGCAAAGCCACCAGCATTGTGGCTGATTGGACACACCCCTCTCACACACTCTTCACACTACTGCCATCTGGAAAAAGGTACCGAAGCATTCGGGCACACACATCCAGACTGTGCAACAGCTTCTTTCCACAAGCCATCCGTCTCCTCAACAAAAAGGGACTGGACTGATAAACACACACACACACACACACACACACACACACACACACACACACACACACACACACTATCACTCAGACTGGACTTACACATCAACCTGTAAATGCTCTTTTTGCACAATATTTTTATGTTTACTGTTCCTGCACTACCTACCTAGTTAGATAGTTAGTTTTAGTTAGATAGTTAGTTTTTGTTAATTTATGTTGTAATTTATGTTAGGTCAGTCTGTCCTGTCTCTAGTTAGCTAGTTTAGTGTTTTTCTGTTAATTTATGTTGTAAATTTATGTTGCATGTAGCACCTTGGCCCTGGAGGAACGTTGTTTCGCTTCACTGTGTACAAACTGTATATGGTTGAAGTGACAATAAAGCCAACTTGACTTGACAACTTGACTTGATCATCAGCAAACAATGAAACCCCCATTGAGTGATCTATATCACCAAACACCTCATTAATCATTATGGAAAACAATACCGGACTAACTATACTGCCTTGCGGAGTGCCATTCTGGACATCATATCCTGTACTGAACTCCTTTCCTATTCACACAAAAATCTTCCGTCCAGTTAAAAAACTTTCAATCCAGCTATACATCCTCCCTGTAACACCAATCTGACGCAACCTGATCAGGAGTCCTTCTTTCCACATCATATCGTACGCCTTCTCGACATCTAAGAATACGGCTACGACACTCTCCCTATTCACTTGGGCACGCCTTATTTCATGCTCTAGACGCACAGCCGGATCCATCGTGCTTCTCCCTTTTCTAAACCCACTCTGGTACCACTTGATCTTATCATTAGTTTCCAAAAAGTAAAGTAATCTTTCATTCACCATCTTTTCCATTACTTTCCCCAAATGTGACGTCAAAGCAATTGGTCTATAACTTTCCGCCAAGGCTGGATCCTTTCCTGGCTTACATATGGGAACAATAATAGCCTCTTTCCACTGGTCAGGTGGCCTACCCTCTTCCCATACTTTGTTAAACAATTTAACCAGTATACTCTTACTAGTGTCACTCAAGTTTCTAATCATACAATAACTAATCTGATCTCTACCTGGAGTGGTATTGCTTACTTTCAGTAATGCAGTATTCAACTCTGCTACTGAAAACACGATATTTATCAGACCTTCATGTTCCTCCGCATCTTGTAAGTCCTCCAGATGTTTCCTTCGTGTTTCCTCCCTTCCCCTGATTTCTGCCGTATTTAGAGTTTCTGTGCTGTGAACCTTTGAAAACATTCTGGACAATAACTCAGCTTTACTCCCATTATCTACTAATAGTCTGTCACCATCTTTCATCATTGGATAACCATACTCCTTCCTCTTCCCAGACATTTTTCTAATAGTTGTCCACACTCTCTCCAACGGTGTCGATCTCCCCAAAGTATCACAATACTTCCTCCAATAGTCCCTCTTTGCTGACTTAACTACCCTTCGTACTTCCGCCTGTTTCCTTTTGTAGCATATCAGATTCTGAACACACAGTGCTCCTTTCAGCGTTTTAAACGCTTTGTTCCTGGCTTTAATCACGGTTGTACACTCTCGGGTCCACCACGGCACTACCTTTGTCCTTCTACTGCCACCTTTCTTTGGGATGGATGCCGTTGCCGCCTCAATCACAATCTGACTAATAGTAGAAGTCAACTGATCAATAGGCCGTCCAAAATCAACATCTGTCAATCTCCTTTCGCTTAATGTTTTAAACAAACACCAGTTTGCTTCCTCAAACCTCCATGTCCTCTGTCTACCTTCTCGTGTCGCATCAGTATCTGCACAAAGATCAAAAAGTATTGGATAATGATCACTACCAATTGTACTCTCTTTAACCACTTTCCATGTGCTCCTACCTGCCAAACATTGCGAAACCATTGTAACGTCAGGACATGACTCAGTACCTCGTACCAAATCCACCCTTGTGCCAGAGCCATCATTTAAAACCACCAAATCCTTCTCCACAACCACATCCTCCACCACTTTCCCATTAGTGTCACTACGGCGCCCCCACAAAGTGCTATGTGCATTAAAATCCCCACACCAAACTATTTTCCCTCTCCAATCCCTTAAAAGTAGTTCCAGATCTCTCCTCTCCAACTTTTGGAATGGATTATAAAAATTAATTACTTTGATACTTCCTGCCCTAGACCATACTTCTACAACTATCACCTCTAATTCTACTGCAGTGTCTAGCTGACTATATGAAATCCCACTCCTAACAAACACTGCACACCCTCCTCCATTTTTACCCACCCTGTCCTTGCGAATGCTTGTATATCCTTGAATAACAAAATCCAGCCTTGGTTTAAGCCATGTTTCTTGTACACAGATAATATCTGGCTTTGAATTTAATGCACAAATAAAGCCCTTCAGTTCCTGCCCATTCGCTATGAGGCTCCTAGCATTCCATTGAAGAATAAGCACCCCAAAAAGATGTCTCCTCTCCCAGAAGGCATCAAAATTGTTAATAAAACCCACACCGTGGGAGACACAGGCGGAGGAAAGCCAGGTGTTAAGGCTGAGCAGCCAGCTGAAACGGCCTATCCCTCTGCCACAGGTGGGGGTGGGCACGGAGATAAAAGCACTCACCTGCAACTGACCAAGAAGGCTGAAGAGTTGGAGGAAGTCCAGCTTCAGCAGCTCGGATTGCTGTTTGGGGATGTCATTGGTGCCGATGTGAATGATGAGCCGGTTGGCCTGTGGGTGGGACGCCAGGATGTTGGGAATTCTGTTCACTATGTCGACGACGGTGGCTCCCGGGGACGACAGCGTGAGCGCCCCCCTCATCCGCACGTTCCTGACGATGGAATCCCCGAGGACCAGCGTGGAGAAAGGAGGTGCCACCGGGGACTGCTGACCATCTGAGACGCCCGCGCCGCGGCACCGGGGTGTTCAAATGGAGATGCACCAGCCGGACCACGTGAGTGACTCCCAGGAAGCCACGCCGTGGGTCCTCTTCTCCGAGGACCCGGGGTAAAGCACAGTTCTCCGTGGCGAGTTTGCACCACAGCGTCGAGCTGCCCGCCACGCAGTGGCGTGTCTAGAAATTTTTTGTTGGGGGGGCCAGGTAGGGGCACAGATTTGGAGAAGGGTGGCAGATGTAATTGGCAGATAATGTTAAAAAAAATTCTACCAACCGTTAACCATAATTTAATAACCCTGTAAACCTAATAACCAAATGCACTTTTCACTCTTACTAGAATGAGATTTTAACCACTACAGTGCAAAGTTTTTAGATACTGCGTTGATAAAGTACAAGAGATACAATCAGTGCTTTGTCAGTGTTTATTCAGCATTCAAGGACAGCGATATTTGCATAGTATTTTTACTGACATATAGTGCACATATGTTTTGGGCAAAAACATTTTTGAATATTAAAATACGAACATTTTTAACATATAATTGGCAAATTAGCCAATGCAAAACTTTATCTGCCAATTAAAAAAAGAAGATAATCTTCTCACAAACTGGTGTTTGATTTTGAAACAGGGAAAAAGTGGGGAAACAACTGAAAAGACTAACATTTGAATAAAACCTGAAAGCAAGTAAATACTTTCTATGCTGCGTTAAGGTAAACTTTGGTAATATTGATGTATAAAGAACAACACTGGCTGATGATGAAACACAGTCAGCTAGCATGGTGACACTGCCAGTATTAACATGCAGGGCTGGACTGGGACAAAAAATTGGGCATTTTGACTAAAAACCGGCCCACCAGGTATTAAAGCCATAAAGCCTTTGAATGAAGACAAACGCTGTTGTGACAGTGATGTACACGGTCTTTTTGGTATATGTATGATTTCTATACATTTTACGTCAGATAAAAACGTTGTTCGCAAGATTCAGATAATTATTTAATAAAAGCTAGACATTTTAAATGAGAATAAGAAAGAAAAGTATTTCTTTGTGCCCCCCTTTCCCTGTTAATGCCCTACCTGGCCCCCTAGCATAACTTTGCTAGACCCGCCCCTGCACAGTTACCCTGTCAGCTACATAGAAAAGGATCCTGGTGTTATTTCTCTCTCAGAAACAGTTCATAACTTCAACTTTGTCCTTACACTGTGCAGTGTAAGGACAAATTAACTCCAGCTTTGTGTCTTTTTTTCATTATATCTAAAGTCCGGGACAAACTGCGTCTCTTCTCAGCTCAATACGAAACATGTAATATTTTCTCTGAATGAGGGACCATTCCATTTTTTAAGGAGCCATTGGCAACTCTATTAACTAACCTTATGAATAAAATAAAGTTCACTATCAGTAACATCATAGCACCCACCCAGCTGTGTAGAAACTCCGTCATGCTAGCTAGCACGCAGTACGAGTTATTGTAACCTAAAAAGTCAGCACAAAGAAAATAAACTCCACCTAAACTTGGTTTATATCTGACCCAGATAGACTGCAGGTCATAACTACTTACCTGAAGTTCAGTTCATCTGACACTCGGACCGGCGGCTGCCTCGGGTCTCTCCTCCACCTGCCTCCCCTTCCCTCATCCACCTGCTGGCCTCTGTGGAAGCTCCGCCATAGCCACCACCAAACAACTGAGTTATTTTTACACATCGGCCAGCATCTGGCCAATCCACCACCTTTCATTGTTCATGCCATTACAAAAAAGAAATAAATAAGTCATCCACCCACCGGGCAAATGCCCGGTATGCCTGATGACCAGTCCAGCTATGTTAACCTGTTAATCTTTCACCGAAAAATTGTTTTCTGCAGTGCCGTCTTTCGTAATTGGCTCTCCTATCTTTGCTAACATGACGCTCATAGTGCAGAAGCCGATACTGCATTCACTTACACTCGGATATCTGAGCTTCACTGTGAAAACATAATCGGACATTTGATATTTCATTGAATTTTTTTTTTTTTTTTTTGTTGAATTTTATTGTTTTAGCTTCGGGGTGGCACCTGGGGTGGCCAGTCTGGTTGGGGGGGTGGCCTGTGCCCCCCAGGCCACCCCGCTGGACACGCCACTGCCGCCGCGGCTCCAGGAACGTAGTGGTGGAGATGGCGCAGACCTCAGCGACACAGCGGGATGGCGAGGGCTAGCGGCCAGAGGAGGAAAGTCCACCGGATCCAGGATACTGAATTTAT